>NC_064831.1:56867767-57470767 GCF_024166365.1 Elephas maximus indicus | reverse complement strand
GCAGTGGTGGTGGGGGCGGTGGGTGGCGGTGGTGGTGGGGGTGGTGGGCGGGGGTGGTCAGTGGTGGTGGTAACAGATATTTCAGACCCTGCCCTCTCCTCTGTAAGCCTGGTATAAACTTACTGTGACAATCACTTCTTGTTTAGGGAATTAAGGAATAGATTGTCTTCAATAGGTCAACATTTTCAGATGTATAAACCTGTTTTTACCAAATTATAGAATTATACTGCTGTCTGCAGTCTGAAGTGTTTTTACAAAATTAAAAACAAAACAAAAAAACAGTTAATTTATTAATAACTATTTTGCCAAGGAGTTCCTGGCAGTGCAAATGGTTAACATGTTTGGCTGCTAACTAAAAGGTTGGAGGTTCAAGTACACCCAAAGGTGCCTCAGAAGAAAGGCCTGGTGATCTATTTCCAAAAAAACAGCCATTGAAAACTCCATGGAGCCCAGTTCTACTCTGACACACACGGGTCACCGTGAGTTGGAACTGACTTGATGGCAACTGAACTGGGACCATGCCTTAGCACTGTGTTGAGTGTTACTGTAAACGAATTGATTCATGCCTTGTCTTCCCTTTACTAAATAAATACTAACTGACGTTAATGAAAAATTCAAGGCAGAAAGCTATCTCAAAGTAAGCCAAGTGATATATTTACAATAAAAACAACAATAAGTAAACACTATATATAAAAAGGAAACCCTGGTGGCATAGTGGTTACGTTCCATGGCTGCTAAGCAAAAGGTCGGCAATTGGAATCCGCCAGGTGCTCCCTGGAAACTCTGTGGGGCAGTTCTACTCTGTCCTATAGGGTCACTATGAGTTGGAGTTGACTCGAGGGCAACGGTTTTTTTTTTTTTTTGTATGTATAAAAAAATAAAACCCTTCATTTTTTTTCCCTTTAGGTTTTGGGCAACGGAATTAATTAGACTGATATCTCCAGTAAAAGTGCCGAAAATCAAGTGTTAAGTCCAAAGAGGAATTTTCTTTAACTTTAGAGGCCGGCTTTAAACAGCAGTAAGCTTTGGTATACTTTTAATGTAAGAGCTGTTATAAGGTATAAGAACAATGGAAAAGTCTTCTCACCAAGACTTTCTGAATAATCAGGGCACCAAGAGAGAATGCAAACTGTTTGACAGAGATGGAAATCAATTCCTTCTTGGATGGTCAAGAGCAGAGTTAGTAAGAAGGAATGCCTCCTTCAGCAGACGTCAGTGCTGGCAGGAGGAGGTGCGACTCCTGGTAGAAGACAAGTGGCACATGTTCCAACAGCAATGGCTGGCGGCTATGTTTCTGCCTTTCCTCAAGAATGGGTTCTGATGGTGGGAAGGTTAGAATTCAGAGAAGAATGACAGTGATCATCGGTGAGAAACAGACAGGCAAAACCATCACAGATGGACGTGTATGGAGCTGGCTCGTTCTTCCAGTCACACGTTTGATTCTGTCAACAAGACCCGGAGACTTCTATAAGTGAAGCTATGGATGGCAGATTTGCCAGCGAATCTGATCTCCTTGGAGATGTTCAAATATTTTGAAATTCCTTATCTTTACAGAGAGTCATATGGGATTGGAACCATCCATGAAAATGGAGCAACCTAGGGAGAAGATTAGAAAGGAAAGGACTACTAAGTCTGTCTTAAAGAGTGCCTTTCCGTGAGGCTGGTCTAGGGTATTTAAGTATATCAGCCAAAGCATTTTAGATCTTCTGAAGGAATAGCCCCGGGGTAGGGGTGGGGTTCCAGGATTTAACAATTGCTGTTTTAGAACAAAGGGACTACACCTCCCTACCTTCTTGGATGATATTCCAGTAAAGACCTGCTCTCAAAGGAAACACACTCTTGGACAACAAATAGACCAGTCAGGCACTGGGAAGCTATGGGTTTGGAGTCAGCTAAAGCATCACTGTAGTACATCTGTCACAGAGAATGCCACACTTGGGAGCACTTTAGACTTAGAGCAAGAAAAGACATCCCTCTCAAGAGAAAGGCTTCCCAAATTAAAGCAGTGCATCAGCATTGTGAGATCTACTGAGCAGGTAAAGACAAAGCTGCTTCACAGCCTGCTAGGAATAAGAGTCCTGATTAAAGGTCATGCCATGCTTCAGATTCTGGTTCCTTCAGTTATTCTTCCTTCACTCTTTATCTCCATGAACTTGTCTATTATTATTTGCTGGTTTTCTTTCTTACTCATTCTCTCTTTTCCCCTCCTTTCTTTCTTCCCTTCCTCCCTTCCCTTTTAAGATGTGCTGCACGCCCAGTGTTATGTTACTGAATCAACAGCAAAACTGTTTCCTTATAGTAAGGATGGGTCTGTACTGAGACAACCACATTCTCACCATGTCCTTCCTGGGACCACAGGGACATCTTTGTGAGATGCCTGCATTCACAAATTGGCTCACACAGAGCCCAAACCTGTGGCCTTGGCCTAATTATTAGCATCCTGCTCTAACTAACCGAGTCAACTAGCTGGGAAATGCTGTTCTTCATTTGCAAAGTGTAATCACTAATTTGGCAACTTGGAGTTTCTGGAGCAGTTATTTAGGGAAAATTGTAAATCTGAAACAGAAAACAGGGAGGCAGGATGGTGATCACATATGTCAGCAAGTCAGAGTGAAGCAAAAACAGACGGGCCCAGTATTGCATTCTAAAATTTATAAATAACTGCCACAAAGGAAAAGAAATGCATTTCTAAGTTGAATGTCTTTATGAAAAACGTGTTTTTCATACATGTGGACAACAAGTGGACACAGGTCTAAGCTGCGGCAGAGGATGACTACACTGGATATCAGCAAGACCACCTGGTGGTAAATGGTCACATACTTGGATGTTCCAACATGGGTACCATCTTTAGAAAATGATAATCATTCCATTGCCTAGAAGGATGGACTAAATTACTTTTGAATCTGAGATGATGTTTAGTTTCTCAAACATACCCATTAGTAATTAGTCTAGGAAACTGCGTTGTGTGAAAGAGTGTCAATTCTTCTGCACATTATGGCTTTATGTGAGAGCTTAGCTTCAGAGTACAAATGGAGTGGCCCTCAGAGATGGGGTATTACTCTCCAAAGACCAGTGATGCTATTTGTCTGACCCTGTTGTTTAATACTTGTTGAGGTCCACAGTCTATTAAGTTTTGTACAGAACAGACATCAGGACCTCAGCTGGTTAGAATTGTTCAAAAGGTCCACATAGTATTCAGAGAGAGTAGCTGACTTAAATGGGGTTCAGAGATTCAGCACAGTCACAGTTCTGGAATTTTAAACTATGAGGGATCTTGAAGGTCACCTGGCCTTGCCTTCTACTTAACAGAATATTAGAGGCCTAGGGATACAAGTCCTGGCTCTAAAATTCAACTAAAAAATATTCAACTAACCTGGGCTCAAGTCTAAACCCTCCCATTACTACATATTATTGGACAAGTTACTACCCTCTCTGAGTCTAATTTTCCATTTTTGTATAAATAAGAGTTCCCTGAAGGGTTGCCATGAAGAGTGGAGATAAAAGGTGTAAAGAGACTTTCATAGTGCCTTACTTCCAGTCAGTGGGATTACTACTCTAGAGGAGGAAACTGAGTCTCAGGGAAGTTAAATGACTTGCCCAGGGCCACACAGCTAGTTGGTGGATCTTCTTAACTCCCAGGAAAGTATTTTTGTTATTACAGGATAAAATCCTGTTCCTAAACATTCCAAATCCATGTAGAACTAAAGGGAAAGAGAAGCAGTACTGGAAGAAGTTTGTCTTTTTCTTTCAGCTCCCTTTTCTGGTCCCTCTTTCTTCCCTTGTGGTGTACTCTCTCCCACTCCCTAACCCCACAGCACCAATGTCCACATCTCTAACTGCCCAGAACTCCCCATAAGACCCCTGACTGAGTTGTGCTCTCCTAGCTCAGTCTTCCTTCTACCACTTCCTACAACAGAGCCAAACTGTTCTTGACCTGTTGTTCTTTCTTATTTGATAATCAGGCTGGAAAGCAATCTGTTAAACTAACCCCTATGAACATGCTAATGAAGACAACATGGTTTGGTGGGAAACTGGTGGATCTGAAATAAGAAGTCCTGGGATCTAGTCTGTCACCGCCTCCCTCTGTGTCCTTGGAAAGTCATTTCCCCTGCGAGGTCTCAGTTTCTATTAGGGGATCACTCAGGGCCCTTCTAATTTTGACACCCTATGTCTCTGACTTAATGTGTCACCCCTCCAAGGGTATCTACTGTTTGTTAAACTCCTGGAGCTAGCAAAGTCACCAAATCAAAGGCAAACATCTCCAGTGGCATCAGTTCATGAACCATGAAAAAGATGCAATTTTTTCCCTTTTTTTTTTTTTAGATAGGAAGTTCCTTCTAGCAACCTTCAAACCACAACATATGTTGACATCATCTATGTGTAAGGGTTTTATGGATAGAGAACTCAAAGAGTGATGTTCCAGTATTCTGGGGCTTCAAGTCAACAAAATGATCCTCAGTTCAGAGGGCCTAGAAAGTGCCAAGCCTTAAGTGTCAATTAAAAGTGAGGGTCATGGTCATGGCCCCCAGACCTTTTGTTGGCCCAGGACAGGCACCATTCCCGAAGCCAACTCTTCAGACATGGATTGGACTGGACAATGGGTTGGAGAGGGATGCTGGTGAGGAGTGGACACTTGAGACTATGTTGGCATCTCCTGCCTGGAGGGGAGATGAGAGGGTGGAGGGGGTTAGAAGCTGGTGAAATGGACATGAAAAGAGAGAGTGGAGGGAGAGAGCAGGTTGTCTCATTAGGGGGAGAGTAATTGGTAGTGTGTACCAAGGTGTATATGGGTTTTTGTGTGAGAGACTGAGTTGATTTGTAAACTTTCACTTAAAGCACGATAAAAATTATTAAAAAAAAAAAAAAAGTGAGGGTCAGAGCCCTTAACTTTATGAACAGATAAAAGGCAAACATAGAGAACTCCCTGAGCAGAGACATGTAAAGGAAGAGAATTGAGTGTAAAGGCCACTCAGATCAGCAGCAATGTTCTAGGGATAATTTCTGCAATCATTTTGAAAGGTATTTTTATTCAAATGGGTCTTCCTGAACTCTGAAACATTTCCTAAGGAAAAAAAATCCCCACGTCTAGATGCACTCTTATGGAACAAAAACACTCAATGGATCAAATTCTGGTTGAAGATCAAACAGAACGGAATCAGGAAGATATTTTAAACAGACGGAGTATACTTTCTGTAAAATGTGACATTTCCTTTGTGGAGACACATTTCATTTCACTGCTACACTGGTTTTGTCTTTTCCGCTACCCTTTTAATATTCTCTGAGAGGATGCAACATAGTTAAGGACCACTTGGGACATTTAGGATTGATGGGTTGACCCTTCTGAGGATATGTACAGGAAGCCTGACAGGATGTAAACCAAAAGCAGCCTGAATTTCCTTCCAGATTCCTGAGAAAAGACACACCATCATTTTCCCTATAGGTAAGGGAAAAAGAGCAAGCCTTGAAAAAGACCTGAATTATCCCCAAAGTAAAACCTGACATTCCAATTTTCCTGAGGAAAAATATCTATACAGCAAGTCCATTGATCACAGATCACTAAAGAGTATGTGTAAAATTCTTGTGACACTACACCTTCATATGTATTCTGCTTCATTTTTCTCTGTAGCATTTATCACTACCTGACATTATATTGAACATTTATTTATCTTCTACCTCTCTCACTAGTCATATGTAAGTCACAAGAGGGCAAGGACTTGGTTTGTTTTGTTCACTGCTGGATCCTCAGTACCTAGTATACTACCTGCTACATGAGGAAAGGTCAATAAAGATTGGTTGAATGAATGAATATATGAATACAAAATTTTAAACTCATAGCCACTTGGGCTGGGTTTATAGCACACAGCTATCCTATGATCACACAAGTTATTTGCAAACTCACAGCTTGAGTTTTGGACCACTAATAGAAAGCTTGGCTGTTGTTGTTGTTAGGTGCTGTCGAGTCAGTTCTGAGTCATAGTGACCCTATGTACAACAGAATGAAACACCACTCTGTCCTGCGCCATCCTCACAATCATTATGCTTGAGCCCATTATTGCAGCCACTGTACCAGTCCATCTCATTGAGGGTCTTCTTCTTTTTCGCTGGCCCTCCACTTTACCAAGCATGATGTCCTTCTTCAGGGACTGGTCCTTCCTGAAAGCATGTCCAAAATATGTGAGATGAGGTCTTGCCATCCTCGTTTCTAAGGAACATTCTAGCTATACTTCTTCCAAGACAGATTTGTTTGTTCTTCTGGCAGTCTATGGTATATTCAATATTCTTCGCCAACACCATAATTCAAAGGCATCAATTCTTCTTCAGTCTTCTTTATTCATTGCCCAGCTTTTGCATGCATATGAGGCAACTGAAAAAGCCATGATTACCTTAGTACTTAAAGTGGTATCTTTGCTTTTTAACACATTAAAGATATCTTTTGCAGCAGATTTGCCCAATGCAATGCATCCTTTGATTTCTTGACTGCTGCTTCCATGGGTGTTGAGTGTTGATCCAAGTAAAAGGAAGTCCTTGACAACTTTAATATTTCAAAGTTTATCATAATGTTGCTTATTGGTCCAGTTGTGAGGATATTGTTTTATGTTAAGGTATAATCCATACTGAGGCTATAGTCTTTGATCTTCATCAAAAAGTGCTTCAAGTCCTCTTCACTTTCAGCAAGCAAGGTTGTATCATCTGCGTATGACAGATTTTTAATGAGTCTTCCTCCAATCCTGATGCCTGGTTCTTCTTCATCTAGTCTAGCTTCTCGGATTATTTCCTCAGCATACAGATTGAATAAGTACAGTGAAAGGATGCAACCCCGACGCACACCTTTCCTGATTTTAAACCATGCAGTATCTCCTTGCTTTACTTGGACAACTGCCTCTTGGTCTGTGTACAGGTTCCACATAAACATAATTAAGCGTTCTGGAGTTCTCATTCTTTGCAATGTTATCCATAATTTGTCATGATCCACACAGTTGAATAATTCCTTTGCATAGTCAATAAAACACATATAAATATCTTTCTGGCATTTTCTGCTTTCAGCCATCTCTGACATCAGCAATGATACCTCTCGTTCCACGTCCTCTTCTGAATTTGGCTTGAATTTCTGGGAGTTCTCTGTCAATGTACTGCTGCAACAGCTTTTGAATGGTCTTCAGAGAAATTTTACTTCTGTGTGATACTAAGTTTGGCTACTCAGATCCAAAAATGTTCATATCCTTTAACCAAGAAGTTTTACCTCTAGGATGTAGCCTAAATACAAACATTTATGAACAAATATGAAAGATTCAAGACAGTTTTACTTGCAACAGAGGAAAAATTACAAATAATTCAATGCCCAGCAGTAGAATAATGGTTGAGTAAATTGCAGTATACCTTTAAGATGGAATATTATGTAGCCATTAAAAATTTCTATAAAGAGTTTTAAATCACATGTGTAAGAGATTACGATAAACTGTTAGGTGAAAAAACTAAAATCACAGTTGAATATACAGTATGATGCCAACGAAAGAAATATGCCAACATTTAAATAATGTTTGCCTTTGGGTTGTGGGGCTACTTAGGTATTGTTCTGGACATTACAAATTTTCTACGCATGATCATGCCATAATTTGATATATGGAAGGAACAAAGTAAATAAAATAAAGTTTATTTTGTGGCTTACTGACAATTTAACCCTTTATTCTCATATATATAAGTAAAACTTGTTAATCTCATTCAATAAAATTGCTCAGTTAGACAATGCTGCGATAGGTAGCAAAAACCGTTCTTATACTTTTCTTGTCAATTACTTCTTGCAAGAAAAAATTGTTTTGCCAATGAAATCATATCATTTAATTCACTTTGAAAGCTTCATGCCAAAAAATGCATAGATGAGGGCGTCAATTTCTAATGAATTAGAGAAAATGGATAATACTTTTAAAATACTTTACTTTTTTTCCTCCTGTTTTGGTATTTTTTTTTCTCTTCTTCCTTTAAGACGGTAGTTAAATGAGGTCTCAGAAGGGAAAGTGAGTCAAAACAAGAAAAAAGAGCCTTGGGCTTCCTTTCAACTCTCACATGGTATCTCCAGGCTGCAGAGCTCTAATTCTTGTCTGGTAAGACCTGTGCTCTCTTTAACCCTTTAGCCAGGATCCTGCCCTCTTCAGGAAGTAGGCTTCTTCTCCTACTACATGTGACTTGTTAAAGCCCAAACTGCTGTTAGATATCACCAGGTAGTTTTCAAGGGTATATTCTTAGCCTGAAGTACTGCGTTCAAGGACAATGTAACTTTATGGTAAAGAGTAAAACATAATACAGCTGCTCTGGGTGGGAGGGGCTTAGAGCTCCAACTCCTGGGAATTTCCTCATCTTTCCTTTCCTTGGGGGTGCTGGAATGAGAGTTGTGCAGGATACAGAATCTCCTTAAAAACACTGATCTGGTCCAATCTCCTCCTTACACAGACTGGGGGAAACGAGATCATAGGATACAGAATCTCCTTAAAAACACTGATCTGGTCCAATCTCCTCCTTATACAGACTGGGGGAAACGAGATCAGACGTTGTTGTTGCTGTTTTTGTTAGGTGCCGTTGAGTTGATTCCGACTCATAGCGACCCTATGCAGAACAGAACAAAACACTGCCCTTTCCTGAGCCATCCTTACAATCGTTGTTATGCTTGAGCTCATCGTTGTAGCCACCGTGTCAATCCACCTGGTTGAGGGTCTTCCTCTTTTCCACTGACCCTGTACTTTACCAAGCATGATGCCCTCCAAGGACTGATCCCTCCTGACAACATGTCCAAAGTATGTAAGACGCAGTCTCTCCATCCTTGCTTCTAAGGAGCATTCTGGTTGTACTTCTTCTAAGACAGATTTGTTCGTTCTTTTGGCAATCCATGGTATGTTCAATATTCTTCGCCAACACCGCAATTCAAAGGCATCAATTCTTCTTCGGTCTTCCTTATTCATTGTCCAGCTTTCATATGCATATGATATGATTGAAAATACCATGGCTTGGGTCAGGCGCACCTTAGTCTTCAAGGTGATATCTTTGCTTTTTAATACTTTAAAGAGGTCCTCTGCCCCCAGAAGTTCAGGCTGGTTTCAGAAGAGGATGTGGAACCAGGGATATCATTGCTGATGTCAGATAGATCCTGGCTGAAAACAGAGAATACCAGAAGGATGAGACCAGATAGGGGCCGTAATATGCTCAATGTCACATGTTGCCTGATTAAATATTTCAGCTGACTAATCCATAAAATAATCATAATTTTCTAATGAGAAAATCAAGAGTACATGTTGGGAAAATACAAAAGAAAGTAATAATAGAATAAAATGACTAAATTAGTGAAACTCCAAATTTGAGATTAAAATGTTATTACCCAAACCTATTCTTCATATACTAAAGGAAACTTTACAACAGAGGCATGGCTTAGGAAATAGGATTTTCTTGTTCTTTAATTTGGATTTTATTCTCTTTTTTAATTTGGAAGAGTTTTGAAAATACTGAAAAGTATAAAGAATAATATAAAAAACACCACCATAAACACGTAAACTTGTCTTCTTTGCTTCGTAAATAAAAAATATACTTGTGTGTATATATATATACACACACACATATAGTTGTTACTGTTGTTGTTTTTAAATAAAAGAAATAACACGTTAGGTGTGACTGAAGTCCTTTGTATTTCTTTTCAGCCCCATTCCTCTCATGAATTTAGTCTGTAAATATACTTGTCCAATTTTCTTTATAGTCCAATAAATATATTTGCTTGTTCACCCATAAAATAGCTTTTTTATTATCCAAATATTAATTAAAATTTAAGTGGATTTTAACATAGTTGCTAACATGCTCACTTTGTGGTAATAAAAAGATTTATTTGATGAAGACAGGCAATTTCGCAATTCCAAACCTCTGAACTAGATTCCTAAAGAAAAGTCCTCAGTTTTTTGAAACAACTATTACAAACTCTACCATGATTTATTCTTTGGATCCTTATGCGGAGCCTGACTGACTCAAAGTTAACATTCAGCTTCTCAAGTTTTGGTTTTTTGATTAATTATCTATAAGATAGAAAACGCTGCTAAAGTCAGAGGCAACAAAGGCAGGCCTGACAGCAGAGGTGGCAACTGATGTCCTGATCATGAAGGAAACAACAAAAAAGATGCAGGAATTGGATAACCGCATACATAATAACAGCTACAGAAAATGTCAAATTGCATTAGGAAGAGACAATGGTGTAATATATTTTAGGACGCTTCCACCAAAAATAATTGAGATTTTTAAAAATGTCCAGTGCTTTGGGGCTCTGGGAGCCACAAAGTCCAATTCTGTATGTGGCTGTGCCATTTACTCGTCGGATGACCTTGATTGCTCTGTCTCCAGTTCCTCCCAGTAAAATGGCGATAATAATGCTCACTATTTTTTTTTTTTTTTTATCACATAGAGATGTTGTGGAAACGAAGTGAGATCATTCACTTAAAGCATCAGGAACTGTGCCTGGCACAGGGTAGTTGTAACAACAGCAGTAGTAGCAGTAGCAGTAGTAATGTTGTTAGGTGCCGTTGAGTCGGTTCCGACTCATAGTAACCCTCTAGCAGCAGTAATAGTAGTAGTAGTAGTAGTGGTAGTAGTATTTGGAAAACTAGCCTGTGTGGAAGAGTTCATGACCTGGATCAGGAAAGGGCACAAACTCTGGAGTTACCTGTGCTCCTTTACCAGCTGTGTGGCCCTGGGGGCAATGACAGTAGAGAGGCTCTGGGGGTCAGTGGTGTGGAAGGTGCTCACTGCCTTGCACAGAGGACGTGCTTAACCCACATTAGCTGTTATACGTGTTCCAGGTAAGCAATGCCTTAGCACTCTTAAGGCACATCCTCTTTTTAAAGTGCAGAGGCAAGCTCACAATTCCCTCACAGTAAGCAAGTCCAGGGAAGCCAGAGATCTCATCGCATTGATTAGCTTATTTCGGAGCAGTTTGTCTAGGTTCGGAAGGACAGTATGCAATCATTGCTGTAAATACAGCCCTAGCAGCCACAGCTCTGCAGGAGTACATGGGGGCCTAAAAGGGGGGCTCTTTTTCCTTGAAAAGGGGTGGCTAAGCACCCTCTGAAATTCTTACTCATAGAAAGATCACTGCGAAAGAAAGGCCTAGATGATGCTCTGAAAAATGGACCAGTGAATTATGCTAACAAGTGCTTTATAGTTCTCAAAGCACTTTCACACACATGAACTCATCTAACCCTCACAGTGGCTCTGTGAGAAGGGAGGCATCATCCCCATTTGTCGGAGGAGGAAACTGAGGTACAGAGAATTTAAGTGACTGCTCCAAGTTACTCTCTTAATAACAGCAGAATCCAGTACACTCCTGCTTCCTTTTCGGGGCTTCTGTAATGCGTACATGACCCTGTGGAATGGTCCTTGCTGGTATGTAGTTACCGTATTGTAGGCATCCTATAATTTTTCCAATTTTTTTGCTACCTTATTTGTTGCGGTCAGCTTAACTTTAAATCCCACACACTTGTACCTACTACATCACACGTGCAGTGTGTGTGTGTGTGGGTGGGTGGGTGTTTGTGTGTACACACATGCATACATGGATGCACACATGTAAGTGTATGCTGGAAACAAGTGAATTTATTGTTCACACTTTATTTTTAAATGTACTTTTCGAAGATGAAAATCTTGGGTTGAGTTCGAAGACTGATGTGATTCAGCCAAATTTTGAGGGCATTAAATCACTCTTTTGGACTGAAGCCCGAGAAATAATTCAGTTGCAACAGAGGGCAAAAAAAAAAAAAAAAAAAAAAAAAGCCCTTAAATGAACCATGTTTTGTTTCTGAAAACATGATCTAATTTCTTTTCTAAAGGAAGAGCAAAAGAACTTTGTTGCAATCTCCAGCTGTCAACCTGCCTCCCATACTTCTGCCCTCCAGCAAAAGCAAGGGACATCAGGTGACAGACCCCAAATTTCAACTAGTTACACAAATTACAGACCTTCTTATTATGATGTCCTCTTGACCTTCTGCCTTTCCCCTACAAAGAAGAATGAGACACAGTTTAAACCAAAATGACTCTCATGGGCAATTTTACAAAGCAAATAGAAGGCGCAGTTGTCCCTCTGCTCCCCTGCTTCCCCCGCTGGGCCAGCCTGTTCCCTCTTTCTCTGCAGGCAGGAGCTAATAATTAGAAAGACCTTTCCCACCCCCAGACAACCATGCTCTGCTTGCCAAGAGTCCTGTTTGCTCAGAAGAAAGAGTTTGACAAAATATTTATAAAAACAAACATAATCGATGCCAAGTCCCACTTTTAGGGGATACAAGAAAAGGCTTCTCTGTGGGGCACCACACTGCCTGACAGAGGCTGATCCAAGGTCTGTACTGGTCCTATCACATGGTTAGGCATATGGCAGTCTTTCTCTTGGCTTTTTAACTTCTATGCCTAGTACACTTTTCACCAAGCATATGAATAATTACATTTACTATGGAAGAGTCAATTCAGAAATGTATCAGTCTGGGACCACAGGAAATAGTCTTTAAATATGACTGCTCCTAGCAGTAAGAGAAAGCTTTGTGAACTCAACAGAGAGGAAATTAAAGTGAGGGCTAATTAGTACTCGGAAAATAGGCCATTACTAAAAAAAAAAAAAATTTTTTTTGAGGTAGGCTGCTTACTGGCTAAAACTTAAGTCATAATATTTGTATTACCTGTAGATCTGTGATCTATAAAACTGGAGGGCTGCGAACCTGAACACGGTGAGAATCAAAACAGGTGCCTCTGCCTGTTCCCATTATGCACATTAGCCCATGGCCTTCTCACAGCCTGTTAAACAGCTGAATTTGAAACAATACGGGTGCAGGCCAAACACTTGCCTGAAGGGCTGTCTGTCTTGGGATTTGGCCATTTACATCGATTTTTTTTTTTTTTTTTGGTCCACATTTTTCATGAAACACAAATATTTGCCATGGCAACTGGCGTGTCACATGACATGCTGCTACATAAACAGTCTGGAAATCTCTTAAGGAGAGAAACAGCCCACTAGGGCTGAAAACACAGTCAAAACATCTTGAGGAAGATTTGGCATTAAAAGCTTCAGGTCGTGTAAGAACAGGTAACAGTCTATTCTGTAGACAAGTAGGATTAACTTCTTCTGTGCTACTCTTTAATTTTTGTTTCTTTTTTTTTTTTTTTTATGGGAGCAGCTGTAAACAAGACAACCACATAGGGGAAGCCCAGAAAAAAGACACTGCCAGCTGTCTTCTTTCTGTGGTGTAAAGTTTCAATTACCACAAGTCTCCCCGTGGCCTATAAACATAAGAAAGCAAGACCAAGCTACAAAAGTCCTGCTTCTTTAAATGGGAGGAATCTCCATCAGGATGAAGTACATTGTGCTGTGAGGTCCTAATGTTGCATAATACAGGATATCTTCCCCCTTCTCATGAAGACAATCTGGTCAAAATTGGAGATTTGCCTTTTTATCCTATGCTTAATGGTACAAATGAAATAGAGTAAAACCTCACACTATCATATCCTATACAACACAAATTTGGATATAAAGTAATAGCTATTGTATCCTGGGCCCCTGGACTCCTAACTAGCTAGCTAGTAGTATAGGTTGATCCAGTCATGAAGTTAGTTTCACAATTATGCAACATGAATGAATTTTGTTTTAGACTCCACTGAGAGTGTCGTGGTGCAGTTTACTTTTGCACCAATCCCCCCTTTAAAAATTAAATGCACCCCAGCAGCAGCTGAAATAGAACTTTTATGTATATGAAAAGTACAACTCCATAGAACATGTGCATTAGCAAAACACTCACTGGCAATATTGTATATAAGAACAAATTTCTTTTTTTAGTTAGAAATATAAATACCTTTTGTTTTTGTTTCTTGGGATGGTGTATCTTCATTTCTGTTGGAGTCGACTGTTTCTGGGGTGTACTGGAAGGGGCTGTAGATAGAGGTGGTGCAAAGTTACCTCTTCCAGAAAGAGAGGCTGAGTCATTGGGTGATGCTATTGGGTTTGTACCTTAAAAGTCAATTTGCTCTGTCAATCACTGATCACTCACTGTCAGTCTTTCCTGTGTCAACTCAGTGAAGCATCTGTGATCATCAACTTCTAAAGGAAGGCATCACTGGGCAAAAAGCATGAGATGGAAACAGTTCCATGGGAATGTAAGGTCATCCTGCCTTTTGCAAACTGCCTAGATTAGAGATTAATATTTATCTCATAAGATGTTTCACTATAAGATTTCTTTAAATAGCCAGATTCCCAAGATCATTTTAAAGGTAATTAATATAGCTATATATGATGGACTATTATGTAGAAGGAAAAAGAGGAAGATCCTCAACGAGATGGACTGACACACTGGCTGCAACAATGGGCTCAAACATGGCAATGATTGTGAAGAGGGCACAGGACCGGGCAGTGTTTTATTCTGTTGTACATAGGGTTGCTATGAGTTGGCACCAACTTGACAGCACCTAACAACAGTCATTAAAAAAGATGATTCTAAAGAATTTAAATGACTTGGGAAAATGATACATGTGAAAAACACAGTAAAGATTATTTTGAAATTAATTAAATCTATAAACGACAACTTTTGGAGAACACATCTAGTTCTTAAATGGGCAGAAGTGCTGCTAGACACCACTTGGGAGCAAAGACCCATCTTGCCTGTCACCTGGCCACAAACCTGACCTTAGAAGAGCCCAAGTCTGAGATTCTCAAGGGAGAAAAATCCTTGCAATACTCTTTCTAAGAAAGAGAACAAATAATTATTTAAATAGTTAATTGAGTAGAAGAAGCCAGGCTTCTTCCAACTTAATTCTTTAGCTTACCCCTTTTTCTGTTAGTTCTATAATAACAGTCTTAGAAAGAACTGACAGACATTGATCACATACAGAACACTAGTAAAGGATATCAATACATAATTTGGAGTGTTACCTGGAGGTTCATTACCTCTCAAGTTGCCTCAAGTATACTATAAGAAATATCTTCAGCTACTTCTTAAGAAAGAGAATTTCACAGTCATCACTAAAACTCCTTTCCAGGTAAATAATCTTTACTGTGTGTTTCACATTTAACATTTCCCCAAGTCATTTAAATTCTTTAGAATCATCTTTTTTAATGACTGTTGTTAGGTGCTGTCAAGTTGGTGCCAACTCATACCTGGCCAAACCACTTTTACCACCTCACTGGTTTCACTGGCTTCCAGCTACCCTCCCTGACTGTGAGGCTGCCTGCAATTTACAGCCCTGGTGGTACAGTGGTTAGGTGCTCAGCTGCTATTCAAAAGGTTGGCAGTTAGAACCCACCAGCTGCTCAACAGGACAAGGATGTGGCAGTCTGCTTCCATAAAGATTACAGCCTTGGAAACCCTATGGGGCAGTTCTACTCTGTCCTATAGGGTCCCTGTGAGCTGCAATCAACTCAACAGCCACTAGTTTGGTTTTGTTGGTTTTTGCCATCCCCAAGCTTGGCCAGTTTGCTACAATGAATGAAGACCCACTCTAAAACCTACAAGTTTTTGCCTTAACCACTTTGGACTTTGCTCTCCCCCTCCGGAAGTCCAGTCTACACCTTGCTCCTGAGCTGTTTTGAATGCCCAAAGTTACCAGTAAAACCTTTTACTATTGCTTGCAGACTCTGTACACTTTTTGTTTAACTTGCAAGTTCCCTCAAAGAAGTAAGATTTATGAATAAATTTCCATGTTGAAACAAAACAGCAGCTGACAAGCTTTCAAGTGGGCAATTTTTTAAAGGATTTCAGTAAAATTTTAACAAAATACGGTAGGACAAAGATTGCAAAGATTTGTAATTTCACATGGATAATCCACAGTTAAAAAAAAAAATTTTTTTTAATCCACAGTTAATGGTATTTCTAAAAAAAATTAAGTTAATAAATTAAGATAACTAGGTGATATTTTCCTAGTTCTCTGCAGAAATGCTATCACTAAATTATAACTTCATGTAGCCTTGGACAGAATGGGGCACATGCATTTGAAGAATGTGTCTGCCTCACTTACAAAACTGAATTTGAAGGCATTGTCTATTTTGCTACCCAATTTCCCTTCTGGAAAAATCTGCATGATAAGTTTTGCCAGACTAATGTCAGGGGCAAAAAGCATTGTTTTTTCTGGACAAATTTATATGCTTCTGTAGAAGTTATTGATTCTTGCCTGCCAAGTAGCCATCCCCCTTCTCTTCCTTGCTAATTGTTGTGTGCTGTTGAGTCGATTCCAACCCACAGGGACCCTATAGGACAGAATTGAACTGCCCCATAGGGTTTCCTTAAGCTGTAAAGATTTATGGCTTTGGAAACTCTATGGGGCAGTTTGACTCTGTCCTATAGGGTCAGTATGAGTTGGAATCGACTTGATGGCAATGGATTTGGTTTTGGTTTAATCTTTATGGGAGCAGATAGCCAACTCTTTTCTTCCACGGAGCGGCCAGTGAGTTTGAACCAGTGATCTTTCTGTTAGCAGCCAAGCACTTAACCGTTACGCCACTAAAACTCCTTTCTTTTTAATAGGATCCCAGTTTTTTCAGGGTGACAGTATGTCACATTTAGCAAAAAATTTGTTTTTAATAAAGCACACAGTTAAATTTGAATTTCAGATAAACAATGAGCAATTTTTAATATGTCTCAAATATTAAATATGTTTAATGTCCAACAAAGAGGAATGGAATTTTCAAGAATGGATTAGACTATACATAACTCATCATATTAACTATTTAGTGTAAGTATGTCCCTGATCCTAGCCCTGGAGCCCTGGTGGCACAATGGTTAAGAGCCGCAGCTGCTAACTAAAAGGTTGCCAGTTTGAATCCACCAGCCGCTCTTTGGAAACCGTATGGGGTAGTTCTGCTCTGTCCTATAGGGTGGTTATGAGTCGGAATCAACTCAGCAGCACCTGTCTCTGGAGATTTACTTTGCCAGCCTCTCTTATGGAAGTGTTCACATGACCAGTGAGAAGAGCTGGCACTGCTACTTTTTCTTTCCACTTTTCACTATTATAAATGTTGCAGTGGTGGTCCTGGCGACATGCACAGAAATGAAAGGAACACTCCCAGGTCCAGATATGAAGTAGAAATTGAGCACTTAAGCAGATGCTGTGATCACCTTACATATATTGTCAGTCTCTGTTAACCTAGGGACTTGGGTTTTGCCTACTCATGGACAGGAGATAAGGCCTCAGGATCCTTGCGAAAAGCTGGGACTTTCAATAGGATGCATTCTCAGTGAAAGGGTGGCTTAGGAAAAATTTCAACCCCTGCCCAGGAGGATGAATAGGAAGCTTGTCACTTCCTGCCAGACTTCATCTCTATTCTGGGAGGAAAAAAAAAATCTCTCTTTAAGAATTCGAAATTCTAATTTGTGCCTCATGCAGCTTGAAGTTAACATTTATATTATTCACAAGTGTCAGAAATGCCAAGCTAAGAAACTGACATGAAATTTTTTCCGAAGCCAGGGTGATATTCCTGGGACTCTAAACAGAAGCTAATGCAAAACTACGTTGGAAGGTCACTCACCTCACAATCTAGGCCACAGGGACCCTCAGGAAAAAACAACCAAGAATACCCACCAAAGAAGAATTAACAATTCAAAAATCTTAAAATATTTAGTGACACAATCTACCTTGAGCAAGTCAGTAGAGGCCACCCCAAACAACAGAAACATACCTCAAAATTTGAAATAAAAGAGCAACCTGAGATTACAAAATAAAGATGCTTAAAATGATTTAAAGAGTAAAAGAGATGATATTTTAAAACAGCACATGCAGATTTGATGACAAACCAAACAGAACTTCCAGAAATGAAAAATACCGTTGTTAAAATTTAAGACTTACTGGGAAATTAGTGAAACAGAAAATAAATCCAAGGAAATTACTCAGAAAGCAACACAAAGATAAAGAAATGGTAAATGTGAAGGAGGAGGATAGAATGAGTAGCTCTGCCTAGTTCTAGTAGAAAAGAATATAGAGAAGAGAGTAAAGATACCATTCAAAGAGATAATGGAGGAGAATCTTACACAATGACCAAAAGACTTGAAGCCTCAGATTCAAGAAACATGGTGAGAGTCCTGAGCAGGATAAATTGAAATAAATCCATACCTGGCACTTCACAGGGAAACCTCATGAGAGAGAGAGAGAGAGGGAGAGGAGAGAGGGAGGAGGAGAGAGAGAGGAAGAGCAGAGACAGGTGGAGAGAGAGGAAGAGAAATAGAGACAGAAAATATGCATGAATTTTAAAAGCTTCCGGAGGGAAAATACAGATAACCTACAAAGGAACAACAATTAAACCAGAACTGACTTCTCTCAGTAGCAACAACAGGAGCTAGAAGATAATATTTTAATAATTCTCTCTCTAGGTAAAGTCAAAATTCAATAAAGAGGGAATTAAGGTATTTTCAAAAAATCAAAGACTAATAATATTTACTATTTACAGACTCTTGATGACAGAACTAAATTATGCTCTTCCATTATTTCTTTGAATAGTATCTTTACTCTCTTCTCTCTATTCTTTTCTACTGAAACTACTATCAGATATTAGGTAGACCTCATTCTGTCCTTTCCTTCATATTTACCGTTTCTTTATCTCTTCCTGCTACATTTTCAGCAAAAAGGAAACAAATGGAAGAGACGGTGAGAAAAGAAACTGAAAAATCTGAAGACTAAACCTAAATGAAACTAAATACATAAAAAACATAATACCTAGCTTGAAGTTAGAAAAACAAGACAGGGAATAATAACATATAAAACAGAAGTAGATTATCAGAATTAAAGGGTTCTAAAAATTTTTTTTTTAAAGTCCTTGGGATTATTCAAAATGGGGTAGAAATATTAATTTTTCTTTTGTTAAATCTTGTATGTATGTTAAATATAGAAAAGTATTAACTAAAAAACTGGAAGTAAAATGTATAATTTCCAAATCAGTAAAGGATGACGAAAGGAAACAAAATCCTTTTCAATAAAATAGGAAAACAGGCGAAAAAACACAGTAAAAAGCACAAACAAGATGGCATAAATATGTCAATATATCACAGATCACAATACATGTAAATGGATGCACTGTACTCATTATAAGATAAAGATTTTAAGATTGCATAAGAAGAAAACAAAATCCAGCTCAGTGCTGTATATAAGAAATATATCTTAAATATAACAGTACAGAGTAGTTGTAACAATGGAGATGAAGAATCTCATTTTGGCAGTATGGTGGACTGATCCTTTTATTGGAAATAAGTAATTTCTTCAGCGCTACCTTTAAATTCACTAATTCTCTCTTCAGCTGTAACAATCTGCTGCAAATTCCACTGACTGAGTTTGTAATTATATTTTCTGTTTCTAGACATTTTTTGGCTCTTTTCAAATCTTGATCTTTACTCATATCTTTGATTCTCTCCTTTATTTTTTGAAATACAGGAAACATACTCATTTTATATTCTATGTCTGATAAATATCTGAAGGTTTATGTATCTGATACCACTGATTTTGCTCACTCATGATGCCTTGTTTCCTTGTATGTTTTATAAATTTTGACTATGTAATGTGTCCATTTTCTTTAAAACTCAACCTATAGGAACCCTTTGAAGCCTAAGCTACTGGTAGGTTCTTCTAGACAGGGCTTACATTTGCTTCTGACAAGCAATGGGGACACACTAATCTGAGTCCACTTCAAACTAAATTCTCAGCTTAAGGTTTTTAGACCATTAGATCATGTGATTTGGGCTACATAATGGAATGCTTGCAAGTATAAAGTCTCTAGGGAAAATTTTATTTTTATTTTTCCAGAAATAATAAAAGCCATTAACATACAGATTCAAGATTCTCAATAAATCCCAAGCAAGAGAAATAAAAAGACATATCCACCTAGACATATCAGAGTGAAACTGTAGAAGATAAAAAGATTTTATATGCAAAGAAAAAAAAAAAGATAAATTACTTTTAAAGGAACCATAATTCAACCAATCACCAACTCCTCAACAGCAACTACGGTAGCCAGAAAACAATGGGATAACATCTTCAATGTGTTGGCAAAATACCTTTAAAAAAAAAAGCTTCCTAAAGTTGAATGTTCACCTATTCTACGACCAACATTTCTACTTCTATTTACCAAGCTAACATTTGTGCATATATAGTAGGAAACATGTGCAAGAATGTTCATAGCAGCACTGTTCACAATGGCAAAAACTTGAAACCAACTCAAAAACCCATCAACAGATAGGATAAAATAATTATGATATATTCAAACAATGGAATATCATACAGCAGGCAGAAGGGATGAATTCAGTGACATGCAAAATGTCCACCCTGAGACTTCAATTCAGTATTTCTGGGGAGGGCCTTTGCATCTCTATCTGATGCATACTAATACTAGTAAACAGGACATCTCTTTAGAACTTCAATTCTCCAGCTGTATGTATAGCTCACTATTCTTTCCTCTCATGTCAAGCCTACAAGGAGGATGAGTTAATAAGACTATTATGCAAATTTACACACCAACCACTAAGGCCAAAACGAAGAAATTTAAGATGTCTACCAACTTCTGCATCTGAAATTGATCAAACATGCAACCAAGATGCACTCATAATTACTGGCGATTGTAATGTGAAAGCTCAAAGAAGAAGGATCGGTAGTTGGAAAATATGGCCTTGGTGATTGAAATGACATTGGAGATTGCGTCATAGAATTTTGCAAGATCAATGACTTCTTCATTGCAAATGCCTTTTTTCAACAATATAAACGATGACTATATACATGGACCTCTCCATACAGAATATACAGGAATCAAATCGACTATATCTGTGGAAAGAGATGATGGAAAAGTTCAATATTAGTCAGAATGAGGCTGGGGCCAAATGTGGAACAGACCATCAGTTGCTCAAATACAAGTTCAAGTTGAAGCTGAAGAAAATTACAATGAGAGCCAAAGTACGAAATTGAATATATTCCACCTGAATTTAGAGACCATCTCAAGAATAGGTTTGATGTGTTGAACACTAATGACCAAAGACCAGACGGATTGTGGAATGACATCAAAGATATCACATGTAAAGAAAGCAAGAAGTCATTAAAAAGACAGGAAAGAAAGAAAAGACCAAAATGGGTGTCAGAAGAGACTCTGAAATTTGCTCTTGAACGCAGAGTAGCTAAAGTGAAAGGATGAAATGATAAAGTAAAAGAGCTGAACAGAAAATTTCAAATGGTGTTTCAAGAAGACAAAGTAAAGTATTACAATGAAATGTGCAAAGACCTGGAGATAGAAAACCAAAAGGGAAAAACACTCTCAGCATTTCTCAAACTGAAAGAACTGAAGAAAAAATTCAAGCCTTGAGTTGCAATAGTGAAGGATTCTATGGGGAAAATATTAAGTGACACTGGAATCATCCCAAAGAAGTTGGAAGGAATATACAGAGTCACTATTCCAAAAAGAATTGGTCAACGTTGAACCATTTCAGGAAATAGCATATAATTGAGAATTGATGGTAGTGAAGGAAAAGGTCCAAGGTGCACTGAAGGCACTGGCAAAAAACAAGGCTACAGGAATTGATGGAATACCAACTGAGATGTTTCAACAAATGGATGCAGCACTGTAAGTGTTCACTCATCTACGCCAATAAATTTGGAAGACGGTGCTATCTGGCTAACTGACTTGAAGAAAGCCATATTTGTGCCATTCCAAAGAATGGTGATCCAACAGGATGCAGAAAGTATTGAACAATATTATTAACATCATATGCAAGTAAAATTTTGCTGAAGATCAGTCAAAAGTGGTTGCAGCAGTACATCAACAGGGAACTGCCAGAAATTCAAGCCAAATTCAGAAGAGAACATGGAACAAGGGATATCATTGCTAATGTCAGATGAATCATGGCTACAAGCAGAGAATACCAGAAAGATGTTTACCTGTGTTTCATTGACTATGCAAAGGCATTCGACTCTGTGGATCATAACAAATTACAGATGACATTGAGAAGTATGGAAATTCCAGAACATATAATTGTGCTCATAAGGAACCTGTACTTCAACCAAGAAGCAGTTGTTTGAACAGAACAAGGGGATACTGAGTAGTTCAAAGTCAAGAAAGGTGTGCAGCAGGATTGTATCCTTTCACCATACTTATTCAATCTGTATACTGAGCAAATAATCCAAGAAGCTGGACAATATGAAGAAAAACTTGGCATCAAGATTGGAGGAAGACTTATTAACAACCTGCATTAAGCAGATGACACAACCTTGCTTGCTGAAAGTGAAGAGGACATGAAGCACTTAGTGATGAAGTTTCAAGACCACAGTTTTCAGTATGAATTACACTTCAACATAAAGAAAAGAAAAATCCTCATGACTGAACCAATAAGCAACATCATAATAAATGGAGAAAAGACTAAAGTTGTCAAGAATTTCATTTTACTTGGATCCACAATCATTGCCCATAGTAACAGCAATCAAGAAATTAAATGACCATTGCACTGGGCAAATCTGCTGCAAAAGAACTCTTTAAAGTGTTAAAAAGCAAAGATGTTGCTTTAAGGACTAAAGTGTGCCTGCCCCAAGCCATGGTGTTTTCAATCACTTCATATGCATGCAAAAGCTGGACAATGAATAAGGCAGACAGAAGAAGAATTGCCGCCTTTGAATTGTGGTGTTGGCGAAGAATATTGAATACACCATGGACTGCCAGAAGGATGAACAAATCTGTCTCAGGAGAGATCAGGCCCTGGAGAAGGACATCATGCTGCGTAGAGCAGAGGGTCAGCAAAAAAAGAATAAGGCCCTTGTGGTGGATTAATTACCTTTGTGCGTGGCCTTTCTAGCCATGGTCTTGTAACTCCCACCCAGGTGATTGTGTGATAGGGTAACTGTGGCCTACCAAGGGGATTGGTCAGTTTTACCTTAAAAGAAAGACAATTTCAGAGCAAAGGGGAGAGCCCGCCACCACCAAAGAAGGAGAGACCCTCAGCAGAAACCCACAGGAGATGGAACAGTTGGCTTCTTAGCCCGTGGAGTGAGAAAACTGAGTGCCTTTGGGCAAAGACCGAGGGCCAGGGAGAAGTTGACGCCTAGTCCACAAATTTGGGACTTGCCAGCCTCCACAATGGTGTGCGCCACTTCCTTTATATGGTTCGTGAATTCTGCATGACGTTGAACAACAGAAAGAAATTGACCTGGAAAAAAATGAACAGAGCTTTAAGGAGCTGTGGAACTATAACACAAGATCTAATATTTGTGTCACTGAAGTCCTGGGAAGAGAAGAGAAAGAGGGCAAAGTTGAAAAAGCACTCAGAAATAATGACTGAAAACTCCCCAAATTTGGCAAAAGGTATAAACCTACAGATTTAAGAAGATGAGTGAAACCCAAACAGGATAAACCCAAAGGAATCTACACCAAGACACATCGTAGTCAAATTTCTAAAAATTAAAGACAGAATAAAAATCTTGAAAGCAGCAAGAAACAATGTGCTACCTACAGGGGAAAAGGAATTAGAAGGACAGCAGATTTCTCATCAGAAACCATGGAGGCCAAAGGGAAGTGGCACAATATTTTTCAAATGCTGAAAGAAAAGAACTGTCACCCAGAATGCTATATCTAGGAAATTATCTTTCGAAATGGAAGAGAAATCAAGACATTCTCAGATGAATGGAAACTGAGACATTTTCACCAGTATATCTACCATTAAAAAAAAAAAAATGGCTAAAGAAAGTTCTCAAAACAGAAAGGAAATAATAAAAGAAGGAAACTTAGGACAACAGGAAAGAAGACAGTAAGCAAAAATATGGGTGAAAACAATAGGCTGTTGTTTCCTCTTGAGTTTCCTAACTTATATTTGATCACTGAAACAAAAATTATAACACTTTTGCATGTGGTTTTCAATGTATGTAGAGGAAATATTTAAGACAATTATAAAAAGGGGAATGTAAACAGACATTAAAGGAGGTAAGGGTTTTACACTTCAAATGAACTGTAAAATGACAACCAGTTGGCTGTGATAAGTTATGTGTACATTATGTAATATCTACAGCAATCACTAAAAAACTTATACAAATACACTAAAAAACACAATTGTTGTTAGTTATCGTTGAGTCGATTCTGACTAATGCTGACCCCATGTATGCAGAGCAGAACTGTTCCATAGTATTATCAAGGTTGTGATTTCTAGGAAGCAGATGGCCCAGGCCTGTCTTTTGAGGTGCCTCTGGGTAGGTTCAAATCACTAACCTTTTAGTTATTAGTCAAGCACTTAACCATCTGCACCACCCTGGGACTAAACACATATATACACACACAATAGATAAATAAAAATGGAATTATGAGAAATGTTCAACTAACCTACAGGAATGTAGGGGGAAAAAAAAACTCAGAAAAATAGAAAATGAATCAAACTAGAAATCAGTAACAGAAGGATAAGAGGTAAACCAACACTTTAAAACTAAACAACATACTTCTAAATAATCTAAGAGGCTATCTCCAGGGAAATAAAAAAAAAAACACTGAGCTGAATGAAAATACAACATATCAAAATTTGTAGAACACAGCTAAAGCAGTGGTGAAAGGGAAATTTATAGCACTAAATGCCTGCATTAGAAATGAAGAAGAGTCTCTAATCAAGAATCTAAGCTACCGCCTCAAAAACCTAAAAAAAAAAGAATTCCACAATTAACTCAAAGTAAGGAGAAGGGAGGAAATAATAAAGAACAGAAATCAATGCAATTGAAACCAGAAAAATATTAGAGAAAAATCAATGAACAAAAAGCTGTCTTTTTGAAAAGATTAAAAAAACCTTAAAAAGGCTGGCCAAGAGAGAAGAGACATATTACTAGTATCAGGAATGAAGTAGATAATACATCCCCCAGATATCAAAGGAATAATAAGGGAATACTGCAAACAACGCTACACAATGAACTTCACGGCTTAGATAAAATGGACCAATTATTTGGAGGAAAAAAAAAAAAAAAACTACCACAACGCACTCAATCTGAAATACACATTCGAATAGTCCTGTGACTATTAAGGAAGTTTAATCATAATTTTAGTCTCCAGAACAAGATTGCTTAACTGGAGAATTCCACAAAATGTTTAAAGAATAATTATTCTACATAGTAGAGGAGCAGGCAACATTCTCCAATAATGTTATGAAGCTAGTATTAATTACCCTGACACTAAAACCAGACAAAGACAGTACAAAAAAGAAAACTATAGACCAATATCCCTCATGAATATAGATGCAAAAATTCTTATCAAAAAATAGCAAATAAAATTCAGCAACATATGAAAAATTATATGCCATGACCGAGAGGTTTATTCTAGGGATGCAAGACTATTTCAATATTTAAAAATCAATCAATGTAATCTACCACATTAGCAGGCTAAAGAAGAAAAACCACACATGCTTATGTCAATTGATAGAGAAAAAGCATTTCACATAATTCAACACTTATTCATGATAAAAAATCTCAGAAAAATAGGAACGGAGGGGAACTTCCTCAACTTTAAAGAAATCTACAGCTGATATACATAATGGTAAAAGATGCTTTCTCCTTAAGATCAAGAACAAGGGAAGAATGTATCTCTCACCACTCTTAAGCAACACAGTGCTGGAACTTCAGCCAGTGTAATAAAACAAGTAAAAGGCATTAGACTGGAAAGCAAGGAATACAGCTGTCCTCATTTGCAGATGACATGATTGTTTACATAGAAAATCCCAAGGAATCCACAAAAAACTTCCTAGAACTAATAAGTAGGTTCAGCAAGGTCCCATGATATGAGATAAAAAAATAGACATACAAAAATCAATTGTATTTCCATATACTTGCAATGAACACATAGACACCAAAATCAAGAGAACAGTATCATTTATGATCATGTAAAAAAAAAAAGTGAAATAATTAGGTGTAAATCTAACAAACTATATGCAGGATTTTTATGCTGAAAACTATACAATGCTGATGAAAGAAACAACAAAAAAGTCTAAAAAAACATACTGTGTCCATAGGTTGTACAATTCAATACAGTAAAGATGTCAAATCTTCCCAAATTAATATACAAGTTTTAACACAACTGCTATAAAAAAAATCAGTAAAATATTTTGTAGATACAGACAAAATTATTCTAAAACTTATATGGGAAGACAAAGGAATTAGAATAGTTTAAAACAATTTTGAAAAAGAATAAAGTAGAAGGAATGGGTCTACCCAATTTCAAGACCTATTGTATACGTAACCAAACCTGTGTGGTACTGGCAGAGGGACAGACATACAGAATGAGAGAACAAAATAGAGGACACTGAAATACACCCAGACTTGATTTTTAACAAAGGTGCAAAAGTAGTTCAGTGGGGCCTTTTCAACAAGAGCAATTGGGCATCCACAAGCAAAAAAAAAAAAAAAACCAATCTAAGCCTCACACCTTATACAAAAATTAACTCAAAATGAAAACTATGAAACTTTTAGAAAAATCCTAAGAGAATATCTTTGGATCTAGGGCTAGGCAAAGAGTTTTTAGACTTGACACCAAAAGCATGATCCATAAGAGAAAAAAACTGATAAATTGTACCTCATCAAAACTAAAAACTTGCTCTGTGAAAGACCCTATAAACAGGATCAAACGACAAACTACAGATGGGAAGGAAATATTTGCAAATCACATATCCAACAAAGGACTAGTATCTGCAACATAGCACGAACTCTCAAAATTCAGCAGTAAAAAATAAACAATCCAATCAGAAAATGTCCAAAGAGGATACAGTGATGCCAAACAAGCACAGGAAAAGATGTTCAACATCATTAGCCATTAGGGAAATGCAAATCAAAACTGCCACTAGATATCACTACGTACCTATCAGAACGGCTAAAATAAAATAAATAAATAAAGTAACAACGTGAAATGCTGGTGAGGATGCAGAGAAACTGGATCACTTCAAGTTGCTGATGGGAACATAAAATGATAGTGTCATTCTGGAAAATTGTCTGGCAGTTTCTTAAAAAACAAACCAAAAAAAAACTTCTAACAACCATATGTTGAAGCAATTTCACTCCTGAGCATTCATCCCTCCCAGAGAAACGAAAACTTAAGTTCACACAAAAATCTGTACAGGAATGCTTACAGCAGCTTTATTCACAATAGCCAAAAGCTGGAAACAACCCAGGTGTCCTTCAGTGAGTGAATGGTCAAACAACTGTGGTACATTAATACTGTGAAATGATACTAAGCAAAAAAAAAAAAAAAAAAGGAACAAAATATTCACACACATAACAACCTGAATGAATCTCCAGAGAATTATGCTGAGTGAAAAAAGCCAATCTGAGAAGGTTAGGTACTATACGATTCCATTTGTCTAACATTCTTGAGATGACACAATTATAGAAATGGAGAACAGATTGATGATCGCCAGGGATTAAGAAGGGTGTGCAGTAGGAGGGAAGTGGGCGTGGTTACAAAAGTACAACCTAAGGAATCCTTGTGGTGATGGAGATGTTCTGTGTCTTGGCTGTATCAGTATCCTGCCTGTGATGTTTTGCAAGATGTTAACATTGGGGAAAACTAAGTAAGATACATGGGATCTCTCTGTATCATGCCTCACAACTGCACGTGAAACTACAATTATCATAAAATAAAATGTTTAACTAAAAGAAAAATGCTGTTAAGAGAGTGAAATGCCAAGCCACAGCACTGGAAAAATTATTTGCAATGTATACAGCTGATGAAAGATTAGCACTAGAATATATAAGCAATTCCTATAAATCATTCAGAAAAAGACAATCCCATCTAAAAAAAAATGGGTTAAAATCTCAAATCACTTTACAAAACAGTATACTCGAATGATCAATTATATGTATCAAAAAACTTCTCAACTTTGTTGTTCATCAGGGGGATATAGAAATTGAACCCACAGACACCACAAGAGATTCTTCAGAATAGGTAAAATTTAAAAAGCTAATATACCAAATGTTGGCAGTGATGCATATTATTTAATATACATTCTCAGAGCCTGCTAATAGGAAGATAAATCAGTGTTAACTTTGGAAAACTGGCAGTATCTACTAAAGCTAGCATATACCCTATGTTATGGATTGAATTGTGTCCCCTCAGCCCCCCAAATATATGTAGGAATCTGAACCCCTATACCTCTGAATGTAATCCTATTTGGAAATAGGGTTTTCTCTGTGTCCTGGATTGATTTGTTTCCCCCCAAAATATCTGTCAACTTGGCTGGGCCATTGAGTCCCAGTATTGTGTGACTGTCCACCATTGTATGTGATTTCCCTATGTGTTGTAAATCCTATCACTATGATGAAATGAGATAGATTAGTGGCAGTTATATTCACGAGATCTACAGGATTAGATAATGTCTCAAGCCAATCTCTTTGAGGTATGAAAGAGAGAAATGAGTAGAGAGATGGGGGACCTCATACCACCAAGAAAGCAGCACTGGGAGCAGAGCACATCCTTTGGACCTGAGGTTCCTGCACTGAGATGCTCCCAGACCAAGGGAAGACTGATGACAAGGACCTTCCTCCAGAGAGGACAGAGAAAGCTTTCCCCTGGAGTTGGCGCCCTGAATTTGGACTTCTAGCCTACAGGACTGTGAGGGAATAAACTTCTGTTTGTTAAAGCCATCCACTGTGGTATTTCTGTTATAGCAGCACTAGATGACTAAGACACTTTGTTATATTAATTAGGTTATACCCTAGTAGTGTGGGTTCTAAACCTAATCATATCTGAGTTATAAAAAGAGCAGATGAGACACAGAGGCATGAACTCACAAGGGAAGACAGATGCCATTTGGGGATCACTAAGGAACACCCAGGGCTAATAACATGAAAGGAGTCAACATGGCCAAGACCCTGATTTGGACTTTAAGCCTCTAGGATGATGAGAAAATTAATTTGTGTTCTTTAAAGTTACACACTTGTAGTATTTCTGTTACAATAGCACTAGGAAGCTAAGATACCCTAAAAAAAAAAAAAAAAAAAGATACCCTATGACCCATCAATTCTACTTTTTGACATTTATCCAACAGAAACATATACATATGTATATTAAAAGACATCTACAAGAATGCTCATAGCCAGACTCAACATCGAGTTCCATCTCTGACTTGGAGACGACTTCCGCAGCTGTCCTCATAACGCCTGTATCCCATCTAGCTGGAAGGAGGAAGCTATTTTCCTTTCCTCTTAAGAGCACAACCTAGAAGATTCCCTCTCTACTTCTGCTTACATTCTCATTGTCCAGAATCTAGTCACATGGTACACCTAGCTGCAAGGAAGCCTGGGAAATGTTAGCCGAGTTGCCATATACTCACTGAAACTCTTACTACTATGGAAGTAGGGAAGAATGAACATTGAGGACAACTGATGGTCTCTATTCCAGCCTATATCATATGATTCCTTTCAATCTCCAGCATCATCTCCTCACTCCCTCCCTCTCTCCCTTGTTCATGGCTCTCCAGCCACACTGGGCTTCTTGCCCATTCCCTCCTTAGTCCTCAGGGCCTTTGTACCTGTGTTATCCTATATCTGGGATTCTACTCCCTAGGTGGATTGACACAGTGGCTGCAACTATGGGCTCTAACATAGCAACAACTGTGAGGATGGTGCAGGACCAGGTAGTGTTTCATTCTGTTGTACACAGGGTCGCTATGAGTCAGAACTGACTTGATGGCACCTAACAACAGTTCCCTAGATCTTTACATGACTGGCTCTTTCTCATTCTTTGGATCTTATCACACCTCTCCTGAGAAATATTCCCTGACCTTTGCCCCACAAGCAAAGTAACCCCCTCCTATCACTCTCCAATGTATGCTGTTTTATTTCTAGCACTTATCACTAGTTTACATTGCCATATATTTATCTAATTATTACCTATGTTTTGCACTAGAATGTAAACACCATAAAAACCTAAGTGTTGTCTGCCTTGTTTTCTGTCGGATCCTTAGCACTTAAATGGTGCCTTGGATAAAGGAAGCATTTGACAAATATTTGATGGATGGATGATTTAATTTAGTTAAAACCCCTCATAACTGGGAAAGCTGAGGCTCAGAGTAGGTAAATGGCTTGCTTGAGGTTCTGCAACTGGTTAGTAGATTCCTATGTTGGAACTTTTCTATAACATACCCCATTTCCTCCAGCCACCTCTTTGAAGTCTTCTTCTATCTCACCCCTCAGTGATCATTCTTCTGAACTCTGATAGTATGAGATTTTAACATTCACTTGGTTTTTATGCTATGCTAGTTTGCACTGTTACTTGTCTTTTGTTAACAATATAATCTATTGCTATTATATCTGTCTTGTTTCTCCAACCAAACTGTAAGCCTTCGGAAAATACCAACCTTCTAAACTACACACGGAACACAGCCCCTCAATAAGCATTTCACAAAGATGGCTAATGTTACTTTATTTAATAAAGTGAAACTCAGAATCATTACAACTTACATCTTGTCCTGTTACTGAGAATAAAATTTGTATACCAGAAGGCTTGATTTTCTGGAGAAGTAATTTCTGTGTAGCCCTGCCTAAGCATGGAGGCAAGAGTATCTGTATTACCTGCAGTTGGGATCTTATGTGCCTCATCAAAGCTATGCAGAGGAGCTGCTCTGGGTGTAATGGGTGGATTCTGAAAGGTAATCCTTGCTGTTGGTGGAATCAATCCTCGTTCCATCATACTTAAAATCCCTAAAAATGAAGGTTAACAGAATATAAATTAAACTCCAAACACTTCCACAAAGTCTATACTCTATAAATTTCATGAGTATAACCTACTCTATTCTTCATCTTATTTGTGAGGCTACGTCTAGTGCCTTTAATCCCTTGCATGAAAAAATAGCAACAGTGCACGCTCATTTAAGTCTAATATTCTAACCCAAGGAAAAAATGGCATTTCCAATAGCAGTAATATGAAATAAAATCGCACTAAGACAATTTCATTTTAAGGTAGAAATACAACTTCAGAACTAAAACTTTTTTTTTTCAAATTGTGCTATAGGTGAAAGTTTACAGCTCAAGTTAGTTTCTCATACAAAAATTTAGACACACGTTGTTATGTGACCCTAGTTGCTATCTATAATGTGACTGTCCATTCCTCCTTTCTACCCCGGATTTCCCGCATCCATTTAAGTAGGTCCTATCCCTTTCTGCCCTCTCATCTCTCCTCTGGACAGGAGCTGCCCATTTAGTCTCGTGTGTCTACTTGAACTAAGAATCACACTCTTCACAAATATCATTTTATGTCCAGTCTATTCTTTGTCTGAAGAGTTGGCTTCAGGAATGGTTTTAGTTCTGGGTTAACAGAGAGTCCTGGGGTCATGTCTTCTAGGGTGCCTCCAGTCTCAGACCATTAAGTCTGGTCTTTTTACGTGAATTTGAATTCTGTACCCCATTTTTCTCCTGCTCAGTCAGGGGCTATCTGTTGTGTTCCTTGTCAGGGTGGTCACTGGTGGTAGCTGGGCACCATCTAACAAACTAAAACTTCTTTATGCTCATGACATTTTCAATTATTAGTAATATTGTTATCCTTTTTAAAATTCAGAGAAATCAGATACCCAAGAAGATTCTCTGTTCTGAAAGAAATAAAGTCCCTGTTCTTGAAACCATGCCCCCTGTTGTTGTAATCAGTCATGTTTTATAAAACAAGGAGTTATTTTTAGATATTTCTCATATGATCCTAAGATGTGAATGTCCAAATAGGTTATTTTAATGTAACTGGGCAACATGGTTAGTATTAAGGCAACTAATTTATAATTCCTAGAACTCATACTGTTATCAGCATGGCTGGTGCCAAGACTTTTTAAGGACAAAAGATGTTGTTAAGTAAGTAAACAAATGGATAAATGAAGAATTGAAGAAAGCCTGTTGTCAGGGGCAAAACTTCGATTAAGGTGGATCTATTGTACTGAGCCCTGGTGGCACAGTGATTAAGACCTCAGCTGCTAATCAAAAGGTCAACAGTTCGAATCCACCAGCTGCTCCTTGGAAACTATGGGGCAGTTCTACTCTGTCCTATAGGGTCACTATGAGTCAGAACCGACTCGACAGCAACTAACAACAACAACACCATAGAAGTAGAGCCCAGGTGGTGCAGTGGTTAAGAACTATGGCTGCTAACCAAAAGGTCGGCAGTTTGAATCCACCAGCTGTTCCTTGGAAACCCTATGGGGCAGTTCTACTCTTTCCTATAGAGTCACTATGAGTCAGAATCGACTAGAAGGCAATGGGTTTTTTGTTTGTTTTTTTATTGTATTGGAGCCAGAAACCCAGAAATTCACTGGGTACTTGACATAAGCTTGTGGTAGGGCTTCAATTTCTTTTTGTTACCATATGTTATGGGAAGAAAAGTGAAGAACTCTGGGTCTCAATAAAATCCTAGCATATAAACTGTGTGTACCAAGCTGGAGTAAGTCAAAGAAGTTCGCATGCATTTTAAGAGGGACCAATATTATTTCCATTTGCCTTATGATTTCTGTTACTGTATTATGTTGCTACGAAGGATGTTAAAGTTTAGTGCTACAGGAATTATGAAGAATGATCACTAAGGGGTTGGAGAGCTGAAGACTTCACTCGTAAAACAAAGAGATCTTTAGTTTACTGACTGCAGAATCATTTTGTGGGGTGAATTTCTTACTAAAAGTAAAATTTGGGGGCCCCATGCCAGACCTGTCTAAAACGCTGAGATCAGGGCCTAGAAATCTGCATTATTGAAACTTTCCGGGAAATACTCATGTGCACTGAAGTTTGAGAACCACTACAATGGTGGCTCACTAGTAGTCTACATTTTAAACAAGCATTTTAACCAAGTCAATCTTTTGTACTCTGAAAACTTAAGAACTACTGATCCATAGCACAACTCTCCAGGTCCTGCTTGAAATTAATACTTCAGGTTTTAATTTTTATAGCCCTAGATTTAACTACCTTAAAATATTAAGACTAATTCTTTGTCTTCACAAATATTTTCCACCTATAAATATTAAATCCCCTTTCAAGAACTATTCCTGCTTTGCAGATGTGAAGAGTTCCTCATAATTCAGTAATTTTCATTTCTAGAGTCAGTTTCATTCTCTGAGAATTTCAAAAAACACAGGCATGATTTTTAACCCTTGTTTTAGTACTGGTTGAAGCAATTAACTTTATTTATTTTATTTTATAGATATAATATTTTTTTCCCTCCTTGGAAACCCTATGGGGCAGTTCTGTTCTGTCCTACAGGGTTGCTATGAGTTGGAATCAACTCTATGACAATTTTTTTTTTTTTTAAATACACAACAAAACGTATACCACTTCAATAATTTCTACGTGTACCATTCAGTAACAGTGGCTACATTCTTCAAGTTACGCCACCTTCCTCAACAGCCTTTTCCAAACTATCTCACCATCCTTTGTACAACCTCACTGCCCCCTTAGGCTTCTCCTCTATCCTTTCAAGTTGCTATTTTCAATTTGATCACATAATTTCTTAAAATAGTGTAATGCTTAATGCAGACAATCTTTTCTAATTAAACTATTATTTGATTCAAAGATGACTTCAGAGGATAGTTTTGATTCAAGGTTTAAAGATCTCCTCAGGGTATTAGTTTTGAGGGGGAGGGTGTCATCTGGCCTTAATGGCTCCAGAAAGTCTGGGTTCCATGAGAATTTGAAATTCTGTTCTGCATTTTCCCCCTTTTGATCAGGATTCTTCTATAGAATCCTTGATCTAAATGTTCAGTAATGGTAGCTGGGCATCATCCAGTTCTGGTCTCATGGCAAAGGAAGTAGTTGTTCATGGAGGCAATTAGACACATATTTCATTTCCTCCACCAGTTCTTGACTCTCTTTCTTCCTCTGGTGCTTCCAGTGACTTGAGACCAATTGTACCTGGGATGGTCGCTGGCAAGCTTTTAAGATTACAGGCACTACACAACAAACGAGGAGGTAGAATAGAAGCACCAGGATCAATATTTGGCCAGCAATTCACTTAATTTTACACACATACAGATGTGTGGGCACTGACCATTGTAAGGAAAAAGTTAAGACTCTGAAATAAACCAAAGAGATTATTGGATATCTTTTCACTGGAATGCTGAAGTGTCTGGGGATTATCTGATTCTTTAGGGCTATGTACTTTTGTCTTTCATTAGTCTATTTTACAACTCTGTAGACATTAAGGTTGATTTGTAGAAAACTGATAAAACCAAAAAACCTAATGCCATTGAGTCAATTCCGACTCATAGTGACCCTACAGCAATGCAAATAATTCTTGTCTGTGCTCATGCCAACAAATTCTGTCTTATTGAGGGACAAACCTCCCCCACTCCCTTCTCTTAAAAGCCAGTTTTGCATCCATTTGCAAATTTATTTCAATATTCTTGATTTCTACATGTGTCTGTTTTTTGGATACTCCTTTGAATTTATTGTAACATCTTGTTATAATGGTTCCCTCATTTAATTAATGAGCTAAATAAAATCTTTAACATTTTGTTCATTTTATTTTTTTCTAAGAGTCACAAGTTTACTTTTTAGTTAAATATATATATATATATATATATATATATATTCTTTAACAGTTTCGGAGGTTCTACCAAGATGAGCAGAGAATTCACCTGAAATGCCAGAAATGGTGTGCATTATAAACAGCCAAGCCCAGGCACAGGCTTTCTTGCTTCCCAGAGGTGAATTTGATGTTGCAATAGAACTTTGTTGACTCTGTTTTTCTAATTTTAATTTTACCCTCTATTAGCTTTGTGTTTTGTTTTTGGTTCATTTATGGCTGATAAGTTATTCTCTGTTGGTATAGATGCAATGACTGGGAATTTGGTGATCTCTGTAAGCGGATTAATGTCTTACATAGACCTATTCTCTGTGGTGAGAGACAATTGAGAAATATGGTTTGTTAGTATTTTGTTTATCATTTGTCTATTTTGAGTTCAAATCAACCAGCAATTTCATTAGCACAAAGAAGAAGGACAGTTCTTTGATATCAGGACTAGTCAAATTTTTGTGTTTATTTTTTACTTGTGGCTGGAATTATAGAATTGAGGCTGTAAGCTCTCTGTGTACCTTTATGTCTAGGTATCTGTAATTCAGGAAGAGCTTTACCCCTCATTGTGTATAATGTTTTCCTTCTCTAGGAGCCCTGGTGGTGCAATGGTTAAGCACTGGCCTGCTAACCAAAAGATTGGCGGTACAAACCCACCCAAAGGCTCCGTGGAAGAAAGACCTGGCAATCTGCTTTCATAAATATTATAGCCATGAAAACCCAAAGGGGCAGTTCTACTCTGTTACATGTGGTTGCTATGAGTCATAAATCAACTCACTAGCACCAAACAGCAACAACAGATGGCACTGGTAAATTAGATAGTAAAATCTCTTGAATTAAAGGAATGATGTTCAATTGGCTTATAGAGAAAAATAAGTGCTTATATAAACTGAATATTCTTTAAATTCCCAGGAAATAAAGAAATTGAACTTCTAATACTTTAAATATCTCCCCCCGCCGTGCTCCCCAATTCAGAAATTCTCATTGAGTCTCATTTTTCATAGCAGTAGTTACTTGCATAGTTTCAATAATAATCCATTCTCCTTTTAACAGGATATAACTGGAAAAATTACTCATGCAACCAAGGCCTTGTCTGGAATTTCATATCTGAGAATGAGGATTATTTAATCAGGTATGACAAATCACTTTTAAAGAACTAAGGTTGACTTAATGGAGTCAGTACTTACAAATCCCCCCCAGGAAAACTGGCATCATAAATGGCTTACAGTATTCCCATCCTTACAGGCGGTAAGCAAGGTCACTTCCTGACAGGTCCAAGAACCTTAGGATATTTGGGGTACCTGGAGAGGAGAGGGATTTACCCAAATATATAGTTCCTGCAGTTGCAGTCTGGTGAACAGAGTTTCTTAGGCTTGATTTCCTAGTCTTGGTATAGCAGATAATAAAGGCTTTTAAAAGTTCAAACAGATTCCTTATGATGACCTATATGGTAAATTAACATTCTTGCCGTACCTATGTAAATTCTCAGACCAAAGTTAATGAGACCAGCCTTATTTTGCAATTAAGAATAGCTTATTTTGAGATCACAGTGATCGGGCTGGGTGATCAAAACGGGGAAAGATCGTTTAAAAAATTTTTTCTTTAAAGTCTTAGAATAAGCAAAAGAGATTACTTTCAATGGAATGCTGGAGTCTCCAGGTATTATCTGAACCTAGCCTTTGACTAGGCTATTTTATAGCTCTGTAGAGATTAGGGTTAATTTGTGGGAAAAAAAAAAGATAACAATGCAAGTAAATTCTATCTGGTGAAGGGGCAACCCTCCTCCCCATGAAAAAGCCAACTTTGCATTCATGTGTAAATTCATTTCAATATTTCTGATCTATAAATGTGCCTATTCTTTGGATTCTCCTTTGAACTGATTGTGACATTATACCTTCCTCCCTCATTTAATTGCTGAGTTAAATAAAATCTTCGACATGTGTTCATTTCATATTTGTATGAGTCATGATTTTATCCATTTTGAAAATTATTCTTTAAGACCATTGTCTCATGAAATCCTCATAACACTTTTACGAGGTTGGCATTATTTTCCTATTGAATAGATTAGGAAGCAGAAGCTCACTGATTCAGCCAATATTTGTTAAGTGCCTATTATGTGTCAGGAACCATTATGGAAGCTGGAGATACAGTGGTGAACCAAACAGACTTCATGGAACTTCTAGCAGTGGGAAATAAATAAATATATAAGGACAAATTGTGCTAATCTACGAAGAAAACCAACAGGTACCTAAGTGATTTTTACAGGAAGAGACAAAAACACTTGTAAAGGCCTAACACGTTTGGCCTGATAAGAAACAAAGAGAAGGTCTATGTGTCTGGCGCACAGTCAAGGGGAGAGCAGCGTGAGAGGAGAATGGAGATACATGAAGGGCCATGTCACGCAGACCTTGTTTATGGCAGTTAGAGCTTATTCTAGGATCAGACAGCAACTTGCTAGATGCCACGCAGAGCCTAAATTTAAAATGTGGTCTGTGTATGGTGAAACTTATATTCTTAACCATTTGGAAAAACAAAAGGCTTTCTTTTTTGGACTTAACCCAGTAACTCAAGAAAAAGTAGGGAAAGTTACCCTGCATTTTCCAAAATGATTCTATTTTCTGGTTGTTAATCTTTTACCTCATGCTGAACTTTGGCGACCTGGAATGAGACTTAAATGCCAACTAAGGGCCCCGAGAGCACCTAAAAAATTCCAGAAGTTTTCTCTACATTTCTGTGGCTTATATTTTCCTGATGCTCATATTACCTTGCACCAGTAGCAGACATATGGCAAGTACTCCATAAATACCTGTTGATTGATGATAAATATTCTGGCAGGCCATGTGTTCTTTGATGGAAAATTTAGGGATGAAAATGTGATTTTTTTCTGGGTCAAATTGCTGTAATTCTAGATTTGTTTTGTAGCAATTTTTTTTTGTGTGTGTGTATCTATTGCTAGAGTAAGGGTTGACTGATTCATCCTAATTTGATACAGGAAGAAGACAAGATGGTTCTAAAGCCAGAAATGGAAACTCTGCTGGTGTTATTCAGTATTCTTTGGGAATAAATATTACGCAGACTAACTATAGAAACGCTGTAATACGAATTACTTATTTGCTATTTATATTCCCTGTATGTGTCTATACACACACACACACACACACACGTGCGCGCGCAAGCACACATTAATTAATAGAAAACATATGTCACAGAGATTTCTGAATAATGGTTCATGACTAGGAAAGTAACAGTTACATTATGGGGAGTTTAACAAATTAAGGGATTCTACTAGTGATCCTGGGTTCTGTTGAGTTTTGCTGTGCTCCATCACCAGGTCAGCAGGCACTCAGAGGGCACAGCCAGAGGATGGAGGACTACGAATCTCTAGGTGCCAGATCTCCTTCGGAGCCAACCCGGGGTCCAAAATACTCCCAATTACAGATCGGTTGTTGTTATTAGGTTTCATTGTGTTGGTTCCGACTCACAGCGACCCTATGTACAACAGAACGAAACACTGCCCGATCCTGCGCCATCCTCACAATCGTTGTTATGCTTGAGTACATTGTTGCTGCCACTGTGTCAATCCATCTTGTTGAGGGTCTTCCTCTTTTAGGAAGTGAAACACAAATAATTAAGGACAATCTCACTTGGTTGTATTTGAGACAGGAAAGGGGATCCACTTAGGCATTCTTGAAGATTCCTGACCAATTAAAATAAAGGGAGGAAAGGGGTGGGCGGGGGAGAGGCTACACTTATGACACTCACTCCTTAATCATTCACTACTCTTTATTTTGCTTAGTCATTCGACCAACATTAATATCTACAAAATACTAGAAATGGCTAGGCACTGGGTGTACTGAGATAAATATATGATCCTTTTGTTTAAAAACTAGAAATCTACTGGTTTCACAAAGACTGGAATTTAGACTAAGACAGTCATAGCTTAAATGCTAATTACATTAATTCTAGCTTCATACTTCTGCATAATAGTATATTGAAATAAATGTTTAAAATGCTACCAGAATAGCCTCAGAAACTATTTACTAAGAAGCTTGATAAATTCTAACAATATGACATAAACACAATAACAATTTTAGCACCCAATAACCCTAACATCTAAATCAATATTGAGTTCATAAGATGATGGATTTTAGAGGTGGAGAAGACTCCAGTGATTGTCTAGTCCAACCTCCTGTATGGAGAAGGAAGCTCAGGCCAGAGGTTGCCTTGTCTGAGGTTCCTCAGGAAAATTAGTGGCTGAGCCAGAATTCAAACTCAGATCCTTGATCCCACCTCAAGGCTCTTCCCCTGACATTCTCAAACACATAAAATGACTACTGAATCACTAACCTTTACTGGCATCTGTTTGCAAGACTGGCACAGGGGTAAAATAGGGATCCGTGCGATGAGAAGCCGGCAGAACCGTGAGATTGGAAATGGTGGGCCCTTTTATTACTTTCTGAACCTGCACCTAGACGATCAAAATTTTGTTTTCAGCAGACATTTTTGCTTTCACAATGAACACAGTTTTCTTCTTGTAAACAATAAATTAGATTATGAACAGTTTCATTAAGTTTTAATAAAGTAGTAATATCAACTCCAATTTTATTGCTCATGGGTACCCTGTGCTACTGTCTACTGTCATGAGTTTGTGTAATTTAAAATAGTTAATTAAATCCAATTAACATGTTGTGATTTCCACTGTGTAAAGTCAGTATAGTAGTTAATAAAGGAACTCAAGATTTTGTTCAATTTTAACGGCTACAATATAAAAGTGCTAAATCTTGACAGAGGAGGTTTTGAATACAGCAAAGTTTTCGGCAGGCAAATCTCCCAGGAAGTAAATATTAGTGTTTGGAGGTTTAAAAAAACAAAACAAAACAAAAAATCTCCAAAACCAGGAGAATTTAAAGATAAACATATCAGTCATTAAGTAAAAGAACAGATTAAAGGTGAACTCTGGGCAGATCCTTTGGCAGATCTCAGAAATGGTTATAAAAACACGGCGTCTAGATCAGTTACTCACAGCGGATGATTACTTTTCCTAAAGTCATAAAACATGTTTATTATAGCTATCAGATATGAACTGTTTCTATTAAATCTGTTCTACATTTTAAAGATTATATGTATTACATATAAATCACATATAATTGTATAGCTCCAGTATACTATTTTTACCTTTATTATAAGCGGTTATAAATTACCTGGGCTCTCTCGGCAGGGAAGATGCTACTGTTTGGTATTTATAGACTGACTTAAATTTTCAAGTCATTTTCCAAACATTAATTAATTTGCATAACTTCCAAGGGAACTAGATAATGGCTTGCTATCTAACTAATGAAGAACCCAGAACAGAAAGGTTAGTAGATTTGTTTCAGGCCACACAGTATGCTAGAGACAAACAGATTTTTCAATTTTAAGATTAGCAATCTGATTTTACATTAGTGAGATTTGTGATTGGATTCAATTGTACTACACCTAATTGCTCATTAAGGTTATGGTGACCTGAAGGAAAAAGAGCGGAAAAGTTTCCTCCAGACTTGGGGGAGAAAATCAATTTACAAAATAAATAGCTACTGGCTGAGAAATGTCTATGTGAACAAAGCGTTAGCTACCCCCCCACATGCCAGAATGTGGGACTTTGAGGGACACTATAAAAAGTGGCCACCATCCCATGAACGCCAAACCCTTTGATAACTGTAATGACAGTTTAAAATGACTGTGGATAGTGTTTTTAATAGGAAAGAGTTGGCTGAGAGTGCGGTCTGTTACCTTCCAGGTGACTGGGAAGGGAAAGGGGAAGGGCTACCTCATGCTCAGATGGGATTATGGAGAAACCCCGGTCTTCTTGCTGACCCACCTTGGTCTCTTTCCCTCAGTCTCTGCTCTCTTTCCCTCAGTCTCTGCTCTCCTCCCCCCACCTCATCTCCAGACACTGAGTAGCTTTCAGGTTCTCCTCCTAATCAGGGAGGCGGAGCCAATTACTCCAATGTCCTGTACTGCAGAGATGGCACAGACAAAGCCGAGGTATTCAGTACCAAAAATGGCAGGGCCTCATTTGTCTGATGGATACCAGGGTCAATGAAGCAAAGGTAAATTGAAGAAAGTAAGCAAGATTCAACTTACATAAAGTTGTCAAGCACTGTGAAGATGTAAAATACAGTTTTGGCAGTTTCAGGGCATACAGCATAACTTATCTGGATTTTCTGAAAGCCTTTGACAAAGTACACCTGACAGGCTGCTCTTGAAAGCTGAAGCAGCAGCACCCAAGGTAAGATGCAACGTAAAGCATGCCACAAAGGAGAAGCCAGGGGCAGATGATAGATTCTGGCAGGCAATCGGCTTGTTCATAACGCTGGTTTCTTTAATTTGTATTAATCTCAAAACCCAGACCCAAGGACTATGCTGAAAAGGCAGTGAGGTGTGTGTGTGTGTGTGTGTGTGTGTTGGGGGGAGGGTGCTGGAGTGAGCATGTGTGTGTGCAGAGGCAAGGAAGGGAGGGTTAACCTCAGGAGCTGAGATCCTGGAGAGCTTACGGAAATAAATCCCACAGTGTTGCTGGACGTGAAACCTTAGCTCACTGCTGTCCTGCGCCCATTACCCACCGTAAGGATAACCGCTTCTGCGTATGCTTGGTTGGAGGGAGTGGGAATATAAAAAGCTTCAGCATTTACTGAGCACTTACTATGTAACTCCAACTTTAATACAGTGAGCATTCAACTCCACGAGTAATGGAAGAGCTAAGGGCTATGGGAGCACAGAAGGGAGTGACTAACTGCCTGCTGCTGGTGCTGCAGAAGCCTTTACAACAGAGCAGTGACTCAACCCTGGCTGGACATTAGAGTCACTCAGGGAGCTTCGTAAAAATATTGCTGCCAGGGCCCCAACCCTGGGCAATGAAATCAGAACAGCTGGACTGGGGCCTGGGCCTGCCTAGTTTCTAAAGCTCCCCGGGTGACTCTAACACACAGGCAAGGTTGAGACGCACTGCAGTAGAATTGTGCTTTAAAGGGAGCATCGGATTATATCAAGTGGAGAAGAGAATGCGGTTGCAGGTAGACAGAAAGGCAGCGACAAAGCAAAATAGCATACGAATGCGTGAAGACGTCACCAAAGGGGTGCAGCCCTATGCCTGGAGCAGGGCGTGTGTGTCAGAAAGAAGGCAGGGTGTGGGTGGGACTAAAAACATATCTTGATATTAATGCAAATTAAAGAAACCAGCTTTATGAAAGTGCTGATTGCCTAACAATTCAAATATCACCTGCTTCTGGTTCCTCCTTTATGTCATGCTTTATATCATATCTTACCTTGGAACCGTGCTTCTCTCATAGTTCGTATAATAAGGTATACAAACCGATGCATCAATGGAGGTGCTCACTCATCTATGCCAAGAAATATGGAAGACAGCTTCCTGGCCAACTGACTGGAAGAGATCCATATTTATGCCTATCCCCAAGAAAAGTGATCCAACCGAATGTGGAAATTATAGAACAATATCATTAATATCACACGGAAGCAAAATTCTGCTGAAGATCATTCAAAAACAGCTGCAGCAGTATATCGACAGGGAACTGCCAGAAATTCAGGCTGGTTTCAGAAGATGACATGGAATCAGGGATATCATTGCTGATGTCAGATGGATCCTGGCTGAAAGCAGAGAATACCAGAAGGATGTTTACCTGTGTTTTATTGATTATGCAAAGGCATTTGACTGTGTGGATCATAACAAATTATGGATAACATTGTGAAGAATGGGAGTTCCGGAACACTTAATTGTGCTCATGAGGAACCTTTACATAGATCAAGAGGCAGTTGTTCCGACAGAAACTGGGGATACTGATTGGTTTAAAGTCAGGAAAGGTGTGCATCAGGGTTGTATTCTTTCACCATACCTATTTAATCTGTATGCTGAACAAATAATACGAGAAGCTGGACTATATGAAGAACGGGACATCAGGATTGGAGGAAGACTCATTAATAACCTGCATTATGCAGATGACACAACCTTGATTGCTGAAAGTGAAGAGGACATGAAACAGTTACTAATGAAGATCAAAGACCACAGCCTTCAGTATGGATTACACCTCAGCATAAAGAAAACAAAAATCCTCACAACTGGACCAATAAGCAACATCATGATAAATGGAGAAAAGATTGAAGTTGTCAAGGATTTCATTTTACTTGGATCCACAATCAACAGCCATGGAGGCAGCAGTCAAGAAATCAAAAGACGCATTGGATTGGGCAAATCTGCTGCAAAGGACTTCTTCAAAGTGTTGAAGAGCAAAGACGTCACCCTGAAGATTAAGGTGCGCCTGACCCAAACCATGGTATTTTCAATCACATCATATGCATGTGAAAGGTGGACAATGAATAAGGAAGACAAAGAAGAGTTGACGCCTTTGAATTGGGGTGTTGGCGAAGAATATTGAATAGACCATGGACTGCCAAAAGAACGAACAAATCTGTCTGGGAAGAAGTACAACCAGAATGCTCCTTAGAAGCAGGGATGGTGAGACTGCATCTTACATACTTTGGACATGTTGTCAGGAGGGATGAGTCCCTGGAGAAGGACATCATGCTTGGCAGAGTACAAGGTCAGCGGAAAAGAGGAAGACCCTCAAGGAGGGGGATTGACACAGTGGCTGCAACAATGAGCTCAAGGATAACAACGATTGTAAGGATGGCGCAGGACCAGGCAGTGTTTCGTTCTGTTGTGCATAGGGTTGCTCTGAATCGGAACCGACTCGATAGCACCTAACAACAACAACAACATAATAAGGTATGAAATGGATATCATAGTATAATAGAATCATAGTATAAACAGATCAAGGTTTCTCATATTTGATCCTTCATTACTATTCCCAAAATTCAACTCTAATTCTGAACTTTATTAATTTATGCTTAAACCTTCTATAATAGTTAAAATTTTTGGAAATTAAAAAATATATATATTTTAGAAAAGCTTAAAGAAGAAAAGAGAAATCATACTCCCATTAGCCGGAATCAACCCCTGTGGAAACCCTGGTGGTGTAGTGGTTAAGAGCTACGGCTGCCAACCAAAAGGTCAGCAGTTCGAATCCACCAGGCGCTCCTTGGAAACCCTGTGGGCAGTTCTACTCTGTCCTATAAGGTCACTATGAGTTGGAATTGACTGAATGGCAAAGGGTTTGGTTTGGTGGTTTTAATGTCTTGGCAAGGTCCCTAGGTGGCGCAGACTGTTTGCACTTGACTGCTAAAGAAAGGTTGGCCTTTCGAACCCACCCAGCGGTACCGCAGAACAAAAGGCCTAACATGCTGCTTTCATTAAGACTATAACCAAGAAAACCCTGTGCAGCAGTTCTACTCTGTGACACATGGGGTTGCCCTGAGTCAGAATCAACTCGACAGCAAGTGACAACAACAACATCATCTTGACATATTTGCTCTCACCGTTTTCAAGTAGAAAAACCATTCTATGTTATTAATTTAGTAAAAATGATATATGCTCATTATAAAGATTTCAAACAATGCAGAAAACCACAAGGATGAAAGTTTAAAAAATCATGCCAAATATCACTAGGTAATTCATTATCCTTGACATCTTTGGAATAATTGACATATAGTTTTGAAATAGGATTTACATTATTAAATTTAATTTTAAATGAATTTAATAGGAGGAAAAAAAAAAAAAAAACCCAGTGCCGTCGACAAAGTATGAGTTAAAACCAAGAAATTAGTAAACTTCGAATGAATATTTCTTTACCACAAGATTACTCAGAGTTGAAAAAGGATTCCTCTGCCGGAGTTGGAATTTTTTTCCTTAAAGGGTCAGATAGTAATTATTTTAGGTTTTGCACGGTCTGTTCAGGTCTTGCATTAGCTGGAATGCAGCCATAAACAATATGTAAACAAATGGGTGAGTCTGGATTCCAATAAAACTTTACAAAAATAGCCCTTAGACAGTGGTTTGCGGATCCCTGCTCTATAGTTAAATAAAGGTGATTATAAAAAATGTTTAGACTTTCTTACCACATGTTTTTATTTTGGACGACTTCAAAAGATGAAAGCATTAGAAATGTCTTGATACTCCATCCACTCTCCCTTGAATTGTGTCCCCCCCAAAATGTATGTCAACTTGGCTAGGCCATTATTCCCGGTATGGTGTGGCTGTCCTCCATTTTTGACTTGCTGATGTGATTATCCTGTGTGTTGTAAATCCTAATCTCTATGATGTTAATGAGACAGGATTAGAGGCAGCTATGTTAATGACAGGACTCAATCTACAAGATTAGGTTGTACCTTGAGTCAATCCCTTTTGAGATATAAAAGAGAGAATAGAGTGGAGAGGACAGAGGCCTCATTACCATCAAGCAAGAAGAGCCAGGAGTGAAGCATGTCCTTTGGACACAAGGTCCCTGTACCAAGAAGCTCCTAGACCAGGGAAGATTGATGACAAGGACCTTTCCCCAGAGCTGACACAGAGAGAAAGGTTTCCCCTGGAGTTGGCACCCTGAGTTTGGACTTCTAGCCTCCTAAACTCTGAGAGAATAAATTTCAGTTTGTAATAGCCATCCACCTGTAGTATTTCTGTGAACAGCAGCACTAGATGACTAAGGCAGCCCCCAATATTTGATTACATTATTTTTAACTGTGCTGATTTATAATATTGACATTCTATTCTGAAGCCATAATTTCTATGACTGTTCAATGCTTACCACCAGTTCTTTTTGTTATGGCTTCTCAATGTCAAGTTCTTTATTTTGATTGATCTCTTAATTGCTAGGCTTTCATTTTCAAGCAGGTGTTTCCAGCAAGTGTTCATGGGTACTTTACTTTCTTGTTTCTTTATACATGAATTACAACTGGGGTCATCTTTTCTTTTTTCAAAATTTTGAAGATACTGCACCATTGTCTTCTGCAATGAATATTGCTTTGAAATCCAAGGCCAGCCTGAATTCCCCTCTCTGCCTTGTAAATAATCTTCTTTCTTTCTTTGCCTTTGAAGTTCAAGTGTTTAACTAGGAAATACCTTTATGTTAAATATCCTAACAAAATTTTCCTGGGATTCAGTGTTTCGTTTCTACCTGCAGATTCAATTCATTCTTCACTTTGGAGCAATTTTCTTGTATCACTGAATATATCTTCTCCATTTTCCAGATTCTTTATTTTAGGCACATCAAGCCTTAAATGTTGGCTTGTCTTTATCTTTCATAGTTTGGTACCTAACTATTCATTCTCCCCTGGTTCCTTTTAGAATAGAACAATATGAGTTTTCACTGAGCACATAGCTATCCAGTTACATACTACATTTCCTGGCCTCCCCTGCGGTGAAATGTGGGCACGTGACCAAATTTTGGCCAATAAGATGTGAGCGAGGTGACATGTGCAACCTCTGTATCATCCTTAAAGTGTGTGCCCCAGAAGAACTTTATCCTTCCTATGGACTAAGATGGAGATGTGAAGAGATGTCAGCTTCAACCATTGGAGTAAAAATGTCTTTCAACCACTGGAAAGAAGATGATGGAGCATGAAGAAAGAAGAAACTATATCTTGGACGACCTCATGCAGCACAGATGCCCTGTCAGCTTTGGACTTCTCACTTATGGACTGTTCTGTGAGTGAGAAATAAATTAAGTCTTTATGTTTGATACAGTAGCTTAGCCTGTACCAAATTAATATGCATATCCATTAGCTTCAATATCCAGCAGTGTCTGTTCTGTTCTTTCTATTCATAGTTTATTTATTAGTTCCATGAAGTATTTTGGTATCTCCCTTTTAATCTTTCTGCTATTTTATCACTCTATGTTTGAGTTCTTGTTTTAGTGAATTTATGTTCTTATCAAGCTGTGCTATAATGTGAAGAAATTGTGAGAAATTTCCTTCTGTTTCTTGAGTTATGTTTTCTTAGGTTGCGTTTTGTCTTTTACGGCCCATGACTCTCCCTCCTCCCTTCCTTGTCTTCTTTTCTTTTGTTTCTTTTGTTAGCTGTGGGTAAAATACTGACATGGAGAAAAAGCTATGATCACAATAAATCAGTACAGTGACCACATCCTTTCTTTTCCCCTTGTGTATACCTGGGCAGCTCTTTCCAGACATTCTGCTTGCTCTGATGTGTTATTTCCTCCTCTGTTATTTGGTACCAATGTGCTTCTCTCCCAGCAACAGGTGAGAAATGGGTATTCTGTGTTTTCTTCACCTTTCTTTAACTTGAGGTCTTGGCTGGGGGAGGCCTCTGTTGAGGAGGTATGTAGTCTTTGTTAAAATATTTGGGCTGTCTGTCCTCTCCTGAGATCTTGATGTTGTCGTCAGGTGCCGCTGAGTCAGTTCCTACTCATACTGACCCCATGTGTAAGGAGGAGGAAACACTGCCCAGTCCTACACCATCCTCACAACTGTTGCTGTTTCAGCCCATTGCTGTAGCCACTGTGTCAATCTATCTCATCAAGGGTCTTCCTCTTTTTTCGCTAGCCCTCTACCTTACCAAGCATGATTCCCTTCTGCAGGGACTGATACCTCCTGATAACATGTCCAAAGTACGAAGAATGAAGTATCACCATCCTTACTTCCAAAGGAGCGCTCTGGCTGTACTTCTTCCGAGACAGACTTGTTCTCCTCAAAGTCCACAGTATATTCAACATTCTTCACCAACACCATTATTCAAATGCATCAATTCTTCTTTGGTCTTCCTTATTCATTGTCCAGCTTTTGCATGCATTATTAAGCGATTGAAAATATGAGTTGGGTCAGGTGCACCTTAGTCCTCAAAGTGACATCTTTGCTTTTCAGTATTTTAAAGAGGTCTTTTGCAGCAGATTTGCCCAATGCAAGGTTGTTTGATTTCCTGACTGCTGTTTCCATGGGCTTTGATTGTGGATCCAAGTAAAATGAAATCCTTGACAACTTCAATCTTTTCTCTGTTTATCATGATATTGCTTATTGGTCCAGTTGTAAGGATTTTTGTTTCCTTTATATTGAGATGCAATCCACACTGAAGGCTGTAATCTTTGATCTTCATCAGTAAATGTTTCAAATCTTCTCTTTCAGCAAGCAAGGTTGTATCATCTACATACTGCAGCTTGTTAGTGAGTCTTCCTCCAATCCTGATGCCCCATTCTTCTTCATATAGTCCAGCTTCTCAGATTATTTGCTCAGCATACAGACTGACTAAGTATGGTGAAAGGATACAATGCTGACACACACCTTTCCTGACTCTGAACCACACAGGATCCCCTGGTTCTGTTTGAACAACTACCTTTTGGTCTATGTACAGGTTCTGCATGAGGACAATTAAGTGTTCTGGAATTCCCATTCTTCGCAATGTTATCCGTAATTTGTTATGATCCATACAGTTCAATGTCTTTGCATACACAGGTAAACATCTTTCTGATATTCTCTGCTTTCAGCCAAGACCCATCTGACATCAGCAATGATATCCCTCTTTCCATGTCCTCTTCTGAATTTGGCCTGAATTTCTGGCCGCTCCCTGTGGATATACTGCTGCAACCATTTTTTAATTATTTTTAGAAAAATTTTGCTTGCAGAATATGTTAATGATATTGTTCAATAATTTCTACATTCTGTTGGATCACCTTTCTTTGAAATGGGCACAAATATGGATCTCTTCAAGGCTATTGGCCAGGTAGCTGTCTTCTAAATTTCTTGGCATAGACAAGTGAACACTTCTAGCACTGCAACTATTTGTTGAAACATCTCAATTGATATTCTGTCAATTCCTAGAGCCTTCAGTACAGCTTGGACTTCTTCCTTCAATACATCAGTTCTTGATCATATGCTACCTCCTGAAATGGTTAAATGTCAACCAATTCTTTTTGGTTCAGTGACTGTGTATTCCTTACATCTTCTTTTGATGCTTCCTGCATAGTTTAATATTTTGCCCATAAAAATCCTAATCAAACCCATTGCTGTCAAGTCGATTTTGACTCACAGTGACCCTAAGGACAGAGTAGAACTGTCCTGTAGGGTTTCCAAGGAGCAGCTGGTGGATTCAAACTGATGACCTTTTTGATAGCAGCCGAGCTCTTAATTACTGCACCACCAGGGCTAGACTCCTTCAAAATTGCAAATTGAGGCTTGAACCTATTCTTCAGTTCTTTCAGCTTGAGAAATGCTAAGCGTGTTCTTCCCTTTTGGTTTTCTATCTCCAGGTCTTTGCACATTTCATTATAATATTTTACTTTGTCTTCTCGAGCCTCCCATCTTTTTAATGACCTTCCACTTTCTTCATGTATGATGTCCTTGATGTCATTCATACATGAAGAAAAAGTTGTCCAGTGTTCAGTCATTAGTGTTCAATGCGTCAAATCTATTCTTGAGATGGTCTCTAAATTCAGGTGGGATATACTCAAGGTCATATTTTGGCTCTCGTGGACTTGTTCTAATTTTCTTCAGCTTCAACTTGAATTTGCTTATGAGTAATTAATGGTCTGTTCTGCAGTCGGCGGCTGCCCTTGATCTGACTGATGATATTGAGCTTTTCCATGGTCTCTTGCCACAGACGTAGTAGATTTGGTTCCTGTGTATTCCATCCAGTGAGGTCTACACGCATAGTCACTTTATATCAGAGTTGTTCTACCTAGTTGGGGATGAGGCCATCCTCCCACCCCCATTCCCGGGGCTTTGGAACATTTCTCCAAAGCAGGTTGGAGCCCTGAAAACTCTACTTTCCTCAGAAAGAATCAGACATATTGTTTATGTTCCAATTTCACCTACTTCTTCTAAGCCTTAGTCCAAAGAGAGAAAAAATAAGGATACATGCTTGTCTTCTCCCCAAATTTGGTAGTATTTCTGAGATTCCAATATTTTGACAACTTACCTATAGGACTTCTGAGGGGTATAGAGGGTTTAGGATTGGAGCCATGCTGTATCTCTCTACTCTGCTCTGGTAAACTTTTAAAACTGCTTACTATATTAAGTATTAGGAGGAAGAAATCTTGTGTAAAGAAGTTTTAATCTGTCATCCTGACCAGTCTGCCTGGCTCTACTTCTCCTCTCCCCATTCTAGCTTTGGTCTCTCTTGAACATTGAGTGATATCAAACAGATTTCTTAAAGTATATTTTCAATCTTGTCATTTATCTCCAATGCCTGGCTGGAAAGCACGTGTCTGCCATCTGAAAGGCCCTTTATAATATATTCCTTATTCAACCTTTCCTTCCTTCTTTCATGTAGTGCTCCTACATATGCCAATGGCTCTAGACAAATTATATGCTGCTTAAACATCTTCTATGCTTAAAAGAACAACAGAATTTCAGAGTTAAAAGGGGCCTTTTAGATTACCAAGCCATCCCCCACCACCACTCAGGACATTGCTAGTCTATATAGCACTTTAGTGTTATTTAGAAAAAGATGCCCCTTCCTTTGGGCAGGCACAGCTCTGCCTTGCTTGATGAGCTGGATTTCAGGGCTCACTCCTCCATTAGGTACCCTTGTGCCCTGCAGGGCACAACCTACACAACCGTATCCAACAACACTGCCCCAACTCCAGATATTATGGATGGGGAAACTAAGGACCCCAACTAAGAGAAAATAACCAGGCCGCTCATCTGATCAATTTTGGAGGCAGAACTAAAAATTCAAGCCTCTGTTTCATGGTCCAGTCAGTCCTTTTTCTGTACTTCCTTGCTTCCTCAGTTCTTGAACCTTTAAAGCTAAGCACAGCTCAGACCACCAGCTCCATTCTTATGTCCTCATACTAGAGCCCTAGCCTACAGTAATTCTACTGGCTGAAATAGATGTGATGGCGGGACCTAGGCAGCTATCTTAGATCACCAGATGGAAAACTGCCTGTTCAGGATGGCAGAGAAGTAAGACGGAATGAGCTGTCAATTAGCCACAAACTGGTTATGTTGAAACTACGATGTGAGAGAGCATTAACTATTGTTGTGCTTAATCTACTGTTATTTTATTCTTTGCTACATTTGCTGAACTCATAACCTTAAAGAGTATTTTTACTTATCAAGTGATGCCTCTCTATGACAAGAGCATAAGCATAGCTTAAATTCACTTAGACTGTGCTAGCTTTGAAATTAAAAAATTTTTTTTTCATTTATTTTTTTGAACTTGGGGATTTGCATTATTTCAAATTTTGTGTATGTTAGAATTTATTATTTTTCATAATGGTATTTCAAATTTATATATTCTGATTTCACATAAAATTCAGCATCACTGTATTTCCAAAAGGCAAAGGTTTACACAGGCAGTCCCTGGGTTATGAACGAAGTCCATTCCTAGCTGTGTCTTTAAGTTGAATTTGTAGGTAGTCAGAACAGGTGCAAAGAGTTCTTACTTAGCCTTCCTTAGTGCAAGAAAAGGCTCAAAGCCTTTTCAATGATTTAAAAGCTGTACACGCAGCAAGTGAAAGTGATTGTGATGAAGAATTTGTAGAACAGAGGTTCCCAAAAACTTATTATACATAAGAATCACTGGCGATCTTGTTAAAATGTAGATTCTGATTCAGTCTGATCCCTAAGTGATTCTTAAAAAAAGAAAAAAAGTGATTCTTACGTATAATAAAATTTGGGAACCGCTGTTCTACTAGTGGGTCTCAGAATTGGTCCCTACTCCCTAACCAGCAGTATTAGCATCACCTGGTACCTTGTTAGAAATGCAAATTCTCTGCAGGGGTAAAAAATAGAAAGAACCAGCTGAAGCCCTGCAACTTCTGAGTAGGGGCTGGTTCAATCATTTCAAAGTGAGAGCAAATTCACATAACATTAAAGGGCAAGTCTGAGTGGTCCATAAGTCCGGACTTCATTCATAACCCAGGGGCTTACGAACCATAAACTTTTTCTTCACGCCATAAGCTGTTTTTTGTTTTGTGTTGTTTTACCTAAACATTTTATTGAGCTATCACATTCACTTTTAAAAAGCACAAACCATACACTCACAGCTTGATGAGTTTTTATAAAGTGAACACTTGTGGGTAAGCAACATCCAGAACAAGACACAAAGCTTTACGGGCACCCAGGAACCCCTCTTGAGTTCCCTCCCAATCACTACCATAACCCGAAGGTAATCACTGTTCTCGATTCTATTACCATCTATTATCTTTCTGTTGATGAATTTTATATAAAATGGTTTATTAGAGTATATACTCTTTTGTATCTAGCTTTTTTTCCTTCAAAATTGATTGTGAGATTCACCCAGGCTATGGTGTATAGCAGTTATTTTCACATCATGAACTTTTAAATGCTGATTTAAGTTATAAATTATACCAGTAACCAGCAAGGCTTGAGCCTCCAACCTTTCACCTGTTTTGCACTGTTTACAGCTTTCCCTCCAGAATGGTCTCCCTCTTTCAATTATACCTATTGAACTATACCTATTGAAATCCTATCTGCCTATGAACACCTAGCTTGAAGATAACCTCTAGGAGGTCACCTCTGATTTCTTCTTCCTCTGAGTTCCTACAGCATTATTTGTATTTTTCTTACTATATTTATAACATGCAAGTATTTGTATACCATCCTGAAGGCATTATGTAATTCAAAACTCACCCAACTCTTTATTACCTTATTTGCAGAAGGAATAGAGCAAAACCATGTTCTAAAAAAAAAAAAAATAGGCACTTAAGATTTGAGAAGGGTATAGGCATATTAACCAAAAATATGTTCCTTTTTGATAAAAGTAATAAAACGGCAAAACTAAATAATGGCCTAGTTACCCTTCTGGTAGTGGTGGAATAGCTTTTATCAGACTAGCCCTCCTGGAGATAACAATTATAAACTCTGGACAAAACAGAAAAAAACAACTATTTGAAGTTACCAAAGGAAACTGATAGCAGGGAGAAGCTAGAAGGGATTAAGTCTTGAAAGAAGAGAACTGCAGCAGTTGAGACTTACATGTATGTGACTTCTCAGTTCATGAGATGCAGACTTATTGTCATTCAAGCAGAGAGTCACAGACTTACTGGCTTGAAAAGTCATAATAAGAAGTTAGAGCTGGAACTGTCATAAAGGCTTAAAATGAGGGGAAAATTCCATAAAGAAAGTTGCAGAGAGGGGGCCTCAGATTTGCGCAGAAATATGATAGAAATTGTTGACTGACCCCTGAACTACACATATATGGAAGAGATTCCAAGGAGTCTAGGAAAAACATGACAGTTGAAAAAATTTAAAAAAAAAACCAAAAAACACTACTGAGTGGAGATTTCAGCTGCTACCCTATGAGTCGGAATCGACTCAATGGCACTGGGGTTTTTTACCCACCACAGGGACGACAGAGTCTGAGTCTAGACAAGTTAATTGCCTACTGGAATAAAACCAACTCTTTAAAGAGGAGGATAACAGAACTCATAGTCTTTACAACATATCATTCATAATTTCCAGAACATTAGAATTAACTAGACATGCAAAGTAACAGGAAAATGGTGCCCATGGTCAGGAGAAAAAGCAGTCAAGAGATACAGTCTGCAAGATAACCCAGAGGTTAGAATTAGCAGATAAGAACTTCAAAGCTGCTATTACAAATATCTTCAAGAACTTAAAGGAAAATATAATCACAATGAATTAACAAACGGGAAATTTTGGCTGATAAATGAAAACCATTTCTGAAAGCAGACTGGAGTGGGCAAAAGAAAGGGTTAGTGAACTTGAAGAGAGATCAAAAGATATTATCCAAACAGAAAAGAAAAAGATATTTTAAAATAAAAATAAATCATCAGTGACTTGTGGGACAATATCATGCTAAATAATTAGTATGTAATTGAAGTCCCAAAGAAACAATGGCCCAAATGTTTCTCAATTTGGAAAAAATACATATATAAATTTATAGATCCAAGAAGCTCAATGAACCCCAACAGAATAAACACACCTAGGCACATCATAAACTACTAAAAACCAAAGACAAAGAAAAACTCTTGAAAGAAACAAGAAAAAAATAATAACCCATTATATACAGGAGACCTATGATACAGGTAATGACTGAGTTCTGATCAGAAACAATGGAACTTCAAAGCATTAAAGAAAAACAAAAACCTGGCAACCCAGAATTCTATATCTAGTGAAAATATCTTTTTAAAAATGAAGGTAAGATAAAGACATTTTCGGACAAATGAAGATTAAATGTGTCACCAGCAGACCTGAACAGCAAGATATGATTAAAGAAAGTTCTTCAGGCTGACAGAAAATGGAAACTCAAATATACATGGTAAATATAAAAGGCTATATTTTTTTCTTCTCAATTTCTCTGGAAGACAATTGACTGTTTAAAGCAAACACACACACACATATGTACACACATTACACAGTTTATAATGTATGTATGTATGTAAAGTACATGACAATAATCCCAAGTTCAATATTAACTTCAAGAGACCTATAATAAGTAAAGGATGCATACTGTAATCCCTAGAGCAACCACTAAAAATAATACAAAGAAGTACAATTAAAAAGCCAAGGGAAATTTTGAACTGAATGATGATGAAAATACAACATACCGAAATATGTAGGACACAGCTAAAACACTACTTAGAGGAAAATTTATAGGTTTAAATGCTTACATTAGAAAAGAAGAAAGGCCTAAAATCAGTGATCTAAGTTTTTCAGCTTAAAAAAAGAAAGGTAAAATAAACCCAAAGTTAAGTATAAAGAAGGGAATTAAAAAGGTAAGAGGAGAAATCAATAAAATAGAAAAATAATAGAGAAAATTAACAAAGCCAAAAGTTGTTTTTAAAAAAAATTTTTTAATGAAATAGAAAAATAATACAGAAAATTAACAAAGCCAAAAGTTGTTTTTTAAAAAGATTAATAAAATTGATAATCCCCAGTAAGAGTGATCACAAAAAAAAGGAGAAAATGTAAATTGCTAATATCAGAAATAATACAAGGACACCTAGCTACACTTTCCAAAGACATTAACAAGATAATAATGGAATATTTTCAAAAATATATGCCAATAACTCAACCTATTAGATGACATGGGCAAATTTCTTGAAATGTGGACCCCATCAACACTGACCGACAATGAAACAGAAAATCTGATCAGCCCTATATCTATTAAATAACATGGCTATGTACAAAGGAGAATTATGCAGAGGATAGAAATAAATACGTGGTACTAAAAGTAAAAATGTAAAGAGATTTACAAAAAAGAAAGGCAAATGTAAAAGCTTCAAGAACTTCATTGCTGGAGACATAATTTAAAAAGCAAGTTTGGAAAACCATGAGGTAGAAATGCTGCAGTTATCTAATTTTCCAATACTCAGTTCTCTTAACTGTATAGATTAGGTACGAATATGGAACTAAGGGAAAAGCTTCTAAACATAAGCAGAAACAAAAAATCCATGAAATGGAATTGGTTGATTTAATAGCCAGGAGAAAATAGTGTTTCCATAGTCTGTTTCTAATAAAAGTCAAGCCACGCTACTGCCAAAGCACAAAAGAACAGAAAGGGCTTCAAGGAAAGAGAGAGGACCCCTCTTTTCCTACCGTCAAAGGCACACATTGGGCTATAGTCTTCAGAGCTGAAAGGGGTCTTGGAATGATAAAAGGGTGACTAGAAGCAGAAATGACAATGGGGGGTGAGAACAGAGACTCAAAAGAATGTGATGGATAGAGACGACCACGGAGGGAAAACACAGAGCAGTCTGAGGGATGAGTATCTGCACACGTGGAACAGCACATCACAAAAAAAGTCGTGTTTGTTATGATGCCCCCAAATCACTGAGAAAACATTAAATTACAGCAAAATGTCACTAGGGAAGGAAAATATGTAACATTCTAGAAAATTTTCCATTAAAAATAGTTCAAATACAAATTAAAACTACGATGAGATTCCACCTCACTCCAACAAGGCTGGCATTAATCCAAAAAACACAAAATAATAAATGTTGGAGAGGCTGCGGAGAGATTGGAACTCTTATACACTGCTGGTGGGAATGTAAAATGGTACAACCACTTTGGAAATCTATCTAGCGTTTTCTTAAAAAGTTAGAAATAGAACTACCATACAACCCAGAAATCCCACTCCTCGGACTATACCCTAGAGAAATAAGAGCCTTTACATGAACAGATATATGCACACCCATGTTTACTGCAGCTCTGTTTACAATAGCAAAAAGCTGGAAGCAACCAAGGTGTCCAGCAACGGATGAATGGTTAAATTAATTATGGTATATTCACACAATGGAATACTACCCATCGATAAAGAACAGTGACGAATCTGTGAAACATTTCATAACATGGAGGAACCTGGAAGGCATTATGCTGAGTGAAATTAGTCAAAGGCAAAAGGACAAATATTGTATAAGACCACTATTATAAGATCTTGAGAAATAGTATAAACTGAGAAGAACACATACTTTTGTGGTTATGGGGGGGAGGGAGGGTGGAAGAGGGTTATTTACTGATTAGTTAGTAGATAAGAACTACTTTAGGTGAAGGGAAGGACAATACTCAATACACGGAAGGTCAGCTCAACTGGACTGGACCAAAAGCAAAGAAGTTTCCGGGATAAACTGAATGCTTCAAAGGTCAGCGGAGCAAGGGCAGGGGTTTGGGGACTATGGCTTAAGGGGACTTCTAAGTCAATTGGCAGAATAATTCTATTATGAAAACATTCTGCATCCCACTTTGCAATGTGGCGTCTGGGGTCTTAAATGCTAACAAGCAGCCATCTAAGATGCATCAATTGGTCTCAACCCACCTGGAGCAAAGGAGAATGAAGAACACCAAGGTCACGCAATAACTTTGAGCCCAAAAGACAGAAAGGGCCACATGAACCAGAGACTTACATCATCCTGAGACCAGAAGAACTAGATGGTGCCCAGCCACAACCGATGACTGCCCTGACAGGGAGCACAACAGAGAACCCCTGAGGGAGCAGGAGAACAGTAGGATGCAGACCCCAAATTCTCATAAAAAGACCAGACTTAATGGTCTGACTGAGACTAGAGGAATCTCGGCGGTCATGGTTCCCAAACCTTCTGTTGGCCCAGGACAGGAACCATTCTCGAAGACAACTCATCAGACATGGAAGGGACTGGACAATGGGTTGGAGAGAGATGCTGATGAAGAGTGAGCTACTTGTATCAGGTGGACACTTGAGACTGTGTTGGCATCTCCTGTCTGGAGGGGAGATAGGAGGGTAGAGAGGGTTAGAAACTGGCAAAATCGTCAAGAAAGGAGAGACTGGAAGGAGGGAGCGGGCTGACTCATTAGGGGGAGAGTAAGTGGGAGTATGGAGTAAGGTGTATATAAGCTTTTATGTGACAGACTGACTTGATTTGTAAACTTTCACTAAAGCACAATAAAAATTATTAAAAAAAAGTTCAAATATATTTTACCACAATGAAAATTAGTTAAAAATTAATAACTAGCAAAATTTCAAATCCAGCTCTTAAACAAAATTTTGCAAATATTCCTCAGACTATAGTTCTGTGAACTTTTCTGCAGAAAAGGGTTCTGAGGAGGTTTAGGAAGCATCAGTATGCACTCCCCTCCCTCCTAGAGATTCATAATGCAAATCGGTGTGTTAGTGGCTCCAGGTGGCCTGAGGATGTAAAAATCAGTCTGACTCACTTTAATCTCATAATTTCCAATTTGATGGAACCACAAAACTCTAGGGTCATGGAATACCTATTAATATTCCAAGAAGCCAGTATTCTTTGGAATACATTTTGGGGGGAAAAAAAAATCAAAGGATTAATACATAGCTAACTTTTTTTTTTTTTTAACAACTATACTGGAGCCCTGGTGGCACCGTGGTTAAGAGTTTGGCTGCTAACCAAAAGGTCTGCAGTTTGAATCCACCAGTCACTCCCTGGAAACTCTATGGGGCAGTTCTTCTCTGTTCTATAGGGTTGCTATGAGTCAGAATCAACTCGACGGCAATGGATTTGGGTTTTGGTTTAACAACTATACTGCTATAATTTACTAATATTAGACCATTCTGTAAAGCTAAAAGACAGGTGATACCTTGATTTGATATAAAAACCTTTCTTCAAAGAAGCTTGAAACACACTGGACCCATAATTCTCTGATTTAGACTAACAAAAATCTAATGACTTAATGTTGCTATTATTTATCCCTACACTGAATAGCATTTAGTTGTGGCTTTCCAGTATAAATTTAAACCCGGAAAAAGAATAATTAGAGAATTATAAGGTACTGGTGGCCATTTCTATTATATTTCATACCCCCCCAGAAGTGACTGAGTTGCTTACACTCGTGATTTTCGCATATTGGTGATTTTGCATATTGGAGTACACTACCACTTCAACACTGTCACAAGCTGTGGGAAGGAATAGGCCAAGTGGAGTATTTCTGCCTTCTATATAATTGTTCCTATGTACATTTAAAACAATATATGACAGTGATTCTGAGACAAAATCTACAGTCTCAGCCTCTACTAGGGGCCTCATGAGAGGAAACGAGTTTAAACAGTGGGTCTTTCAGTTAACATCTAAGAAAGACTACGTGAATGAGCTTATTTGGTCATTTATTATTTTTGTATTGGTATTTATCCCCTTATTATAGCACAGTGCACCGGCCCCTAGATATTTTTGTTTAAATACTGGCTGGGGTCATAAGTGAAATGAAGTTTGGTCATTTACCTCATACCAGCAGTTGGGTTGGCACGCACTGCTGAACTGCTGGGGCTCTTTTTATTTAATTTGGCATCCCTTCCTGAGCAGTACTGAGACTTTTACTTCAATGACTCCACTGGGCTTTGCCATAATTTCTATGCTTTATCAGTAAAGTCTGTGGAAGAGATGCCTAAACAAACTTGATAGGAGGCTAGGAGCGCTTATAGTTCAGGTGTTTTACCTAATTCAGTGAAGGAATTATGGGCAGTCCCTGGGGAACGAGATCCATTCCTGAGTGTTTAAGTTGACTTTGTAGGTAAGTCAGAACAGGTGCATACGTTCTTATTTAGCTTAACTTTAGTGCAAGAGGAAACCCTGGTGGCGTAGTGGTTAAGAGCTACGGTGCCAACCAAACGGTCAGCAGTTTGAATCCACCAGGCACTCCTTGGAAACCCTATGGGGCACTGCTACCCTGTCCTATAGGGTCACTATGTGTTGGAATCAGCTTGACAGCAACGGGTTTGGTTTTGGTTTTAGTGCAAGAAGGAGCCCTGGTGGTGCACTGGTTAAGTGCTCAGCTGCTAACTAAAAGGTTGGCAGTTCGAATCTACCAGCTGCTCCTTGAAAACCCTGTGAGGCAGTTCTACTCTAACCTATAGGGTCACTATGAGTCAGAATCAACTCAACAGCAACGGGTTTGATTTGTTTTTTTATAAGCTGTCTGTAAGTTAAGTTGGATGTTCTGTTCGTAACCCAGGGACTGCCTGTAACCCCAAGTACAAATTAAGCCCACGTAAAAAACACAACATTATCTCATTTAGTAAAGAAACTCCGATTCATAAGGAATATTAGATAATCTTAACACTGATGTGTACGTATGTGTGTGTGTGTAAGAGTTTTATCTTTTTGTACAGCTTCTCTTGGAATAATTTTCCTAGACTCTGAATCAGATTGTCAAAGGAAAATGTAAGTCCAAGTTCTGATAGAGCACAGAGTAATTATGCGACTTGGTCATGTATCTTAACATTGAGGACCCTGAGTTTCTTATCTGTAAAATGGGAGTAATGATATCTCTGACAGGCTCTGAGTGTTAAAAGCGAGAACACACAAAACTCACTAGAACAGGGTCAGCTACCTAATCACTAAATGCTCTGTTAAATACATTTATGGAAAATAAAAAACACTAATAGCGTCTGTAAATTTTACTTGCACAGTCAGAAGTGGAACAGTTTCAGCTGGCCTGCTGTTCTGCAGGTTGTGTGTTGTGGTCATAAACGGGGGAGGCTACCAAAAGAAACAAACTTAGATCAGAATCAGAAGGATGGGCTGGAAGGAATCTTAGAGATGATTTGATCCAATGCCCTAAATTTACAAACGAAGAAACTAAGTATAAGTGATTTGCCCAAAAATCACATAGGGGTTTAGCAATGGATCCTGTATTGGAGCCCAATATAAACACAAGCTTTTCTTGTAATGAGAATTGTCAATACTGTATGACGTTATCGGTTAAAAAAAAAAAAAAAAAATCTCCCTTTTGACTGACTTGAAAAATTTTTTTTCTTTATTGTTTCCTTCTTTTTTTTTTTTTTTTTAACATTTTACTTTCATCCACCTGGAGTTTTCTTTGGTATAAGATGTGAGGTTAGCATTAACTTAATGCTTTTTTCCAAATCCTAAGCCTAAAAAAGACTCAATACCATTCAGCTTACAAGTCCTTTCTTTCCACTTACTTATAGTATCACATGTATTATAATCTACATTATTTTTTATGCTAAGGTTCATAACTATGATCAATTTTTTATTCCACTGATCTGTCAATCTTTCTACCAATAAGATGCTATGTTAATCATTTTAAGTTTATCATGTTTTAATAAATGGTATGTGAAGCTCACCTACATTAGTCTTCTTTATAAAAAAAAAAAATTATGCCTTTTGCCCATTTATATTTCAAGGCAATGAATTCTGGCAAGTTGAAAAAAGTAATACTACATATAAACCATATAAAACCCATGAGAATTTTGATTGGAATTACATTAAATATAAAGATTAATTTGGGTAGAACTGGCATCCCTATTATAATCATTTTTCCTTTTCCAGAACATGATGTATCTTTCCATTTATTCAAGATTTCTACAACGTTGCTCAGTAAAGTTTTAGACCTTTCTACACATTGGTCCTGCATATTTTATGTTAAGATTATTACTAGCCATCTTAGTTATCTAGTGCTGCTATAACAAATACCACAAGTAGATGGTTTTAACAAACAGAAGTTTATTCTCTTACGGTTTAGGAGGCTAGAAGTCTGAATTTAGGGCACCAGCTCCAAGGGAAGGTTTTCTCCGTCATCTCTGGGGGAAGGTCCTGGTCATCAATCTTCTAGTCTAGGGGCTTATCAGCACAGAGACCCCAGGTCCAAAGGACTCACTCCACTCCTGGCTCTTCTTTCTTGGTGGTACTGAGGTCCCCCTCTCTCTGCTCACTTCTCTCTCCTTTTATCTCTTGTAAGATAAAAGGTGATACAGGTCACACCCCAGGAAAACTCCCCTTAGATCAGGGCTGTAACCTGAGCATGGATGTTGCATCCCACCCTAATCCTCTTTAACATAACCCAACCTGGTCTTATTAACCACAGGGAGAGATTAGGATTTACAGTATGTAGGAAAATCACATTAAATCACAAAATGCAAGACAAACACACAATACTGGGAATCATGGCCTAGCCAAGTTGACACATATTTCTGCGGGACACAATTCGATCCACGACTCTAGGTATATTTGATCCCACAGAAAGAAAGAACAAAGAAACAAAAGAAGAAAGGAACACTTGCACACACACATACACAAAGAAGGAAAAGGAATACATTCAAATGTTTATAATAATTACCCCTGGGTGGAGAGACTGAGGTCATTTAAGTTTTTTATCTTTTTAACTTCATGTTTTCCAAATTGTCTCCAATGAGAATGTGAGAAAAGTGTTATAATTAGAAAATCAGGGAGAAAAAAAAAAAAGCCTCACGTTTTCTTCCTAAAGTCAGTGTTAATGTTGACTACATGGGCTCAGAGCCCTCCTAGAGAACCGTTCTAGGATTCTGCTATGACCACCTAAGGGAAGTTGTGTGCAGGGATGTGGGGGTGAGATGGGGAAAGTAATTCTCATAGCCATTGTCATCAGACTAGTCCCTCCCCAACCCTTTACTCTTCCACAAATTCTTCCTCTTCGAACATCCAATTAGATTATATTAAATTAATCATGTATTAATTACCTACTATGCATAAAGCAGTGCTGGAGATGCTCACTCATCTATGCCAAGAAATATGGAAGACAGCTTCCTGGCCAACTGACTGGAAGAGATCCATATTTATGCCTATTCTCAAGAAAGACGATCCAACCGAATGTGGAAATTATAGAACAATATCATTAATATCACACGGAAGCAAAATTTTGCTCAAGATCATTTAAAAATGGCTGCAGCAGTATATAGACAGGGAACTGTCAGAAATTCAGACCAGTTTTAGAAGAGGACATGGAATCAGTGATATCACTGCTGATGTCAGATGGATCCTGGCTGAGAGCAGAGAACACCAGAAGGATGTTTACCTGTGTTTTATTGACTATGCAAAGGCGTTTGACTGTGTGGATCGTAACAGCTTATGGATAACATTGTGAAGAATGGGAATTCCAGAACACTTAATTGTGCTCATGAGGAACCTTTACATAGATCAAGAGGCAGTTGTTCGGACAGAACAAGGGGATACTGATTGGTTTAAAGTCACGAAAGGTGTGCGTCAGGATTGTACTCTGTCACCATACCTATTTAATGTGCATGCTGAACAAATAATACGAGCAGCTGGACTATATGAAGAAGAACGGGGCATCAGGATTGGAGGAAGACTCATTAACAACCTGCGTTATGCAGACACAACCTTGCTTGCTGAAAGTGAAGGGGACTTGAAGCACTTACTAATGAAGATCCAAGACCACAGCCTTCAGTATGGATTGCACCTCAACATAAAGAAAACAAAAATCCTCACAGTTGGACCAATGAGCAACATGATGATTAACAGAGAAAAGACTGGAGTTGTCAAGGATTTCATTTTACTTGGATCTACAATCAACAGCCATGGAAGCAGCAGTCAAGAAATCAAAAGACGCATTGCACTGGGTAAATCTGCTGCAAAAGGACCTCTTTAAAAAGTGTTAAAGAGCAAAGATGTCACCTTGAGGACTAAGGCACACCTGACCCAAGCCATGGTATTTTCAATCTCATCATATGCATGTGAAAGCTGGAGAGTGAATTAAGGAAGACTGAAGAAGAATTGATGCCTTTGAATTGTGGTGTTGGCGAAGAATATTGAATATACCATGGGCTGCCAAAAGAACAAACAAATCTGTCTTGGAAGAAGTACAACCAGAATACTCCTTAGAAGCAAGGGTGGCAAGACTGCATCTTACACACTTTGGACATGTTGTCAGGGGGGATCAGTCCCTGGAGAAGGACATCATGCTTGGCAGAGTACAGGGTCAGCAGAAAAGAGGAAGACCCTCAAGGAGGTGGATTGACAGTGGCTGCAACAATGAGCTCAAGCATAACAACGATTGTGAGGATGGCTCAGGACTGAGCAGTGTTTCATTCTGTTGTGCATAGGGTTGCAGTGAGTCAGAACTGACTCGATGGCACCTAACAACAACAACAACATGCATAAAGCAACAGGAAACCTGGTGGCATAATGGTTAGAGGCGTTTGGCTACTAACCGAAAGGTTGGCTGTTTGAACCCAACAGCTGCTCTGCGGGAGAAAGATATGGCAGTCTGCTTCCGTAAAGATTTACAGCCTTGGAAGCCCTGTGGGGCAGTTCTACCCTGTCCTATAGGGTTGGTGTGAGTTGGAATCGACTCAAGGGCAGTGGATCTGGTTTGGGATGCATAAAGCAGAAGTCCTGGTGGCACAGTGGTTAAAGCACTTGGCTGCTAACCAGACCAGCTGCTCCTCAGGAGAAAGATGCGGCAATCTGCTTCCATAAAGATTACAGCCTTGCAAACTCTATGGGACAGTTCTACCCTGTCCTGTAAGGTCACTATGAGTTGAAATCAACTCCACGGCACACAACAACAACAATATGGATAAAGCATTTTGTTAGGCACCATGGGGGATACAAAAGTGAAATAAATATGGCCTTTACTTTCCAGGAGATCCAGCAAGGGAAGTAAATACAAACAATCCCGTTGCCATGGAGTCGATTTTCACTCATAGGGATTCCACGCGTGTCAGAGTAGAAAACCGTTTTCAGTGGCTGATTTTTCTGAAGTAGATCACTAGGCTTCTCTTCCAAGGTGCCACTGGGTGGATGCGACCTTCAACCTCTGGGTTAACAGCCGACGTTTATACCACCTTGGGACTCCAAAAGAAAGCCTCCTTCAATTCAAAGCATAGCCTGTAAATGCTGTAGAAGCATGCTATGATGATCTAGGATAGGGAAATCAATTCTACCTGAAGAGACCTGGAAAAACATTTTTATGGCCAAAAAGAGGAGTAATGTACAACTACAGGGAAGTTGGAGGTACCTCGTATTATATGGTGGCAGAGTGGTTAAGGGCTTGGCTGCTAACCAGGTTGGCAGTTTGAATCCACCAGCTGCTCCTTGGAAACCCTATGGGGCAGTTCTACTGTGTCCTATAGGGTTGCTATGGGTTTGGTTTTTGGGTTTGGGGGCCTTTTTCAGGCCAGACATGGATAAAAGAGAATATTTTTACTCTGAGTGGCTCTGGGAACACTGGGGGATAAAGGAAACAGTGTATCTTGTCAAGAAATCTCCCAAGAATGCTTTCTCAGTATGGTCTGGTTCCCTCTCACCTCTTTTCTTATCTTTCCTGATGTATCCTGATTCTTCCAGCCAGGGTTTCTCTCTTCCTCTGGATGTTATAATTACTTAGGTAGGAAGTATAGAGTAGTGACAAGGAGGTACAGCTTCCCCCTTTCCTGCCAAATGTTAAACTAGGAAAATAAATACATAATCAATGAGGTCAGCTCCGTGCAGAAGTTAATTTAAAAGATCTAGGCCACAAACAGGACTGTTATCCAAGGAACAAGACGTCAGCTGAAGGCAAGTGGTCAGTTACAGTAGGATACTACTAACACTGGAAGGCAGTGGTTCATAACACAGGCTCCAAATTCAGACAGGCCTGGAGTGATCTGAGCTCTACCACTTCCTAACTGTATGGCTAGTGCAAGTAACTTAATTTCTCTAAGCCGCAGCCTCTTCGCTACTAAAATAGGGATAGTATCACTCATCCCTCCGGGATAAACGTGATCATGGATATAAGGAGCTCAGCACAGCACAACATAGTACAGATAGTCAACCCCAAGCAGGTATTAGCTATTATTACTATGAAAAGTTGGGTCAGCAAGTTAGAATTTCTCCGTGTCCATAAAGCACTCCCTTTACAGGGGTGTCCGCACGTGCCTTTGGCAGGTGTGCCTTCACAGACGGATCCGTCAGGCTGTAAACATGTGATGCTGCTCACCATGAAGATCATCCATCTTACTAGTTACCCTTAGTCAGTTTCTGGGTTCACTCAGTACTTTTCTAACTGGCCTTCACATGTAGCATTCTAAATCTACTGCCGTTGAGTCAATTCTGACTCATAGTGACCCTACAGCACAGAGTAGATCTGTCCCACAGGGTTTCCCAATGTTGCAAATCTTTATGGAAGCAGACTACCACATCCTTCTCCCACCAAGTGGCTGGTGGGTTCGAACCGCCAACTTTTCAGTTAGCAGCTGAGTGCTTTAACCACTGTGCAACCAGGACTCCTCTGCAGCATTCCAGTAGGGATACAATATGCTTGTCAGGCTGACTTGTACATTTAGGTCTGCTTGACCATTATAACTCTCCTTAGAATAAACAAAGTGGCATTACAGTTTATATATTAGTCTCTTGTGAATTCGGTTGCACCCAAGATCAACTTCGGGTGTCAGACAAAATAAAATTTCTAATCCAATAAAGCTGAGGGTCAAACTCTGGGCTGCACTAACGTGATAGCACTCTGGGGGCTCTAAGCTGCTACCAGCGCCCTATAGGACTCCAACACTATCATACATTAAAAGCAGACCCCGTGTTTCTAAAGCAAGAGATACCAATTGCAGGCATGCAAGCTGGGTATAGCCTGGAGAGTACTTTCTTTGAACTGGAAGGTGTTTTTAAATTACTTGAGCAAACATTTAAAACTCAAGCCATTTCATATAAAAATATGAACATGAATTTCCAGCTTTTTTTGAAAACAGCCACAGAGGGCTAAAGCTAAGGTGGCTGCCTCTTGTAGGGAGGGTCTGTCTCTCCAGTTCAGTGTTCCAATAACATCAACCTCGCCTTTATGTCCAGTCATTTCAGTCACCTATTACATACCTGACCCCAGAAGACTTATGTCTGGGGCTTCTGTTCCAAATAAGACTCAGGAAGTTTTCTGAGAGTTTTTACTCCTTGCAAAAGATGGGGAAAAGTCAGGAAGTAAAATCCTATCCCATAATCACGACCTTTTTCCTTTTTTTCCATGCAACACAAACAGATATAAATTTATAAACACTCACATATTTCAGGGAACAATCCATCTAAGATAGTCTTCTGGGTATTTCTTTATATGAGCAAATGGTACCATTTGCTCATACAAAGAAGTGGTGGGAGGATGAGATGGGAGGAGGAAGGGCTCATGCTGCCTAGGGCTGAGGAGAGGGGATTGGCAAGAGGATGCAGGAGGTGGTAGAGGGAGAAAATGTTTGTAAGGGAGAGCCGACCACTCCTATCCTCTACCCTTCTCTCTAGCCACCAATACTCTTGCCCCAAGAACTCCTGCCTTCAACTGATGTTGGAGGGAGAGGTGAGACATGGGGATTAGAAATGGGGTTACAGGTACAGTCCTAGGTAGCAGTAGGGTATTCAGCATTAGGACAGAAAATAAGAGGTACTGGGAGGAAACCCCAGCCATCAGCTAGATTGGTCAGTTCTGAGTTGCCATTCATATGAAAAGGACAGAGTTGATGAAAATGGTCTGAGAGAGGTATGGCCTAGAGAACTCTTATTAGGCAGTGTCAGAAAGTCTAACAAGTTCAGGAGATAATGCTATTCAAGAAGGGACTATCACTTTATAGCCAAAGGGAGAGGAAATAAAGTTTAATAACCAATGAGGACATCAAGGGACAGAGATTGTTCAGGAGAATTTTAAAGCTCCCTTCAGTTAGAGCATCTGGACAAGTAATCTAATTTCAGAACCTGTCTGCCTTAAGCCCTTCCTTTTACGATCCAGACTGAGATCGCACAATTAGATTTCAGTCACCCATTCAAGGCCATTCATCAATCGCACCTCTACATCCAACCACATTTCCTGGTTTTCCTCTTTATAAACATTCAGGATGATTAGGCAAAGTTCCAAGCCATCGTCTATTACTCTCATTATTCTCCGCCTCTGCCTTTGCTTGTACTGCTTCTTTCCAGTGCTTAAAATGCACACCACCTCTTCTCTAGCCATGTCCATCAGCTCCTCTGTGGCCAGGATGAAGGCCTGCCTCCAACCATCAGTTCCACTGATCCCTACTTTGTCTGCCTGAGAGCCAGGTGGGCCCTCAAGGCACCAAAAGAGCATTAATCTAGGAATCAGACCATTAGGGCTCTAGCCCGGGCAATGATTCTGGACAAGCCAATTTATCTCCTCAGTATACAGATGAGGAATCTCAGCTTTTAGAGAAAAAGTGACATATCTAAAATAACTCAGCTTATAAAAATGGCAGAGGCAGGATCAGAACTCAAGTCCTCTGACTCGCAGTCTTTCCGCTTCAGTGCGCGTGGGCTGCTTTCAGACCTTAGTTGTCAACCATAAACAGATTTATTCAAGCTCTGATTGAAGACAGAGATGGAAATTAAAAAGACTATAAACCTGGTATTTTGATGGCGTATGGTCCCACCTATGCAGCCCGATGAGATCTTCTCCAAATATACATCTTCTGGGTTTACATTACACATTCTGATTCAGAGGTTATGCTTTTAAAAAAAAAGCATAGAGTGAATTCCTCTAGTCTATGGGAACGTCCATTCTACCAAAGAGGTTTTAAAAGGCTAGGAACATACACTTGAATTCAAGTACAGTTTAAGGTACAATGGGTTAGAGTACTGGAGAACAGCAATAGTATTTATTCATCTCAAGTACCTCTCAGCAGATAATTAACCTGGGCCATGATAAGAACAATTCTATTAGCCTCATTTCTCTTGTGGATAATGCTACTGTGCTACTTGCTGCAGTATTTTTCCTTTGCTTCATTTTAAACAGAATACTTAATATAGTGTTGAAAACATTACTTTTGTAGTTGCTCCATTCTCCTCTTCATAATAAAAAAGTAACAGTAGTTAGACAGAAGCATGAAGATTATATTTTTACTCATGAAGATGCAATTCTTATGAAAATCTGGGGCAGCAATCTAGACATGTCTATTTTTTGGTTGGTTTCCTGCACCATCAATTAAGAGAAGTGGATATTTCATCCATAAAGAATACAAGGTATTTCAGGTACTTCTTTGTTCTGATGCATACTTTTCTCTACACTGGATATTTGTGTGAAAGAAAAAGACAGATACCACAGAGAGGTGTGACTTTGGGAGGTCCGTGGACTCCTCTGGCAGTCTGGTGAAGTCTATGGACCCTTTTTTTGAAAAATGTTTTTATAAATGCATAAAACAAAATACATAGGATACATAGGAAACCAATTATATTGAAATACAGTTCTATCCATGGCCCCCTTGTGCCTTAAACCTATTGTAGAAGTGACCCAGGTCCCTCCATCTACCAAATTCTTGACTCTGCAAAGTAGATTTATGAGGTTAGAAACACTACCTCTTAGTACAGAGTCTAACAAATAACGAAACTCAAGTCCGAAGTTCCAGTCACGAAGTGAAAAGGGATTGAATCATACAAGGCAGCAGAACTAGTCCTGTTAGCAGGTGGCTGCGGACCTGTGATGATTTCAGGGCAGTGCAAGGCTTTCTCCCCGGATGCCCCCAAATCCCTCATCTCCCAGCCCGCTCATGCTTGAAGTCCCTTAATGGAGCCTCAGTCCTTCAGTTTGATTAAAGAGAGGATTTGCTATTTGTTAAAGAGCAAATACCCATGGGAGAGGTAATACTCTATGCCAAAGATTTTCAAATTTCTTTTCAGGAGTGGAACCCTTTTTTTTTTTTTTCCAAATTCAGCTGTAAATAGAAAGCTAATATGTGAAATAAATGTAAGTTTTTATACAAATTTAGTCTAAGCATGTTGGATATTAACATATAACAAAGACAACAGTGGAAACAAGGAGGCTGTTTTGATGAAGGCAAATTATGAAACCAAGTATTATAGGTAATAATTTCAGTCTTATCTACAATTTATCTCTGCATTTTATTTTGTCTGCATGAGACGGAGAAAATCCTGATGTAAACAGGTAATTTCAAATTGCTAACAATTTGTTATAGCACTTACAATCTCAGGATATTCTTTATTAAAATAATCCAGAAGTTTTAAAGAATAGTGTGGATTTTTTGTTTCAAAATAGAAAATCTAACAACTGTTCATACTCCTTAATAATTAAGGATTAGTTGGTTAAGTACTTCACTTGAGGGGATCTGACAAATAGATTTTATAATTAATTTGAATCCTGGCTCTCTACTTATTACATAACCTTAGGCATGTAGCTTAATCTTGGTCTCAGTTTCCCCATCTGTAAAATGGTTACATACCTTTTGAAGGATAAAATGGTAGTAATGGTATAATAGTACCTACTTTATAGAGAAGGGTTAAATAAGGTAATATACATAAAGCACTTAGCACAGTGTCTGGCGCACTTAATAAATGCCATTATTATGGTTGGTTGGCCAAAAGTACTTTTCAAATGTGTCATGTAAGATTTTAGATGTTTGAACATGGCCAATTTAAATTTCTTTTCAGATGTCTCAACACCCTTCTCATTCAGATATTCATTAAATCTGAATTTCGCATGTTGAGTCTAAATTTTAAGACGATGCTTTCTTGCTGACCTTTTATCTGCAGTTATAAACAAAGTAACACTGCAACCTGGCATTACCAAATGAAGACTGTACAACTCATTTCAAATCTTGTTAAGAACCAACCCAAACATAAAATGAACACTGAAATAATCTATATTGCTCTGTTATCACGACATAGCATGCAGTATTGTTATTGTACAACTGACGACTACGCTATGACAAAAGTATGCACCAAATAACTTGCCAGGCTCTTGGCTGATATGGCACACATGTGTTGTAAAACTAACTTACTGGATGTTTCCTAGGGGCCAGGCGCTGCTTTAAGCACTTTATACGTATTAGTTCATTTAATCTTCATTTATTTGTATATAAATCATATTTGTATGCTTTTTAGGAGAGTGTATATAAGCAGATCTGAATTTCAAAATACTACTGCAAAGCTACACCCTATTTAATTAAAAAAAAAAAAAAACACTTTTATAAGAAATTCAAATGTATTCACACACACACCGTTAACCTGACAGCACAAATTAACCCATTATGATGGGCAGGGCATTAACATTCAGTATCTGATGCATGTTGTGTCATGATAACAGAGGATTACAGATCGCTTCAGTGTTCACTTTATGTTTGGGCTGCTTCTTGACAAGATTTGAAATACTTAAGTATGAATGTATTGTTCTTTATAACATTTTAAAATCGTTTAAATATATATCATAAAAATAAAACTTTAATTAAATGCTTGCAACCTCTGAAGCTCATCTGGGGTTCTCCGGAACAATTTGAAAACCACAGTTATTAAGCCCTGTCCCTCATTTCTACTGGGGTGAAAGGAGCCAAATGAGACTATTTTTTGAAAGCAAAGGTGTAAACAAGGGAAAAGGAAGTCAGGGATTTTTAATATTAACTCATTTTTTGGAAAGCCCAGCAACATTAATATGTTATCTGTAGTACTTCTAGCACCCCTGCCTAGCAGGTATCACTATCCTGACTTCATAGCAAAAAAGCTAAGAACCCAAGATGTAAATTTACTTACCTAGGGTAACACAACTGGAAAATGGGGAGCTAAGACCCCAAACACTAATCTACTAACTCTTCCCAACACCCCCAAACCACCTCCACTCTAGCATCTCCTATTTTATAAACCAGGAAAATGAAAATGAGCCAGACAGAGTAACTTACTCCTGGAAACAGCTAGGTAGTGGCAGAGTCGTAACAAGAATCCAGGAGAAAGGATGTTCTTCCAGGTAAACCCTATCAGGGCCCAGTATGAGGATGGCCTGTGCAACCAGGCCTACCAGGACCCAACAAAATCATGACTTCATTTCTAGATCAGGCATCAGCCTGTATATAGCTTCAATGCAGAGACTGGACAGACGGGAGGACAGACCAGTCCTGCCCTGGGTACCTATTATGTGCAAAACAATGCTTGGTACAGTGGATGTTGTGAAAAACAGACAAAAAGAAGACAACAAGGTCCCTGACTTCATATCAGTGTGGGAGAGAAGACATAATCACATGAAATACTAAATAGAATGCCTATAAAGGACCACAGGAATATTCTGGTTGCCAACCATTAAAATAAAGTAGGTTTTAAATGACAATATAAAACATGGCACAATATCATAAGCAAGGACTGTCAATAGTAATAGCTAACATTTGCAGAGCACGTCTTATGGACCAGGGGCTTAGAGCTCTGAATTATCTCATTTAAATCTGAGTGTAATGCTATGAGACACGTAGGATTATTGTTGCCATCTTACACATGAGGAAACACAGGCTTTTTCTGTGAGATCTCCACCTAGTAAAAACTCACACCAGGAAGTATGACCCAGAGTTACTATGGTAAGAGCTAAAAAGTGCTTTGAGTTCGGCATAGGGTTGGTTTGGGAATATGATACATGCAGGATCTTAGCAGAGAAGCTAAAGAAACACAGCACTCAAAGAAGCATGAGAGCTCACTCCAGCTAGATGTTTGATGAACCTTAGTTATCTCATGAGGGTATAGCCTCTGATTGTCTCTCCCTATTCCCAGAGCAATGGGTTCTGTGAGGGAGCTGCACACCAGCCAATGGCAACTATCCCATCACTTTCTTCAGCTTTTCCATTGCACCAAACCAGTACAGGACTAACATTCTAATTAGCTACAGCAATATACAACTGCAACGCACCCCACGCTCACCACCAGATTAGTGGAATACGATGTATAGGCTGTGAATCAGGGAGAACATAAAAAGCCGCTATTGTTTTTTTCCCCCAAAAGCTCTTTCTAAGCAACCTGAAGAGAAGGCTCTCTTTAAATGGTAGAAGTGGGGATGTTCTACCCGCCATAGCAGTCCTTGGGTAATGACTGTGTCATAAATAGGATATGGCATTTCAGAATGTCCTTAAAGCTGTTTCTTTTTGTTCAACTAATTTAATTTACCAAATGCTCCTGGGAAAAGGGGGGTGGGTAGGGGGTAACAAGATGCTGACTCTACATTTCCTGAAAAATCAACATTTTTTTAACCGCTGTCAAAGAAATTACATCTGATTGTTATCTGCGCTGGCTTCCCCAAACTCTACCTCGGTGAAAATTCCGCCCTGGCAGGTGTGAGAAAGAATAGATGCAGAACTTGAACGAATACTCACATCTGTTTTTGGAAAAAGAGAACAGAAGCAGCACAGAAGGAAGTAAAAGAGATAATTGCTGGCTTGAACTACAATACATTTTACTTGTGGGCAGACGGCCAGCTTACAGCAGGCGGAATATGCAGGCCCATCTTATTGGAATTCAGGGGTGGGCCTCTATTCTTGTCCGGAGACAGCTGTAAACCAGCAGCCCATGGCATCACAATCAGGCACAGAGTTTTGTCAAGGAATGCTGATACATACAGAAGCAGCTTTGTCTGCTTCAACTGCACCCCTGCCTAGTGAAATGACAGTCAATCTCTGATTCCAGATGACAAGAACTGGATAAAAACTTAAAACAAATGGCGACCTTTCAAAAGATTAATTTGTTTACCAACAAAATGTTCCCTCTTTGTCATCTGAGATGGGGGTGACCTTCACTTCCCCATATCTAGGCTGAAAGGATGCTGACTACAGTCATCTGTTAACTCCATCTCAGCAATTATTCCCTTTTTTATTTTTAGTGACAAGAAGGGGTTTATTAATTCACTCTGCTTCTTGTTATGGTTTATAAATGCAACAAGCTCATTCTGAATTACTGCAGTGTAACATCAATTTGTTTAAATCTAATTCTGCTACCGTTGCCAAATTATGTTGTGACTGTAATTGTGGCCATATGCATGGGCTTAAAATACAATCGTGTTCTGAAATCGTTATTCTTCCCCCCACCCCAGCCCCCACCCCTTATTTCTGGAGCTTCTTCTAATCATTTGACATTAACACAATTGCCTCACTTTCCATTACTTTATCATTTCCGAGATGGATGTGCTTTCAGTGAGAGAGAGATTACTGTGTAGTCTCCAAGTGACACAGTAAAGAATGCAACTATGATTTGCGAAGTGTGGTTGCCACCCAACTAAGTTAGTGAAAAGCACTGCATAACATATGACTCATAAAACCTAGAAATCATAATAGTATTAAATTCAACCTCATGAATAAATAAAAGATTCTAAGTTTACATTGCATTATATATTTATTTATTTGGAAAGTGGTACCAAAGAACTGATATAATTCTATAGCAACTCATATCTTGCCAAAAAGAAAAATGTTTTCATGATCCTTTTCTAGGTCATAACAGTTATAATCAGAGTTATTTGTGCAGCAATTCAAAGCCATGTTTTGTTTGGCTGTTTTGTTATGCATTCATAATCTTTCTTTTAAAATTCATGTTAACAGATACATGTTTCAAGCCTTTTAAGAAACGCTTGTTATTTAAAATAAAATAAATCAAAGTCAAATTTTCTGTAGATCTTTCAATGGGCTGCATTATTAAGTCTAACTTGAACTAAATGTCAGTGGGTAAATACAATTGGTACCAGAGATTTCTTCTTGTCTCCTTACACCTGTAAGGACCTATTCAAAAACATACTAGAGGGTTATTTGTTTTTTAGTTAGCAGATTTAAGATATTGAAAAAAATCATGAGTAGGTTTCACTTTCAATACTTTTTTTTGTAAACTGATTTTATGCAATAAAGTCACAGGATATAAAATTATGGAGGCAGTTTTGTGTGATGTGAGTGAATGTGTGTGTGTGTGTGTGTGTGTGTGTGTAATGGGGTATGTGTGTTTCCAAAGCACTAAAATCCTTCCATTCGCCCCTCACTATCAGGAAGGGCACACCTCTTTATAAAATGGATAACATGGCAACTTGTAGGACATAATAATGTGAATTGGTTACATATTCAAATTTACTCTGTCAAAAATGTCTAAAATTATTTACAGGCGTTTGACAAGCTGTTCGAGTTTCATAAGAAGTAAGGAAACACATGGCCCTCGGCAGCCAAATAATAATCCCCTTGGAGTGTTTTGAGTGATTCTAAAAAGCAATTAGCCTTGATGCTGCTTTTCTAATTAACTGTACATCTCAATGCTAGATACATTGCTTCAGTTTGGGTAACTGCCTTCAAAAACATTTTTATAAGTGGTAAATCACAACTGTATTTATTCACAAATGCTCTACATGATTGTTTAAAACCAAACACCCACGTTTCCCTCACAGGACTTTTTGCACAATTTTTCTGTTTTATAAATCCAAAATGAAAATAATGTTTTCAGTTAGTACTACTGTATATCTATACCAACATAGAATGATAGGGTCAACCATTCTGATTGAAATGCCAGTAGTCAGTTTGAGCAAAATGGACATAAACACATGCATTTTAAGTGCTCTTGGGTAGATTTTTATGGAGTTAAGTTTTTTGGAATAAACAGATTTTTACTACAGTAACTGAGTATTCGTTATCTATATGCCATACTAGGCAATGTGCTTCCCCAAATCCTCTGTACTCAAAAGTACATGGACACGATACCCAAAATACTCATTCCATCTAGCAATTAGAAAAACTGTAATAAATGATTAAGATTCTGCCTCAAATTTTGGATTTAATTTTGAATTCCCTATTTATGTCTGAATCTTCACTCGGATTCACTAAAGCAGAGCATAATCCTCTCTGAATCTAGAGACAGCCCTTTTAAAACTTCCATGCTCATCAGAAAAAGTTTGCATGGAACGCAGCAGTTGCCTTGGGCTACGAAGCCTCTACATTTCACCAGCTAAGCCAATATTAATTCTAGATGGAAAGGGAAAACCAACAACAATAGAGAAATCTGCTTCTGTCTGTACAGCCTGAGAAATAATATTTTTATTTCAAGGGCTTTGGGCTCATGGGAAGCCGATAAAAATGTTTTCACATTATTCACAGTGACATTTTAAATAAAGCTTCAGCAGGAATAAAAATATCTAACTTTCTGGTTATTTCTTAGGCTATGAAAGTATTTCTGTGATAAAGTGCTCTTAAACAAACCTGTAAGAATAACATAAAGCACAGATAAAGAAACTGAAAATATACTTCAGAGTTACATGAAAGAAGCAGGCAGTTGAAAATTTCTATGCAGGAAATTTAGAAGATTAATTTAAGAGAATATTATGCTGGTTAGAAATGGTTTTGCAATTTAATTTTAAAATGAATCTTGTCTTCAGCTTTTCACTGAAGTGTACATTTAAGAGCTTTCGAGAGAAGCCAAAGGTTAAAAATGTATAGATGTCATTCCTGTAACTTAAAATACATGTGTTTCCAGTAATAGAAATGATCTCAAATAAAATAATTTGCCTTTTAAAGTGAAACATTCTTCTTAATTCTCCTAAGAAAACCCCAAACATGGAGGAGTACAATCTTTGCTTTGGGACACTTAAGTCAAAGACAAAAATAGGCACAGACTCAGATCTGTGAATGCCAATTTCCTTTTGATTATTTTTCCCTCTCATCAATTTGCTGACATAAAGTCTCTGCTTGCTTCAGATTTAGAATAATATTCTTAAATTTTTGCATATCATATGAGTATACATCACTGAAGCTGATGCTGGCTACACTGCTGTTTTTTCTTTTCATCTTTCCAGTGGAAAGCCTACTGTCAAAGCAATAAAATATTTTAAAATTTCTCTGTCAATTCATTTTGTTGTAAAATTATTTCCTTCTTGTTAGAATCATGGTACCAGGTTAGTTGGGAATAATAACAGAGAAATTTGAGTGAGCTGCAAACAGATCTTTTTAAATGGATTTACATTTTCTTAATCATTTCTAATTATAAGCAGAATGCAAGACACTCCATTTTACCTTCCCAAAATTCCAAAGACAAAAGGATCACATCTTTACTTTAAAATCTACATTATATTTTACATTGCTTATCAATGACTTTTAATTCTTAAAAAAATTTAGAGCTTATAAAAACAACTCATTACTTACACAGGCTTTTCTCTGATTAATATATGGCAAACTGATTCCATAGTTCGCATTTACAGCAGCTCTGTGGTGGATGTTTTCAGGATCCTGCATGATTTTTACATTCAACCCTATCTTTCTCTGAAACAAAGAAACAATGAAACTTTCATGCTGGATGAACAAAAATGCTTACTAACATTTTATATCCGCAAAGGAGTATAAAGTTCTTCGAAAATAATTATTTCAATGTAATTCTCACTGGAAAATATGTATATATTTGAATCTTTTATTTAGGCTGCTGGCTGGTCCCTTTTTTGGGAAAATGACTTTTCTGCAGATTTTCTTCCATGTAGCCTTCTGTTCACACACATATATCTTCAGATACCGTTCTTTTTCTCAAAACACAATGCTAAGAGCCAATCCAGGTGGATAAAAGACTAGTATACCTGGTCTCCACTTATTTTCAGCTTTCCAGGTCAAGGATTTTGCCAGTGAAATCTATACTACAAACACACAGATAGAGGGCTCCCTTGGTCTGTTAATGTGACCACTATACTCCTGGGACTTTGACAGGTAAATCTCAGTTTGGACTTCTTCAGTTTACCACAACGAGTTTATCTACTCTTTCACAGAGATTTTGCTATCTCTAAGAATAATTTAAGCTTTCTTTAGGAAAAAAATAAAAACATCTTCCTTGAACCACTTATTCCTCATTTTAAATGATTCAAATTAGTTACTGCAGAAATGCTTGCAAATGACCAACTAGACTTGCAGCGTAAGGGGTGGTAGAAAGGGGCACTGGGTCAGCAGACCCATGTTCCAGTCTTGTCCTGGCCTGGTTGCCTGTGCGTGACCTTGGGTAAGTCATTTCATCTCTTTGGAAGCCAGTTTTCTTGCTTGCAAGATGGAGACAGTTAAACTTGACGACCTCTTGAGGAATTATCCTCTATATTTGGCATTCTATGACTTGAGGTTAACAGATAAGTTGGTACTTAAGAGGTGGGGTATTACCAATAGTTTCTGAAGTCTTTTGTGACTTTTTAAAAAATTGAGATATAAGTCACATACCATAAAATGCCCCATTTTAAAGCGTGTAATTCTGTGGTTTTTAGGACATTCACAAAGTTGTGCAACCACTACCATCTCTAATTCGCGAACATTTTCATCAACCCCAAAAGAACTCCACGCCATCAAGCAGTCAGTCTCCATCTTCCTCTCCCTCCCTGCCCCTGGCAACCAGTAATCTCCTTTCCGTCTCTATGGATGCTTGCCTATTCTGGACATTTCATATCAATGGAATCACACAAATGGTGGCCTTTGTGACTTTTTTTTTTTTTTTTAGGAGGCTGGGGTGTTGCAAGTAATTTAAAAAACTGATCTTTCAATTAAGTACCTTAGTTCTGGGGGTGATCTGTGCAATTACTAAAATGGCTGCAGGAACCAGACAGATTAGTTCACGATCCAGTTGTTTCTTTGATCCTGAACATTCATAAACGGCCTATGCCTAAGGTCAAAGTGAAGGAGAAGGCTACAAAAATATCTGTGGAATGTACGCTGTCCAGATAAGCTATCGCTTAATACAGGCTTCAAAACTTCCTTTTATTTTTTAATAGCAGTTTTTAAACAAAATCTCTAGTTAATTGCTCTCAACTGTCCATTTTATTTAACCCATGCAAGGACACAGGCTGCAAACCAGACATGTCTATTCTCTTCTCCTTGAGGCACATGGAGTGACAAAAATAATGTAGTGCCTAATTACAAATGGTTTTCCTTCTGTGGGTAGGTCACACTCCCAGCACTACTCTGGGGTTTCTGCATGGAAGCTGAGTGCCTCTTTTACTGAAATTAATACCTGAACATAATTTTTTCCTTCTTAATTAAACTTTCAGAATAATTTCCATTCTACCAAGGATCAGGAAATTGCTAATATGTCTTATATTGACTGGATGTGGTTTCTGTAATTAGGGTGTTTTTAAAAAGTATATTCTGGATACAGTTGATGGTAATAGCTTCATCTATCATCTCTAAGCTTTGTTAGAACTTTTTAATTCTGGGATCACTGGCTTGGTGGACCACAGCCGTTTCCTTAGTTTCATTTGGTCCATCAACTCTGTGTGGCGATAGGACCAGTGGAGGAGGAAATGATCACATATAGAATGATTATTAAAACTGGAATTAAACTCCAGTTCTTTTCTGCTCATTTTTACATTTCCATGTCATTGGACACAGATTTTTCTGAAAAGAAATCCAAGATGTAGTATATTCTCAACAACAACAAACCAAATCCAAAAAAAAAAAGAAATCAGTATGTAAATGACAGGCTGTCATAATTCTTTGTTGTTGGCTTCTAAAGAAATGAGAATGGTTCTTTAAAATTATTAATATTCTAATATTTACTATTTTGGCACCAAATCACGTGTATACGAGGGTAATAATATTTAGAATGCATGGTTTAATTTCTCTTTAAAAGACACATTAAAGCCTTCTAAGTTTAAATAATATTTACATATCAAATCAGTTCACTGAAATTTACTACCAAACATATTCAAAACCTAAATCTGTCTTCTATAGATAAATGAAAAAAAAAATTTATGAAAGCATAAGCTTACAAGACAATTATGTATTTTAAAAATAACAGAATTAATCATTCCACTAAGTAGACAAGCATGTCCTGGAAGATGACCATTTTTTTTTTTTTTTTTACCAATAATAAGATAAATATCAGAAATAATTTTAGAAATTTTTCTTAAATTTGTCAAGAAAAGACAACAATTTATTTAATCTATCTTGAGTCACTAAGTAGTCTAAACTTTGTATTCTCTCCTTTTAATAGTAATTACATGCAGATATATCAAACGTGACTCTCATTTAGACTTCGGTTTGTAAGAACAAAAGTTATTATCAGAGCCAATTACTGTTTTACCTACATGGCTGCACAGAAGCAGGGAGCTCAATTTTCATCTCATCAGTGATTTTGTGGTATTTATTTTATTACTATGCCCACAAAGCTATATAAGAAGGAAATAGCTTATGCTATTAAAACTAGGGTTTGAATACAAGAGGCTAAGGTTTCTTTTAGAAGAACTTCTGAATTAAAAACACTAGGCAGCATGTAATGCCAGCTCCCTAGACATGGGCAGGCCATAAAATGATACACATCTGAGCAGTAGATCCCACACAGAGTAATCAAAATTGAAATGCTTCACAAACAAAGTTGAGACAGGCTATTTACTAAGTTACAGTATTATCAGCATAACATTATTCTCAACAGTGTTTGCTACAAGTAATGCCTTCTAAAGTGGATAGGGCTTAATATCATATTCCCACTGGTTAAAGGCATCCGCTGTTTAATATCAAAACTAGGGGAAACAAAAAGAGTCCAGCCACTTTTAACACTCTGATTCTCTCAACCATTATTATATTTAATGGAAAGAACAATGGATGTCAAATCCTGCCTCTCCATGTTTGAGCCATATAATCTTGGGTGAGTCATTTGCCCCCTGGAGCTTTAGATGTTTCATTTGTAAAACTGGGTAATAATACCTACCTTCACAGGGTTGTCTGAGGTTTAAATGACTAATCTAATTTTTTTTTCTTTTTTTATGTTAAGTATCTCACAAACTATAAAGGAGCTGACTTCAAGGGGCTCCCACTGGCCAAAGCGTAATGACTGTAAGGGGTTGAAGCACTTCAAACAAATAAAAATCCATGAGTTCTTAATAATATTTCCTGCTTTCCCCCCCAAAAAAATTCTAATTGATAATCTAAAAATTTATTTAAAAAAAGAAAAGAAGGGATCAGGTAGGTATACTGCTTTTCCTGAAAAACTGTTTTTCAGATTCATCAAAAAGTTGATAAGGAAAAGGTCTTCATAGAAGCTCATAAATGCACAAGGGATGACAGAATTATAAAATCACCACTTTGTAATCCCTAAAGAAATAATGCATTAGGTAAACAACAACAGTTGCTAATACTACAGGTGAAAGGTTGTGGGGAACTTTAGAATGGATAGATCAGGCTGATAATACTTGAACTCACTGATCAATCGCATCATTTAAAAGATGAAAACAGAAATTGCCTCCTGATATGCTCTAAAGGAAGTACATGGCACCACCTATGAAGTATTCCTGCCAAGAAGGTAGAACCTGAATCTGATCAAGATTCAAAATAAAACAAGCAATTTACAAGGTATTTTGGGGACAGGGGGACATGTTAAATGAGACCACAAGGTTGCAATTAGCCAAATTCGGACTGTGGGAAAAACCTACATGACAAATGGCCTGGTTTCTTCAACAAACAAATGACATTTTTAAAAAGAGGGGAGATTTTATAGGTCAAAAGAGATACAGCTGTAACGTGTGGACCTTGTTTGCACCCTGATTCAAAAAAACAAGTGTAGGAAGACATTTTTAAGACAATTAGGGAAAGACTAGACTTAGACTGGGAATTATATATTATTAATGAATTACTGTTAAATTTCTTAGATGTGATAATAATTATGTTTTTTCTTTAATGTCCTTATCAGATAATATACTAAAGTATTTAAGGGTAAAATGATATGATGTCTGGGTTTTGCTTTAAAAGGCTTTACAAAAAAAAAAATGGTGGAAGGAATAAATGAAATAAGAATGGTAAAGTTACAGTGACTGTCAAAGCTGGGTGATGGTTACATGAAGTACATCCCAGTTTTATATCAATAAAAAGTTATGATTATACTTTAGATACATTTAAATATTATTCATTACCTTATTACTATTTCAGCTCTAACATTCTACGACTCTAAGATTTTCCCTCTTACCTCCCTGAGAGGGCTAGAAGGATGAACAAGCTGAAGTCCCCCACAATCACAGCATCACTTCACTCCATGCTGCTTCTAAATAGCTCGGCTTCAGCCTAACTGCCTCAGGTTCACAAAACCTTAAGACCTAACTATTTCTATTCAGATATGCTCATACTCCTGTCTGACTCTTACAAGAGTTGAACTGGAGAAAAAGAGAAATGTTGGGATGGGGGGGAAATCTAACATTTATTGAGCTCCCATTTGGGGCCAGGTACAAAAAAAAAAAATTTTTTTTTTTTTTTTACCATAATAGCACAACCATAATAGATGGAAACACTGGTGGTGTAGTGGTTAAGTGCTACGGCTGTTAACCAAAAGGTCAGCAGTTCGAATCTGCCAGGTGCTCCTTGGAAACTCTACAGGGCAGTTCTACTCTGTCCTATAGGGTTGCTATGAGTCGGAATCGACTCGATGGCAGTGGGTTTGCTTTTTTTTTTTTGGTACCATAATAGGTAAAAATAATAATAATAAGTAGATGTTGCCATAATTCAACTGGTTTAATTTAGTCCTTAAAATGACAAGAGGGAATACATGATATGATCCCCACCTTCCCAGTGAAGATAACTGCTTTTAAGTGACCTCTCAAGGTCACACAACCTTCTATGTGGGAGAGACAGTATTTAAGCCTCTGACTCCAAACCCTCTTTCCACTACAACATGCTGCTACGTTATAAAGAAATGTTGGTTGATGTACTGTTGATTGAACTTCTTGTCTGTCTCTCAGATCCTTTACCCTCTCTCTAATCCCCCAGGCACTGCCTGGATCTATGCTGTCATCAATTATTACACAGACTTCTATAATGGACCCCAAATTGGGTCTCCTTGCCTCCAATCCATCCTCTGCATGACCTTCGGAGTGACTGAACCTATGAGCACTACTTGGAATGTGTCTCTCACCTCTCTAAAATCTTCCAATAGTTTCCCTTAGGGTGGCATGATCCAGCCTCTTCCTACTCTCCAGCCTCCTCTCCTGCCATCCCTCATGATTATTCTGTGCTCTGTTTTTGCGAAGTGACCAGCAAGTCCCTCCATGCAATGTGTTCTCTCCACTTCCACAAGTAAGCATGCTGTTCCCTCTTCTGGAAATGTCCTCTTCTCTCTTCTTCATGATCTTCTGGACACACTTTTACTCCAACTTGAACTCAGGGCAGGTGCAACCTCCCCTGGGAGGCCTCCCCTAACCTCCATCTCTCCTTCTCTACCCTCAACAAAGCATTCAAATATTTATTGAGAGCCTACTAAATGTTGATGAACAAAAAAGACAGAGTTCCTGCCCACATGAACCTTACATTCTTGAAGGAATGTGAAGAATCAGACAATAAACATGTAAACATACATATAAATTTCAGACTGTTGTAAGTGTTCATAAATAAAATAACTAGCGCAATGGGGCAGAGAATGATAGGAGGCTACTTTAGGTGGGGTGGTCAAGGACAGCCTCTCTGTGGAGATAACAGCTGTATTGAGACTTGTGTGAAGAAACTGAAGGAGTCGTGTAAGATCCGGGAATGATACAGGAGCGAGAAATCGATGATGAATGAGAGGGGATAATGGTAGGAGCAAAGGCCTTAAGAGGCTAGCTTTAATAGCAGGATACTTCTTCCATTATGACAAAGGAGAAAACATAGACTATAAATCCAGACATAGAGAAGCTGATGGTTTTGGTGATAGTCAGGTTAGCACGCGACTGAGAACTGGAAGACTATTGCTTAAACAAGATAGAATATATTTCCCTCACGCATATGAAATACAGGGGTAGGCTTTCCAGGATTGGTGTGGTGGTCCATAAAATTGTTAGGGACCAGACTCCTTCCAACTCAGCAAGATGGCTGCTAGAGTTCCAGCCATCGCGGCCTCATTCCAGACAGAGATTAGAAGAAGGGGAAGAAAACACTCAAAAGACACCGGCCAGATATCTTTTAAGAAAGTTTCCTAAAAACTGCTCTCAACACTTTTCCTTGCATCTCATTAACCAGTTGTTGTTGTTAGGTGCCACTGAGTCAATTCCAACTCATAGCAACCCTATGTACAACAGAATGAAACACTGCCCAGTCCTGCGTCATCCTCACAATCGTTTCTATGCTTGAGCCCATTGTTGCAGCCACTGTATCAATCCATCTTGCTGAGGGTCTTCTTTTTCTCTGACCCTCTACCTTACCAAGCATGATGTCCTTCTCCAGGGACTGATCCCTCCTGATAACATGTCCAAAGTGCAAGAGACAAAGTCTTGCCATCCTTGCTTCCAAGGAACACTCTGGGATTAATCAGTACTTAGTCAAACAGTATGTTAACCATCTGCACCATCCCTGCAGTTGTAATGGCTTAACGTTTCTGGAAAAGTAGCTATGGGTGAAAAATACGTAGCAAATTGAATCTTCTCATAGAAGTAATGTTATTAATGGACATAGCCCATAGGGCCCATGTTTGACGCTCATGTTTTAATAGAAACAACTCCATATAAAAAAAAAAACCCACTGCCATCAAGTCGATTACGACTCACAGCAACCCTATAGGACAGAGTAGAACTGCCTGATAGTTTCCAAGGAGTGCCTGGCAGATTCAAACTGATGGCCTCTTGGTGTGCAGCCATAGCACTTAACCACTACGCCACCAGGGTTTCTGAAACAACCCCATATACCATATTTAATCATCTGTTCCATTAGCATGCCTTATGTACACTGTAAAGTATAAACCCCACTAAAGCATATATGTAAGCTAACTGAATGGTAGCCAATTGTGGTAAAACAATATTGCATATGATACATTAGCATAATATATTACATGTGATTCTAATGTGACTTTGTAATTGCCGCCTTTGTATTACTGCAACAAGTCAGAAAGTCACAAGGCCACCTTTAGTCAGGGGCATTGGACTGAGAAGTTTCTTTGGGAAGATTTAGAGAGACATATCTGAAGAAAATTCTGGGGATAGTTAGGAATTTACACAAAATCAGGATTTATTCTGCTGCTTCACCGCCCCCCCCCCAATTATAAATTTCCCTGTGGCAAATACAGGCAGGAGCTCCAGTTTTTATACTTTTAACAGTGGTCAGGAAAAGGCAGATCTTTGAGGGCAAATAGAACTGAGTTTGAATTCCAGCTCTTCCTTTCTTAGCTTTAAATTACTATTGTCTCTCAGTCTCATTTTCCTCATCTGTAAACTGGTGATAGTAATGCTCCCCTCCCTCAAAGTGTTGTGAGGATGAGATAAGATATTACAGGCGTGGCTAGCACAGGCTCCTCGATGTTCTCCCTGCTTCTGCTTTTTGCCCCTCCACATCATATTCGCCACATGGCTGCTGGAGTGACCGTTCAAATCGCCAATCAGTCCTCTATGGGAAGGCCTCCCATGGATTCCCATCTTGCTCGGGGCAATACCCACAGTCCTCACGCTGGCCTGCAAGATCTGGCCCCCTATTATTTTTCCTCTCTCTCTCTCACCCTTGCACACTTCTCTCCAGCTTCCTTGCTGTTCATATTTCTAATTCAGGGTCTTTACATATGTTGTTTCCTCTGCTTGGAATGCTCTCCCCCCAAATACCCAGGTGACTTGCTCCCTACTTCTATCATGTTTCTGCTTAAATGTCACCTTACAAGTGAGGCCATCCCAACACTCCCTATGTTTCTTCCTCAGCGCTAGGGCTCACCAATGAAAACACTACATATTTACTTTTCAATATGTTTACTGTCTCTTTCCCTAATATCTATTCCACCCCACTGAAAGGTAAGGGCCATGAGAGCAGAAAAATTTGACTGATGCCTAAAATAGTGTCCAGCACTTATTAGGTACCTGATAGAGGTTGATTAGTATTTATCAACAAGTAATAAGAACTAATGTTTATACAGTGCTCACCATGTACTGGACACGGTTTTAATATATGTATTCAGTTATCCTTACAACAGCCCTATAAGGTAGGTTCTATTATTATGGTCCCCATGAGTCAGAATCGACTCAATGGCAACTAACAATAACAACATTATTATACCCATTTTGCAGATGAGGAACTTAGGCAAAGAGAGGTCAAGTGACTTGCCAAAGTTGTAGCTAATAAGCGGTGGAGGCAGGATGTGAACCTATGGTTCTATCCCCTATGCTGTCAACCACTGGAGTCTACTCCAGGCCTACTATGTAGGGCACTTGTTATAGCAATGAAGTAAAGAGTCCCTCTGCTTTAGATTAATAGAAACTTAAGAAACAGGATAACCAAATGCAATGGATAAATCACAATATATCCTGGTTGGATAAAAGAGAAGTAAAAGTCATTTTGAGGATAAATGAGGCAATCTCTTCTCTTCACCCTACTCTCTACCATCTGGGTGCCGTCTCATCAGCAGAATTTTCCATCTGATATTAAGCGAGGTACAACTGCAGTGGAAATCTCTGAGGCAACCCTTACTTGCTCAGATTTTTTGCTTCTTTTATCTCCCACCTCATTATTCCTCATAATGTCAAAAATCTTCAAAACTCTAGCTTTGGCCAAATTTGAAAATCACTTTCCCAAGTAGATCTAAATCCACACAATTAAAGATCCTTCCCATCTTAGCCACAAATGTTGCACACTGCTTTTCATACTACATCACAATATATTTTTTATGTCTGTTTGATTGTTAAAGCATCCATTTTAAGGAATTAACATAGGGAATAACTCTCAAATAATGAGGAATTGACTTGACGGCAGTGGGTTTTGATTATCTTCCCTGCCCCACAAACTTACCAAATTATTGTGCTTCAAAATAGGTCCTTTGATCTAAACAGTTTAGGAATTTCTATTTTGAAATTGCCTTCAGACTTAACTTGCCAGACACAACAAGAAAATCAAATACTCTCTTGGCTTATAAACTTTTCCTCCCTCCTCCTTATCTTCTGTTGTTTTTATTTCCAATCTCTTCCTTGACGATTGTGAGTACACGAAAGCCTAAAGCCCAAGGTGCCTAAAGAGGAGTCGGGCTGGTGTTGATTTAGAGCTATGATAGACTATTAAGAAAAGCCATCAGAATGTGGGGTGGCAAAGAGCAAAATGAGAAGCAAAGGACTGATGTGGCAGCTTGGTAGAGTCACAAGGCCACTGGACTAAGAGTCAAGAACCAGGGCTCAAGTCCAACTCTGTCATAACTATCTAGCTGACCTTGGACAAATCACTTCCAATATCAGGGCCAAGGTTTCCTAGTCCATAAAATAAGGGAGCTGAATCAGCTGTATCTAAGATTCCATACAGCCCTAAGAATCTTAAGTTTTTAGGGACAAGTCCCAGTGAGTCTGAGAAGGACAAGTCCCAGTGAGTCTGAGAGGCACAAGTCTCAGTGAATCTGAGGGGGAGGCACATCTGAATAGATATATTTGGGGGCCTAGTTCTATGATCTAAGACAAGTACAGATTATCCCTCCTGTGATTAGAAGTACCCACTGGCTCCTTAACAATGAGTCTAAAAGCTTTCCAGGTCTGAAAAGTACAGAGTGAAACTAGCTATCTCTAGTGACAGTTCTCTGTCACTAGAAATAACTAAAATGAAGCTGATGACTACTTATTGAAGATGAGGCTGAAGGGAGTCAAGTATTAGATACTAGGATGAATTAGATAACTGTTGAGATCCCATCTAAATCTAACGTTCTAAGAGATTCTAGAGTTAGGTAAAGAATAATAGCCAAAGTTGAACACTATTATATGCCAGGTATGGTGCTATCTAGGAAACTATGCATTTACTCCAATTCTGGGGACTCGGCTTTTGGAACTGCTATCAGGGCCTACATCACATTCTTTGGAGTAACTTCACTCTTTTGTTTATGCAAAAAGTTATTCTGAGCTATATCCAGTGAACAAGGTAGATATTCAAGCTGAGCAACAGGTATCGTCTAGACTGAGACAGTGGTGGCACAATGTCTCTTCCATGGTAGCTGGTGTTGGTGTGAATAATGATTGTGCCTGTTTTCTGCAAACATACTGTAGATACTAGGAATATTTTGAGGTGTACAGTTCTTCACTGTGCAGAAAGTCCCCTCATTGTATACCCCACTCCCATTGCATGTCTCACTTGCAGAATGTTCCACTCTCTGCAGAAAGTTTAACATCATGGCCCTGACCCACTGAAGGCCAGCAGTGTCCCTCAAGCATTGTGATCCCCTCCCCCCCCCACCCATTTTCCACTCCATTAAATTCCATGTGGAGAGGAATCGTGCCTGTATCAGGCATCTGTGCATCCCAGAGCCTGTGACAGTGACTGACACTTAACTGGCACTGGGTATTGTTAAATAAATGGAATCAATGTCTCACAAACTGCCTGTGAAGGCAATTAGAAAAGAAAAACTCTGAGAATATTTTCAACACTTAAATTGTTAGATTAAGTGTAAAGCCTCTTTATGATATTTGCTGCATTTCTTCTATTCAGAAACAAACGTTTTCAGGTGAGGGAACAGACACAGTGTAAGACTGGAGAGACATTCAGGGGTAAAGTCAGTAATATCTGAGGGTAAGGGGAGAAAGAAGTCAAGGATAATGCTAAGATTTTGGCTCAAGCAACTGGGCGTGGTGGTGCTAGGGAACAGGGGATGTACAATAATCATGTTTATATTTCAGCTTATTTCTATATGAAATCATCAAGTTTGGGGAAATTAGGTTCTTCACATAAACAATTAAGTCTTGGCCATGAATTACATGGGGTATTAGGTTTCGGCAAGAAATAGATGGTTCAAATTAGGTAATTTGAGGAGAATTTCATAAAAGACCTGTTTCCCAGGGTAAGAGCAGGATGTTGAGAAATAGAGTGTGCAGAATCTTTGGGACTAGCCGTAACAGGACACAAACAATCCAAGGCTGGAAGGGTCAAGGAGAGGGGATGTTGTCAGTGGCCACAGTGGGTGACACTGTCAGAAGGGGAGACATCAAAATGGCTGTCTATAAATTTTTTGTGCAGTGTTTCAGCAGAGATTTATTATTTTTATTAAAATATCCCTGTAGTTAGTTATAACAACAAAACCATTAAAAAAATTTTTTTTTTCCAGCTTACATGTATCAATACACTTACAAGGCTAAAACTCTATGCTGATATATTTTTTGAACCTTCAGACGCTCTCCCGTCAGAGCCGTCATTCTTACCTAGTTACAATGACGTTTCAAATCACGCGGTTTCATCAGCGCATGCTATAAGCAGGCACTGTTGTTTCTGTTGCAGCCAGTGTTTTTATAGTCGCTGATTTTGTCAAAGAAGCCCTGGTGGCTCAGTGGTTAAGCACTTGGCTCCTAACTGAAAGGTCGGTGGTTTGAACCCACCAGTGGCTCCACAGGAGAACAATGTAGCAGTCTGCTTTTGTGAAGATTTACAGCTTTGGAAACCCTGTGGGGCAGTTCTACTCTGTCCTACAGGGTTGCTATGAGTCAGAATTAACTCCACGGCAGTGAGTTTGGCTTGGGTTTTGTCAAATTTTCTGGTGTTTTAGCTAAAATATTGTGGTAATTAGTATTTGTGAACCTATAGCTTTTTTGAGAATGAAGTAGTAATTAAAGGAAAAGAAGGAGTAATATACAGGAATCATGATTTACGCGGAACATTAGTACAAAAAACATTACTCATGGTGTGAAATGGGCGGAGGCCTGGGGGAGAGGGGTGACACCATGAGTTACTGCACTGGATGACACCAACCCTGGGGACACCAATGGATGGTGTAGTGGATGCATCCATGAGTTACTGCACTGGGTGACACCAACCCTCATGACACCCATGGGTGGTAGAGTGGATGTATAATGTGCTGCCCAGATTTCTCATTCAAGACTGAAGCACTCATTCCCCCAACTGCCAGGAATGCTAGCTACTGCTGGCTCACAGCTGAGTCGTTCCCTGGGATCTGCACTGTGCCAAAGAGAATTGCCCAGTCCAAGATTACTCTTCTCCCCAGGGACAGCCACGTCTCATGACTGGTTGATATAACTTTGCCTCAATTTGGGACAAGTCTAAGGGCCATCCCAGCTCCAAGGCTCCCCACTGGATTGGCTGATGACTTAGTTGAGATGAAATCTGTTTCAGTGAAAAGAAAAAAATTCATAACCAACCAAAACCCTATATATCTGCATATGTACTCAGACCATATATATATTATGAACAATGAGAAATATATGGAGCAACACAAACCACGATGTTAACATTGGCTATCTCATGGGATTGGACAGTTGGTAGTAGATGAGGGTAAAATGATTAGCTTTGCCTTTTACATCTTCATACTTTGTCAAGAAGACAAAGTAAAGTATTATGATGACATGTGCAAAGAGCTGGAGGTAGAAAACCAAAAGGGTAGAACAAGTTCAGTGTTTCTTGAGCTGAAAGAACTGAGGAAAAAATTCAAGCCTCGAGTCACAATAGTGAAGGATTCTATGGAGAAAATATTAAACAACACAGGAAGCATCAAAAGAAGATGGAAGGAATATACAGAGTCATTATACCAAAAAGAATTAGTCAATGTTCAACCATTTCAAGAGGTAGCATATGATCAGGAACCGATGGTACTGAAGGAAGAAGTACAAGCTGCTCTGAAGGCATTAGTGAAAAACAAAACTTCAGGAATTGATGGAATATCAATTGAGATATTTCAACAAACGGAGGCAGCGTTGGTGGTGCTCACTCGTCTATGCTAAGAAACTGAGAAGACAGCTTCCTGGCCAACTGACTGGAAGAGATCCGTATTTATGCCTATTCCCAAGAAAGGTGATCCACCTGAACGTGGAAATTATAGAACAATATCATTAATATCATACATAAGCAAAACTTTGCTGAAGATCATTCAAAAATGGCTGCAGCAGTATATCGACATGGAACTGCTGGAAATTCAGGCTGGTTTCAGAAGAGGATGTGGAATCAGGGATATCATTGCTGATGTCAGATGGATCCTGGCTGAAAGCAGAGAATACCAGAAGGATGTTTACCTGTGTTTTATTGGCTATGCAAAGGCATTCGACTGTGTGGATCATAATAAATTATGGATAACTTTGCAAAGAATGGGAATTCCAGAACACTTAATTGTGCTCATGAGGAACCTTTAAATAGGTTAAGAGGCAGTTGTTTGGACAGAACAAGGGGATGCTGATTGGTTTAAAGTCAGGAAAGGTGTGCATCAGGGTTGTATCCTGAGCAATCTGTATGCTGAGCAAATAATCCGAGCAGCTGGACTATATGAAGAAGAACGGGGCATCAGGATTGGAGGAAGGCTCATTAACAACCTGCGTTATGCAGATGACACAATCTTGCTTGCTGAAAGTGAAGAGGACTTGAAGCACTTACTAATGAAGATCCAAGACCACAGCCTTCAGTATGGATTGCACCTCAACATAAAGAAACAAAAATCCTCACAACTGGACCAATGAGCAATGTCATGATAAACAGAGATAAGATTGAAGTTGTCAAGGATTTCATTTTATTTGGATCCACAATCAACAGCCATGGAAGCAGCAGTCAAGAAATCAAAGGATACATTGCATTGGGTAAATCTGCTGCAAGGGACCTCTTTAAAGTGTTGAAAAGCAAAGATGTCACCTTGAAGACTAAGGTGTGCTTGACCCAAGCCGTGGTATTTTCAATCGCATCATATGCATGTGAAAGGTGGACAATGAATAAGGAAGACTGAAGAAGAATTGATGCCTCTGAATTGTGGTGTTGGTGAAGAATGTTGAACATATCACGGACTGGCAAAAGAATGAACTAATCTGTCTGGGAAGAAGTACAACCAGAATGCTCCTTAGAAGCAAGGATGGCAAGACTGTGTCTTACATACTTTGGACATGTTGTCAGGAGGGATCAGTCCCTGGAGAAGGACATCATGCTTGGCAGAGTACAGGGTCAGTGGAAAAGAAGAAGACCCTCAACGAGGTGGATTGACACAGTGGCTGCAACAATGAGCTCAAGCATAACAACGATTGTAAGGATGGCTCAGGACCAGGCAGTGTTTCGTTCTGTTGTGCAGAGGGTTGCTATGAGTCAGAACCGACTCGACGGCATCTAACAACAACAACATTATAAGCCCTGGTGGTGCAGTGGTTAAGCTCTCAGCTGCTAACCAAAAGTTTGAACTCACTCAGGGCTCCATGGGAGAAAGACCTGGTAATCTACTCCCGTAAAGATCACAGCCTAGAAAACCCTACGGGGCAGTTCTACTCTGTCACATGGGGTCACTGTGCCTCGAAGTTGACTTGACAGCACCTAACAACAACAATACAACAAGAATATGGGAGACTTTACATTCCAATTCTATCTTACAATAGTTCACCACTAATTCCTTTTTTTTTTTTAATAAGGAAACCCTTAGAAAGTGAAAGATTAGTGGAAACATTTTTTTAAAATCATAAATGTTTACAAATGTAAAATAAGCTTCATAAACAATTCTTAATTATGATTCTTAATTACAATTGAGCAACTCCTAATTGTTGGTCATTTAACCTTTTTGGTGTGAAATGGAATTCCAAAAGCAGCCATTCACTTGTGGGGAAAGAGAGTTTAAAGAAACAACTGGGGTTTACCTAGTTTAGAAGGTCGGAAGTAGACAATTAAAGGTGGCAATATCACAGTTGGATCTCACGACTGCTTAATAATACAAGCTTTTATGTCGGTGTACTAGGCAAGCGGAGCAGCTGGCAAAACAGTACTGTTTGTCATTGACTTTACAATGCAAAATTAGGGCTATCTCTTGTGTCTGCGGATATGCATTTTTAAGCAGATGTCACCAATATTAGAAATAAAACAACAACAGGGATTCCCGCCCTGGAGGTAAAGTCAGGGTGGGAAACGCTCCATGCCCCTTTCTAAAGGAAGCATGCGGGTTCTCACAGCATTTAAAAGAACTCGAGGTTATACTCAGCACATAAGAGCCTCATCTTTATGATCATTTGCCAGGAATCAAAACTCTTTTGGGTAAATAAATTTCTGCATAGTTTTATTTTTTATGGAACAATTATATCAACTACACACTCTACAGTTGTCCTAATTTCTGGTATTTTATTTCATTGTCTAGATAAACCAGAGACTTCCAGCCTTCCACTTGCAGGCCAACCGTGGCCCTCCTGAGATTCTTGGCAAAAATATAAAATTTTAACTTGAATAACTAGTTAATAATAAGGAAGATGGGACATTTAATCCCCCTTAATCTCAGTATTGTTTTATTTTCATCAAAAACCCACCATCGTCGAGTCAATTCCGACTCACAGCGACCCTATAGGACAGAGAACTGCGCCATAGAGTTTCCAAGGCAGATTTGAACTGCTGACCTTTTGGTTAGCAGCCATAGCACTTAACCACTACACCGCCAGGGTTTCCTCCATTCTAGGGCTCTGTTCAAAAATTTGAAGGCATTATGTTGTTTTATTTTGCTTTCTGAAGAAAGCTCTTTGTCCTGCTGACCATGCCGTGAGCGTCTCTGACACGATTACCGGAGATTATACAAACAGGCCTATCTATCCGCATGCATTTTCTTCTTCATTTAGAAAAAAGAAACAACAAATTTCCTACCTTTACCCTTTAAGAAAAAATTTTTATAACAGCTTTATTGAGATATAATTCACATACCATAAAATTCACCCTTTTAAAGTGTACCATTCAATGGTTTTTAGCACTTTCCCAGAGTTGTGTAAACATCACTACCATCTAACGTTGGAACATTTTCATCATTCCAAAAAGAAGCCTGATACCAATTAGCAGTTATCCCTGTTACCCCCTCTTCCTAGGCCCTGGTAACCATACACCCATTTTCTGTCCTTATGAATACCTGTATTCTTACCTTTACTCTTGGAAAGGTATGTGGAATTGAGCTGTGCTGTTTTTGGGGCCGCCAAAGTTTATCCCCAGATTCCAGAGGGAAAATAAATGATTTCTGATCAATTACTGCTGGAAGCAACCTAAGTAAAATTAAACATAATTTAAAATACAAATTTGCTATTCTTAAAGGGTTCTCAAATTGTAATTTTTGAAACAACACTTTCTAGTTAAGATTACATTTGATAGGAAATATTCTATCGGTAATTACAATAAATTAGACCAATCTTTAGCATTTTTACCACTATAAAACTGCAGTTGTTTTATTAAACATAAGAATTTCCAAGTCTGATAAAGACTGTTGCAGCATGAATAAAAAGCTCTATCTCTGGCTGTGTTTATATGACTAACAACTGACAGAATTACTACACTATAAAACATTTCTTGGTTAAGAAAAACACAGAATGCTGTATTTTGTTTAATAAAATCAAATCCAATATATTCAGAATGATGGTCCCTAAACAGTTCATACTTACATTGTTTAAACCTTTGTTATTTTATATAATTGCAAAGACGTAAGGATCAAAGGTAGTTAAAGGTCTTCCTTATAAAGCAACGGACAGACAGTTCCATAGGGAGGGCAATGTAAAAACAAAACAAAGCTGTAAGAATGAGTGTGTGTACACAATGTTATATCTAAAAAATCCAATTTGCAAGTAGGTTCCAGTTCTTTAAAATGATCAACAGAAGTAAAAGCAAATAAAACTCAACCACCAGTAACTCAACCCCTTATTCTACTATGATGTCAACTTTTATAAAATTGTCATTAAAAACCAAATATCACAGCCTACCGACTTGTGTGATGCACAGGTGCTTCAGTGGGAGAGCCTTCTCCTTCCATTCCCAGCTAGTATACCTCATACGCACCCACCACCCACCTATTAGTGGTGGCTTATGTGTTGCTATGATGCTGAACAGGCTTCAGTAGAGCTTCTAGACTAAGGCAGGCTAGGAAGAAAGGCCTGGCAATCTACCTCCAAAAATCAGCCAGCGAAAACTCTATGGATAACGACGTTCTGATCAGCAACCAATCATGGCAACGATGCAGGACTAGGTACCGTTTCATTCTGTTGTGCATGGGGCTACCATGAGTCAGGGGCCCACCTGACAGCAGGTAACAACAACACTGACTTGCATGTGTGTGTATTTCTCACATTATCATATGTCCTGTATGTGTGTGTGTGTACCCAACATTATCATATGTTAGATACCCTGGTTGGGGTTCTCTTGAATTATGTTTTTTTTTTTTTCTTTATCTTTCTATCGACTAGCCCAGCTAACTTTTAATAACATCTTTTTATTATAAAAGTAAAACTTGTATTCTGTAAATAATTTAGAAAATAACAGAAAATTTTAAAGGAAAAAAAAAATCACCTCTAGTGCCATCGAGGACCAGTCCCTAGAGAAGGATATCATGCTTGGTAGAGTGTCAGCAGAAGAGAGGGAGATGCTCAACAAGATGGACTGACATAGTGGCTGCAACAATGGGGCTCAAACACAGCAATGATTGCAAGGAGGGCGCGGAAGTGGGCAGTGTTTTGTTCAGTTGTACATAGGGTTGCTATAAGTCAGAACCGACTCGACCGCACCTAACAACAGTCCCACCACTCAGACACAATCCCTATTAATAGAATTGGTGCTTTGCCTTGCAAATACAATGACGGAACAGTTGCATTTTGTTAATTTGAATTAGGAAAATTTAAAATACTGATTTAAATATTAATAAAGCATGCTTAGCACACAAGATGTGGAATAATGTAAATTTTTTGTAATTTAAGCCAGAAAAAAAACGAAACCCAGTGCCATCGAGTTGATTTCGTTAGGACAGAGTGGAACTGCCCCATAGAGTTTCCAAGGAGTGCCTGGTGGATTTGAACTGCCCACCCTTTGGTTAGCAGCCATAGCACTTAACCACTATGCCACCAGGGTTTCCATAATTTAAACATTTGCCCTAAATCACTTAATTTCAAAGTTGGCAAACTGAGCAATTTGCAAACAATTGCTTATGCTATTGTCTCGTGGTGATACCCCTTCTGCTGGAAAACAGAAACCTCAGCCAGCCTTCGTCAGGACGTATCGTGTATTATGCAAGTTTTAAACTATACCAGGTATACACGGATGCATCTTTTACTTATGACGCAAATTTCCTGTGTGTATGAGTGCCAGCGGGTTCACGTGTTTGTGTATGTGTATATGGATATGAGTATATGTGCAGATGAGAGTGTCTGTATATGTATGTGAGTGTGGGGAAGAGTATGTGGGTGTGTGTGGGTCGGTATATGTGTATGAGAAGGAGAGTGAATGTGTGTGTGTATGTGTGTTTACAGATATACATAAACTATCCCTTTGGCAAAGCCTCAGTCAAACACAATTTCTAGGTATTTGATTATTTTTTCCTCACTCTTTTGGGGACCGGATAGTATTTTGAAAAATGTAGCACCACGAAAATCATAGATATTGTAGAAAAAACATACAATGTTTGCAAAAGTCTGTCAAACTTCTTCTTGTCCAGAAATTGCTTGCTTGATATTTGATATTTGTGTTAGAGAATATAAAAGGGCTTGACTGTTGAACCTGTCATAAGTGAAGTAACAGAAATAATGACCATACATCACCATGACCCACCATGGCAGCCCCAAATACAGTAAGAAAAGGAGTCAAAACATTGAAGTAACTTTAAAAAGCAAGGGAGTGTCAAAACACACCTAAAACTGCCCTCTGCCAGTATCCACACAGCTTGGCTTTGGGTTGTTAGTAAAATCCTAAGGAAAAGTGAGCCTTGTCAGCTTAGGGGTTCCAGAGTGCTTAAACAAATAAAAGAAACCCTAACTTTGGTTGGTGCCCAGAAACTGTGGGTAATATTTGACATTCGCTAAGAATTATTTGCGAAAGGGAATAAAAGGACAGTAAAAACAAATAAGTAGCATAATCACAGCAGCACAACCTGGGGGTGTACCTACACAGTTTCACCCATTTTTCTTCTTTTATTGTGAAATATAACATATATACGGACCAGTGGGTAAGGCAGATATTCATATTTTGAATAACAATGAAGTACACACCTTGTAACCACCACTCGAGCTAAGCAGCAGCCCATTTCCAGCACCCTAGCAGTAACCGTGCCCCGTTCCCTTCTCCAGAATAAACGCTCCCTCCCCACCAGAGTTAAGCAGTATCCTAACTTTTGTGAAAATAATTTCCTTGTTTATCCATCCCTATATAATACAGTTTTGCTTGTTTTGTCGATTCTATGTGAATTAAAAAGTTGTTACACTGTGTATTCTTTCATGTCTTAAGTCTTTCATTCAGCATTATCTTTATGAGATTTACCTAAGTTGTGTGAAGTTTGTTTATATGCACTGATGTATGCTAATATGCTAACCCACTCACTCTGAGTCAATTCTGACTCACAGTGACCCTATAGGACAGAGCAGAATTGCCCCATAGGGTTTCCAAGGCTTCAATATTTACAGGAGCAAATTGCCAGGTCTTTCTCCCACAGAGCGGCTGGTGGGTTTGAACCACCAACCTTTAGATTAGCAGCTGGGTGATTAACCACTGCGCCACCAGGGCTCCTACTAATATACTATATGATGTATATTAATTGCTGTTGTGCCAATATATTACATGAATAGACCCAATTTATGTATCCATTCTACTCAAGACGGATGTTTGGGTTGTTTCCTATTTTTTATCATAAAAAAATAATGCTGCCATGAACAATCCGGTATTTATGTCCTGGTGTACGTGTGCATGTGTTTATCTAGGGTTGTTCTGTCTAACTCAGTAGCCACTGCCACATGTGCCTATTTAAATTTAAATCCAAATAAACTAAGATTAAAAAAAATTAAAACTCGTTTCCTTAGTCATGCTAGCTAGCTGCATTTCAAGTGCTCAATAGCCCCTGTAGAGATACAGAACATCTCCATGACTGCAGAAAGTTCTACTGGACAATGTTGCTCTAAGGAATACACCTAGGAGTGGAATTGCTGGACCAACAAACATGCACCTTCAGTTTTACTATATCATGGTACACATGTTTCCAAATTGGGTATGCCAATGACACTCCCACCATTACTCCAAATCTCCTCCAACATTTGGTATTGTCAAACTGTTTAATCTTTTCCAATTAGGTGGGTATGTGATTTTTTGGTTTCTTTTTTCACTTGTGAACTTGGGCTAAACCCTGCACCTTTAAGAGTGTAAATTTGTTGAAACCAAACCCGTTGCCAACCTTCCTCCCATTCACATACTTTCCAAAGAATATATTTGATCATTTCAATGCATAACACATTTTATTTCTCTAATATGGAATGTATCAGTATCACATAAAGTTGTCGTTTTAGTTGCCTTTGAGTGACATAAAGTAGTCACAAAATAATTGTGCTATTTCTTGATACAAAAATTTTAATAACATGAACTATAAGTAGGTACTATAGGTTCATAGTTAAGAGTACTGGGTTTGAATCCCAGTTCCACCATTTTTTAGCTATTCAACCTTGGGAAAGTCATTTAATTTTTAAAATCTGTGATAGATGTTGAATTTTATTAAATGCCTATTAGCCACTGAGATAATTACATGGTTTTTCTACTTCAACTTACTAATATGGCAAATTATATTAACACAGTTCTTAGCAGACCATTGTATATTCATGAAATAAACCCCTCTTGGTTTTTGTGCATTATTCTATTAATGTGCTGCTGAATTCTTCCTACTAATCTACACGACCTCAACTGCAGAATTAATAAGAAGAATTGATCTGCAGTTATTTTTGGTGCTTTCTTTATCAGATGTAAACATTAATTATTCAATAAATTTTTATTGAGCACTTGCTATACACCAGGTAATGTGCTAATGCTGAGTAGAGAATGATAAAAATCAAAAAATCAAGCAAAACAACACAAAAAAGACAAGATGACTACCTTCTTGGAATTTACAACTTAGTAAGGGAGACAAACATTAAACAAATACAACTCTCAACTAAATTTATCATTTTACACAGTTACAAGTTGCTAAGAAGTCCTGAGTGCCCTAAGAGATACAGGAGGCGGGAGTCAGGGAACGTGTTTCTGGAGAGGTGACATTTATGGTTAAGGATAAAAGAAAGTAGAGAGTAATGATGAAGGAAGCAAAACAAGTGGTGAGAATAGAGTGTTATGAACAACAGATACACTGTCCAAAGTGTTTGGGAAGGGGATCTCATTTGACTCTATTTATCTCCACGGCCTTGAAAATAAAGCAAAACCCATCATTTGGAGGTAGGTAATCTCTGAAGTATTCTGCAAAAAGACCCTTAGCCCAGGGGTCTGGGGACCAGGGTTAGGGGGACATCTAAGTCAATTGACATAATAAAATCTATTAACAAAACATTCTGTATCCCACTTTGAAGAGTGGTATCTGGGGTCTTAAATGCTAGCAAGCAGCCATCTAAGATGCATCAATTGGTCTCAACCCACCTGGAGCAAAGGAGAATGAAGAACACCAAGGACACAAGGCAATTACGAGCCCAAGAGACAGAAAGGGCCACATGAAACAGAGACTACATCATCCTGAGACCAGAAGAACTAGATGGTGCCCGGCTACAACTGATGACAGCCCTGACAGGGAACACAACAAAGAACCCCCAAGGGAGCAGGAGAACATTGGGATGCAGACCCCAAATTCTCATAAGGCCGGACTTAATGGTCTGACTGAGACTGGAAGAACCCCGGTGGTCATGGCCCCCAAACCTTCTGTTGGCTCAGGACAGGAACCATTCCCGAAGCCAACTCTTCAGACATGGATTGGACTGGACAATGGGTTCAAGAGGGATGCTGGTGAGAAGTGAGCTTCTTGGATCAGGTGGACACTTGAGACTACGTTGGCATCTCCTGCCTGGAGGGGAGATGAGAGGGTGGAGGGGGTCAGAAGCTGGCGAAAAGGACACGAAAAGAGAGTGGAGGGAGGGAGCAGACTGTTTCATTAGGGGGAGAGTAATTGGGAGTGTGTAGCAAGGTGTATATGGGTTTTTGTGTGAGAGAAGACTGAGTTGATTTGTAAACTTTCACTTAAAGCACAATAAAAATTATTAAAAAAAAAAAAAAAGCCTTAGCCATAAATGTTTACTTCATCGCCTCCTGGAATAAAAGCATCATATCCACAAAAGATTTGTTGTTCTTTAGAAAGTTGCCTTGTTTTGCCAAAGCAGACAGGATTCTCAACGATTGGACATGGTGTGTATACTTTAAGGATGAAATTTCATGTTAAGAAAACCTCGCTTAGAGGAGGGGCTCAGTTCCTCACGAGCTGTACGTTCTCTTCCGTAAAAACTCTATCAGGCAGGCAAGGAGTGTAAAGCAGTAAAACTTTCAGCAACGCCCATGGGAAGCTTTCCATACAGCTGCGTGTGCCCTCAACCCAGGAGAAACTTGCTTTGTTTTTCTTGAAAAACCTCGCTTCACTTTTCTTGAAAATATGTTTTTTATTTTCCATTTTAAAGCTTTAGTTTCATAGCTTTAAACTTTAATAAAACCTTGTACAAATCAACCCCTGCCCCATCCTCTGTGGTTAATTTGAGACTTGGAATTCAAGGATCTCATAATTTGTGCAAAAGACCTCTTTAAAGTGTTCAAAAGCAAAGATGTCACCTTGAGGACTAAGGTGCGCCTGACCCAAGCCATGGTATTTTCAATCACCACATATGCATGTGAAAGTTGGACAATGAATAAGGAAGACCGAAGAAGAACTGACGCCTTTGAGTTATGGTGTTGGCGAACAATATTGAATATACCATGGGCTGCCAGAAGAAAGAACAAATCTGTCTTTGAAGAAGTACAGCCAGAATGCTCCTTAGAAGCAAGGATGGTGACACTTTATCTCATGTACTTTGGACATGTTATCAGGAGGGACCAGGCCCTGGAGAAGGATATCATGCTTGGTAAAGAAGAGCGTCAGTGAAAAAGAGGAAGATCCTCAATGAAATGGATTGACACAGTGGCTGCAACAATGAGCTCAAGCATAGTAAGAATCGTGAGGATGGTGCAAGATCGGCCAGTGTTTTGTTCTGTTGTACACAGGGTGGTGCAGTGGTTATGTGTTTGGCTGCTAACCAAAAGGTCAGCAGTTTAAATCTACCAGCCGCTCCTTGGAAACCCTACAGGGTGGTTTTACTCTGTCCTATATGGTCGCTATGAGTCAGAATTGACTGGATGGCAACTGGCTTGGTTTTGGTTTTTTTGTACATAGGGTCACAGTGAGTCGGAACTGACTTGCTGGCACCTAACAACAAGAAAAACAACATAATTTATGCACACATTTATACGTGAATGACACAAATTGTAGGTGGAACAGGAACAATCTGGAAATGCAATTTAATAGCAAACTTTAGGAACTTTAACCAATACAATTGTGCACAGTCTATCATTTTTATAAACCTAATAGATTTTTTTTCCTTGCTCCTGTCATAGTTATTGAGTCCTCCAAAGGGGCCTCAAGGGCCCCTTTCTGGTAGCAATGCCACAGAGGAGGTACTTCCTCCAAGGTTACCATATAATGGCTGAATAGTATCACAGAAAAATTTTAAGGGCCAGGCCTGGAAGTGGCTTATATCACTTTTACCCACATTTTATAGGCTAGAGGGCCTGTGGGCACATGATACCCAAACTAACTTCTAGGGAGGCTGAGAAATATAGCCTTCCCAAGTGCCCAAGACGAGGAAATGGTGAAGTGAACACTTAATATTGCCTCTGTTACATTTCTCAAACATGCTTTGCCAGTTTCTGCCCTGTGCCTTGCTTTTGCTTGTGTTGGCCTGTCACCTGTCCATTTTTCAAAATTGAGATAAAATTTACATAAAGTGAAATGCAAAGCTCTTAAGTGTATAACGTAATGAGATACACAGCATTTTCATCACCCTCAGAAAATTCAACCATGACCATTTCTAGTCTCCCCATCGCATAGGTAACCATTCTTCAGATTTTTATCAGCATAGATTAGTTTTGTCAACTTTTTTTTTAACTTTTGTATTTTGACATAATTTCAGACTTAGAAAAAAGAAGTTGCAAGAATAGTACAAAAATTCCTGTGCCGTTCAACCAAATTTCAACATTTTACATTTGCTTTACCGTTTTCATTCTCTATAGGGTTGCTATGAGTCAGAATCAACTCGATGGCAACGGGTTTTCTTTCTTTCTCTTTCTCTCTCAATATGTATAAGTATTATATGCATTTTTGAACTGTTTGAAAACAGTACTAGTATCCCTTTGGATGATATGCCACAAATTATTTATCCATTCAATTATTGTTATTTGTTTTTTCCCCATTTTTTACTTACCATGAATAAAGCTATTAACATTATCGTACAAGTCTTTTTGTGGAATTGCTGGGCCATATAATAGTCATATGATTAACTTTATAAAAAACTGTCCACACTTAACACTGTAAAACTGTCTATTCTACCAAAAGCTATCTATAGATACAATGCAATTCTGATCCAAATTTCAACCACATTTTTTAATGAGATGGAGAAACAAATCACCAACTTCTTATGGAAGGGAAAGAGGCCTCGGATAAGAAAAGCATTACTGAAAAAGAATAACAAAGTGGGAGGCCTCACTCTACCTGATTTTAAAACCTATTATACCGCCACAGTAGTCAAAACAGCCTGGTGCTGGTACAACAACAGATACATAGACCCATGGAACAGAATTGAGAACCTAGACATAAATCCATCCATATATGAGCAGCTGATATTTGACAAAGGCCCAAAGTCAGTTAAACGGGGAAAAGACAGTCTCTTTAACAAATGGTGCTGGCATAACTGGCTATCCATCTGCAAAAAAATGAAACAAGACCCATACCTCACACCATGCACAAAAACGAACTCAAAATGGATCAGAGACCTAAACATAAAATCGAAAACGATAAAGATCATGGTAGAAAAAATAGGGACAATGTTAGGAACCCTAATACAAGGCATGAACAGTATATAAAACATTACTAACAATGCAGAAGAGAAACTAGATAACTGGGAGCTCCTAAAAATCAAATACCTATGCTCATCCAAAGACTTCACCAAAAAAGTAAAAAGACTACCTACAGACTGGGAAAAAGTTTTTCGCTATGACATTTCCGATCAGCATCTGATCTCTAAAATCTACATGATACTGCAAAAACTCAACAACAAAAGGACAAATAACCCAATTAAAACATGGGCAAAGGATATGAACAGGCACTTCACTAAAGAAGACCTTCAGGTAGCTAACAGATACACGAGGAAATGTTCACGGTCATTAGCCATCAGAGAAACGCAAATCAAAACTACAATGAGATTCCATCTCACTCCAACAAGGCTGGCTGGAGAGGTTGTGGAGAGACTGGAACACTTATACACTGCTGGTGGGAAATGGTACAACCACTTTAGACATCAATTTGGTGCTTCCTTAAAAAGCCAGAAATAGAAGTACCATAAGATCCAGCAATCCCACTCCTTGGAATATATCCTAGAGAAATAAGAGCCTTTACACGAACAGATATATGCACACCCATGTTCACTGCAGCATTGTTTATGATAGCAAAAAGATGGAGGCAACCAAGGTGCCCATCAACACATGAATTATGGTATATTCACACAATGGAATACTATGCATCGATGAAGAACAATGGTGAATCCGTGAAACATTTCATAACATGGAGGAATCTAGAAGGCATTATGCTGAGTGAAATTAGTTAGCTGCAAAAGGACAAATACTGTATGAGACCATTATTATAAGAACTTGAAAAACAGTTTAGACAGAGAAGAAAATATTCTTTGATGGTTACAAGAGTGGGGAGGGAGGGAGGGAGGGAGAGGGGTTTTCACTAATTAGATAGTAGATAGGAACTATTTTAGGTGAAGGGAAAGACAACACACAATACAGAAGAGGTCAACACAACTGGACTAAACCAAAAGCAAAGAAGTTTCCTGAATAAACTGAATGCTTTGAAGGCCAGTGTAGCAGGGGCAGGGGTTTGGGGACCATGGTTTCAGGGGACATCTAAGTCAATTGGCATATAAAATCTATTAAGAAAACATTCTGCATCCCGCTTTGGAGAGTGCCGTCTGGAGTTTTAAATGCTAGCAAGTGGCCATCTAAGATGCATCAATTGGTTCTCAACCCACCTGGAGCAAAGGAGAATGAAGAATGCCAAAGACACAAGGTAACTATGAGACCAAGAGACAGAAAGGGCCACATAAACCAGAGACTATATCAGCCTGAGATCAGAAGAACTAGATGGTACCAGGCTACAACTGATGACTGCCCTGACAGGGAACACAACAGAGAACCCCTGAGGGAACAGGAGAGCAGTGGGATGCAGACCTCAAATTCTCGTAAAAAGACCAGACTTAATGGTCTGACTGACACTAGAAGGACCCCAGAGGTTATGGTCCCCAGACCTTCTGTTAGCCCAAGACAGGATCCATTCCCAAAGCCAACTCTTCAGACAGGGATTGGACTGGACTATGGGATAGAAAATGATACTGGTGAAGACTGAGCTTCCTGGATCAAGCAGACACATGAGACTATGTGGGAGGCTCCTGTCTGGAGAAGAGATGAGAGGGCAAAGGGGGTCAGAAGCTGGCCAAATAGACACAAAAACAGAGAGTGGAGGGAAGGAGTGTGCTGTCTCATTGGAAGGAGAGAAACCAGGAGTATATAGCAAGGTGTATATAAGTTTTTGTATGAGAGACTGACTTGGTTTGTAAACTTTCACTTAAAGCACAGTAAAAATTAAAAAAAAAAACTGTCTACAAAATGGTTGTCCCACTTTTTAGTGGGTTTTACACATCCATTAGCGACATATGAGCATTCCAGTTGCTCCACATACATACATGCCAGCATTTGCTGTGTGGTCAATCTTTTTAATTTTTAGTCATCGTAGTGAATGTGAAATCATGTCTCACTGTGGTTTTAATTTGCATCTCCTGACATTTAATGCTGTTGAACATCTTTTCATAGCACATGGTTTATTGATCATTAAATGAATAATTTATTTTGTAAGGATCACCACAAAGCTGGTTCCTGTGAGGTGGAAGTCAAAGATGTCCCAAATGTCCAACTTTTTCAAATTGCTGTACCATTTCATCATCTCTAACATCAACTACTCCCCGTCTCTTCGTTGGGTCTGGTAATTCGCTGCAATGTCTCACTTACAGTTAAGCGGCTTATTAGGGAAGTAATGGGGTACAACTTGAGATCGGAATTAACTTGAAAGTAACAGGAACAACTCAGGACCCAGTTCCTAGATCAGGACAGCTTCTTTTTGCCCTCTGCCGTTGAGCCTTGCTGGGGCCTTGCTGCTGCTAGGCCCTGCCCGGGGCCTTTTCAGGCAAGTGTTACAACTCTCTTATCTCTTGGGTCAACAAGCCCCACCGCTGCCATCTCGCGCCGTCTCCTGGTTTCTGCTGTCTTGCCCACTACCGCTCTTGCTACTGTTGCACCGCCATTTCTTGTTGTTTTCCGTGTTACAGCTCCAATCGCTCTCTCTTGCTCCACGTTTCCCTTTAGGCCTAGCAGGATGGCAAAACTGACCAATCCCCTTGATAGGGTTCCATACACCATATTTGCATGGTCCCACCCCCACGAGGGTGCCATACATTTTATTTACATTATTAGCAAGCTATTCAATCCCCCTGGTGGGTGTCTTGGACATCTAGTGCTGCTATAGCAGAAATACCTACCACAAGTGGGTGGCTTTAAGGAAGAGAAGTTTATTCTCTCACAGTTCAGTAGGCTAGAAGTCTGAATTCAGGGTGCTGGCTCCAGGGAAGGCTCTCCTTCTCTGTCAGCTCTGGAGGAAGGTCCTTGTTATCAGTCTTCCCTTGGCCTGGGAGCATCTCAGTGCAGGAACCTCAGGTCCAAAGGACGTGCTTTGGTCCTGGTGGTGCTTTCTTGGTGCTCTGAGGTCCCCAACTCTCTGCTTGTTTCCCTTTCCTTTTTATCTCTTGAGAGACAAAAGGTGGTGCAGGCCACACCTCAGGAAAACTTCCTTTACATTGGATCAGGGATGTGACCTGGGTAAGGGTGTCACAATCCCATCCTGATCCTCTTTATCATAAAATTACAATCACAAAATGGAGGACACCATACAATACCGGCTGTCATGGCCCAGCCAAATTGAAACACACAGTTTCGGGGGACATAATTCAATCCACGGGCCACAAGCACCTCATCTGCATAGTCCACCCAGTCATTTGGTGGGAGTTACAAAGACTATGGCTAGAAAGGTCATGTTAAATAATTCTCTGCACCCCAATCATTCATATATTTTCTCTTGTAAAGTGTCTAGTCTTCTGCTCATCTCCTTATTGAGCTCCCTTTTTATTATTGCTTTGTCAAAGTTATTTACTCTGGGAGTGGGACCACAGTTTTTTCTGTAGTATTTGGCTGGGTTACAATGGTTATTGTGTAAAAGTTTTCTGTCTCATTAGGCTGCACCTTTTTTGGTTATTTGGGTAGGAAGAGCAACCTTTTCTTGGGGCTTTTTTTGTCTTACCTCCTGGCATTTCTGGGTTGCTGGCTTCTTCAACTCCAAGTCTGGGATGTATGAGGCAAAATGGAAACCCAGGGAACTCACCTCTGTGTCATTCCTCATGTCCTAAGGTGCCTAGATGGCCTCCCTTCTTCTCTCAACCTTTTAGAGTCTTCTTATGTTTGTTTTATACATAATGCTCAGGGTTTTTAGGTGTACTTAGCAGGAGGCATAGGTAAAAGTATGGCTGCTCCGTCTTCCCAGAAAAGGAAGTCTCCTGGTGTATTTCTTTTCAATTTTCTTACCTCCAAGGATTATATGTTTAGACCTGAATCTAGACACACAGGTAAAGAATTGCAATATAACTTTATATCCTCTTGTTTTTCCCACTCAACATATATGTTTTAGTCATCTAGTGCTGCTGTAACAGAAAGACCACAAGTGGATAGCTTCAACAAAGAGAAGTTTATTCTCTCACAGTGTAGTAGGCTAGAAGTCCAAATTCAGGGTGTCAGCTCCAGGGGAAGGCTTTCTTTCACTGTTGGCTCTAGAGGAAGGCCCTTGTCATCAATCTCCCCCTGGACTAGGCGCTTCTCAGCCCAGGGACCCCGGGCCCAAAGGACACGCTATTTTCCTGGCTCTTGTTTCTTGGTGGTATGAGGTCCCCATGTCTCTCTGCTCACTTCTCTCTTTTATATCTCAAAAGAGATTGGTGAGGCGGAGCCAAGATGGCGGACTAGGCAGACGCTACCTTGGATCCCTCTTACCACAAAGACACGGAAAAACAAGTGAATCGATCACATACATAACAATCTACGAACCCTGAACAACAAACACAGATTTAGAGACGGAGAACGAATACGGGGAAGCAGTGATTGTTTCCAGAGCCTGGAGCCAGCATACCAGTCAGGTATGGCACAAGCACAGAGACCTGCTCCACCCTCCTGAACTAACCCTGGGAGGGGGACCAGCCGGTTCCACGGGCGGCGTGGGACGCAGCCGGTAGGAGAAGTCCCCGGGAGGCAGTGACTGGTCTTGGAGCAGAAAGAGCAGCATCCGAGCCGGGGAACCGTCCCGCAGGGATTTGGACTGGACGCAGGTACGCCATAAACACGGAGAGTTGCTCCATCCCCCTGAACTAACCCCGGGAAGGGGACCAGCCAGGTCGCGCGGGCGGCGTGGGACGCAGCCGGTAGGAGAAGTCCCCGGGAGGCAGCGACTGGTATTGGAGTGGGGAGAACAGCGTCCCAGCCGGGACACTCGGTCACGGCACAAGCACGGGGACCTGCTCCACCCATCTGAACTAACCCCCGGAGGAGGCCCAACTGGTTCTCGGGGGCGGCACGGCCACGCGGCTGGACGGACGAGAAGTCCCCGGGAGGCAGCGACTGATTTTGGAGTCGAGAGTGCACCGTCCCAGTAGGGGAGCCTTGACGCTGGGCGTGGGGCTGGAAGCGGAGGATCTGACCGTGACTCCAGCGGGCCAGACCCCCCGGGGGCAATCTCCACACAGCCAGCACACATAGGCGACGCGCCCGCGGGAATCTCAGATATAATAGTCATTCCAAGCAAGACAAGCAACTCTGGCTATATTCTGAGGTGCTACTCTCCTATCTCTCTGTTCCCTCCCCCACCCTCCCCAGGCGGCTTCATTAACATCTGAATAGCCTGAGCCAGAGGGAGAACCCTGATAGGGATCTGACTGCATTTTTTTTTTAGCGGATTTTCTGGAAAAACTAGTTTCCCAGAGATGGCTCGGAGACAACAATCCATATCAAACCACTTAAAGAAGCAGACCGTGACAGCTTCTCCAACCCCCCAAACAAAAGAATCAAAACCTTTCCCAAATGAAGATACAATCTTGGAATTATCAGATACAGAATATAAAAAACTAATTTACAGAATGCTTAATGATATCACAAATGAAATTAGGATAATTGCAGAAAAAGCCAAGGAACATACTGATAAAACTGTTGAAGAACTCAAAAAGATTATTCAAGAACATACTGGAAAAATTAATAAGTTGCAAGAATCCATAGAGAGACAACATGTAGAAATCCAAAAGATTAACAATAAAATAACAGAATTAGACAACGCACTAGGAAGTCAGAGGAGCAGACTCGAGCAATTAGAATGCAGACTGGGACATCTGGAGGACCAGGGAATCGACACCAACATAGCTGAAAAAAAATCGGATAAAAGAATTAAAAAAAATGAAGAAACCCTAAGAATTATGTGGGACTCTGTCAAGAAGGATAACCTGCGGGTGATTGGAGTCCCAGAACAGGGAGGGGGGACAGAAAACACAGAGAAAATAGTTGAAGAACTCCTGACAGAAAACTTCCCTGACATCATGAAAGACGAAAGGATAGCTATCCAAGATGCTCATCGAACCCCATTTAAGATTGATACAAAAAGAAAAACACCAAGACATATTATCATCAAACTCACCAAAACCAAAGATAAACAGAAAATTTTAAAAGCAGCCAGGGAGAAAAGAAAGGTTTCCTTCAAGGGAGAATCAATAAGAATATGTTCTGACTGCTCAGCAGAAACCATGCAGGCAAGAAGGGAATGGGACGACATATACAGAACACTGAAGGAGAAAAACTGCCAGCCAAGGATCATATATCCAGCAAAACTCTCTCTGAAATATGAAGGCGAAATTAAGATATTTACAGACAAACACAAGTTTAGAGAATTTGCAAAAACCAAACCAAAGCTACAAGAAATACTAAAGGATATTGTTTGGTCAGAGAACCAATAATATCAGATATCAGCACAACACAAGGTCACAAAACAGAACGTCCTGATATCAACTCAAATAGGGAAATCACAAAAACAAACAAATTAAGATTAATTAAAAAAAAATAAATAAAAATACACATAACAGGGAATCATGGAAGGCAATAGGTAAAAGATCACAATAATCAAAAAGAGGGACTAAATACAGGAGACATTGAACTGTCATATGGAGAGTGATACAAGGCGATATAGAACAATACAAGTTAGGTTTTTACTTAGAAAAATAGGGGTAAATAATAAGGTAACCACAAAAAGGTATAACAACTCTATAACTCAAGATAAAAACCAAGAAAAACGTAACGACTCAACTAACATAAAGTCAAGCACTTTGAAAATGAGGATCTGACAATTTACTAAGAAAAACGCCTCAGCACAAAAAAGTATGTGGAAAAATGAAATTGTCAACAACACACATAAAAAGGCATCAAAATGACAGCACTAAAAACTTATTTATCTATAATTACCCTGAATGTAAATGGACTAAATGCACCAATAAAGAGACAGAGAGTCACAGACTGGATAAAGAAACACGATCCGTCTATATGCTGCCTACAAGAGACACACCTTAGACTTAGAGACACAAACAAACTAAAATTCAAAGGATGGAAAAAAGTATATCAAGCAAACAATAAGCAAAAAAGAAGAGGAGTAGCAATATTAATTTCTGACAAAATAGACTTTAGACTTAAATCCACCACAAAGGATAAAGAAGGACACTATATAATGATAAAAGGGACAATTGATCAGGAAGACATAACCATATTAAATATTTACGCACCCAATGACAGGGCTGCAAGATACATAAATCAAATTTTAACAGAATTGAAAAGCGAGATAGATACCTCCACAATTATAGTAGGAGACTTCAACACACCACTTTCGGAGAAGGACAGGACATCCAGTAAGAAGCTCAACAGAGACACGGAAGATCTAATTACAACAATCAACCAACTTGACCTCATTGACTTATTCAGAGCTCTCCACCCAACTGCTGCAAAATATACTTTTTTTTCTAGCGCACATGGAACATTCTCTAAAATAGGCCACATATTAGGTCATAAAACAAACCTTTGCAGAGTCCAAAACATCGAAATATTACAAAGCATCTTCTCAAACCACAAGGCAATAAAACTAGAGATCAATAACAGAAAAACTAGGGAAAAGAAATCAAATACTTGGAAAATGAACAATACCCTCCTGAAAAAAGACTGGGTTATAGAAGACATCAAGGAGGGAATAAGGAAATTTATAGAAAGCAACGAGAATGAAAATACTTCCTATCAAAACCTCTGGGACACAGCAAAAGCAGTGCTCAGAGGCCAATTTATATCAATAAATGCACACATACAAAAAGAAGAAAGAGCCAAAATCAGAGAACTGTCACTACAACTTGAACAAATAGAAAGTGAGCAACAAAAGAATCCATCAGGCACCAGAAGAAAACAAATAATAAAAATTAGAGCTGAACTAAATGAATTAGAGAACAGAAAAACAATCGAAAGAATTAACAAAGCCAAAAGCTGGTTCTTTGAAAAAATTAACAAAATTGATAAACCATTGGCTAGACTGACTAAAGAAATACAGGAAAGGAAACAAATAACCCGAATAAGAAATGAGAAGGACCACATCACAACAGAACCAAATGAAATTAAAAGAATCATTTCAGATTATTATGAAAAATTGTACTCTAACAAATTTGAAAACCTAGAAGAAATGGATGAATTCCTGGAAAAACACTACCTACCTAAACTAACACATTCAGAAGTAGAACAACTAAATAGACCCATAACAAAAAAAGAGATTGAAACGGTAATCAAAAAACTCCCAACAAAAAAAAGCCCTGGCCCGGACGGCTTCACTGCAGAGTTCTACCAAACTTTCAGAGAAGAGTTAACACCACGACTACTAAAGGTATTCCAAAGCATAGAAAATGACGGAATACTACCCAACTCATTCTATGAAGCCACCATCTCCCTGATACCAAAACCAGGTAAAGACATTACAAAAAAAGAAAATTATAGACCTATATCCCTCATGAACATTGATGCAAAAATCCTCAACAAAATTCTAGCCAATAGAATCCAACAACACATCAAAAAAATAATTCACCCTGATCAAGTGGGATTTATACCAGGTATGCAAGGCTGGTTTAATATCAGAAAAACCATTAATGTAATCCATCACATAAATAAAACAAAAGACAAAAACCACATGATCTTATCAATTGATGCAGAAAAGGCATTTGACAAAGTCCAACACCCATTTATGATAAAAACTCTTACCAAAATAGGAATTGAAGGAAAATTCCTCAACATAATAAAGGGCATCTATGCAAAGCCAACAGCCAATATCACTCTAAATGGAGAGAACCTGAAAGCATTTCCCTTGAGAACGGGAACCAGACAAGGATGCCCTTTATCACCGCTCTTATTCAACATCGTGTTGGAAGTCTTAGCCAGGGCAATTAGGCTAGACAAAGAAATAAAAGGTATCCGGATTGGCAAGGAAGAAGTAAAGTTATCACTATTTGCAGATGGCATGATTATATACACAGAAAACCCTAAGGAATCCTCCAGAAAACTACTGAAACTAATAGAAGAGTTTGGCAGAGTCTCAGGTTATAAAATAAACATACAAAAATCACTTGGATTCCTCTACATCAACAAAAAGAACACCGAAGAGGAAATAACCAAATCAATACCATTCACAGTAGCCCCCAAGAAGATAAGATACTTAGGAATAAATCTTACCAAAGATGTAAAAGACCTATACAAAGAAAACTACAAAGCTCTACTACAAGAAATTCAAAAGGACATACTTAAGTGGAAAAACATACCTTGCTCATGGATAGGAAGACAACATAGTAAAAATGTCTATTCTACCAAAAGCCATCTATACATTTAACGCACTTCCGATCCAAATTCCAATGTCATATTTTAAGGGGATAGAGAAACAAATCACCAATTTCATATGGAAGGGAAAGAAGCCCCAGATAAGCAAAGCACTACTGAAAAAGAAGAAGAAAGTGGGAGGCCTCACCTTACCTGACTTCAGAAGCTATTATACAGCCACAGTAGTCAAAACAGCCTGGTATTGGTACAACAACAGACACATAGACCAATGGAACAGAATGGAGAACCCAGACATAGATCCATCCATGTATGAGCAGCTGATATTTGACAAAGGACCAGTGTCAATTAACTGGGGAAAAGATAGCCTTTTTAACAAATGGTGCTGGCATAACTGGATATCCATTTGCAAAAAAATGAAACAGGACCCATACCTCACACCATGCACAAAAACTAACTCCACGTGGATCAAAGACCTAAACATAAAGACTAAAACGATAAAGATCATGGAAGAAAAAATTGGGACAACCCTAGGAGCCCTAATACAAGGTATAAACAGAATACAAAACATTACCAAAAATGATGAAGAGAAACCCGATAACTGGGAGCTCCTAAAAATCAAACACCTATGCTCATCTAAAGACTTCACCAAAAGAGTAAAAAGACCACCTACAGATTGGGAAAGAATTTTCAGTTATGACATCTCCGACCAGCGCCTGATCTCTAAAATCTACATGATTTTGTCAAAACTCAACCACAAAAAGACAAACAACCCAATCAAGAAGTGGGCAAAGGATATGAACACACATTTCACTAAAGAAGATATTCAGGCAGCCAACAGATACATGAGAAAATGCTCTCAATCATTAGCCGTTAAAGAAATGCAAATTAAAACTACGATGAGATTCCATCTCACACCAGCAAGGCTGGCATTAATCCAAAACACACAAAATAATAAATGTTGGAGAGGCTGCGGAGAGATTGGAACTCTCATACACTGCTGGTGGGAATGTAAAATGGTACAACCACTTTGGAAATCTATTTGGCGTTATCTTAAACAGTTAGAAATAGAACTACCATACAACCCAGAAATCCCACTCCTAGGAATATACCCTAAAGATACAAGAGCATTCATACAAACAGATATATGCACACCCATGTTTATTGCAGCTCTGTTTACAATAGCAAAAAGTTGGAAGCAACCAAGGTGTCCATCAACGGATGAATGGGTAAATAAATTGTGGTATATTCACACAATGGAATACTACGCATCAATAAAGAACAGTGACGAATCTCTGAAACATTTCATGACATGGAGGAACCTGGAAGGCATTATGCTGAGTGAAATTAGTCAGAGGCAAAAGGACAAATATTGTATAAGACCACTATTATAAGATCTTGAGAAATAGTAAACCTGAGAAGAACACATACTTTTGTGGTTACGAGAGGGGTAGGGAGGGAGGGTGGGAGAGGGTTTTTTATTGATTAATCAGTAGATAAGAACTGCTTTAGGTGAAGGGAAAGACAACACTCAATACATGGAAGGTCAGCTCAATTGGACTGGACCAAAAGCAAAGAAGTTTCCGGGATAAAATGAATGCTTCAAAGGTCAGCGGAGCAAGCGCGGGGGTCTGGGGAACATGGTTTGCGGGGACTTCTAAGTCAATTGGCAAAATAATTCTATTATGAAATCATTCTGCATCCCACTTTGAAATGTGGTGTCTGGGGTCTTAAATGCTAACAAGCGGCCATCTAAGATGCAGCAATTGGTCTCAACCCACCTGGAGCAAAGGAAAATGAAGAACACCAAGGCCACACGATAACTAAGAGCCCAAGAGACAGAAAGGGCCACATGAACCACAGACCTACATCATCCTGAGACCAGAAGAACTAGTTGGTGCCCGGCCACAATCGATGACTGCCCTGACAGGGAGCACAGCAGAGGAACCCTGAGGGAGCAGGAGATCAGTGGGATGCAGACCCCAAATTCTCATAAAAAGACCAAACTTAATGGTCTGACTGAGACTGGAGGAATCCCAGCGGCCGTGCTCCCCAGACCTTCTGTTGACACAGGACAGGAACCATCCCCGAAGACAACTCATCAGACATGAAAGGGACTGGTCAGCGGGTGGGAGAGAGACGCTGATGAAGAGTGAGCTAATTATATCAGGTGGACACTTGAGATTGTGTTGGCAACTCTTGTCTGGAGGGGGGATGGGAGGATAGAGAGAGAGGGAAGCAGGCAAAATTGTCAAGAAAGGAGAGACTGAAAGGGCTGACTCAAGAGGGGGAGAGTAAGTGGGAGTAGGGAGTGAGATGTATGTAAACTTATATGTGACAGACTGATTGGATTTGTAAACGTTCACTTGAAGTTTAATAAAAGTTATTAAAAAAAAAAAAGAGATTGGTTTAAGACATAATCTAATCTTGTAGATTGAGTTCTGCCTCATTAACATAATGGCCAGTAATCCCACCTCATTAACATCATAGAGATAGGATTTATAACACACAGGAAAATCACATCACATGACAAAATGGTGGACATTCACACAATACTGGGAATCATGGCCTAGTCAAATTGATACACATATTTTTGGGGGACACAATTCAATCCAGGACAATATACTCTGAGAATTTTTCCATGCCATCAAAATTTTTTCAAGAATATCAGTTTTAATAGCTACATAATATTCTATCATATAAAAAAAATTTTTTTTTCTTTTTTTTTATATAGATATGTTATAATGGGTTTTATTGTTGATATTTAAGATGTTTTTAATTTTTTGCTATTATAATATAATGCTGAAATGAACATCTTTATACACAAAATCATTTATATCTTTGCTTATTTCCTAAGGGTAGATTCTTGAAGATACAACTACTAAATAAAATAATAATTTTTGAGATATTCTTAACACATTGAAAATTGCCTTTAACAAGCCAATTTACACCTCACCAGTAGAGTAAAACTATGCCCACCTCACTGCGCCCTCATCAGCATTGAGTATTATAGCAGTTTGAATTATTTTTTGATAATTTCTAAAGCAAAAACACAGTGCTGTATTGCTTACTTTGCATTTGTCTGATGTGCCAGTGAGGTTAAGCAGTTTTCTGCAGTTCATTTGTATTTCATCAGTTATATGACGCATTCTTCACATGGTTACCGGTTATTTGCACTTCTATCTCCATGAATAGTTTGTCGATGTCCTTTTGTCTATGTCAAGCTTTTTTTTCTATTAGTTGGCAAGAGCTCTTTGTATTTAAGAATACTAGCCGTTTTTGTCTTATATCTGTTATAAATGTTGCTTTCAGTTTGCTGTTTCCCTTTTTATTTTACAATGCATTCTTTTTATTAACCATTTCTACACAGCTTGTTCGATGACACTGGTTACAGTCTTCATATTGCATTAGCATTCTTATTATTTCCATTCTGGTTGTTCCATTTCCATTAGCCTACTTTCTCTGCCCCTGGCCCCCACATTCTCATCTTTGTTTTAAAGTAATTGTTGACAGCTTTCTCTGTCCCTGGCCCCCCACATTCTCATCTTTGTTTTAAAGTAATTGTTGACAGTTTGGTACCATATAGTCTTTTTTTGTTTAAAGTAGTACAGTACAGTGATAGTCTTTATTTTGTGAGCCAATCTGTTATTTAGCTAAAAGGTGACCTCAGGGGCTAGTTTCAGTTCTAGGTTTAAAAGAATATCTCAGGGCAATAGTCTTGGGAAGTCCTCCAGTCTCAACCAACCCAGTAAGTCTGTTCTTTTTTTTTTTCCCAAAGAATTTCAAGTTTTGTTTCACATTTTTTTCCCATTCTATTAGGATCCATCTATGGTGGCCCTGATCAGAATGATATGTAGTGGTAGCTGGGCACCATCTAGTTCTCCTGGTCTGAGGGTGGATGAGGCCACGGTTTATGTAGACTCTTAGTCCATGGGAGCCCTGGTGGCACAGTAGTTAAGAGCCTGGCTGCTAATCAAAAGGCCAACAGTTCGAATCCACCAGTCACTCCTTGGAAACCATATGGGGCAGTTCTACTTTGTCCTGTAGAGTCACTATGAGTGGGAGTAACTCTACGGCAATGGGTTTGGTTTTTTATTAGTCCTGTAAACTAGTCACTTCTTTGAGTCTTTGGTTTCCTTCTTTCTCTTTTGCTCCAGAGGAACAGAGACCAATACTTGTATCTTAGATAGTTATGATGTGTTTTTAAAATTCTTTGCTTGAAAAGAATTCAAACCCACAGAAAAATTCAAAGAACAGAGAGCATCCAAATACCCCTTACTTAGACTACCAAATGTTAACCTGTTGTTACCTGTGCTTTGCCCCCTCTCTCCTTGTGATTAGAGTAGATCATATTTTACATAAATTTGGATTTGTGTACTGCATTGGAACAATCCAGGATAGATTGAGTTCAAGGTGCTTCAATAATTAAGTAAAAATATACCGTGAAATGTCTACTCTTCATTTAAGAGAAACCTCTTCTTTCCTGCGCACTGTTTCTTACTGTTATCTATTTGCTTTGTTCCTACTTGTTTTTTTTTTTTTTTTTTCCTCAAATACTAGAACAACAAAGTATAAATGAAGATGTCTGTGCAGTTCTGATAGTGCTGGTACAGATGGCAGTCACCCTCCTAGTGTCAACAAGCAAAGCATGGTCATTAAGAACAGTGTGAGCAGATATCACAAGCAATAAAACCTGTGAAAGCCAGCAATGACAGAGGAAGAACCACACTTTGACACTGGAGAAGAATCATTGCCAAGTGGGGATAATAATATCTACACTACTTGACTTCACAAACCTATTTTGAAAACAATGTGAAAGCACTTTGAGCTCTGTGGAGAAAATATGCCATTTTGATAACGTCATTATCATTGTTTTGTGAATGACTGCTAGGAAAAACCTTGCACTTGCAGGCATCCATTATCATCACTTGTGTACCTACTGGGCTTTTGTCTCTACTAGACAAAGCTACCAGATTTTCCCTTGAGCAAATACTTGCTAAAAAGGAAAACCATCTTTTGTGAAAAGCAGGCTTTTTTTTTTATGGAGTAGAGTACAAGATTATAGACATCTGACCTGAACTTGAATCAGGGCTTCACCACTGACTACCTGTGTGACCTACGACTGGTTTACTTAACCTCTCTGAGCCTTAGTTTCCACACCTGTAAAAGGCAAAGGGTAGGTACTTCATAGGTTTAAAAAAAGTCCTTTGCAAACTGTTGTGTTATCAAGAAATTGACGATGATGATGAACAGCATGATAACAATGACAATGAGGATGATGAGTACTGCATATTTGTTCTAAATAATTTCTAAGGTATACCAGGGGTAGTACTCATTTGGGATGAATAATTCTGAGTCCCTGGGTTTCCGTAATGTGAATCCCCATATATCTGAACAAAGTTGAGTCTTGGTTACTCATAGGAGGTCCACATTTCTTATCGCATGCCTCCCTGCTCAGAAAAAGTTGCTCTTCTGGGACTTTTGGCCTGCGATACTCCATCAGCCCCACAGTTTGTGCAGATATTGGAAATTATTGCCAGTGTGATTGCTAGGTCCCACTCCCGGCTCAATCCCAGTGCAAGATGCTTACTCTGATTCCAGTACTAAGCTTCTGATCATACAGAAGGCCCTCTATGTGGTCAAAAGAATATTGAGTCCAGAAAGCCATGCTTGTTCCAGAGATTCCAAGCACGGATAACCTGCATAAGAAATACCCAGGACCCCATCTGGGAGTCAGTAAAAAGAGAACTGCAAACCAAAGCTTGAGAACCTTTACTCTAGACCTGTGGTCTCTCAAATAGGGAGCCCACACCCCAGGTAATATATGATAATACTCTTTGGTGTGTGAAGAAAGTATAAGAACTTCTATTTACATAAAATAACAAATACACCAAACAAGAAATAAATAATAACAAATTACACTACTATTTAATATGAAAGGAGCCTTGGTGGTACAATGGTTAAGTGTTCGGCTGTTAACCGAAGAACTGGCGATTTGAATCCACCTGCTCCCATAAAGATTACAGTCTAGGAGACGTTATGGGGCAGCTCTGCTCTGTCATATAGGGTCACTATGAGTTGGAATCGACTTGACAGCATACAACAACTATTTAACACGGTGATGGTCACTGGATCCCTCACATGGTCATGTCACCTGCAGTTCTGGAGGAATCCTCAGAGTGGGAGCTCCATACCACAAAGGGGTGAACAGTAGGGCCAACACTGGTACATTTGCTTTGAGAGAACTAAAACATACTGCAGTTTACATGTGTCTAAGAGTGGGTTTACGGATTATATTTAGTTTTAACAAAATTAAACCTGGAAAAATAGGCAAGTGTCTTAATAAGATTCCTGCAAAAACAAATGAGCTGTATTTTGAAGATAATGATAACAAGCACAAGTGAACAACAAAAAAATGGCAGAGCTGACACTTTTACTCCTGGCATGTCTCGCCCACTAGACTCTAAGGTCCTTGAGTTAAGGACCTGCTTTTGAATTCCACAGAGCACCAGACATGTGCTAGAAGACAGTACAAACTAAAACTTTCTGATTTGAATTAAACGGGTTGAAAAGACGATGTAATTCAGGATGTCAAAGTAAGGACTAAAGGAGGAGAGGATGGCCTTTTAGATTCACGGTCTTATCAGAAGTTGGTGGAGCTCTGAAGAGTCAGTGTGCCGACACCATAAAAAAATAAGGATGACAGATACTCTTCCTGCATCATAATATTTATACTATGTGGGTGTGCCTAGACCGTCTTGCTCTTCCAGGTTCACAGGTCAAGATCAGCACTCTGGAATGACTTTTCACCAATTCGCTAAGTAATGCACCTCTTCTGATCACATACCAATAATTTTCCAGGAAGCAGAGGTTAGTTACTTATAATTCTCTCCAACTTTCTAAGAGAGATGAAGGTATTAAATCACAGAGAACATACTCATATCTTCTGAACCTCAAATACAAAACACACAGGTCTAATATGCTGAGTTTGGTTAATTATTCTAATATGTATAAAAAAGATTTCAATTAGTGAAAAGAACATTGGGAGCTGGGGAATCTAGGTTCTAGTTGGGCTCTATTTACCAACTCTAAGTCTTTGGTCAAGTCCTTTAAGCTCTATAATCTCATGTACACATTTATAAAACAGGTATGGTTATTTTAAGGATCAAATGATATAATATATAGATAACATATAGATAAATCTTCATACCCTATGCATAGAACGGATAAAGTATTATCACCAAGAGCAAACAATTATAGAGCCCCTACCACATGCAAGACACTATGGTAAACTGAGTCTACTGTAAAGTATGAGACTTGGTCACTGCCCTTGTTGTTGTTGTTAGGTGCCATCGAATCAGTTCCAACTCACAGCAACCTTATGTACAAAAGAAAGAAACACTGCCCAGTTCTTTCTCATCCTCAAAATTGTTGCAGCCACTGTGTCAGTACCACAAGCAAGACACTATGGTAAACTGAGTCTACTGTAAAGTATGAGACTTGGTCACTGCCCTTGTTGTTGTTGTTAGGTGCCATCGAGTCATTTCCAACTCACAGCAACCTTATGTACAAAAGAAAGAAACACTGCCCAGTTCTTTCTCATCATCAAAATTGTTGCAGCCACTGTGTCAGTACATCTCCTTGAGGGTCTTCGTCTTTTTCGCTGACCTGCTTTACCACGCATAATGTCCTTCTCCAAGGACTGGTCCCTCCTGATAACATGTCCAAAGTACATAAGACAAAGTCTCACCATCCTCGCTTCTAAGGAGCATTCTGGCTGTACTTCTGAGACGACAGATTTGTTAGTTCTCCTGGCAGTCCATGGTACAGTCAAGACTCTTTGCCAACACCATAATTCAAATGCATCAATTCTTCTTTGGTCTTCCTTATTCATTGTCCAGCTTTTGCATGCATATGAGGAAACTGAAAAGGCCACGGCTTGGGTCAGGTGCACCTTAGTTCCTAAAGTGACATCTTTACTTTTGAACACTTTCAGGAGCTCTTTTGCAGCAGATTCGCTCAATGCAATAAACCAAAAAACCAAACCCAGTGCTGTCGAGTCGATTCCGACTCATAGTGACCCTATAGGACAGAGTAGAACTGCCCTATAGAGTTTCCAAGGAGCGCCTGGCAGATTCAAACTGCTGACCCTTTAATTAGCAGCCGTCGCACTTAAGCACTATGCCACCAGGGTTTCTGCTCAATGCAATACATTGTTTTATTTCTTTACTGCTACTTCCATGGGTGCTGATTGTGGATCCAAGTAAAAAGAAATCCTTGACAACTTCAATATTTTCTCCATTTATTATGATGCTGCTTATTGGTCCAGTTGTGAAGATTTTTGTTTTACATTGAGGTGTAATCCATACTGAGGGCTGTAGTTTTTTTGATCTTCATCAGTAAATGCTTCAAGTCCTCTTCACTTTCAGCAAGTAAGAGTGTGTCACCTGCATATTGCAGGTTGTTAATGAGTCTTCCCCCAATCCTCATGCTGAGTTCTTCTGCACATAGTCCAGTTTTTCCAATTATCTGCTTAGCATACAGATTGAGTAAGTGTGTTGAAAGGACACAGACCTGATGTACACCTTTCCTGATTTTCAACCATGCAGTATCCCCTTGTTCTAGTCAAATGACTGCCTCTTGGTCTATGTACAAGTTCCTCATGAGCACAATTAAATGTTCTGGAATTCCCATTCTTTGCAATGTTATCCATGATTTGTTATGATCCACACAATCAAATGTCTTTGCACACTCAATAAAACACAGGCAAACATCTTTCTAGCATTCTCTGCTTTCAGACAAGATCTGTCTGACATCAGCAATGATATCCCTCTTTCCATGTCCTCTCCTGAATCTGGCTTGAATTTCTGGCCGTTTCCAGTTGATGTACTGCTGCAACCATTTTTTAATTATCTTCAGCAAAATTTTACTTGCGTATGATATCAATGCCATTGTTCGATAATTTCTGCATTCTGTTTGGTCACTTTTTTTTGGAATTGGCACAAATATGGATCTCTTCCAGTCGGCTGGCCAGGTAGCTATCTTCTAGATTTCTTGGCATAGACGAATGAGCGAGTGGTTTCAGCACTGCATCCATTTGTTGAAACATCTCAACTGGTATTCCATCAATTCCTGGAGCCTTGTTTTTTGCCAATACCTTTAGTGCAGCTTAGACTTCTTCCTTCGATGCCATCAGCTCTTGCTCATATGCTACCTCCTGAAATGGCTGAATGTCGACCAATTCTTTTTGGTATAGTGACTCTGTATTCCTTCCATCTTCTTTTGATGCTTCCTGCGTCATTCAGTATTTTGCTCGTAGAATCCTTCAGTATTGCAACTCAAGGCCTGAATTTTTTCTTCAGTTCTTTCAGCTTGAAGACTGCCAAGTATGTTCTTCCCTCTTGGTTTTCTAACTTCAGGTCTTTGCACATTTCATTATAATATTTTATTTAGTTCAGCTCTTTTACTTCATCAATTCTTCCTTTTGCTTTAGCTACTTGACTTTCTACAGCAAGTCTCAGAGTCTATCTGACATCTATTTCGGTCTTTTTTTTCTTTCCTGTCTTTTTAATGACCTTTTGCTTTCTTCACATATGATGTCCTTGATGTTATCCTACAACTTGTCTGGTCTTCGGTCATTAGTATTCAATGAGTCAAATGTGTTCTTGAGATGGTCTCTAAATTTAGGTGGGACATACTCAAGGTCATGTTTCAGCTCTCACGGACTTGTTTAATTTTCTTCAGCTTCAACTTGAACTAGCATATGAGAAATTGATGGTCCCTTCTACAGCTGGCCCCTGGCCTTGTTCTGCCTGATGATATTGAGCATATCCATTGTCTCTTTTCACAGATATAGTTGATTTGATTCCTGTGTATTCCATCTGGTAAGGTCTATGTGTATAAGCCACATAGAGTCGATTCTGACTCATAGCGGCCCTGTAGAACAGAGTAGAACTGCCCCATAGAGTTTCCAAGGAGCACCTGGTGGATTCAAACTGCTGACTTTTTGGTTAGCAGCCATAGCACTTAAATCACTTAACCACCAGGGTTTCCTCTATGTGTACAATTACCTTTTAAGTTATTGAAAAAAGTATTTACAATGAATAGATTGTTAGTGTTGCAAAAATTCTGTCATGTGATCTCCCATGTCATTTCTATCACCAAGGCCATATTTTCCAACTGCTGATCCTTCTTCATTTCCAACTTTCATATTCCAATCAACAGTAATTATCAGTGCATCTTGATTGCGTGTTTGTTCAATTTCTGACTACAGAAGGTGGTAAAAATCTTCAATTTTTTTCATCTTTGGCATTAGCAGCTAGTGACTAAACTAGTTAGTTATATTAACTGGTCTTCTTTGTAGGTGTATAAATACTATCCCATCACTGAAAAATTGTACTTTAGGACAGATCTTGAAATGTACTTTCTGACAATGAATTCCTCTTCAATTTGTCATTCCCAGCATAGCATGCAATATGATTGTCCAATTCAAAATGGCAAATATCAGTCCATTTCAGCTATCAATGTTCAAGCATTCCATTTCATTTTTGACAACTTCCAATTTTCCCAGATTCATACTTCGTAATTCCATGTTCTGATTATTAGCAGATGTTTGTAGCTGTTTCTTCTCATTTTGAGTCATGTCACATCAGCAAAAAAAGGTCCCAAAAGTTTTACTCCAGCCACGCCATTAAAGTCAACTCTACTTTGAGGAGGCAGTTCTTCCCCACTGTATTTTGAGTATCTTCCAACCTGAGGGGTTCATCTTCCAGCACTCTATCAGACAATGTTCCAATGCTATTCGTAAGGTTTTCGCTGGCCAATTTTTAAAGAAGTAGATAGCCAGGTCCTTCGTCCTTCTCTGTCTTAGTCTGGAAGCTCTGCTGAAACCTGTCGACCGTGGGTGAAATACCGGTGGCACAGCTTCCAGCATCACAGCCATACACAAGCTACCATACCTAGTATGACAAACTGACAGGTGAGTGGTGACACTGCCCTTAAGGACAATTTATAAGGAATCACCAACATAAGGCAGTAAATGATGTATGAAAAAGAAGTTGTATAGATAGTGAATGCTATGCAAATTTAGAAATGGCTTGAAGATGGTTTAAAACTGGACCCTGGCTGGACCATGAAGGTAAGTGGACGAGTGCTGGGGTAGCAGCCTCCAAGATGGCCCCCAAAGATCTCTATCCCCTGGTATTCACACCTTTGTGTAATCCCTTCCACTTGAATGTGGGCTGCACCTGGTGACTTCTAACAAATACAATACAGCAGAAGTAATGCGGTATCATTTCTGAGATTAGGTTAAAAACAGACGTGGCTTCCATCTTGGGGACTCCCCTTCACACTCTGAGTTTCTCTTAGATCACTAGCTGCCATGTTGTGAAGATATTCAGGCAGCTTAAGAGAGACCCATATGGTGAGAAACTAAGGGTTACCAGTATCATGTGAGTGGGTTCTCCCTCCCCCAGCTGAACTTTTAGATGAGACTGCCCCAGCCAACACTTAGACTGAAGCCTTGTGAGAGATCTGAACTAGAGGCACTTAGCTAAACCACGCCTGGATTCCTGACCCACAGAAACTGTAAGAACATGAATGTTTGCTGTTCTAAGTTTTGGGTAATTTGTTTAACAGCAATAGATAACTAATAAAAGTACCTTCTAGGCAGTAGGAATGGAACTGTGATGAGTGGAGAGTAGCCTGAGAGACAGAGGTTTATGTCTACAGAGAAGCCCAGGTAGACATGGGGAAAATTGTCTCTAACAAGGGATGATGGACATTTGTGGCACTGCCTTCATGTAGCGGGAAGGGAGACAGGCATGATGTATGCCCAAGACTCTGCTCCCCACTACCAAGCGCTGGAAGAGTAGAGCTTTCCATGATTCCTTGTATATACTCTTACCTCCTTTTTGAACATTTTATTGTAGTTTAAGTGCAAGTTTACAGAGCAAATTGGTTTCCCAATCAAAAATTTACACATATGTTGCGTACTATTTCTGAAACTTGGCTTCACTGTTGGCTATTATTCACTTTCACCGGGAATGTATATGTAATCACAAATAAGGATCAATGGCTTTTTAAGCTTAGTTATGAGCTTTATCTATATTCACTCAAATTCATGAGGCCTCTATATTAGAAGGTACAAGGTGAGGCAAGGTCACTTCTTTCTGACTCAATTCTAATTTTAATAAATCATCTGTTAGGACATATAGCGAAACCTGTGACAGCCAGAATTTGACAGGACTGCCTTATTTTTCCAGGTCTCGCACAATTTCCACCTTTGACAGGATGTAGTCTTACCACTTTTCTACCACTTCTTTTAGCGGAAAATATGTTAGTTTCCCTTCTCTGACATGTTTCTGCCTTACACAGCTTCCAGCTTTTACATGTTTTACTGTATTACATGAAGAATATTTCAAGCAAGTTTTATTATTTTTATGTTTTGTTTATACTGGATACTAAAATCATCTTTACAGTAAAGCACATATGACACTCTAAAAACTAAATAAAGTACCATGTGGTCTGAATTGTAAAGTGATGGGCTGCTAACCGAAATGTTGGTGGTTCGAAACCGCTAGCGGTTCCTTGGGAGAAAGACGTGGCAGTCTGCTTCCATAAAGGTTTACAACCTTGGAAACTCTATGGGGTCACTTTGAGTCAGAAACGATTTGACAGCAGTGGGTTTGGTTTTTTTGGGGTTGGATCTAAATTGTATAAACTGATGTACATTAAAATCTTTCTATTGAGGGAAAAAAAAGTAGCTTCAAATCCAGGACCCTGAAAAAATTATCATAGTTGTAAAGCATTAGAACTTGCTAGAAGCAACCCAGAATAAACTTCATTAAAATCCAAATTCTGCCATTAACTTCTTCCGTAAAATGTCCACTGAAATTAGTAGAACAGATGTGAACAAAGCCAAGAAAATTTTGCCTTTACAATCATCTCACCTGAGTGAGGGAAAAAAAATTTTTTTTATAGTATTTACTTTGGGATCTAAAAATGGCTATTTTACTTACCATTTGGAAGCCTCAGGAGAATACAAGTTCTCATCAGTAACAGGAGTCGTTAACACATGTTGGTTTACAACACTTAAATACTTCTCAATGTGAATCTGTTACAGAAAAGTCAAAGTTTAGACCATTAGAGTGGACCTAAGTTATTCAGCTAATTTACTCCATCCCATTAGGTTAACACTCTGAATCATGTAATTAAGCCAAAAGATACAACATGCTATGTGTTTATTACATGCCTAAGGTATCATTAGGCATCTCAAGGCCAAATTACTTTAACTATCCCAAAAAGCACAATAAACAACTGCGACCCAAAGCTTGGATGACCTGTAGCACTCTTCACAAATGAAACTGTGTGTGTACAGTAGTCAGTAAATTGCTCAGCCAGGTAAATTTAATAGGCAATACCGACATGGAGTAATGTCTTTCTCTTACAGGGACTTCATGCAACATCAGAGTAAAGAATCTGGCCTTTAGGTAACAGATTCTTTGAAATGGCTAATCCAAAGACTCTAGCTGGGTCCAGTCCTCTCACCATTAGGTAATATAGGACAATGAAGTATTAGGCTAATGAGGCTACAAAATACCCTGCATTTCTCACAGCCTCAGAGATAACATGGTAGACTGAAAGTCTGAAGCAAGAGCAAAATGCTGACAATAAGAGGCCTAGCAGGTGGAGATGGGACCTTATTTGGAAGATGGACCCCGTAATCTAATGCATTCTTGTTTCATAAATTGTTATTATCCAGTTCTTAGAAGTGGATTCTCCACAGCCTTTAGATCCATTATGACCAAGTCCCTAGATTATCTACCTGATTTCTCTGGTCCAAAATTGGTGTCTTTAGTTTTACCCACGATTATAATATTATAAAAACATATAATCTCAAAATATTTAAGCTATTAGGGAAAAGTCAACTCTTATATTTTTAAAATCACGTTTTAGGGATTGTCACTATGTAATTTTACATAATCACCATGTCCTTAAATTCTTTGTGGAACAAGATTAGATGTAAATCAATCAATCAGTTAACAATCAGCATGACCATTAATAAATGAACAGAATGAAAATGCTGATGGCCACCCCAAGTCCATATCTGTTACAAAATTACAAAATGTCCTACGAGAACCACAATTCTTTTAGAGAAATCTCTATTTCCTTCCAGAATTTTATTTAATATCCAATGTTCTACTTACTCTTAACCCCATTTCTGTCCTTTCGATTGCTGTTTCAAGATTCTGAATGTCTAGAGTCTTTCCTTCTCCCTCAAGTGGGAATTTTGTTAATTTATTCCTTAATTGATAAAGATCTTTATGAACCTGTAGTCATAAAAAAACATAAACTATTAAAAGAATACATATATAGCCCACCTATAACATCTATTTAAAAGGTTTGCAATGTGCTTGAATTACTAGAGACAGTAAAGTTGATTTTATGACATTCATTGACAAGGACTACTTCTATTGTTTGAAGGTATTCTTAATTTATAATATTCCACTCTATCTCTCAGAATTTTGGAAACCTAAGCTGCTATACAATTTTCTCTTTTCCTTCCTCCCATTAGAAGTTGATCCAAGATAAAACTGCAACTCAAATGGCTGCTGCTTTCTCAAGTGGTAAAGCGGTTGAGACAGAGGTAAGAAGTTTGTGCCAGACTCCAATCTCTAAAAATTGGTCAAGAGATAAGAAAACAGAAAACTTCCAACAAAGAGAAGTTCTAGTGGAACCAGTGCTTTTCAAAAGAGTATTCTCTATATGTTGATTGGACCTGTTGGTCTCGTGTGCCACCTCAATCTTGCCCATTTACTCTTCTGAAGAAGCAGGCCTTGTTTTTGTTTATGTAGTTAGAAATGAAAATGATCCACAAAGAAAAAGCAACATATGTTATTATTTTAACATTTTCCTTCAGTTAGTATTTTCCTTGGAAATGATGAACATCTTCTCTCCAATGTCAAGCACCCTGAGAATAAAATGGGCACTACGAAATTAGACAGCAAAAGATTCTTTGCATTCATATTAGAAACCAAACTTCAACAGATAAATATAGATGGTACCAATTATTGTATGGGCTGCTGCCACAGGAAAAAATATTTTGTTTTGCAAATTTAGGAACCGAACACCTGTGTCAGCAATAGTCACACCAATAACAATCTGCAGACTGGGTTGCTAAAGGTACTTTGAAACAGTTACCTTTTGTCTATATCTGGACTCACACATTGATCTAGCCTACGTTATTGATTACTCTCGAATGTTCTCACAGAGCCAAGTATTCAAAAGACCAGAATTTTCATCTTTTCAGTGATGGGCATCACAGACCGGCAGACACATCTGGTCATTTGTACTCTGTACAAATTGTCATGTAAAGCCTTGAGAGCTCACAGATTGAGTCTGAATACACGTACTGCTCGCTTGTAGACACTAAGGATGAAGATGCACTCCTTTCAATTGTTTTGTCCGAATTACTGCTGCAAATGGATTGACCAGAAATTGTCTAAAGGCATTTGGAAAGTACAAAGAGGCAGTTCCAGGTTAAGCCCCTGTCTTAGTCATCTAGTGATGCTATAACAGAAATACCACAAGTGGATGGCTTTAACAGACAGAAGTTTATTGTCTAGTAGGCTAGAAGTCCAAATTCAGGGCGTCAGCTTTGGGGGAAGGCTTTCTCTGTCGGCTCTGGAGGAAGGTCCTTGTCATCAATCTTCCCCTGGACTAGGAGCTTCTGCGTGCAGGAACCCTGGATCCAAAGGATGCACTCTGCTCCTGGCACTGCTTTCTTCGTGATATGAGGTCCCTGTGTCTCTCTGCTCACCTGTCTCTTTTGTATCTCAAAAGAGATTGGCTCAAGACACAATCCAATCTTGTAGATTGAGTCCTGACTCATTAATATAACTGCTGCCCATCCCACCTCATTAACATCATAGAGGTAGGATCTATAACACACAGGAAAACCACGTCAGATAACAAAACAGTAGACAATCACACAACACTGGGAATCATGGCCCAGCCAAATACATACACGTATTTTTGGGGGACACAACTCAATCGATGACAGCCCTACTTGTAGGCCCATGTATTTTTTGTTCTTCCTCTGAATGCACTGACTTTCCCTTCTCTAATATTTGTAGCTCTGTGTGTCATTCTGTAATTATGCCTGTCAGCTGCTGTGGGAATGAAAACTGCATTGGTGTACTTATCGGGGCACTAAAGGTTTGGTTTCTTCATTTGTCTTGTGTGGACAACAATACTTCATAGAGTTTTGAGGCAATATGTGATAGGCCTGGTACATAGGAAGAACTCAAAAAAAGGCGGCTGAAAATAATTCCTACCTCTACAACTTACTAGTTACATGATCTCCATGTCTGTCATCCAAATTTTCTGAACCTCTAGTTTCTTCAAGAGAAAAAAAAAAAAAAAAATACCCTACCCCTCGACGGCACCTAACAACAAGCCCTACCTCTTAGAATTGGAAATCCTGGTGGCATAGTGGCTAAGTGCTATGGCTGCTAACTAAAAGGTCAGCAGTTCAAATCCACCAGGCACTCCTTGGAAACCATATGGGGCAGTTTCACCGTGTCCTATAGGAGTCAGAATCGACTCAACAGCAACGGGTTTGGTCTTAGAATTTTTGAATGAAAATGAGGTAATGTGGGAAAAAATGAATGAATATAGGCTTTGGAGCCAGACAGATACGAACTGAAGTCTTGCTTCTTTCTTTACTAAAATGAGGATAGTCAATAACTACCTCTCAGAATGGTGGTATGAATAAAATGAGTTAAGGTATGTAAAGTGTTTTGGACAGTGCTAGCCTCATAGGAGGGCACCCCAGAATGCTATTTCTCCTCTACTGAATTGTAAAACCTAGTATGCTCCTTATGTATAACTGGTACTTGGTAAAATGTTCATTGAATTGAATTGCTTCCTTAATCCTTCTGAAAAGCTTTTTACTTTACTTGCCGGATATTTTCTTACCCCCTTTTAATAACCACCCATCTGTCTGTATAATTGCAACAGAGGCAAGTACTGTAGGAAATGTTTCACCAGACCTGGGTAGGAAAAAGAGATTGTTAAACTCTAAATCTGTACTTTCGTCAGATAGATCCAATCTACCATATTGAAATTTTACATGTCACCTATCATCTCTGTGATCATCAAATGCATTGCTTTCCACACATTTCCTACTTTGAAGAAGATTCGCACTTAGACAATTTGGGGACAGGGCTGCTTAATAAGGAAGGGGAAAGATTTAATTCTGCAAAACATTTGCTCTAGAATTTAAAACAGCCATGAAACTAGATTCTATATTGTCAGAAGCAGTTTCATAATTCATTTTATTTATTTCTGCTAAAGACAGAGTTTGGCTGAGTCTCTCTCATCAATTTTCTTTATCTTTAATTTCATTTGTTTTTATATTATTTGCATCTGGAAAATGAGACAGACGGATTGATAAGAAAGATAGTGATAATATCTAACTAAGCTGTCAATTAGCTCCAATATTTCCAAGGTTGGAATTAACCTACAACTGTTGGATTTTTGAAATATGATTTCCAAAATTAATTAAAAAGCTAATTTTGATTGCATCAAGCACTAATAAAGACATATTAAAAAGATATCACATTATTATTAATGAAGTACAAAAATAAAGCTTCTAAGAGTCACTAACAAAGAAAACATCTAGGAAACTTCCAGAGAACACCACAATACTTTTTCAAGGTTGTTTCTCAAACATGTCATAATCTGTTCAGGGATCAATATACACTGGTTGTATAACCTTGGGCAAGTTATTTTGCCTCTTTGTACCTTAGTTTCTTCTTCTGTAAATTGGGACTAAAAATTAACAACCACCTAATAGAGTTGTTGCTAAGACCTGATAAAATAATCTAAAGTTCTCAATACAGTGCCGGACTCTCAAGAAATGTTGGCTATTTTAACTATCCCAGAACCAGTGCTGTTGAGTCGATTTTAGTGATGATTATTATGGAAACGCTGGTGGCATAGTGGTTAAGAGTTTGGCTGCTAACCAGAAGGTTGGCAGTTCAAATCTACCAGGCGCTCCTTGGAAAGCCTATGGGGCGGTTCTACTCTGTCCTATATGGTCACTATGAGTTAGAATCGACTTGAGGGCAACAGGTTTGGTGTTTTTTATTTTTTATTATCACTATAGAAAAACCACACTATTCTGGTTAGTTGAGGAAAGATCCATATAAAATCATAAAAAGCCTGAATTATAGGCTTGGGAGACTTGAAAGTGATAAGATATTAAGTAGTTAACAAAATGCTGCCTAGTAGAACTCTATGTAGAAATGGAAATCATATTTCCTGAATTATAAATGAAAATATGTAGTACTTTGATACACGATCTGACAGTAGAACAGAATATGCACCATCAGAACTATCCCAGAAATCTAAACATACAAGGAATATATTTTCAAAATGAGTCACACAAAGAGTTTATTTGTACACAATTTGCAGACATTTTCTCAAAGTATTGCTTTCACTATTAATTTGTACCATCTAAATAAAAAAATATTTTTTTAATTAAAAAAAGGTTTTTCTAAATAATGGTAAATGTTAGTCCAATTCCATTCATTTTTGAGCAGAACAGAAATGACTGGAGACTGAATTAAGGAGCAGATCATTATCCAGTCATCTAGTGTCTATGGGCCCACTCCTGAGCTAGGGATAATCAGATATTCAAAACCCAGCTTGTAATAGGGAGACAAGGCATACCTTGTTGGCCAAATAGCAACACCCATACGTAGAGTTCCAATTAAGAATGGAGTAATTCTGGCTAAAAAGGCAAGTTAAAATAAATTCTTCCTCATCTTCTAGGGACTTAAGAGTAAAAAGCAGCCTAAACTTGAAAAGACACAGAAATGTACCTACACAAAACTAAATAATACAAAAGGGCAAGAGGTCAGATCTACTAATTACGCATATTTATGTGTTTAACATTTATGAATGTTATACTTTACAAGACTCCTATGAGGAAGTTAATATTATCTCCATTTTATACATGAGGGAATCTGAGGTTTAAAGAGGTTAAGTAACCCATGCAAGGTAACACAGCTGGTTAATTGGTGGAACTATTCAAATCGAGGCAGTCTGATTCCAGAGCCTTCATGCTTAACCATTATGCTATCTCTCAGAATAAAGATGTATTAATAAGCATCTGATGTACAAAGTTAAGGAGCCCTAGTGGGAGAACGGTTAGGCACTTGGCTGCTAACCAAAAGGTTGGTGATTTGAACCCACCAGCCTTGGAAGCTCTATGGGGCTTTTCTATTCTGTCATATAGGGTTGGTTTTAGTCAGATCTACTTGATGGCACACAACAACAACATACACAAAGTTAAACCCAAATCAAACCCACTGCCGTCGAGTCAACCACAGTGGGTTTCCAAGGCTATAAATCTCTATAGAAGCAGACTGTCACATCTTTCTCCTGTGGAGCCACTGGTGGTTTTGAACTACTGACCTTTCAGTTGGCAGTGAATTGCTTTAACCATTGCGCCAACAGGGCTCCTTTTTAAAGTCAAAGGCTGGTGAAAATGTAGTGGAAAAGGCAGGCTTTAGCTATTTAGAGGACTGAAAAGGGGCAAGTGAAGACTTTCTTTTTATGCCAAGAATGATGGATTTAAAAAGTTTGAGAAGAATGCTTGTATTTTTTATGCATACGGGGTGACCCACATTACTCACAAACGGCAGGATAGTGTAACGGAGCTTTCTGCCTAGGGTCAATCTCCACCATTTATTAGCTGTGTTACCTTGAACAAATAACAACTCTGGTCAGTTTCCTTTTCATAACATGGGAATGATAATAATAGTACATAGCTGACAAGGTTGTTGTAGGGGTTAAAGGAGTTAAAATACAGTATTTACAGCACTTAAAATACTGCATGATACACGGTTTAAGTACTTTGTTAGCTTTGATTACTGCAATTTTCCTTTGAAATTATATTACAGTTTATATTTTACAATGCCATCTAAAGTAGTGGTTCTCAAACTTGAGTGTGCATCAGAATTATCTGAAGAGCATGTACAGATTCCTGGGTCCCACTCCCAGAGTTCCTGATTCCACAGGTCTGGGGTGGGGCCTGAGAATCTGCATTTCCCACAAGTTCCTAGCTGGTGTGGATGATACTGGTGCTGGAACCACATCTGGAGAACCACTGGTCTAAAGAGTTATTTAACTGAAACACAGACCTAATAAACCATATTAGGGTGAAGCAAGTGGAGATTTAAAGTACCTGTGATTTACAATTATTTGTATATATAAAGAATGCTGGTGACACAATAGTTAAGTGCTTGGCTCCTAACCAAAAGTCGGTGGTTCAAACCCACCCAGTGGCTTCACAGGAAAAAAGACTTGGCAATCTGCTCCCATAACAATTACAGCCTAGGAAACCCTATGGGCCATTTTACTCTGTCATGTAGGGCCCTTATGAGTCGAAATTGACTTGATGGCATACAACAACTTGTATATATACATTTGCCAGAAACAATTTGACTGCCTAGGTTAATGGTAAAGGAAGCCCGTTTTATAGCTTTGGAGAAATTGGGTCAATTTAGAGTAAGAAATGAGTCTAATCCAAGCTATGTATCCTACAGAAAAGGAAATTGAGGCCTACCCAGCTGCGGAGTGCCAGAGCCAGGGGTCTAACCTTAGTACTCTGACTCCCAAACAAGCACACTTTCCACTAGAACTACTGCTTGTTGTCAGCCTGCTTGAAGGAAATCAATTACAGCTCCAGGTAGAAGTGTAATCTGCCCCTTCTGAGAGTGATGCGGTATGCTCACAAAAACTCAGGATTCCTTGGGAGGGTAGGGGAAAGTCTTCCAATATTTTCTCATTATACACATTCTATGTATTACCAGAAAGAATTCTACACTGTATGCAGAGATCAGCCTCAATTAATCAGGCTAACACATAGGCTCTCTTTCTTTACATGGGCCTTCACTTTCCAAGTCCTGAGTAACCTTTTTACGTAAGTGGGGGCACTGAGCCACATGGACGTGACTATTCTTACTTAGCTCCTCTGTTGCATTTTACAATTCAGTGTCAACAGACATTGATTACTGTAATGTATCCTGGGCTGACCAAACAGCTCCCTCTGGATTCCATTCTGAAGTGAAAAGGCTTCTGGCTTTTCAGCTAGAGCACTCTTGTACACAATACCAAACCACAAGGGGAGCAGCCCTGGGAAATACAATTATCTCAAGGGAAGCTGTGAAACTGGCCTGCAGAAGGTCTGGAAGATTCTCCCCCAGATTCTTGTCTCTTTTTTAGAGATGTTCTAGGCCTGGAGGAATAGAGGAAACTAAAGAGAAAGTTAATTGTTCCTGTAGTCAACATGAAGTATACTTCATGGGGAAGAACTGGCTGTTTCTGGACAAGAGTTTCCATTAGTGTTTCAACTGTTTGGAGTCTGTAAAAATGGGGACCGGGTTTATAGGGGATGTTGGGTGAAAGAGAGGATGATAAGAGTGAGGTAAGAGAATTTGGGCATGATTCACAATCGGGAAGTCTATGAAATGGTTGAGTCCCAAGGCTCGTACTTTGGAAAAGGTGAATTTAGGAAAGTTTCTCCCAGATGGGAGGTAAGAGACCAAAATCCTGCCTGGAAGAACAAGTAAACCCGTTGAAGATCTGAGAATCCTGATAGAATGATCGTAGGCAAATCACTTCAAGCCTTATTCAAATGGAGCTAAATCTAAGAGTTAAAAATCGTTATGCATGTGGATGCATTTTAGAACTGGGATAGGTAAATGTGAAAAACGAACAAACAAACAATAAAATGCCTTAACCATTTCAGAAAATTCTGAAATTTGACGTCATGGCTTCAAATTTTTCAGAACATAATACTTGTAAACGGTGTCTCAGTGCAAGATGGATTTTTTTTTTTGCTGTAAACGTTCCGGGTGAGGTGATCTACAGTGTACGGCCTTGGGGTTTTACCAGGAGCAGAGTTTGTGGAACGCGACCTCCAGTGTATGGCACGGGGCTGAGGGGTGGTGCTGGGCTCCTGGACGAGGTCTGGGTGGGCATATTTGGGAGTTCTCTCAGGGGCTGAGGCCCTCGAGGACTGAAGGCAGTCTGGGAGCGGCGCCCCAAACGAGTGGACGCGCGCGAAGCGGCGCTGCTGGGCCTCGCTCCCAGGTGTCTTAGCTGGGCGGGGCCGGGAGAGGCCCATTTCCCACCTGGATTAAGATGGATCCAATGGGGTCGTAGTTTTCAGTCTCCTGAGCCATGGTCAGGGCCGGGGAGAGTAACCTCCCCCCCGGAGGCGCCATCTCCAGGCGCTGAAACCTTCGGCCAGGGGCGTGTGTCCCCATGGCAACGCTATGCGCGGCCCGGCCTATTCTACCGCGGGAGCGGAAGAGGGGAGCGAGGAAGGAGCCGGGGCGGCCTATCCGTTCCGAGATGGCGCCCTTCCTTGAGTGTCTCCCCCGCACGGCGGCGGCTGTGGTACAGCCCAAGGCGGAAGCGGCTCCTGGACGGAACCGGCTCCAGAGCGCAGCCATGGCCGCGGGCGTCCCCTGTGCGCTGGTCACCAGCTGCTCCTCCACCTTTACCGGGGACCGTCTGGTCCAACGTGAGTAGCGAGGCGGCTGGGCCGGCCTTCAACCCCTCAAGCCTCGGTGGGCAACAGGACCAGGGCCTCAACCTGGACCTTGTCGCCGCCGCAGGTCCTCGGCGGTGGCCTGAGGCTCTCCAGGTTCTTCTCAGTTTCTGTCGAGGTCCCTACCCACGCCCCCAGGTGTCAACCCTGTAACTCTTAAACTCATTGCTTTTCTGCCTGCCCGGTGCACTACTGCGTTACTTCCAGCATCTGTAAAGTGGGACTGATCCCTGCCCAGCCCACCTCACGGGCTGTTGGGAGGATTCAGTGAGATGAAGACCATAAAAGACGCTCTGGAAACTGTATTGAGCTACACGAGTATAAGGTGCAGAGACTGTTGATACAGTTGTGGCTTTTATTGCTGTCCCGGCTCCTGAGGTAGGGAGTATGTTTCCTCTGACTTTCGTGTGTGTTCAATTACTAGGTTAACCCTTGATGTATGCAAGACTTGTTCTTGTACTCTTTACTATGTGGTTAGTCCCTGCTTTGCCTTCTGAGGTTCTCCACCAATATTAGTTTTAGAGTATTTCTGAGCCTAGTCCCTTCGCCTCTGGACCCTCATATTGGTTGTCAGATTAAGTAAGTCTTAAACCCTAAGTGAAGAGACCATTGTGTTGGAGAGAGCACAGCACGGATCATAGGCTCAACTCTGCCGCTGAAGGGCCCTGTGAAGTTGGCTGTAACTCAAGACACCTTTTTCACATCCATGGCGTGGTGTCAGAGCACTGACTCTTAGCTGTATGATTGTGGGTAGGTCACTTAACCTCTGCCTTTCAGTCTTCTCATCTATAAAATGGGCACAATTAATCCATCATTTACAAGATTGTTGGGCTTCATTTAGACCTGGGTTCAATTTCCTGCCGCTTCACCTCCAGTGCAGCCACTGCCCATCTGTCCTGGAGGTTTAACGGGTTCCTGTGATGCTGAATAGGTTTCAGCGGAGCTTTCAGACTGAGACAGACTAGGAAGAAAGGCTTGGCAACCTACTTCCAAAAAATCAGCCAATGAAAGCCCCGTGAATCATAGCGGCCTGACCCCATTGTGCATGGGGAATTGATGGCATTTTTAACAACAGCAGTGTTGTTATTAAAGCATATTATCTCAGTGACCCTCAGTTTTCTAAACTTTAAAATGTACTTATTTAGCAGGGTTATCTGAAAGAAAGGTGAGGTGACATTTGGGAAAGCACTTTGTAAGCTGTATAAAGCATCCTACAATTTTATTTTTTTTTTACACCTACCAAATGTTAGAATCAGGCAGATGTCCCTCCAGCACAGATTTTCTATGACTTAGTTATCGTTTGTGATCACTTAGAATGTTCCTTGCTAGGGTAAAATTTTAATTATAGCACTTATTAAATGGCAACTAACTGCCATTTCCTTACCTCTTAGAAGTGCTCCTTCCCATTGTTTTTTTTTTAACGTAATGTTTCTTTGTAAAAGTAGTGGATTCTCATTAAGTACAATTTAGCATATGGAGAAAAGAAAATGTCATAGTCTCATCACCCAAACACAAACACTGCTAACATTTCAGTGCATTTCCTTCCAGTTTTTCTTCTAATGCATACTTGTTTTTAAATAATTCAAATTATATTTCATATGTAATTTTTATGCTGACTTTTTCACTTCATAAAATTAATTTCCATCACAAATTACATCTAGCAAACATGTCATACTTTGTTCAAGATTCTTAAGCCTCTTGGTATATTTAAATTTCCAAAAAATGTATATCCGTTTTAATTCTCATCACTGAACTATGAAAGTCCTTACGGCCAGCCTCAGAAACCTGTGCTAAGTATTCTGATGGCCATGGTGCTGTATATATCGTATGCTTTAAGGAGCAAAAATTTTTATTTCTTTTTGCTACTCATAGGCCTGGGACTCAGAGGCCTTATTTGCAGTATTCTAGGTGGATGTCTGCCATTATATAAAAGGGGCATTACTGATTTCCGTTGTAGGCTTTTAAAGGGAAATGAAGGCTCAGGAGCCTGAGGGACTTTTAGAAGGCTATCTATAACATGAGAGTAAGTCTCAGGGCCAGAACGCTTTCCACCTCACATATGATTTTAACTTTTATTCTGGAAATATTTATTAAGCACAGAGCTAGTCTCTTTGCCAGTTACTGCCGCTACAGTGTTGGCTAAGATACTATCCCTGTCCTCGAGAAGGATGTAGTGAAAACAGGTGTATGCTCCACTTGTGAAGATACTGAAACGTAGATACTTAAGTTTTAACATCTTACTCTGGTTCCCTAGAAGGAACTTTAGATGGAAAAGTTCCTGGAGACTTGTTCAGATTTAAAGTATATAATGCCAACTCAGCAACCATAAGCCATTCGGTTTCTACTGCTAAACATTTGGAGCAAAATTTGTTCTTTTAGTGAAATGTGGGAATTTGAAGATGTTATAATCATAGCAGGCATTTATATGCATATCCTTTTTTTTTTTTTTTTTTTACTGTTCTCAAGCATGTTTTTACATCATTTAATTTGGTACTTGTATCCCTATGAGGGGAGCCCTGGTGGTGCAGTGGTTAAGAGCTCTGCTGCTGACCAAAAGATCGACAGTTTGAATCTACCAGCTGTTCCTTGGAAACCCCGTGGGGCAGTTCCACTCTGTCCTTTAAGGTCGCTACCAGTTGGAATTTACTGTACGGCAACAGATTTGGTTTGTTTTTTTAATCTCTGTGAAGGTAGTTTATTTCCATATGACAGATGAAGAAATTGTAGCTTGGAAATACGAGGTGACTTGCCAAAGTGCTCACCCAGCACGCGCTGGTGCTAGTGTTCATACTCAGGATTTGTATGTATGTGAATGAAATGTATTGGAATTCCATAGCAATCAGGACTTTAAGATGGTGGCATTGGTATAAGAAAATGATAGAGAAGATTAACTCCTAAAAGAAGGTTTTGAAATACGCTGACATTTCCATTTCAGAATGGTTAATATCTTAATTTTGAATGGGGGGGGGAAGAAAAGCTCTGCTTAGAAGACTTATCTTTGAAAAGATCATTATGCATGCTTGATAGTCTGCGGTGTCTGGATTGTTCTTTTCTCCAGTGAGTGAACTTGGAGTAGAGACAGTATATATTAGTCCCTTCTACTTATTTTTAACTTCCAACATTGTAACTCTGCAAGAAAAGAAAAAAAAAATACATCAAACGGTAAAAACAAAAGGTCGTTCCAGGTCATCTCTAACATCCGATTCTGTGGTATAAGGTTAATTACTTAGTTTTATGTTGAGTTCGTAATGGTTCTTCACGTGATGTGGCATTATTAAATTTTTCTCTGTGTTTATTTTTTGAAAATTGAAGAATCAAGCCTCAATTTAAAATTGCAGCAGACACCTCACTTGTGGAGTGGAGAATTTGACTTTTTTGTGTTTAAAATTCAGATGCATTTATCCACAGAAACAATCCGCTGGTAGTCAGATTTCTAATACTGTGGTACTAGATAGCTCACTTTTACGATGAGTAAAATAGGCTTAAGGAGTCCTGGGGCCGCAGTGGTTAAAGCTCTTGGCTGTTGGAACCCACCAGCCACTCTGCAGGAGAAAGATGTGGCAGTACACTTCCGTAAAGATTTACAGCTTTAGAAATTCAATGGGGCAGTTCTGTGATGTCCTACAGGGTCTCTATGAGTTGGAATCTACTCGAGGCGACGCGTTTGGTTTTGAGTTTTTAAAGTGGGCTTTGGGGAATTACACAGGCAAAGCCAACCATCGTTTATACCTCTGTTTCTTTGGGAAAAACACTTCCTTCTGCAAGACTGGGAGTTTTTTCCTAGGCCTATCAGGCTCTTATACTTACAAATGAATTTTAAAATATTTTACTAAGGAGAACATTCTTGTTTCAAAGGTTGTTGCTGTGGTTTTTGGATGCTGTTGAGTCAGCCCCAGATGCATAGCGGCCCCATGCTCAACAGGATTGGACCGTTGTGATCCATAGGGTTTTCACTGGCTGATTTTTCTGACATAGATCACCAGCCCTTTCTTCCCAGTCTGGAAGCTCCACCAAAACCTATTTAGCATCATAGCCACTTGCCAGCCTCCACTGACAGATGGGTGATAGCTATGCTTGAGATAAATTGGCTGGGAACTGAACCCAGGTCTCCCAGCATGGAAGGCAAGACTTCTACCATTGGACCGCCACTGCCCCCGCTTCAAAGGTAGGGCTGTAATACAGCTTAGCCAACATAGGCTGGCAACAGAGTAGAGATAAGAGCTTGGGTCTTCTAATTTGCCTTTTTCTGCAGCTGCTTGAGGTATTCTGAGTGGAGCCTTTGGTTTATTTACTGTGAGCATAAGTAATAATTTTTGCTTAAGCAGAGTTGCTTATTTTGTTGTGGTAGGAGGACTCTGCCTTTGATTGGATTGGGAATTTCCAAGTCTTTATTTTCTTCAAAGAGTGAAAGATTGGGCTAGCAAGGTTTACCACAAAGGCCTTCAGTTGTCATCACAGAGTGATTCAGTAGATGGTCAGACTAAAGCAGTGATTTTAGCGGGTAGTGGGGTAGGAACTGACTTTGATTTGTGTTTAGCTAAGTAATTTAAAAAATTTTTTCAATTAACATTTAAAGGGACTCGACGGCACTGGGTTTAAAGGGCGCCTAAGATTTTATGTTCATTAAAGAAAGGATGTTAAGTCATCGACCTAAAGCAGAGAGAAAGCTTAGATACAAGTTCATATTCTCTGTAGACCCAAGGGGACTTAAAAAAGTCTATGTTACGTTCCAGGGTGTGTGTGTGTGTGAGAGAGAGAGAGAAACAGAAATGAAAGCTCAGTGAAGTTGCGATTTCACAGCTCATAAAAGTTGGTGAGCCAAGATTGCATTCTAGTTCTTCTGTATGTGTGAATTATGGTGAACTTCTGGCAATCCGAGCTGTGTGTATTCAAAGTGGAGGTAGGTATAGGGGTAGGACAAATTACGGTAGAAGATTTGACTGCTAAAATGAGAACTTTAAGAGCTCTCAAAGTATGCTTGCACTTTTTCTTTTGGGATAGTTGGAGCCTTAATAGATGAGCCATAATAAATATTAAATGAAATCACCTCTAATAGTACTCAGTTTGTGTCCTTACTTGTGGAGTAGAAAATTTGACTTTTTGTGTGAAATTTAAGGCTAATCTTTTAATATTATTGATGAGTGACATAATTATAAAATATTTGTCTTTCCAATAAATGGCATTCTTTGGGGGAGGTACAGAGTAGGAAGAGAAATATCCGTTGGACAGTGTTATGCATCAGCCCACGTTGCACAAAACCATTTACGATACGTGGAGTATTGTATCATTCTGGAAGACCCTGAGCAAGTCTATGCTTGGGCCTTTATTTCTGGGCCATCTAACTTGTTTTTGTGTAGCAAAAGGTAAAAACATCTTGAAAGTACTCAGTGGTCATTTGATTTAAACAGCTTGCCACATTTTGCCCTGTATAATTCTTTAGCAGGTAATTATATTCAGTAAATAATGAAATCTAATATAAACCCATTTTTTTTAAAAGGTTAGCATATGAAAATTATTTTAAGTTTGCCTGGCAAGAATTATAATCTGGACACGATGTTATATTTATGTTGGAGCCAGTGCAATAAGATATCATAGGCACATCTCTAATAATTACTTATCCAGGAAGTTAGATTGACGTAGGTTCAACAGATGAGGACAGTTGTGAAACTCTTAAAGAGCCTTTGTGATGTTTTAGGTACAGTAACCAATAACTTGTTTGGGGTTTAATTTTCCACACAGACCTGAAGACTGGTTCTCCAGAAAGGTGGGGAGACATATTGTCATGCTTGGATCAAAGTCAGTATGCTCAGAGTGGGAAAGTGTGATCATTTGGTAATAAATAGAGCGTGCACTGTGATGCTGACCGAGGAGAGTTGCCATGTCTATCTGAATTCCTCCAGGGTTGTTCAGGATTTTTGTGAGGAAAAAATTTTGGATTTAGCACTGAATTCTACCCTCTCACTAGTTAATTTTTCATTCACAAATGTTTACCAAGTATCTTAATATGTGCCACCCATTGTTCTAAGTAGGAGTCCCTGGATAGCATAATTGGTTAGGTGCTCGACTACTACCTTGGTAGTATTTGAACCCACCCAGAGGCACCTCAGAAGAAAGGCCTGACAGTCTACTTCTGAAATGTCACAGCTTTAAAAACCCTTTGGAGTGTTGTTCTGCTCTGCACACACAGGATCACCATGATTTGTGCCTCAGTCACCTACCTCATCAACAAAACAAGAGGATCATCTTCCAGCTTCCATGATTTTTTTTTTTAACAGCATTATTGAGGCATAGCTTACATTCTTTAAAATTCACCTGTTCTAAGTATACAATTCAGTGATTTTTAACATATTATGGAGTCGTCCAATTATTACCACAATATCATTTTTGAACATTTCCGTCACCCCAGAAGGAATCCGTGTGTCCATTGGCAGTCACTTCTCATTCCCTCCTCCAGCTCTAGGCAACTACTAATCTACTTTCTGTCTCTATACATTTGCCCTCTTTGGACATTTCATATAAACAGAATCAAGTAACAGGTAGCCTTTTGTATCTAGATACAACATTATGCCCCTTTCATTTAGCATAATGTTTTTGAGATTTCATCCATGTTTTGACATAGACTTTGTATTCCATTATATGGATAAACCAGATTTTATTTACCCATTCATTAGTTGATGGACATTTGGAATGTTTCCACTTTTTGAATGTTACAGTAATACTATGAACATTCTTATACAAGTTTTTGTGTGAACATATATTTTCATTTCTCTTGGGTAGGTACCTAAGTGTGGGTTTGCTGGCTCATACGGTAAGTTTCTGTTTAATATTTTAAGAAACTGCCAAGACTGTTTTCCTAAGTGGTTGCACCATTTTGCATTTTCACCAGCTATGTATGAAGTTTCCAATTTCTCCACTTCTTTGACAGCACTTAGTATTGTCTATATTTTTTACTTTAGTCAGGGGCCACCTCAAGGGCAGCTAACAGTGGTGTGAAATAGTATTTCATTGTGGCTTTGATTTGCATTTCACGATGACATTGAGAATACTTTCATGTGCATTAGCCATTCGTATATCTACCTTGGTGGAAAAAAAAAAAAAAAACCACCAAACGCATTGCTGTCAAATTGAATCCAACTCAAAATGTCTATTCAAGTCTTTTGCCCATTTTCGAATTATTTGTCTTATTGAATTGTATGAGTTCTTTATATATTATGGCTACAAGTCTCTTACCAAATATATGATTTGCAACAATTCTTACCATTCTGTGGCTTGTCTTTCAGCTTTTTTTATGCCATCAACTTTCTTTTTTTTATTGAACTTTAGATGAAGATTTGCAGAACAAACTAGTTTCTCATCACACAGTATACACATTGTTGTATGACATTGGTTAACAACCCCACGACGTGTCAACACTCTACCTTCTCAACCCTGGGCTCCCTATTTCCAGCTGTCCTGTTCCCTCCTACCTTCCAGTCCCTGCCCCAGGGCTGGTGTGCCCTTTTAGTCTGGTTTTGTTCCATGGGCCTGTTCAGTCTTTGACTGGAGGGTGAACCTCAGGAGTGACCTCATTACTTAGCTGAAAGAGTATCCGGGGACCATACTCTCAGGCTTTCTCCAGTCTCTGTCAGGCCAACAATCTTGGTCTTTCTTTTTGAGTTAGAATTTTGTTCTATGTTTTTCTCCAGCTCTGTTGGGGACCCTCTATTGTGATCCCTGTCAGAGCAGTCAGTGGTGGTAGCCAGGCACCATCTAGTTGTACTGGACTCAGTCTGGTGGAGCCCATGGTAGATGTGGTCCATTGGTCCTTTGGACTTGTCTTTTCCTTATGTCTTTAATTTTCTTCATTCTTGCTTGCTCCCGAAGGGGTGAGACCAGTGGGGTATCCTAGATGGCCGCTCACAGGCTTTTAAGACCGCAGACGCTACTCACCAAAGTAGAATGTAGAACATTTTCTTTATAAGCTATGTTATGCCATCGGAGCTAGGTGTTCCCTGAGACCATGGTCCCCACAGCCCTCAGCCCAGCAGTTCGGTCCCTCAGGAAGTTTGGATGTGTCTATATGGAGCTACCATGACCCTCCCTTGTACAAGTTGTGCTGGCTTTCCCAGTATTGTGTACTGTCTTACCCTTCACCAAAATCTTTAAGCTTTCTTGATGGTGTCTTTAGAAGTGCAAAAGTTTTTCTAATTTTGATGAAGTCTAATTTATGTTTTTTTTTTTTTTCTTATGGTCTTTTGACTGTGTGTTGTCCCATGGTGATTTTATCCTCTTGAAAGATTTTTTGGATTCTGGGGTACTGGATCTGTTAGCTTTATGACACCTTCCAGTGGGCCAAGCTTATTGTCAATATTTGAATACACAGGCTATAGAATATATGTTATCCATTAAACATATTTTTTTTTGGAAAATTTTTTTGGACTTGTTTACCTTTTTTCCAGAATAAATTAGCAGCTGATACAGATAATGTGATCCTGAGCAGATATTGCTATTTCTTGTAAGACTTTATTTGGTTGCTTCTTTGTTTATGAAAAATCACAATTTGAATATAAAAAATTATTTTCATCTCATGATTGTCCTGTTAAGGTTTGTGCGTTATTTCTTCCAGAGAACTACCATTCATTCACCAATTATTTTTAAAGCATCTGAGATTAATTCCCAAATGTTTTTTGTAGTTAAAATAATCAAAGAAGAGCTTGAGATAGCTTTTATCAGGGTGTGCATTCTAGAACTTTTGTGAATACAGTGAAATCAATTCTACCAAGTTCCTTTGCTTTAGATCAGAGTTTCTCAATACCGTTGCCATTTTGGGCCAGATAATTCTTTGCTTTGTAGGACTGTCCTGTGTATTGTAGGGTGTTTAGCGGCATCCTTTGCCTCTATCCACTGGATCCAGTAGTACCTCCCCACTTGTGACAACTAAAAATGCCTCCAGATGTTGACAGAGGATAAAATCTCCTCCCAATTGGGAGCCATGCTTTTGAAGTGTGTTTAGAATTGTGGTTTTAAGTAAATAAGTAATAATAATAGAATTCATAGATGGTCCGTCCCCACAAAATACGGATAGGAATTGTCCATCAGCTGTGCCAATGGGATTGATATAATGGCCTTTGCATTGAGCTCATAGAACTTAGCGGCTGATGGTTCCCACTTGGTCCTCCTAAAACATTTTTCCGTATTCTTTCTCCCCTTCCTCCCAGTATCTTTATGTTCTTCTCTGTCCATGTTTGTTTCTCACTGCCTTGTGAGGTCTTCTAAGGGCAGGCAGAAACTATGCCTCTCTCTACCCTCCCCGTGCCCAATTATTTTAAGAGTAAGCTGTGGCGACCAATTCCAGATGGCTGTTGGGAGAAAGTAAACTTGAGGAAAAGGAGGAGGACTGGGATAGATTTCCTCTGCTTCAACTTTTAAAAGTTTTCCACTCTGATATAAAAAGCCCAAGAGCATGTGGAAATGTGAATTTAAAGTGTGACCAGAGAGAAGGGTGTGTGAGGGAAAGGTAATTAAGTGTCGTAAGCAAACCAGAATCATTGTTAAAGCAGTGGTGTGTTACTTTAACTCAATCCAGTTATTCTTCCTTGGGCAACTTAGTAGTGCTGCAGTGATTGATCTATCACATGGACTGAAACAAATCCTTGCCCCAGGAGGCCCAGTTATGATTACTCAGGGAATCACAGATAGGAATTTCTCGACATTTGTCTGGGTAAAGCCCCAGCTACACCATTGCACTGTTTTACCATTTCAGTGCCACGCAGCCTGCAGAGGCCCCTTACATTACACCATTATGATCTATTCCTAGTCCTTGGGGAATAATCTGAGAGGTCCTAACTGCTACAGAGTATTTGACCAAGTGGAACCCACCTGAATGACATTCTCATCAAGTTGTGGCTATGAAATTGTAACCGGTTGCAACTATATGGACCCATTATAATTTTTAAAGGTTTCTCTTTACCTTTCCTTGCCAGCTAATGAACATTCTGGGTTTTGTATTTTTCCCCAATCACATTTTGCTGAATGCTTTCCTTTCATAATGGCTACTTTCCTCTTCAATTGACGTCAGACTTTGCTGCCTGTAATTTTCCCAATTGCTTTTTCTTCTTCTCAGTATGTGCCGTAACAATGGAAAAAAATTTTTTTGAGAAGGCATATTTTGGGGTAGAGGTCAGAAGTGGAGGGGATGAGCCAGAGCAGCTTAAACCACCCTCCTCCAAAAAAAAAATAAACTCATTTTCATTGAGTCAGTTCCAACTCATGGTGACCCATGTGCTACAGAATAGAACTGCTCCATAGGGCTTTCTTAGCTGTGATTTTTACCAAAGCAGGTCACCAAGCCTTTCTTCCAAGGCGCCACTGGGTGGGCTTGAACCTCCAACCTTTAGGTTAGTAGCCCAGCGCAAACCATTTGCACCAGCCAGGAACCTGAGCAGGTTAAAGGAGGCGGCTCTTTCTTCAGTGTTTCTCTAACCTCCCCTTGTCAGGAGTTCTGTCTTCTGTGCAAAAAATTGAGCTGGAAAAAAGGAAACATTTCCTGAAGGCCTACTCTGAGCCCAGTCCCTATGCTTTCTTATACATTGTTTCATTTAATCTTCAAGAAACTGTTTGAGGAGTGACTTTGTACCCGCTTGCAAGTGAGAAAAAGGAGACACAGAGAGGCTAATATGGCCAAATTCTCACAGAGGGCCAGCATTCAAACACAGGCCTGTCTGACCCCAGACCTGTGCTGTTTCTGTTACACTTGACCTTTTCTGTTCTGACCAACACTGGTGGCGCAAAGGGAAAGCAGAGGCACTTTGGGCCCCCAGCTGACTGGTGGCACAAAGGGAAAGCAGAGGCACTTTGGGCCCCAGCCGAGTGGATACCATGAAAGAGATTCATATCTGAGGTGGGAGGCTATAATGCCTGTTATAAAGACCAATTTCATTTTTAAGAGAAAAAAATAAAACCAATTTTGCATTATCAGAAGAGTTCCGGTTTCTGGAAGGATCATCTTTTTTTTTTTTTTTTTTAATTGTACTTTAGATGAAGGTTTACAGAACAAGCTGGTTTCTCACCAAACAGTACACATTGTCGTATGACATTGGTTAACAACCCCATGACATGTCAACACTCTCCTTTCTCAACCCTGGCTTCCCTGTTACCAGCTGTCCTGTTCCTTCCTACTTTCCAGTCCCTGCCCCAGGCTGGTGCGCCTCGTTAGTCTTGTTTTGTTCCACGGGACTGTTCAGTCTTTGGCTGAAGGATGAACCTCAGGAGTGACTTCATTACTGAGCTGAGAGGGTGTCTGAGGGCCATACTCTCAGGGTTTCTCCAGCCTGTCAGGCCAGCAATTCTGGTCTTTCTTTTTGAGCTGGAATTTTGTTCTATGTTTTTCTCTAGCTCTGTTGGGGACCCTCTATTGTGATCCCTGTCAGAGCAGCCAGTGGTGGTAGCCAGGCATCATCTAGTTGTACTGGACTCAGTCTGGTGGAGGCCGTGGTAGATGTGGTCCATTAGCCCTTTGAACTAATCTTTCCCTTATGTCTTTAGATTTCTTCGTTCTTGCATGATCCCGAAGGGGTGAAACCAGTGGGGTATCCTAGATGGCCGCTCGCAGGCTTTTAAGACCCCAGGCATTACTCACCAAAGTAGAATGTAGAACATATTCTTTATGAACTCTGTATGCCAATTGACCTAGATGTTCCCTGAGACCAGGGTCCCGACACCCTGAGCCTAGCAATTCGGTCCCTCAGGTCCATGTGTCTATGGAGCTACCATGGGTTTGCCTTGTACAGGTTGTACTTGTTGGAAGGATCATCTTTTGACTTGAGGTTGCAGCTGTCACTTTCTTCAGAGTGTAGAAAATATGATTTAACTACAAAGCAACTTCTCTTCCCAAAGAGTGTCATTATTGAAAACCAAACAAGAACAGCAACCAAAAATAAACCAAACCCTTTGAGTCGATTCCTACTCGTAGCGACCCTAGAGGACCAAGTAGAACTGCCCCATATGGTTTCCAAGGAGAGGCTGGTGGATTCAAACTGCCGACCTTTTGGTTAGCAGCTCAGCTCTTAACCACTGTGCCACCAGGGCACCTTTACCTCTGAGAGAAGGAACATTAGGATAGATAGCAGAACAAAGCTGGGCAGGAGAAAAGAGGGCGATGTTGGATTGCTGAACTGAAATGCTGCCTCGGCATACAGCTTTCTTCAAGCCTTTTGAACCCTTCATTTCAGGTACTTGACATGGGATTATAGGAGAAATAAATTTACTAAGGAAGTGAGAGAGCAAATAGTTGTGCAGAACTTGGTCATTATGTACAACAGTTTCTCCTCAAGCAGGGAACCTAGAACTGGGGAAAAGGTTTATACTTGCTACCTGAACTGGATTAAGAGTTAATTTCTCATCTGAAGGCACTACACATTAGCTATTTTAAGCTGTGAAATCAAATTTGCAGTAACAGACTTGGCAATTAATCACCTAGTATTTGTGTCTTTAAAAATGATATATAGCCCAGCACCAGTAGACGGCTGCCAACAATCTGAGTGAGGCAGGCTGAGATCCACCAGGTGGAGGTGAAGCTGCTCTTGGTTTTATTTGTGTATATCCGAGCTGACCACATCAACACTCATTTTTTTGTTGTTAGGTGCCGTTGAGTGGATTCCAGCTCATAGTGACCCTATGTACAACAGAACGAAACACTGCCCAGTCCTGCGCCATTCACACAATCATTGTTATGCTTGAGCCCATTGTTTCAGCCACTGTGTCGGTGCATCTCCTGGAGGGTCTTCCTCTTTTTCACTGATCCTCTACCAAGCATGATGTCTTTCTCCAGGGCCTGGTCCCTTCTGATAACATGTACAAAGTACATGAGACAAAGTCTCGCCATCCTCACTTCTAAGGAGCATTCTGGCTGTACTTCTTCCAAGACGGATGTGCTCGTTCTTCTAGCAGTCCGTGGTATATTCAATTTTCTTTGCCAGCACCATAATTCGAAGGCATCAATTCTTCTTCGGTCTTCCTTATTCATTGTCCAGCTTTCACATGCATAGGAAACAATTGAAAACAGCATGGCTTGGGTCGGGCGCACTTGATGTCCTCAAGGTGACATCTTTGGTTTTTGACACTTAAAGAGGTCTTTTGCGGCCAGACCTCTGTTTAGTGACAAGCAGAGAAGGGAGACCATTGCATGTTTTTCTAAGAAGTCTGGCAAAAACAAACAAACAACAACAACAACAAAAAACCAAACCTTCAAAATCACCATGACTTACCTTTGACATATAAATTACCTGAAACCTATAGACAGTTTTCTGATGGGTAATTGTGCTTAAGGTTCGTACATTCTGGTATCCTTGTTCTGGCCATTACTTTTGGTGTTCATAAAAAAGCAGAGGATACCGTAGGCCCATAGGTCAGTTTTGGCTTACTGCACTTGCTTGTGAGCTAGCTCAGTACTCTAACATGTGATATATATCCATGGTGTAGTGGGAAAAAATGCTGGTGGCCTGAATTCCGTTTTAGGGGCTCTTTTTAGGCAAGTGGCTTCTTTTTTCTGGCCCTCAGCTTTCTTATCTGTGAAATGAGTGAATTATACTAACTGATCTCTAGAAACTCTTTACCATGTGTACAAGTGTTTGGGTGATTGTTTTTTTAATTTGGAAAAGAATAAATTTGTTGTTAAACATTTGAAACCAAACCAAGGAGATGAAGGAGGAAAGCGATATTTAGCATAGACATTTACATTTGTTAAATTAAACTCCACATGATGATATTGATGGTGAGAACTGGAATGAGACAGTCTTCACTATTCTTCCCTGGCTCTAATATAGCACAGATGTGATAATGAAGTCCATATGTCGCCTCGCAGAAACTATCCGATTAGACGTAAAATGTTAAAACAAAAAATCTGATAACTCAACTGAGCTATCAACTTGTTTTAGGCAGCACAGAGAATAATAATAAAAACAACACAAAATGCAGCTACTAAAACAAGTGAAATATGAAATGCTTTTTCCCAATTTATGGGTTCTAGTCCCACCTAGGTTTAGAAAAAGAAAAAGAAAGAAATAGCTCCTTTCTGTGTGTTAAGTAAAATTTTAATCATTTTCAAATCAAAGGCAGTACAGAAATGAAATGTGAAGAGCTCTGAGTAACAAGCATTGGTTTGTTCTCTTGTATTCTAAATTCTAAACATGGTTTGATAACATGAGCCAGCCTTAGTGGATCTAAATATTCTAAATTATAATTAGCAAGTATATGACATTTTAATTGATTTTTTTTATGTTAGTCGAAGAAGCTGATTTAAAAGAAAGCATAAACCAAATTTGATTCCAGCTTTTAACTATACAGCTAGCTTAGGAAATATCAAGAACCGATTGTGGAGATTGTAGGAGTGTTACTCCCATGTTCCTGGTATTTCCCTCCTTTAAAAAAGAATGAATTCATTATTTAAAAAAATTACCCATGATGAGGACAGATTTCATATGGTGACTCCTCCCACCCATTAAAAAAATCAGTATGTACATTCATTGGCACTCTCCTTGGTTTGCTTTGCCTTCTTCCATATGTGTTTTTATTGTTATATTAAGGTATGTGCGTTAGCTGTGCAGTAGTGAGCTCTTGGAAACACAGCCACATATTGCTGTGCCACCTGCCTGAAGTTTTGAAAATTAGCTCTGAATGCAATGTAGTCTTTGATGCAGGATTTTTCTTTCCTGAGACATTTACATGAAAGCAGAATCCTTGATTTTAATAACTCACCTATTCCTCAGGCTTATTTCCCACTGAACTTGTCATATTGCTCATGAGGGACATTGCAGCTGGTTGCTGTGGAACTGGTGGACACTACATATAAGGTTGTGACTTCAGGTAGAAATTTAACAGAAGGAACTGCCAATTTCTTAAAGAAACAGTATAAACTCAGTTTTTTGAATATGGGTGCAGACCTTCTGTTAATAATTTAACAGTAACAGTTCTGGTTTTGGTGAAAAAATGTTTAAAAAGTTAGTTTCACAATGTGCCTTATATCAAGAGCGTACATTTATTTTAAATTCTAGTTTTTCCTTAAAAAAGAAACAAAAAACTTTTCATTTTTTAGAAGACCAGTTCTTCCTAATAACCGCCTAGTAAAAGTTTACCTATAAAATGAACACACGCACACATTTTCTGTATTATTGTACATTTTTTCTAGCAGTCTTCTGGACTAAATCACTTCCCCATACTTTTATGTTGAGCAAAAACTATGTTTCCAAATGTATAATCTTAGCTCTGGAATTTACACTGTAACTTCTAGTTTTCACTCCCCTCCTGGTTGTGAATTTGAGGAATACTTTATATGTTCACTTTAGTATGTGTTGAAAAAGAGCATGTGGCCATTTTTCTGTGTATTCTTCTAAGATAACCCGGTTAGTGGCGGGTCATCTTACTTCTCTGAGCTCATTTCCCATATCTGTATAAATCGAAGGTTATGGGTATAGGTGTGAGAGGTGGAAGTTTGAGTTAGAAAAAATTCTCACGTGTATTCCAGTTCTAGACATTGTATGACATTGTGGAAGTAGAACGTTTTGACGGTTCCATGACCACATCTGTATTCAAATTTGCTCATCATCGATGTGGCTTTTACTGTAAGGAATTTCGTAGTAGTTACACAACCACGCTGCACGTAGACTTCTAAAAGAAGATTTAGGTATACTCTGAAACATTTAATTTGCTTGGCTATTCACATTTACCATTTGCCAGAGATGTCTTTGTCGAACGAGAATTTGTGTTGGCTTTTAAGAATGTGAATAAGGCTGAATATAAATGTAAGTAGGGTCATTTATCAGTATCTGTTCTTTTATTACATTAGTTGAATTAATGTCTAAGCATTTGGCCTGAGGAATATATATGGCGGCTCTATTTTATTAGCCTTAATCCTCTCATCCTTTTACCTTAAAACAAGTACAAAATAATTATGAATTAATGAATATTCTTGTAATCTTCCATCTCCAATGAAGTACTTAAGGAATAAAATTAATAGAGCTGTCATCCTTCCTCTTCTCCTTGTTCTTTCTAGACATTGGTTGGGTAATGATTCTGTTCTCTCTTATTATCTAATCTAGTCACAATAAGTTTTCTCTCTGTGAAGCAAAAAGCCAGTGGCTTAAATTGTGTCGCCATTACTTCCACAATCAAATGCTCAGATACCCTAATAAATACAAGGCCCCTTGAAATCCTTACATAAAGGGAAGCAGCAGAAGTGCTATATTAATCTAGTATCTCCCTGAGAAAATCGACCGAATGTGTATGGGTTTTGCTCTTTTCGTGATAATGTTATATCATTGTGTCATTTATGTAGATATCCTTGGGACAGAGGACCTTATTGCAGAAGTGACTTCCAATGATTCTGTGAGATTTTACCCCTGGACCATTGATAATAAATACTATTCAGCGGATATCAATCTATGTGTGGCGCCAAACAAATTTCTTGTCACTGCAGAGATTGCAGAGTGTGTCCAAGCGCTTGTGATTTACTTTGACAGTACACAAGTAAGACTTTATTTTTCACGGTGCCTTGAATACGCCTGCCCCCCCGCCCCCGCGCCCTGAATTTTCTGTGGGTTCTCTTAATGCCTCTTTTTCTGTTTTTGTTTGTTTGTACATTTGTTTTTCCTCCCTCTAGAAATCTGGCCTGGATAGTGTCTCTTCATGGCTTCCACTGGCAGAAGCTTGGTTACCTGAGGTGATGATCTTGGTCTGTGATAGAGTGTCTGAAAATGGTAAGCTACTTGGATGGTACAGTAGTTGGTACATACATTTGTCATCCCTTGGTAAACAGAATACATTTGTTTCCTTAACTGAGAACAATACATATCATGTGCTAAACTTTATTATTTTACCGAAATATTTCAGCTGTTTCTTTTTGGAATCTTGAGATATTCTTTTTTTTTTTTTAAGGAATGGACACTTTGGAGTTGAGAAATAATTTTCTCTATATTACCTTATTTTAAATACCTTAAGAATAACACCGATATTAAGAAAAAAATATTGAGATTTGTAGAGAGTATTGCAGAGATATTGATGTTTTATTTATAAACATTCTTTTGCATACTGTCTTAGGCATAAACCGACAAAAAGCTCAAGAATGGTGCATCAAACATGGCTTTGAATTGGTAGAACTTAGTCCAGAGGAGTTGCCTGAGGAGGATGGTAAGTGCATGTCGGTAGAAAGCATGGCATTTGGATTCAGATATGAGAGATTATTTTAATTCAAGACAGACGAATCACAGTAAAATTAAAAGAGCATTATTCATTCCCCCCCTCCCCCAGCTGTTTGAAAAGATGAGAGAAAAATTCATTGATGTGGTCTTACCATCAGTTTAATCATCCGTTCATTTGGTCTTAACCACCCATTTTAGGACTTTTGAAAATGTTATTTGTTTGTTTTTCTTATGCATAAAGGTAGAGGACTTCTACCTTAAATCTTGGTCCTTTCCTTAATCCCTTATCCTTTTCCTGCTGTTCTAGGTTACTGAGGACAGGCTGTTAGAGACAGGTTCTGTGTGAACTGTGTTCTGTAGACTCTTAGGAGACTTCTTTTTCAGCTGTACGAAAACTGTGTCTGTTGTTATTTTCCATATGTAGTCTTACAGTCCTCAATACCTGAAGGATTTCCATTTCCTGAATACATGATCATGCCTTCATTGTAGCCAAGGAGGCCAGTTCATTGTTGCTGTGCTACCTGAAATTACTACCCTGTTACTTTACCTTGTATCAGGCAAATTCCAGAAGCAGGGCAATACCAATATTAAGTTTATTATTATTATTATTTATGATCCTTTTCCTGCCTTTTGGAGCCCCGGTGGTGCAGTGGTTAAACAGCTTGACTGCTATCTGAAAGGTCAGTGGCTTGAAACCACCGGTGGCTCTGTGGGAGAAAGACGTGGCAGTCTACTTCTGTAGATTTAGAGCTTTGAAAACCCTGTGATGCAGTTCTACTCTGGCCTGTAGGGTTGCTGTGAGTCAGAATTGACTCAACAGCAGTGGGTTTTTTTTTTGTTTTCCTACCTGATTACAGTCAGACAGTAATTTCACTTCTTACTCTCAAACTATCTTCCTGTGATCAAGAAGTTCTCTGGATATCTGTCATAAAGAAGAGTCATTATTCTGTGGTTCCCAGGAAAAGATACGGCATTTATAGGTTTTATAACAACTAAGAAGACCGTTTCTGCCTTCAGGAAATTCATTCTCTGTAGATAACCAAGACTGGTATCTCTTTGACTCTCCTGGTATTATATAAAGGAAACCTACATTTTTGGGAGAATATGAATGGATTCCATTGGTAAGGCAAGGGGATGACTTTATGTTATTAGCCTCTTATACTGTGTATTTTTTCATTGTTTTAGTTTCTAGAATGTTTTTATTAGGAGCTCTAAGCTTTGTATGTGCTTTATTTTTTTTCAATACATAAATTACAGTGTGAAGTAACAACTAAAGAGACAAGATAATTAAGCCACAGTTATTTGAAACTATGGCTCGGGGACATATTTATACATGTGGATGAAGGTATTTGTATGTATGCATAAGTGTGTGTGTAAATATATATATTTTTCCTCTCCCTAATTAGATGACTTCCCAGAATCTACAGGAGTAAAGCGAATTGTGCAAGCCTTGAATGCGAACATCTGGTCCAATGTTGTGATGAAGAATGGTTAGTAACTTGAGACTAAAAGTCATTTTTTTCTTGTTCCTTGTAAGCTTTCAATTATTCTGATATATGTGGAACTATTAGGATTATGGAAACCCTGGTGGTGTAGTGGTTAAGTGCTACAGCTGCTAACCAAAAAGCCAGCAGTTCGAATCCGCCAGGCGCTCCTTGGAAACTCTATGGAGCAGTTCTGCTCTGTCCTAGAGGGTCACTATGAGTCGGAATTGACTCAACGGCAGCGGGTTTGGTTTGGGTGTTTTATTAGGATTGTGTGCAATCTGTAGATTTGTTCCAATTCTTGGCTCCTCAGACATTTCTAGGAATTTTAAATATATGTTTAGTAGTTAATGTAGTAAGAACTTATAGCATACCTATAATGTGCCTAGCATCGTCTTTGGCTTTGAGATATGCCCCCAAAATTGTCAGACATGGACCATGTCCTTAAGGAGCTCATAATCCAGGTGTGGAATCCAAGTGTGCACATGTAAAATGCCAGGTGACAATGCCAGGCCATCTGTGATGAGTGAAGGATGACTGATACAGGAAGTAGGTGCATAGAGGTCAGAGAGGTGGCTGTTGCCATGGACTTGATTCGACAGAGAGCTTCAAGGAGAAAGCAGGTGTCGATGGTAGTCTTCCTGGGATGGTTAAGTTTGGAGTTGATGAAGGCAAGGGTTACAAACCAAGAAGGAAACTTGGCATCAAGAAAATGGCTGTATCAAATTGACAAAAGCAACTTGAAAGATTAGGTAAGAATCTTAGGAGGCAGTGAGTTTATGTTCATGGGGGACAAACAACTCAGAAAAGGAGGGTAAGAATGGTTGCACAGCTCAAAGAATGTACGTGTAGAAACTGTTGAATTGATGTATGTTTTGCTGTGTATATTCTCAACAACAATGAAAAAAATAAATAAAATTATAAAAAAAAAAAAAGAAGGATTGGTATATGTTCTAGGTTGCTAGAAGGACCTCACCAAGTAGTAGGAACTGGCTTACAGAGAGCCCTGAACGCTAGGCCAAGGAATCTGGGCTTTTTCCTATAGGAATTGGTGAGTCACTGGAAAATTTTTAACAAGGGATTGATGCAAAGAAATTGACATTTTTGGAAGGTTAATGTGATAGGAGTGTGCAGGGTGGATTGGCATGTGAAGGAGGTGGAGTTAAGAGTCAGAAGTCAGGGAGACCAGGCAGCTGTACAGCCGCTCAGGAGTGAGGTGTTGGGGCCTGGGCTGGTGGTGGCAGTGGCCATCAGGTCGAGGGTTGGATATGAAATGTCATCTGAAGAGGGTAAGCTAGTTGGCACTCACTGGAATTGCTGCCTGTATAATGTTTTTTCCTTGTTGTGCTTGGCTGCCTCAACAAGTATGACATGCCAGGTGAAACACTGCAGAAGGGAATGAAAAACAATTTCCTTTACCCCATCTTCCCTGAGATAAAAGGTCAAGTGGAAGACCAGTTTTATAAAAAGAGAATATTTCATCTCAAGTTTTGGTAGACACTTGAATGTTTTGCAAGATTAGGTCCTTTTAGTCTGCCTGAGGTCTGATCTAACCCTTGTCATCACTGGAGATGCTCCTTCTGGCATAGGGTACCCTTTCTTCTCCTCCCCATCCCTTGTTCCTTCCCTCTTCTTTTTTTCTAAGCCCAGTTGCTATCAAGTTGATTCCAACTCATGGCAACCTCATGTGTATCAGTACAACTGTGCTCCATAAAGTTTTCAGTGGCTGATTTTTTTTAAGGTAAATTGCCAGGCCTTTCTTTGGAGGTGCCCCTGGGTGGACTCGATGGCAGTGGGTTTTTTTTTTTTTTTTTTTTGGTTTGCCTAGGTGGACCAGAAACCCTGGTGGTATAGTGGTTAAGTGTTATAGCTGCTAACCAAAAGGTCGGCAGTTTGAATCCACCATGCGCTCCTTGAAAACTCTGTGGGGCAGTTCCACTCTGTCCTATACATTTGCTATGAGTCGGAATTGACAGCGGCAGATTTTTTCTGGGTGGACTCGACCCTCTAAACTTTTAGATAATAGCCAAGTGCGTTAACCATTTGCATCACTCAGGGACTCTTTCTTTCTAGGCGGGATCTAATTTGTCTGTTATATTACATTGCCAAAATATTAGATCTTATATTGCTGTAGCAAGCAAAATAAGGCCCTAATAGGAGATTTAGAAGGAATAAAGAGATTTTAGCCATGTGGCCATCTTCTTCTTACTGATACAAACTCAAAATTAAGGCTTGGTCCTTGCTCATTTGTTTATTCAGCAAATCCTGCTGAACCTTTGCCATAGTGAGGCATTGCTCCAGACTGTCTGCACTATAAAAATAAGTTTAAGATATGCCACATAAACTAGATCAATTTAGAATAAAATTATATTCAGTGGTGCTTGTTATATTTATGAGAATTATTCTCAGAAAAGTTTGTTTGGCTTCAATCACTTTCTGAAAACTCTATCATACATTAAAGAAGTACCACTTCATAATTTACATTTATGGTTATAAATTTAGAAGCTTTACTGAACTTGCTTTATTACTTTGGAAGTATTGTTCAAGGTGTTTTTTGAAAGAAAAAAAAAGCCGTTCTACTTGTTCTAGATACTGAACAATATTCTTAAAAGAACTCCAAAACAAAGAGATACATTGTGGACTTTTCACGTTTCTTTGCTCCGAAGTGTCTGCTTTCTTCTTTTCTCTTTACAGTACTGGTACATTGGTTTAAGCTTCATCCCATGTTTAAGAGAATTCTGGCCTATGTGGCATAAAGAAAATTTACCTGTCTTCTCTCTAGGAAGAGTCCTGAATATGGAAATGCAATCGTGTTTGGATGCAGCGCAGGTCTTAAGAAGCATGAAGGGCGTCCTGGTGTAGCCTGGAATCTGACATTAGAGACAGCCCTGTTTGAGTAGATGTTGGGTTGTATTACTCTTCCAGGGTGACTTGCCTCCTCAGCCTCTGCAGAGCCCTGCGTTGTGGCGGTCTGTCTGAATGCCTGGTGAGCTGTGCGTCAGCAGCCTTTCTTCAGTATCCGAATGGTGTCTGCTAGCCCATGCTTAGACTCATTCATTTGTTTTTTGGGGGGGGGGTCTCTCTTTCTACTTTTTCGTTTTCATTTCCCCCTTTCTCTTTCTTACTTCTTTTGTTTAAACCAAAAAAAAAAAAAAAAAAATTGAAACAAAAAGTTGGCTGACAAACGAACTTATAACAGCTGAAAACTCTCAGAGTCCCGACTTGCACTAAGATCTTTATGATTTTGAAGTCTGTGCATTTAACACACTGTAACCTGTAGCCTTTTAGATTATTTTGTTGTTGTAAAGTTTCGCCTTTACTGCTGTTTCTCCAAAGAATCGAGTTTCTAGTTTTAGGAATGCCACTCAGCTATGGGAACTTAAGCGGATCTCCTATTCTCTTAGTTTTATTTTTAATCTGTAAAATGAGGTTGATCTCCACCAATCAGTGCCTCGCAGCCCTGGCTGCACATTTGAATCACCTGGGGAGTTTATAAAACCTGTACTGCCCACTTGTCACCCAGACCCTTTGTATCAGAAGGGGTGGATGGCTGCAGGATTTTTTCAAGTGCCTCAATGGTTCTAACACCCAGCCATAGTTGAGAACCACTGACGTAAATGATAGTCATCTGGTTCTAACTTGTAAGATTCTGCGCTTACTCCATGGAAGTTAATTAGACGTTTTAGAAGCTGCATTTGTCTGCTGACTGACCCACTTTCTCCTATTCCTAAATCATGTAGTATCTCCAAGTGAGTTCTCTGACTTGCGAAGCCAGGGCTGTGCCCAGCATAGAGTAACTTATAGACAGAGGTGAAAAGAGTGGGCACTGCCCTCCATATCTCCTTTGTACCTTTCTCTAGTATGGTCTGGCATCATGAAAAGGTTACCAGCTGGTACTAAACAGTCTTCCATAAGATCTGAAAGGAATAATACAGCCTTTATAAGTGGCTATGTAATTGTCTAAGGTCATATTTGAGACCCTAGGAGTATCCGGGCCATTTGAGTTCTTTTCTGTGAGCCACACGAATGGCAGCTGAGCCCAATTCAAGTTAGGAAGGTACTGTACTTGGCCTAAACTTATGAGACTATTATATTGGAGAACAATCATATTTTTCTTCCCAGTTTTTTTATGCAATATCTTTTCTAAGTCCTAACCCAGATTACATCTTCTTGTGTTTTATAGAATTTAGTAAGGGACATTGTTTTGTTTTATGATCCAAAATTGTCAACTCATAGTGACCCTATAGGACGGAGTAGAGCTGCCTTATAGGGTTTCCAAGGAGTGGCTAGTGGATTCGAACTGCCGACCTTTTGGTTAGCAGCCATAGCTCTTAACTGTTGTGCCACCAGGGCTCCTTTGGTTTCATAGTGTCTGTGAATTAGCTTGGGGAAGGCATTTAGAACCTGGAATCTGTGCATGTGCACCTGGTATGGCTTTTCAGATGGGAAAAATGAGGCCCCTGAGAAGGAGATGTGTCTTGCCCACAGTCACACAGTCAGTCAGTAGCAAAGGTGCAATCAGACGGCCGGTTTCCTGACTACAAGTGTTCTGCCATTACAGTGTGTTAATTTACATTATTGGCCAGTTAGAAAAATGAACACAGAGCAGTTAAATAATTTACCCAAGTTGCATGGAAAGTCATTGGCAGAGCTGGGTGAGTTCACTGGCTGCAGAACCCCTCAGCCTCGGTGCTTCTGGCATGAGTAAGTTTTTTGTTTTTTTTTTTACTAATTTTTATTGTGCTTTAAGTGAAAGTTTACAAATCAAGTCAGTCTGTCACATATAAGCTTATATACACCTTACTCCATACTCCCATTTCCTCTCCCCCTAATGAGTCAGCCCGCTCCCTCCTTCCAGTCTCTCCTTTCGTGACAATTTTGCCAGTTTCTAACCCTCTCTACCCTCCTATCTCCCCTCCAGACAGGAGATGCCAACACAGCCTCAAGTGTCCACCTGATACAAGGAGCTCACTCTTCATCAGCATCTCTCTCCAACCCATTGTCCAGTCCCTTCCATGTCTAATGAGTTGTCTTCAGGAATGGTTCCTATCCTGGGCCAACAGAAGGTTTGGGGACCTTGACCCCCGGGATTCCTCTAGTCTCAGTCAAACCATTAAGTATGGTCTTTTTATGAGAATTTGGGGTCTGCATCCCACTGATCTCCTGCTCCCTCAGGGGTTCTCTGTTGTGCTCCCTGTCAGGGCAGTCATCGGTTGTGGCTGGGCACCATCTAGTTCTTCTGGTCTCAGGATGATGTAAGTCTCTGGTTCATGTGGCCCTTTCTGTCTCTTGGGCTCATAGTTATCGTGTGGCCTTGGCATTCCTCATTCTTCTTTGATCCAGGTGGCTTGAGACCAGTTGATGCATCTTAGATGGCTGCTTGTTAGCATTGAAGACCCCAGACGCCACATTTCAAAGTGGGATGCAGAATGTTTTCATAATAGAATTATTTTGCCAGTTGACTTAGAAATCCCCTTAAGCAATAGTCCCCAAACCCCCACCCTTGCTCCGCTGACCTTTGAAGCATTCAGTTTATCCCGGAAACTTCTTTGCTTTTGGTCCAGTCCAGCTGAGCTGACCTTCCCTGTATTGAGTATTGTCCTTCCCTTCACCTGAAGTAGTTCTTAAAAAAAAAAAAAAAAATTTTTTTTTAAAGTTCTTATCTACTAACTAATCAGTAAATACCCTCTCCCACCCTCCCTCCCTTCCCCCCCTCGTAACCACAAAAGTATGTGTTCTTCTCAGTTTATACTGTTTCTCGCGATCATAAATTATAATAGTGGTCTTATACAATATTTGTCCTTTTGCCTCTGACTAATTTCGCTCAGCATAATGCCTTCCAGATTCCTCCATGTTATGAAATGTTTCACAGATTCGTCACTGTTCTTTAACGATGCGTAGTATTCCATTGTGTGAATATACCACAATTTATTTAACCATTCATCCGTTGCTGGACACCTTGGTTGCTTCCAGCTTTTTGCTATTGTAAACAGAGCTGCAATAAACATGGGTGTGCTTATATCTGTTCGTGTAAAGGCTCTTATTTCTCTAGGGTATATTCCCAGGAGTGGGATTTCTGGGTTGTATGGTAGTTCTATTTCTAACTTTTTAAGAAAACGCCAGATAGATTTCCAAAGTGGTTGTACCATTTTACATTCCCACCAGCAGTGTATAAGAGTTCCAATCTCTCCGCAGCCTCTCCAACATTTATTATTTTGTGTTTTTTGGATTAATGCCAGCCAGCCTTGTTGGAGTGAGATGGAATCTCATCGTAGTTTTAATTTGCATTTCTCTAATGGCTAATGATCGAGAGCATTTTCTCATGTATCTGTTAGCTGCCTGAATATCTTCTTTAGTGAAGTGTGTGTTCATATCCTTTGCCCACTTTTTGATTGGGTTGTTTGTCTTTTTGTGGTTGAGTTTTAACAGAATCATATAGATTTTAGAGATCAGGCGCTGGTCGGAGATGTCATAGCTGAAAATTCTTTCCCAATCTGTAGGTGGTCTTTTATGAGTAAGATTTTAATGAGACTGAAAGTAATGATTGTATCTGAGTTGTTGGACTTGTTTGCTTATTGCCTTTAAATAAACTAAATAAAACTTTAAATTTTAAAAAGAAGTCTCTCTGAGATGGTGTTGCTATCTATCCCACTGTCTCTGCACTCAATCCAAATTACAGATAAGGCTCTATAGCCTCTTGTACAACAGCCTGCCCCCACCTCCGCCTTTTTTGTCTTTCTTGGCACTGACTTTTTAAAAAAGTCCTGGCCAGTTGTCCTGGAGAGCCCCACGATCTGATTTGTTTCTTGTCCCCAGTGTTAACTGTGAACTGGAAGTTGCTCTAAAGGTCGGGCTGACTTCAGGTTCGAGTTTTGTTTGTTTTGTTTTTGACAAGAACACAGGGTTGTGTGTGTCCTTTAGCATCTACTGGTAGGTGTGTAATGCCAGCTCCTGGATAGTTAATGTAATAAATACTTACATATTACTTTTGAGTGAAATATGGTTTATACTTATTTTGAAATATTTTACTTCGAGTCACAATAGAACTACTCACTTTGAGTTATGACTCTTGTACATAGTAGATGCTTAGTTAATGTGTTTTTGTTACTTAAATTTGAATTGCAAGAGCAAACAGATTAATTATAGTACTACATATGCAGTCCAATTATAATTCTAGAAAGAAATTTATAAATCTTCCTGATATGGAGACGTAGTTTCTGTGTTAACTTTTTTTTTTGATGTTTTAAAATATTTTAATAATGTTACAAATAAGCTGCAAAATGCAAAGGTAAAGGAGCTGGAAATTTGGTTTTGCTGATTGGTAAGGAGCCCTGGTGCGCAGTGGTTAAAGTGCGCGGCTGCTAACTGAAAGGTCAGCGGTTCAAACCCACCAGCCGCTCTGCCGGAGAAAGATGTGACAGCTTGTTTTGGGTTCAGGTCTAAGGAAACAATACCAAAAACATGGATGTTTCCTCCACCTTAACCCTTTCCATCCTAATGTGGTGGTGAAACAAGGTAGTTGCTTTCTTTCCGTAGGCTTGTTTAGTGATGACAAGGAAAGGAGCACAGCCCAGGAGGAACCCAGGAGGTGGCAGGGACAAAATATGGAGTCCATTTACCAGAACATGCTGTCTGAACAAAGTGATGGGAAGTCTGCGTAAAACTTGATGCTAACGGTGAATCAGTGAGGAAAACTTAATTGCTGGAAACCATGACCATGGAGGGCCTGAAAAGTCTACAGAATCTTCAAAGAAGAAAAATAATTAAATGATGTCTTTATAGTTTCTTAGAATTTTTGCAGATCAGGGCCCTATATAACTTAGCATACCCATAGGCAATCTTCATCTGCCAAAGTTAGCTTTAATATCTTTAGCAATAATTTGCATAGCAGTGTACTATGGAAAATACTAACCTGTTACCTGCAATTTTCTTTTTTTTTTTCAATTTTTATTGTGCTTTAAGTGAAAGTTTACAAATCAAGTCAGTTTCTCATACAAAAATTTATATGCACCTTGCTATATATTCCTAGTTGCTCTCCCTCTAATGAGACAGCACATTCCTTCCCTCCTCTCGCTGTTTCCCTGTGCATTCGGCCAGCTTCTGACCCCCTCTGCCCTCTCATCTCATCTCCAGACAGGAGCTACCCACATAGTCTCATGTATCTACTTGATCCAAGAAGCTCACTCTTCACCAGTATCATTTTCTATCCCATAGTCCAGTCCAATCCCTGTCTGAAGAGTTGGCTTTGGGAATGGATCCTGTCTTGGGCTAACAGAAGGTCTGGGGACCATGACCTTGGGGTCCTTCTAGTTTTAGTCAGACCATTAAGTCTGGTCGTTTTACGAGGATTTGAGGTCTGCATCCCACTGCTCTCCTGCTCCCTCAGGGGTTCTTTGTTGTGTTCCCTGTCAGGGCAGTCATCAGTTATAGCCGGGGACCATTTAGTTTTTCTGGTCTCAGGCTGATGTAGTCTCTGATTTATGTGGCCCTTTCTGTCTCTTGGGCTCATAATTACCTTATGTCTTTGGTGTTCTTCATTCTCCTTTGCTCCAGGTGGGTTGAGACCAATTGATGCATCTTAGATGGCCATTTGCTAGTGTTTAAGACCCCGGACGGCACTTTCCAAAGTAGGATGCAGAATGTTTTCTTAATAGATTTTATTTTGCCAGTTGACTTAGATGTCCCCTGAAACCATGGTCCCCAAACCCCCGCCCCACTATGCTGGCCTTCGAAGGTTTCAGTTTATTCAGGAAACTCCTTTGCTTTTGGTTTAGTCCGGTTTTGCTGACCTCTCCTGTATTGTGTGTTGTCTTTCCCTTCACCTAAAATAGTTCCTATCTACTATCTAATTAGTGAAAAACCTTCTCCCTCCTCCCTCCCCACTCTTGTAACCATCAAAGAATATTTTCTTCTCTGTTTAAACTATTTTTTGAGTTCATATAATAGTGGTCTCATACAATATTTGTCCTTTTTCACCTGACCAATTTCACTCAGCATAATGCCTTTCAGATTCCTCCATGTTATGAAATGTTTCACAGATTCATCGTTATACTTTATCGATACGTAGTATTCTGTTGTGTGAATGTACCATAATTTATTTATCCATTCGTGTGTTGATGCACACCTTGGTTGCTTCCATCTTTTTGCTATAGTAAACAGTGCTGCAGTGCACATGGGTGTGCATACATCTGTCCATGTAAAGGCTCTTGTTTCTCTAGGATATATTCCAAGGAGTGGGATTGCTGGATCGTATGGTAGTTCTATTTCTAGCTTTTTAAGGAAGTGCCAAATCGATTTCTGAAGTGGTTGTACCATTTTACATTCCCACAGGCAGTGTATAAGTGTTCCAGTCTCCCCAACATTTATTATTTTGTGTTTTTTAGGTTAATGCCTGCCTTGTTAGAGTGAGATGAAATCTCATTGTAGTTTTGATTTGTGTTTCTCTAATGGCTAATGATCGTGAGCATTTCCTCGTGTATCTGCTAGCTACTTGAATGTCTTCTTTAGCGAAGTGCCTGTTCATATCCTTTCCCTGTTTTTTAATTGGGTTATTTGTCTTTTTGTTGTTGAGTTTTTTTGCAGTATCATGTAGATTTTAGAGATCAGATGCTGATTGGAAATGTCATAGCTAAAAACTTTTTCCCAGTCTGTAGGTAATCTTTTTACTTTTTTGGTGAAGTCTTTGGATGAGCATAGGTGTTTGATTTTAGGAATTCCCAGTTATCTAGTTTCTCTTCTGCATTGTTGGTAATGTTTTGTATACTGTTCATGCCTTGTATTAGGGCTCCTAGCATTGTCCCTATTTTTTTTTTCCATGATCTTTATCATTTTAGATTTTATGTTTAGGTCTCTAATCCATTTTAAGTTGGTTTTTGTGCATGGTGTGAGGTACGGGTCTTGTTTCGTTTTTTTGCAGATGGATATCCAGTTATGCCAGCACCATTTGTTAAAGAGACTGTCTTTTCCCCATTTAATTGTTTTGGGGCCTTTTTCAAATATCAGCTGCTCATATGTGGATGGATTTATGTCTGGATTCTCAATTCTGATCCATTTGTCTATGTATCTGTTGTTGTACCAGTACCAGGCTGTTTTGACTACTGTGGCAGTATAATAGGTTCTAAAATCAGGTAGAGTGAGGCCTCCCACTTTGTTCTTCTTTTTCAGTAATGCTTTACTTATCCGCGGCCTCTTTCCCTTCCATAAGAAGTTGGTGATTTGTTTCTCCATCTCATTAAAAAATGTGGTTGGAATTTGGATCAGAATTGCATTGTATCTATAGATGGCTTTTGGTAGAATAGGCGTTTTTACAATGTTAAGTCTTCCTATCCATGAGCAAGGTACCTTTTTCCACTTCTGTAGGTCTCTTTTGGTTTCTTGCAGTAGTGTCTTGTAGTTTGCTTTGTATAGGTCTTTTACGTCTCTGGTAAGATTTATTCCTAAGTATTTTATCTTCTTGGGGGCTACTGTAAATGGTATTGATTTGGCGATTTCCTCTTAGATGTTCTTTTTGTTGGTGTAGAGGAATCCAACTGATTTTTGTGTGTTTATGTTGTATCCTGATATTCTGCTGAACTCTTCTAGTAGTTTCAGTAGTTTTCTTGAGGATTTTTTAGGGTTTTCTGTATATAAGATCATGTCATCTGCAAATAGAGATACTTTTACTTCTTCCTTACCAATCTGAATGCCCTTTCTTTCTCCATCTAGCCTAATCGCTCTGGCTAGGACCTCTGGCACAATGTTGAATAAGAGTGGTGATAAAAGGGCATCCTTGTCTGGTTCTTAATCTCAAGGGGAATGCTTTCAGACTCTCCCCATTTAGGATGATGTTGGCTGTTGGGTTTGTATAAATGCCCTTTATTTTGTTGAGGAATTTTCCTTCTATTCCTATTTTGCTGAGAGTTTTTATCAAGAATGGGTGTTGAACTTTGTCAGATGCCTTTTCTGCATCAATTGATAAGATCATGTGGTTCTTGTCTTTTGTTTTATTTATATGATGGATTACATTAATTGTTTTTCTAATGTTGAACCATCCCTACATACCTGGTATGAATCCTACTTGGTCATGGTGAATTATTTTTTTGATATGTTGTTGAATTCTGTTGGCTAGAATTTTGTTGAGGGTTTTTGCATCTAAGTTCGTGAGGGATATAGGTCTGTAAGTTTCTTTTTTTGTGATGTCTTTACCTGTTTTGGTATCAGGGATATGCTGGCTTCATAGAATGAGATTGGGAGTGTTCCACCCTTTTCTATGCTCTGAAATACCTTTAGTAATAGTGGTGTTAACTCTTCCCTGAAAGTTTGGTAGAACTCGCAGTGAAACTGTCCGGGCCAGGGCATTTTTTTGTTGGGAGTTTTTTGATTACCTCTTTAAACTCTTCTTTTGTTATGGGTTTATCTAGTTGTTCTAGCTCTGTTTGTGTTAGTTTAGGTAGGTAGTGTGTTTCAAGAAATTCATCCATTTCTTCTAGGTTTTCAAATTTGTTAGAGTACAATTTTTTGTAGTAATCCGATATGATTCTTTTCATTTCAGTTGGGTCTGTTGTAATATCATCCATCTCATTTCTTATTTGGGTTATTTGCTTCCTCTCATGTTTTTCTTTTGTCAGTTTGGCCAGTGGTTTATTAATTTTTTTAATTTTTTCAAAGAACCAGCTTTTGGTCTTGTTAATAACTCTTTCAATTGTTTTTCTGTTCCCTGTTTCATTTAATTCTGCGCTATTTTTTATTATTTGCTTTCTTTTGGTGCCTGTGGGTTTCTTTTGTTGCTCTCTTTCTATTTGTTCAAGTTGTAGGGATCATTCTTTGATTTTGGCCCTTTCATCTTTTTGTCTGTGTACATTTATTGATATAAATTGACGTCTGAGCACTATTTTCATTGTGTCCCCAAAGGTTCTGATAGGAAGTGTTTTAATTCTTTTCGGATTCTATTAATTTCTTTATTCCATCCTTCATGTCTTCTATAACCCAGTCGTTTTTAAGCAGGGTATTATTCAGTTTCCAAGTGTTTGATTTCTTTTCCCTGCTTTTCTGTTACTGATTTCTGCTTTTATGGCCTTGTGGTCAGAGAAGATGCTTTGTAATATTCGAATATTTTGGATTCTGCTAAGGCTTACTTTATGTCCTAATATGTGGTCTATTCTAGAGAATGTTCCATGTGCATTGGAAAAGAAAGTATACTTGGCTGCTGTTGGGTGGAATGTTCTGTATATGTCTATGAGGTCAAGTTGGTTGTGGCATTTAGGTCTTCCTTGTCTTTACTGAGCTTCTTTCTGGATGTTCTTTCCTTCATTGAAAGTCATGTGTTGAAGTCTCCTACTGTAATTGTGGAGCTGTCTATCTCACTTTTCAGTGCTGCTAGAGTTTGTTTTATATACCTTGCAGCCCTGTCATTGGGTGCGTAAATATTTAATATGGCCATATCCTTCTGATGTATTGTCCTTTTAATCATTATATAGTGTCCTTCCTTATCCTTTGTGGTAGATTTAACTTTAAAGTCTATTTTGTCAGAAATTGATATTGCCACTCCTGCTCTTTTTTGATTGTTGTTTGCTTGATATATTTTTTTCCATCCTTTGAGTTTTAGTTTGTTTGTGTCTCTAAGTCTAAGATGTGTCTCTTGTAGGCAGCATATAGACAGATCGCGTTTTCTTATCCATTCTGCCGCTCTCTGTCTCTTTATTGGTGCATTTAGTCCATTTACATTCAGGGTAATTATGGATAGGTATGAGTTTAGTGCTGTCGTTTTGATGTCTTTTTTTGTGTATTGTTGACAGTTTCTTTTTCACACTAATTTTTTGTGCTGAGTAGCTTATAGTCTTTTCCTCTTATTCTTTTTTGTTGATTTTGTTTCTGCTGAGTATGTATTTTTTTTCTTGTGTTTTATTTTGATGAGTAGGATTGTTAGTCTCCTTTGTAGTTACCTTAATATTTACCCCTATTTTTCTGTGTTTAAAGCTAACTTTTGTTTCTTTATATCGCCTTATCTTCCTTTCCATATGAAAGATCTGTGACTACATTTCCTAGTCCCTCTTTATTGTTTTAATGTCACCTTCTTTTACATAATGACATCACTGTTTCCCTGTTTTAAGCGTTTTTTTAATCTTGATTTATTTTTGTGATTTCTCTATCTGGTTTGACATCTGATTACTCTGTCCAGTGTTCTAATTTTAGGTTGATATCCGATATTGATTTTCTAACTAGAGAACTCCCTTTAGTATTTCTTGTAGTTTTGGTTTGGTTTTTACGAATTCCCCAAACTCCTGTTTATCTGGTAATGTCCTAGTGTCGCCTTCATATTTGAGAGACAGTTTTGCTGGATGTATGATTGTTTTCTGGGAATTTTTTTCCTTCAGTGCTTTATATAAGTCATCCCGTTGCTTTCTTATGAGCATGGTTTCTGCCAAGTAGTCCGAGCTTATTCTTACTGACTCTCCTTTGTAAGTGACTTTTCGTTTATTCCTAGCTGCTCTTAAAATTCTTGATTTTTGGTTTTAGCAAGTTTGATTATATGCCTTGGTGACTTTCTTTTAAGATCTACCTTATATGGAGTTCGATGAACATCTTGGGTAGATCTCATCTTTCACAATATCAGGGAAGTTTTCTGCCAACAGATCTTCAACAGTTCTCTCCGTATTTTCTGTTGTCCCTCCCTGTTCCAGTACTCCAGTCACTCGTAGGTTACTTCTCTTGATAGAGTCCCGCGTGATTCTTAGGATTTCTTCATTTTTTAAAATTCTTTTTTCTGATTTTTCTTCAAATATATTGGTGCTAAGTGCTTTATCTTTAGTTTCTCCAATTCTGCCTTCCACTTGCTCGATTCTGCTCCTCTGACTTTCTGTTGAGTTGTCTAATTCTGTAATTTTATTGTAAATCTTCTGAATTTCTGATTGCTGTCTCTCTATGGATTCTTGCAGCTTATTAAATTTTTCATTATGTTCTTGAATAACGTTTTTAATTTCTTCAACTGCTTTATCTCTGTGTTCCTTGGCTTGTTCTGCATATTGTCTGATCTCGTTCCTGATGTCTTGAAGGGTTCTGTATATTAATCTTTTGTTTTCTGCATCCAGTAATCCCAGGAAGGCACCATCCAGAAAATCCCTTGATTCTTTGTTTTGAGAACTCATTGAATGGATCATGGTCAGCTTCTTTATGTGATTTGATATTGACTGTTTTCTTCAAGCCATGTCTAAGTTATTGTATTAGTTTATTTTATGTTTGCTTACTGTATCCTAGCTTCTTGCTTTGTTTTGTTTTGATATGTCCAAATAGATTGCTTGAGTGAGCTAGCTTGATTATTTTCGCCTTTGAAGCTCTAATGTCCTGCCACCATATGGCTAGAGCTGTTATCAGGTGTATGAGCCTAGGAGTCCATTCACTTTCTTGTATGGATTCAGCTCAGGTGTCCAGGTAGTTGGTCATCAAGTGTGTGGTACAATCTCTGTCCTACAGTCTTAGAGGGGCGTGCAGTATCAGGTTGCAGCAGAGGGTCACGCTCTGAATAAGGCAGGGGGCTGACAACCATCCCCCTAGTGTCTATGAGGAAAGCGCATCCCTATTCCCAAGAGTGCACAGGCGGATGGTTTCTGCAGACGGACCATGGGCACCCAGTACTTTTGGTTGTAGGGACCGGGAGGTACCAGTTATCCTTTGACCCCTGTCGCAGGTGGCTGGGTGACCTGAGTGGAGCCACCAGTCCTTAGGCCCCTGCTGTGGGTAGGTTAGGACCCTGTTTAATAGGCAAAGCGTAGTCAAATATGAAACACCCACCTCTCCACTGCACAGCTGAAACAGTTGTAGTCTGCCAACAAGGGCCTATTCTCTTGAAATAGGCCCACACAGGTCCATGCAGGGGGGAAAGGTATTCAAAGTCCACGGACCATTTATGCCTGGATAGGAGCCACTTCTGTCCTGAGCTCCCCAGGTTAGTGGAGCTGGCAGATTTTCTTTTCCCCCTATTGTGAATTTATTCTTTTCCAAGGCCGGGAGAATGGCTCAGGGCGTGCAGCAGGACCTATCTCAGTCCCAAGGAGATTGACAGCCACCGAAGCCAGCTTGGGTGCTGGAGGCGCAGTAAGATATACGCAAGTACTTAGCTTTTGCCGAGAGCACCGTTCTTCTCTGGTTCCAGAGGTGTGAGTAGGCTGTGTGGCTGGCTGTTTCTCCCTGAGGAAACTGTGGCTGGAGCCCCACCGTGGCCAGTCCCGGGAATGGTGCCTGAGGGTTCCCGGCGATTCAGGTCTGGCAACTCCTCTCCACTTCTGAACTGTCTCTCCCTCCCCCTGCCACTCAGTCCACTTTCTAAGTTTGCCTTTGATGTTCAGGGCTCCTAGCTTGTCATAAATATAATTGTTTCACTTGTTTTTTCATGTCTCAGTTGTAAGAGGGTTCACCGGAAGCATCAGACTACTCCGCCATCTTGGCCTCCCCCCCAACATGTTAACCTTTTTTTCTTCTTCCATTTTCTTTTTAAATTTTTATTGTCCTTTAAGTGAAAGTTTACAAATCAAGTCAGTCTGTCACATATAAGCTTATATACACCTTACTACACACTCCCATTCACTCTCCCCCTAATGAGTCAGCCCACTCCCTTCCTCCAGTCTCTCCTTTCATGACCGTTTTGTCAGTTTCTAACCCTCTCTACCCTCCCATCTCCCCTTCAGATGGGAGATGCCAATACAGTCTCAAGTGTCCACCTGATACAAGTAGCTCACTCTTCATCAGCATCTCTCTCCAGCCCATTGTCCAGTCCCTTCCATGTCTGATGAGTAGTCTTCGGGAATGGTTCCTGTCCTGGGCCAACAGAAGGTTTGGGGACCGTGACCACTGGGATTCCTCTAGTCTCAGTCAGACCATTAAGTCTGGTCTTTTTATGAGAATTTGGGGTCTGCATCCCACTGTTCTCCTGCTCCCTCAGGAGTTCTCTGTTGTGTTCCCTGTCAGGGCAGTCATCGGTTGTGGCTGGGCACCATCTAGTTCTCCTGGTCTCAGGATGATACAAGACTCTAGTTCATGCTGCCCGTTACATGTTAACTTTTAATAACTTAATTTTATGTCCTTGGCTCTACCAATGTCTTATTTCATAAGCTAAAGCATGCATTCTTAGTGGGGATGTATGACCTCCAAGGGGGTGAAAATTGGTTCTTGGAGGGAAAAAAAATCGTAATGTTTTTATGTATCATCCGTGGTATTAAAATTTTCAATTGGGTGATTATCATAAATAGGAAAAAAGTATCTGAAATGGCTCTTTCAAACTCATTGCCGTGGAGTGGATTCTGACTCATAGCAACCCTGTAGGACAGAGTAGAACTGGCCCCTGGGGTTTCCAAGGAGCAGCTGGTGGATTCAAACTGCCAACCTTTTGGTTTGCAGCCACATACTTAACTGCTGCGCCACTAGGGCTCTAGGATGATGATATGCAAAAAGGCTGAGAAACATTGAGCGAAGGGTACCAGTAGTATATAATAAGCTCTTTCCTAAAGGAAATCCCCGGATATCACAGGATTCATTGTACAGGTCAAACTTCGAGGGAAGTGAAACGTTTCAACTATGCATTAAAGGCACGACTTCAAAAGGTCTAGGAAACGAAGTGGTTAGGACTGCCTTTACAGTGGGCTGTGCTTTTTAAATGTTCTGGTCTACATCCGTTTGCTTGCTGTCTGTCCTTTCCTATAGTGGCCTGACTTAAATTCTCTTCCCCTGAAAATGTGACTGCAGTCAAGCTACAGCTCAAGGAAAGTAATGTAGATAAAATATCAGCTGCCGGGTTGAACTACTCGTAGCCCCTATCAGAGCCTGACTTGTTGTGAAAAACCAACCATCTGAGTCTAGACTTGTTGTTGTGAAAAACCGACCATATGAGTCTATGTTTTATAATTGATAATGTCTACTTATTATCATTATCATGAAAGAAGAAACTGAAGTTTGTCACATTTTAGAAGTTAATTTTTCCTCCTTTTTGGTTTCCTGTGAGATTGTCTTTTCTTTCAATTGTTCTGGTACATCAAAAAGCCTAGTTGCAGAGTGGTTTATTATTTATCAGATGATCTAGGCATCATGCTTGGTATTGTGCCTTGCACCTGGGAGACAGTCAGTAAATAATAGCTTTTAAGGGCAAGATGGTTAGTAGAATGCCCGATGAGTTTTTTGTTGTTGTGTTTTTTTTTTTTCCAGGTGAGGTTATCATTTTGCTGTTTTACATAGGAAGGTAGCATTATACAACGTGTCCTTGTTTAACCTCAGTTTAGTGTTACTTCAAGTTGCCATATTGGGGCCTTTGACGCCTGAGCACTGACAAGTGCTGTGGAGGGTTTCCTCTGCATTTCATTGTCTGCATTCAAGGTTTTTGGGTATTCAGTGGGTCTTTAACCAAATACCACTGGGGAGTGAGGGGCAAGGAAGGGAAGTTCTGTGATCTTTTATTGTTTCTAATCAGCGAAGGAAGGATTAGACTAAACAAATGCTACAAAGTTGTGACTTTGATCCTTCCGTGGTAAGCAATAATTGTAGAGTTTAGACTTCAAAGCCCTGAGAGTTTACTTTTCCTTTACCTATTATAGTTTGATTTCCAGCAGTGCAAGTAGGTGAGGAGTAAGTGGGATTTTAATAGTAGAAACAACAGGTCTTTCACTTGGCAATTTTCTATGTTTTCCCATCGTAAATATAAAGAATTGATCATCTGTCAATGTGTTTCCCCCTAAAGTTACTTGGTAACAAGATACCATGGCAGAAATCTTAGATTCTAATCCAAGGATTCATTTGTAATTAATGAACAGTGCAGTAGTAAGAAATGTGTACCAAAAACCACAAGGTCTACTGTGATATGAAGGATACTCTACTGAGAAAGTAGATAAATGGCTAATGCCTTTAATATATAATTTTTTTTAGGTAAAAAATAATTTATTTGAGAAGACAAGAACAAGCAAATGTGTAGAGACCAAAGCTTATTAGTAGTTACCAGGGATGGAAAGGAGAGGGAAAAGGGAGATTATTGCTTATGAAGCACTGAGTTTTGGTTTATACCTGTTGCCATTGAGTCGATTTGTAGTAACGGAAAAATCGTATTGATTAAGGGTAGGATTGCATAGCCAATTAATGTAATTGCTGTCAATAAGTTATACACCTGTAAAAAGTTGAATTGGCAATAGGTGTGTGATTTACAACAACATCAAAAAGAGTAGCTGCTGAGGCTGCTCGTGTAGAACCAAACACCTCATGGGATTTGATTTCTTGGTTTGGAGGTGTAGGGTCATGGATTCATGGGACATCCCAATTAATTGGCTAATACCATGTTTAGTGCTTCTATTGTACCTCCTACTTTGTTGCATAGTGCCTGGGTTCTTAAAAGCTTGCAAGGGACCATCCAAAGTACAATTCTCTATTCACCTGGAGCAACAGAGAAGGTAAGAGAGTCAGAAATGGGAAGAAGAAATGAAATGTGTGGCTAATTGTCTCCATGAACAACTGGCTCCTTTGCCATGAGACCAGAAGGACTGGATGGTGCCCAGCTGCCATTACTGAACATTCTGATCAAAGATTCTGTAGAAGAATCTTGATCTAAAGAGAGAAAATATAGAACAGGGTTTCAAATTCTCATGGAATCCAGATATTCTGGAGCCACAGAGGCTGGATGAAACCCTGAATCTATTGCCCTGAGATAATCTTTAAACCTTAAATCAGAAACATCCCCCAAAGTCCTCTTAAAACCAAACCATAGTTTAGCTTAACCAGTGAAGAATTTCTGCCTTGAGCATTGTGCTCTTTTAAGAACTGTCTGTATGGGATCAAACTGACAACAGCAACATGAGAGATTAGATGGGAGACGTAAGGGGCAGTGAGTTCATGTTAATGAGGGAGGAACAACCTTGAAAAGGAGGGTGAGAGTGGTTGCAGTACTGCGAGAATGTAATCAGTGCTACTGCACTGTACGTGTTGAAACTGTTGAATTGGTGTATGTTCTGCTATGTATATTCTCAACAACGAAAAGTAAATTATTCTTTAAAAAGTAAAAAATGATGATTAAGTAAAAAACTTGAACCTAATATAACAACATCAAATCAGTAAGAGGAGGAATGGTTAATGAAGGGTATGTTAGGCTAAGATTCTGGTTGGGTCTCCCTTTGTGGTCGTGGGGAAATGGTTTCATGTCTCTGCACCCCAGTTGCCTAATCTGTAGGATGGTAGTGTAGAAGTGCGTCATACCTAAGATCCCTTTGAATATGTTCTATGAAACTGAGCTCCTTAAGTCAGAGCGAGTTGCTTTTCTTCTTATCCCCGTGCCGAATATTGGGAACTGAAAAAAATGAATAATCTCTGTGAATGTTGCCATCAGAAATATATTCCTTATAAAGAAATAAATATATATCTTTGTAAATGTATATAAAAATACATATCTTATAAGTAAGATATATATTGATTTCTCTGTGTGTGTGTGTATAGAAGGCATAAATTGGCATGGAGATGGAGTCGTAAGAAAGACAACAAGGAGAAGAAAGAATTGTGAAGAATTAGAAAAGATAGGAGGAAATAAATGTTTGAAGAAAGTGATGGTATTTCTTTTAAAAAAGCATCCCCCAAATTATCCATAAGTAAATGAATGGTGGGGGAATGTTTTCAAATTAGTCACCCCAGAGGTACTGCTCTTCTGCCACCACCTTGTAAGACATTTTTGGTACCCTGCTTTGGAATTATTTTTGGAGGTGGCTTTAAAAAATGTTTGTCTTTTTCTTCATAGTGAAGTCTTGTTTTATAGTTCATGTTCTCTATCACATTTGGTTCTGAATCATTTTTTACTTGATTCTGAACATTCCTTTGAGGATTTTCAAAAGAGTGTGCTTCAGGCTCTGCAGATAGGGCTTTATGATGGAACCATTATTGGAATTAGTGTAGAACTCCCTTTTACACTTTGGAAAAGTCAGTATTCATTCCAATGTTTAGCTCAATTTGTTAAGAATTTGTGTGTGCACACAGTTACAGAAAAAAAGACTAGAAGGGCATATCAAACCTGTTGACATTGATTCTGACTCATAGTGACCCTGTAGGCTAGGTTAGAACTGCCCCATAGGGTTTCCAAGGAGCGGGCTGGTGGATTCGAACTGCCAACCTTTTGGTTAGCAGCTGAGCTCTTAACCACTATGCCTTGTTTATTTGGTGATTTAATTTTCTTGCTTATACTTTTTTCTATTTACCAAATTTTCTATAATAAATATATAGTTTATAATCAGGAAAAAGTGAAAAATATAGTCTGATTACTTTGTGGTCACGTTAGTTATATTTTCAGTTATTAGCAGAAACAGTTTTTGATTTCAAACAGGTGTCCCAGGTGTTATAGAAGAGCAGAGGTTCACTTACCTGAATCCAAAGGCAGTAGTGGAGCTAGGTACAGTGTTTAAGGCTATTTCTCTAAATAAACACCATTTTTAATAACATACTTCAAATTTTTTGCCCTTGTCAAGCAGTAGTTTAGTGAAGGAGTATAGATCGGTTCTTCTAATTCTTTTGTGATTTCAAAACACCTTTCAACTCGAATGTAGAATAAAAGTGTTGGCTTACTTCCATTAATACTGGTGAAATAATTTCTGATGAAGTGCTTTCTTAAAAGAATTGTTACCCAAATAGTGTAATGTGATTTCAGAATACAATTCAAAAATAGGTACAGCTTCACTTTGTAAATGGAAATATCTTAGTTGTGGTTATGGTAAGTTTGGGTTATCACATGGATGGAAAAGAACACGCTGATAACAAAAGGAAAATATTTTGGGGGGAGGGAAAAGGAATGTAAAGAAAACTAGAACATGGAGGAAACTTGAACTTCTTCAGATGATGCCAAATGATACTTTAAAGAAGTAAAAACTGAAATATGAGCACAGAAAATACATAACAGGTTATATAAGACATTTTGGGAGTGGGGCCGTGGAAGCTCTTCATATTTTGAATCACATATACGTTTGAATAAAAACTTCTCTGATTTCTGTAGCTTAGCTAACATGCACAGCATTGGTCTGACAGTCACATCAGGCTGTTTCGACATCCCTGCTGTGTGCCTAGCACTATGCTGGGAGCTGTGGAGTATGGAAGAGCCATTAACTATTGTCCCTGACTGCAAGGAGCTTATCATATAGTTGAGGATGGAGATACACTCAGGACAAATATTATACTAGCATATTCTTTGAAAGACTAACTGAAGAGGAAGAACAAAGGCACATGGCACTCAGAGAAAGGTAACTACGAGTTAAGATTGTACAAAGAAATTTCCCAAGTAGGGAGATAGTTCTAATCCTGACAGGAGGTAAAATTAAACCTTTTAAGTGTTTTTATTCTTTATTAAAAATCTTCTTAAGAAATGACTAAAAATCTGAAAATTTTAACCAAAAATGTTCCTATCCTAATCAGTAGATCTGTGTCAGTGATTCACAACCGTGACGACTTTGCCCCCTAGGGCACATGTGGCAGAGCTCGGCTGTTAACCAAAAGGTCAGCAGTTCAAATCCACCAGCCGCTCGCTAGACCCTATGGGGCAGTTCTACTCTGTTCTATAGGGTGGCTATGAGTTGGAATCGATTCAATGGCAACAGGTATAGATATTTGGTGGGCAGAGGCTACTAAATATCTTTAAATGCACAAGACAGCTCCTCACAACAAAGAATTGTCCAGCCCCAAATGTCAGTAGTGCTGTAGTTTAGAAACCCTGGTCTATATGTACTTGAGGGACATTGAAGAGACCCAAACCCAAAACCCATTGCCACTGAGTCAATTCCGACTCATAGCGACCCTCTAGGACAGAGTAGAGCTGCCCCATAGGGTTTCCAAGGAGTGCCTGGTGAATTCAAACTGCTGACCTTTGGGTTAGCAGCCGTAGCTCTTAACCACTACGCCACCAAGGTTTCCACTGAAGGGACATTGAGGCCTAATTACCTATCTGCAAGTAGCAATGACCAGTGCCTCCAAGAGCTATGGGGCTGGACTGGGATCAGTTAATGAGTGGCGTTAAAGCAGTACGTGATTAAACTATTCAGTTTGGACCTGTTCAGCTTAGTTTAATTAAAATCACAGTCTAATATAGGGACGTAACGAAAGATTACTAACAAAAGAAAACTATATATGAATAGAAACATCTTTTTGCACTTGCCCCAAGTTTGTGTCATACCCACTATTCATACATCAAGCATTGACAGTCTCAATCTTTACATGTTTCCTCTTGGCATAATGGAAAGAGCGTGTAATTTAGAATCAGAGACACTTGGAGTTCTAGTTTCAGCTGTGTGACTTTGGACAAGTTATTTCATCTCTTTTGAGTTTTTATCTATTCTGTAAAAGAGGAAAATAAAAGTACCTATCCCAATTAATTGTTAGATGATTAATGAAGGCTGGACAGAGGTTAGCAGTGAGAGCTAGACTTGGCTCCGGCACCGTATACCTTAACGCTTTTGTATCTCTTGACTTTTTGTTCCATGCTCAAAGAGATTTCCTGTTCAAAGAGATTTTTTAAGATTTAATATCTCATTCTAATAATGGATAAAATTATGAGAAATGTCAGAATGGTAGAAAGAGAACTCAGCTAGTGGCCAGAAAACCTGAATTTCATTCTGGCTCTGCCTTCTTGTGTGATCTTGGACAAATCAATCACTCTGTGCTGCAATTTTCTGACCTATAAAATGAGGACATGGAGCCCTGGTGGTGCAGTGGTTAAGCGCTCGGCTGCTAACTGGAAGGTCAGTGGTTCGAACCCACCAGCTGCTTCGCAGGAGTAAGATGTGGTAGCCTGCTTCTGTAAAGATTTACGGCCTTAGAAACCTCTTAGAGTATGGAACAAAAAGTCAAGAGATACATCCTGTTCCCCACTTGTGGGCAGCAACTGAAAAGAATGGGACATTTTCAGTAAACTATTTTGGTCTAAAAATATGCATAAACTGACATTGTATTGCATTGTTCTTCATGAATCGAGTCTGGCCTGCCCAATTTGGGTAACACCTAACGGAGGAAAAAAATAAGCCATGGAATTGGAGTATGGTGAGGTTTGTGAATTGGATTTGAAAATTCCCCAAAGCCTATTATTTACAGTAATAGAAGTGAGGGTTTCTTCTCCATCTGCTGCTAATACTCAGATAACGCCTTTGTACAGACAGCCTAAAGTATATCGTAAGAGTTCTCATGTATGCTCATGCCATGTAAAATCACTGTCTATTGAGGAGCCCTGATGGCACAGTGGGTAAAGTGCCCTGCTGCTCACAGAAAGGTTGGTGGTTTGAACCCACCAGCCACTCCACAGGAGGAAGACGTGGCAGTCTGCTTCTGTAAACTGGAAACCCTGTGGGGCAGTTCTACTCTATGAGTCAAAATGGACTTGACAGCAGTGGGCTTGGTTTGGGGTTTATTGCGTAACTGCATCAACTGCCTTAATATCAATTGCACATCGGCCAAAAGAAAGGACTGTATTGACATTGGAAACCCTGGTGGCGTAGTAGTTAAGAGTTACGGCTGCTAACCAGAAGGTCGGTTCAACTCCACCAGGTGCTCCCCGGAAACTATGGGGCAGTTCTACTCTGACCTGTAGGGTTGCTATGAGTTGGAATAGACTGGATGACAACAGGTTTTTTGGTATGTTGACATTTGAGTTAACACACTGAGGCTCAGTGAAACAGTCTTGTCAGTGTAGGAGGCAGAATCGATCTGTGTCTCTCAGCCCTCTGAGCCTCCCCGTGCTACCTCGATGACCGCTTAGTGCCCTGTTGTGCAGTGGGCACACCCCAGGCATTTGGCCTGGAGGTTCATCCAGAATGAGTGAGTTGGAGGAAGGGGTGCACGGAGGCCCAGGAGTGCATGCACAGCTCTGGTCATGCTGCCAGTGCTGAGGTTGCGGATGGAGCGGGAGAAGCAGGAGGAAAGCAGCAGGCTCTTAGTGCTGCCCAGTGCCCTTGTGGTGCTAAAAGCACAGGCACTGGGCTGATGGTGGCGTGCCCTAGGTAGGCTGGGGTACTGCCTGGATTGAGAGGTCAGGGACAAAAAGGCTGCAGGCTAATGCTCACCTTTCCACAGTTAGGGCTTCATCTCAGTTTAGAAGGCAAATCTCCCCAAGTGAAAGCAAAGAGGAGGGAAACTGCCAACGTTTCTCTTTCCTTGATACCTCTGTATCCACCCAAGTATCTGACAATAGGTTTTACCAGTTAGGAGAAAGGATATAGGAAGTTTGTAGGTGGTTTAGAGAAAGAAATAAGAATGGGTCAGGGAAGAGATGGGGAGAGCAGAGCTGAGGTGGGAGAAAGTTGTCTTTTGAGAGAGAAGTTCTTTGACATCTATGCTGTTAGACCATCGGACTATGGGTTTCATGTTCTACTCTATGTTTTTCAAACTTCTCTGATCCTAAAGTCTCCTGGAGTACTTGCCACAACTTCAAATTCCTTAACGACTGTTCTAGAAATTCTAATGCAATGAGTCTGACGTAGGGCCCTTTGAATACTGGGGTCATTTTAATAAGTGCTCCAGGTCATGATGGGGACCACTACTGGCTCAGGGATGGTGCTTATACTTTCATCACTTCTAGATGTTCTGCTTTAGATTTGTACTCTAAATACAAGCATCTAAAGTATTCGGAGTCTGACCTGTAAATGGCCCATTTATATCAAAATTTGAGCTTTATTTCACAAAGCATGCATGTTCCTTTTTACTTGGTAATAATGCCTTAGGAGCCCTAGTGGCACAGTGGTTAAGAGCTCGATTGCTAACCAAAAGGTTAGCAGTTCGAATCCACCAGCCATTCCTTGGAAACCCTGTGGGGCAGTTCTACTCTATACTATAGGGTCACTATGAGTTGAAATTGACTCGATGGCAACGGGTTTGGGTTTTTTAATGTCTTAACATCCATTTTTTAAAATGTCTTTGATAGTTTAAAACGTGGGAATATTAGTGCATAAACCCAAACCCATTGCTGTTGAGTCGATTCCGACTCATGGTAACCCTACAGCACAGAGTGGAACTGTCTCGTAGGGTTTCCAAGGCTGTAGATCTTTATGGAGGCAAACTGTCACATCTTTCTCCTGAGGAGTGGCTGGTGGGTTCTAACTGCCAGCCTCTCGATTAGCAGCTGAGTATTTAACCACTGCGCCACCAGGGTTCCTTATTTGTGCATAGTGGCTATCAAAACATCAGTGCTGTTAATCTTCAGGGAAAAAAAAAACAAACAGAACCACTCTTTAAAAAAAAGTAGCCATTTGTTTTGTTGTGGTTGTATCAGGGTCTTGCCACCATATTTGACCTGTAATTTTACTTTTTTATTATTCAGAATTGAGAGCTTATGGTAATTGATAGTAACTTTTTTTTAGTAGTTAGTGAGGAAATAGCCATTGTTTCATCATCACAGTCATTTTAACAGTTTAAGAGGTGAATGAAAATTTTCAGTGATCATCTTTTTTCTTTTCAGATAGGAACCAAGGTTTTAGCCTTCTGAGCTCATTGGCTGGAGCAAACCATACCGTTGGGTCAGCAGAGAACTGTTGCTCAGAGGTAAACATTTTTTCTTAGCTCTTTTCTCCTCTTTGGCTTTAATTTCTCCTTGTCATTATGAACCTTTACATCATTTGTCCTTTTTTTTTCTTTCCATTTAAGGGGCAGCAAAGAATATTAAAAATGGATAAAAGGAGGATCTAAAACAGCCCTATTGTGCCTGGCACTTGTTGAGAGAAGGCTAGCTCAGCCCCTTTCAGATGTTTGTGTTTTGGGCTGTTGCATATTTTTTTGCTAGAGTGCTTTTAAAAAATATGCTGGGATTTCCTTGAGGCATAAACATGCTGCCAGATCTTAAGTATAAAATAAAACTTGATTTTTTTTTTTTTTTAAGTATCTTCTGTGTACCAGCCTCTGTACTCAAATGTGGCGCAAGGTCCCTGCCCTCATTAAGTTTTCAGTCCCCTGCCCTCGTTAAGCTTTCAGTCCCCTGTCATGAAGGACTTTGGTCCAAGCTTGCCTTGGCAGTGTGCTAGAACCAAGAGGAAATTATACAGTGCCATGGGGCAGCTCTACTCTGTCCTATAGGGTTGGTGTGAGTCAAAATCGACTCGACAGCAACAGGTTTGATGTTTTTTTTTGGTTATGTTGTCTTTCAAGGGATCTTTTCATCAGTCTCTGAGCAGTTTCAGTTAGGATTGTGTACATTTTCACATTTTGAATACAACATGGATATAAAGCAAACAGATAGTTCTAATAGTCCATAGAAAAATTGTAAGACTTTCTAGTTTTTCCATTGGGGAAAACAACTCCTGGGTTACTGAATTTTTAGGTTTTTAGTTTTTAATGTGATGTTGATCCTTTTTCCATCTCTCCTTGCCTCTAGCTCCTATTATACCTTCGCTACAGCAAACCAAGGAGTGAAAGTGTGAGCTTTTTTTGGATACAGCTCTGAAACAGCCTATTACTAAATTACTGCCTGTGTGTGTTTTCCTCAGCAGCAGCCCCATTTGCCAGCAGGAGATAGGGCTGAATCCCTCTTGGATCATGAGGGCAGTGCATCTAACACAGCAGAAGCCCAGGTTGATAGCATTGTGGGTAAGTTCCTTCTTTAGGTACGGAGAGACAGCTCTGTGAAACTTGGAAAAGGTATCTGCGCATCAGTCATTGAAGGGGAAATTGACTTTACACGTGGAGAAAAGAGGAAGATTGATGGTGTACTCAAAATGAATGTGAGCCTTGCGGATGGCTAGCGGAAAAAGGACGAATATATAACAACTACACGGGCACAATTTTCTCTCTGATGCTCTTAGCAGGGTCTTGATTCAGATCACCTTGGCTAAGATAAGCAGGTGGTGACACTGCGTTGTATTTCACTGTACAACAGTTTTTTCATAGTAGTTAACAATAGCCAGTACTGATGGTGATAAGAATAACACAACTTTATATTTGTAGCTCTTTTACATCCTTTTAAAACTCTTTTATATCCACTTTTTCATTTGATAACAAAGTTTGGCAGAGAGGTTATTTTACAGAGAGGAAGTTGAAGCCCAGAGCAGTTGAATAACTTGTCCAAGGGCATCTAGCAAGAAGGTCCAGGAATTAGAACTGGAATCCAGTCTGCTGTCCAAAAGCCAAAAAGCCAAAGAACTTAGTTGACAGTAACTGTAAATGTTATTTTCTTGGGGAACTACTGATATCCCTGCTTTCCCTTTACACCTCAGAGGGCCCATGTGTAGGAGTGATAAAATTTTAAAGCTGTCTTTTTTCTAATTGTAAAATATGTATAGAAAACTCAAGTTATTGATTATAGTAACACATAAAGAAGAAAAAATTACTAGTAATCTCTTCTCTCTCTAGCGTATTCAACCTTGTCCTCTCAACTGGATCCTTCCTATTGACTTCTAAACCTGCTAAGGTCTCTACCATTAAAACAAACGATTAACCACACGGAAGGGGGTGGAGAACACAAGAACTAACCTAAATAACTTTGGAAAACACTATTCTGACTGGATGCTATAAGGCTAAAGACCTAAAAAAAAAAAAAAAATGAACACAAATATTGAACTCTACTTAATAAATTTGTTTCTCAAGGGGGTATGAGTTAATAATTCTAAAATTACTTTATGTATATATAAGGTTTAAAAAAATACATTGTAGATAATGAGAGCCAGGTTGCTTAGTGTCAGAGAAAGGAGTAACAGGGGAAAGGCTGGGATGAATCCTGTGGTACTGGATTGTACTAGAAGGCGTTAGCATGAGTTTATGGATTTTTAAATAGTCCTACAGGTAGAACAATGGAAAATAAATATAGATATATGTGTATGCATGTGTTTTTATAGATACATATATTTTCTGGTTCTATCCGCTGAGAAGGGGCTAGAGCAACAGCATGCTGGTAGCATCGGGCACACCAAGCACTCAGATCTTGGCTTTTAAATACCCTTGTTCGATAAAAGGAACTAGGACTCCTTGGGGAAGTAGTTTATTCCAGCTCTGGGGGAGGAAAGTGCAAGATGAATCTGGAGCATCTCATGATGCCAGAAAGTAAGGAAGTATTTAAAAATGAACGGTGACTTGTTGAAAGGGTGCCGGAACCAAGCCGAAAGAATTCCCAGTGGCAAAAGCTGGAACAGTTTGACTAAAAAGATTAACTACACTAGTATTGGATTATAATCCTTACAATAAAATAAATAACCATGAGCCCATACTTATATAAATAAATAGTTGAATACATGAATAAGTGGGAGAGAAAGGCAGCCCTTCCTTGCAGAAGAATTCCAGTTAATAACATAGAAGGAATGAGGGAAATAGAAAGCCACCATTAGGCAAACACCACAGTAATGTTGCAGCAAGAGCCGCTGATGGGGTTGCTAAAATTAGTCGGCAAAATTTTGAGGAGAAGCGGAATATTTGCACAGTCTAAAAGTATCTCCCCCAGAGTAGTTAGTTATTACAAAGGAAAAAATAGTAATTTTACACTGGAGAAACCTGGCAGACACTGCCTTATCCAAATGATTGAGGTTAACCTCACCAGTAGTAAGACATGGACATCACCTTCTGACGTGATGCACTGAGAAGGGCGCGTCACTTCTGTGGTAATCCTGCCAAAAATCATAGTCTCAATCTAATCATAAGAAAACATCAGAAAAACCCAAATCGAGGGACATTATAGAAGATAACTGACCAGTACTCTTCAAAACTGTCAAGGTCGTAAAAGACTATCACACACTGGACGAGAACTAAGCAGATTTGACAGCCAAATGCTGTGTAGGATCCTGGATTGGATCCTGGGACAGGAAAGGGACATTAGCGGAAAAACCAATGAAGTCTGAATAAAGTCTGTGGTTTACTAATAGCATTGTACCAACATTAATTTCTTGATGTTTATTATTGTGGTTATATAAGATGTGAACACTAGAAGAAGGGGGGTAAAGGGTATGTGGGAACACTCTATACTATTTTTTGCAACTTTTTTTTCCTTTTTTTGGTAAGACAAAAATTATTTCAAAATAACAAGTTAAAGCAAAAACAAACCAATAAAAACTCCATATCTCCCCCTTTATCTCTTAACTACACTGATTTCCATTCCTTGCCTCCCATTCACTCCCCATCTCACTCCCATCTGGCTTTTGTCCCCATTATGCCACTAAAACAGCTCTTCACTAAGGCCGCCAGTGACCTCCATGCCTCTGCATCTGACAGATATTTTCCAGTCTTCATCTTACTTGACCTCTCAGCAGCATTCAGCATTACAGATCATTCTCTAATTTAAACATTGCATTTTCTTGACTCATCCAGCACAGCGTCTCCTGGCTTTCATCCAGCATCTCTGGTTATTCCTTCTTTGGTAGATTACCCTCCTGTACCCAGCCTTAAATATTGCCATTCGTCACAGCTCCGTGTAAAGTCCTCTTCTGTGTCTCCGTTGAAGTACTAAGTGATTCTCTTCACGTCCACAACTCAGTTACAGTCTATACACAGATAAATCACAAATGTTATATGCTAACTGCCTGCATGACATGTCCGTTGAACTAAAGCAAATTTATTAACCAAAGTGTATTTTTAACATCAAATTTTTTAACATCTTTGTGGTAGATGCAAAGAATTATGTCATCATCCTTGACGTCAAGGAGCTTAACAGTCTAAATGTAGTGACAGGACTTGTAGTGTAAAGGTTCAGGTTATGGGCTTTCAAGCCCTGTACAGCTAGGTTCAGATCTTGGCTCTACCACTAGTGGCGATATGACCTGGAGTAAATTATTTCACCTCTGTGGGCCTTGGTATCTTCTTCTGTAAAAGAGGGGTAGCGAATCTTTCCTGACAGGTCTGTTGCAAAGATGAAATGGAACCATGTAAGTTTTAAAGCACAAAGGAAACTCTCTTACTGTAGAAATATTTATAATAGTAGTGGTGAGAAATATTAGAATACAGAGTAGCATACTCATGTGTCAAGACAGTTCTATAAACTGTTTAAATGTGGGAAGAATTCTAAGGAAGGAGACCTCTGTGAACTGGGATGGGCAGGAAAGACGTCCTAGAGGCAGTGGGCCTGGAGTGGAGAATGAGTAACAATTCTGATTAGAAACAAACTGATAAAGAGGCAGTATGCTGAGGTAGAAATAGTAAAAGATTCGTGGTAAGAAAATGTGGATTTAAATCAGCTTTTGCTCTGAATAGCTGTCTTTTGGGATGATTCCTCTCTCTATAAAGTACAGATGATACCTGTCCTAACCACCTTATATATGTTCGTTCTCAGTATTAGATGTGAAAACATTTGTTGCACAGTAAAATATTGTATGCATTTTAATCATTTATCATGGAATCAGTGTTCCTTAAAGGAAAGAGTCTGGCCTTCAGAGTTGGAAACACCTGAGTGAATCCAGCTACACATGTACAGCTGTGACGTTCATCTTTGACCATTATGTTTCTCATCTCTCAAATAGCCATAGTATTCCTTATCTCATTTGCAGTGTCGTCAGGACAAAATAAGTGAAAGCTACTGTTCATTTGTGAGGATCCGTAGAAGCCAGGCACGTTGAAACACCGCGAGCTTTAAAGCTGATACGCATTAAGAACTCATTCAGTGGTGACTTTCATTAATGCTGGTATTGATTGCCTTAAGATTCTGTGTGTTTAGCACATACATAAATAATGTGTGACGAATAATGTGACAAATCCTTCTTTCAGATCCCATGTTAGATCTGGATATTCAAGAATTAGCCAGTCTTACTACGGGAAGAGGAGACTTGGAGAATTTTGAAAGACTGTTTTCAAAGTTAAAAGAAATGAAAGGTAATCTGCTCCACTGTATCTATCATGTTCCCTTATCAATGCTCCTCTCTTTTATATAGTAAAGTTTCATTTTGTAACTACCGGTTTGGATCCCATGCTCTGGCCTTAGCTGTCTTGAGAAACTTAGTTACCTGGGGGACTGTACCGTCCTCTGTTGGTAAAAATTCTCTGGAAAAAACTTTCTTCTTCATTCTCTTTCCTCTTTCTTTTCCTTCTTCTCTTGCCATTCTCTGTTTCTTTCAGTGTGTCTCATTAACATGGAATCAGTAAGAGCCCTACCAATTTACTCACATCATTACCATCTGGAAAATTTGGAAGACTTCAACTTCCTAATAGCCATAATGACTACACCATAAACATGTCTTTGAAACCCACCTTCCATCTTCTAGCATTAGAACATCCATACATTCCAGACTCTCCTGTACTATTAGACAAATTTCTTAAGATATATTTTCCCCCTAGACAAGGCTGCGACGCTTCCTCACGAGCAAAGAAAGTTGCATGCAGAGAAGGTGAGACAATCAGTCAGGTATTTATTGGGTATCTACCAAAGGTCCTGTGCCATTATACAGCACAGATGTTTGCTTCGAAAGGGTCTTCGTGTGCACTTTCCGTTGGATATTAACTTACAACTGATTAAATATTTATACAATAGTAATATGGTCATTGCAGTCAAACCAAGATTTTTCAAATGTATGTTGAGTGGCATGGAGCTTTTGTTTAGACTCAGGGGATCTTCGATTTTCTAACCGTTGGGCAGAAAAACTCGAGTTTTTTTTTTTTTTTAATTACCAATGCAACACCTGTTCTTTATTCTATTGTATGAAGTTGTCATTATTTATCCACATCTCTTTTGGACAGTTAGGCCGTGTGCAATTTTTGCTTCTATAAATAAGGAGCCCTGGTGGTGCAGCGATTAAAGTGGTCAGCTGCCAACCGAAAGGTTGGCAGTTTGAACCTGCTAGCTGCTCCATGGGAGAAAGATGTGGCAGTCTGCTTCTGTTAAGATTATAGCCTTGGAAACCCTGTGGTCCTGCTCTGTCCTATGGGGCTGCAGTGAGTCGGAGTCAACGGTAACGGGCTTGTTTGGTATGGGCATTTTTTTTATGTACCCTCTTAGCATACATCTCTGATTCTATCCTTAGATAAGGTCTTACAAGTGGAAGTGCTGGGTCAACAAGGATTATCGAGGGCTGGAGGGCAAGGGGTAAAGTGTAGAATATTAGGTCTGTCTGAATCAGTTCAAAGTATGGCATGTGGCAAGGGCTGAAATTTAGCTATTATATAAAACTTGTTGCATGCTTCTCTCCACAGGTGGCTAAAGCATTCTGGATGGCAATTGGGGGAGACAGAGATGAAATTGAAGGCCTTTCATCTGATGAAGAAAACTAAATTATTTGTACTGGGGTTTGACTAGCCAAAATGCTATATATAACTTTTTACCTGAGTTAAGGGGATACTTTCCTACTCAACCTGGTTATATTTTGCTGAAATTCCCATCATGTTGGCCACCTGAGTTATTTATAAAAAAAAAAAAAAATAGTTATTTATAGGGCTCCCTTAATTTTAATTTTTAGTAGGGCTTTAAGGAGAAATCTTTTCTCCCTCGGTGCATTACAAGGGAGTGAGGAGTATAATGACAGTGAGGTGTGAGAGTTTTTTAAATGACGTTTTGTTTTAGGAATGGAGGTGAAATGAGGCTTAGAAGTCTATGTAGTTTGTCCAGGTGAAAGAAGGGGAAGAAGATTGCCAAGCCATTTCTAGTCGACCTTTTAAATAGCATTCCCTGCATCCAGACTTGGTTATCATGGACCTGGAACTATGTCATCCTTCCTGAACCTTGTGGATTCCCTGGCTACACTGTCGCTTTACTGCTACACTGTCACCTTATTGCTACACCATTGCTTTACTCCTGTCAAGAAGTGTTGCTCTGAGCTATGATGCTTTCGAAAGGAGGCAGCTGCAGGTTTGATTTGTGCTCTAGTATAGGTGGGGCCAAAGACAGTGGCCCTCGTGTTAGTCTCTAAAATATGCTTCTGGGCTTTTCATTTGTAAAGTTAGGAGCTCATGATAGAAAGTACTGAAAAGCCAGTGTGAATTTTTAGATTACGGTAAATGAGGCAAAGGTTTCCTACTCTGGCGATAAACTCTTCCACTGAGTTTTTATGGTGTGTGTGTTTTTGAGAGAGAGACAGAACCTTCAGGGATCCCCCTGTGGTCCAGAGAAATGGTATGAAATTGCACACTGAGATTTTTGTGTTGGCATCCTCGTGAAGAAACTCTTAGAGGGCTTAAACCTTAGTGGTCTCCCCTGCTACTTGAGATGTCAGAGCTGTGTTCAGTCTTTATACCCTGAAAACAAGGCACAATTCTCCCTCTTTCTCTTTGAAAGCTAACAGGGAACACTGCCAAAATAGTGACACTAAGGACTGAGAGGTGAAGAAGGACGTGAACTATTAGGTAATGAATTCTGGAGCACCTGGTTTACTTCCAGAGCTTCGTGGCTCCTCTGTGCCCTCAGGACTGCAGCTGTGAGGGAACACCTTTGTTCTTTATCCTTTGAGAGGACAAGGTCATGTTGAGTGGCTCAGTCCCAGGGGAACTGATCACCAAAGGGAAGGTTCCCAGAGGAAGAGTGGAAAGCACAAGTTAAAACCCTAATTTCTGTTGTTGCAGACCCTTTTTCAATGCAGGTCATTACCTTTCTCTGTGGTAGTGAGTGCCCTGACTCTACACCAGCACCAGAGCAGCGGATGGTGCTGGCACACATGGTGAGAATAGGTTCTAGGCTAGTGTGTAGAAGAATGACAGGCTGTTACAAGAGAACCAAGTTCCATATCTGCTCCGAGCACCATCATATAAGCCCTGCAAACCAGAAGTAGATGGCAGAGGAATGGAATGTGCAATGCCTGGCCGGGGCCACCATAGGGAGGAGAAGTGCCAGTGATGGGAACATTCGGAAAGAGGCATTCCTGGGGACATTGGAAGCTATCTTACTTGGTGAACTTTTTTTCTTCTTTATTGATCATTCTTATGATCTGGAAGACTCTAGTTCACCACCATTGCATCAGTATTTCTTTACGATGACTGCATTAGCCATTGATTGGAGATGTGAGGAAAGTTGGCTCTGGGATTGCAAGAGGAAAGATGGAACATGTTTTTCTTAAAACATGAAAGGTTTTAGAAAATATGTCAGGCCACATGGTTAGGGAAACAGACTAGAAAAAGCTGTGAATTTGATTTTGTCGATTTAACAAAGCCAGGAGATTAAAATGTGATTTATGTATAAAGTCTGCTAATGTGTATTATTATGATTTTTTTTTTTTTTTTTTAGTGGGAGGTGTGAGTCAGAGAAACCCTAATACCCTTCACTGGAATAGGCATAAATTCTGAATAGTTAAGGGTCTGTCACACTTACATTTTGGAATCTACCACACACAGGTATGCCATCAGCCTGCTTTCTCAAGACCTCAGCTGTCAGGGGAGATTGGCCACTTCTTGGGCACATGTGGGATAAAGGTACCCAATGGTATCTCCTAAAGGCCCATGGTAAGAAGAGTGATCATGAGCTAATACTGTGGTAAAGTACAGTCTCTCTGAGCTGACCTTTGTACATGGCACCACAAGTTATTATGGACCATCCAGCTGGGATTTAAAATAAGAGACTCAGCTTTTTTTTCTTTAATATCTGTCTATGTGTTTTAACACAGTGTCTGGCACATAGTCGGCCCTTAATGTTGGTTGGGCAGTATGGTTCATATTTCATAGTTTGATGGCAATGAGCACAAAGTTTGAGGATAGTTAAGTGTTGAGAGGTAGGGAGAGACAGAATAAAAATTTTTTTTCTTCTGAGAAAATCATGTGTTATGTAATAATTTTAGAATGATGAAGACATAGATATTTTTATACTTTTAAAATATGCCATCCTGCCAGAGTATGGGGAGATTGACAGAACCAGTTTGCTTGCTCTCTATTTATAGAACTTGGCCACGTCTGATTCAGAGAAGTTAGAGATTCAGGGAAGCTAGACTTAGATGGCTGAGTAATATGGGATGTGGTTCAAGGACCATAGAGCATGTCAGGCCATTCCTGCAAACTTCTTGTAACATGTGAAATGTGATATATGGCCCATTTCATGTTCCCACTGTCGAGAGGTGTGGACAAACATTTTTGCTGTGGTTTGTCAAATTCCCATCACCTTGGGCCAAACTCTTAACAATAGCCATCGAGAGAGCACGTGGAGTGCCCCTTGCCCTGCCCTGGCCTGCCATGGAAAAACAGTCTTATAAGAATCACTGTCTAAGGGTAAGATGAGAGCCCCATGAACTATTCTGAGCTTGAGTGTTTGCTGATGCAAAGCTGAATTTAGCAAATGGTCTAATGTGGTCAGGGGCTCTGATTCACTGAGTTCTGATTGACGGAGACAGAGCTGTAGTGAATGCTCTGATGAGTTAGGTTTGCCCTCCACCCACCACCTCCAGATTTTTCAGACAGACAAGACAATTCAGCTACAGCATCTTATCATTAAATACCAAATCTTATTAGAGGGCAACAGGTGGAAGAAGTGTAAAAAATCTGGGTACGTGTACTGCACCCTGTACCACCCCAGTAAGGGTTTGTCTGGCCACCCGCAGCAGTAACTTCCCCATGGTTTGGATGCCTCATAAAGTAGAATGTGAATGTGCAGGACACACGTCTAGGTTTTGATTTAGATTTCACCCAGGGTATAGTTGAGGATTCATCGTTGCACCTTTGGGCTGTTGACTCTTGTAGAAAAGGTCTTAGTGATTCTTTGTGTTTCACATTCTGAGCATTACCTACGCCTCTTATTAACATCACAGGTCTTGCTCCTAATGTAGATCCCTTTCCTCAGTGCACATATTGCGGTTATTCTCCTGTATAAGGTATCTTACTTGGTTCAGAGGTGTTTCTCTGATTTGTGAAGAATTAACAGGAGGTGACAGCCCTCTGGGCTTCTCATTGGTGCACTTCTGAGCCCCAGCTCTTAATGAGTTACAGTTCTACTTCTCTTCCTGTTGGAAAAACAGTGGTTCAAAACCTGGACCTGATGGTTATTACCGCATCTTTGGAACAGAAGCTCGGAAAAAAAGAAATCTGTTTTCTTCTAAAACCCTTTCATGTGTATCTCTGTGCATCTGTTAATAGGCCCAAACTCTTCCTCCCCACAACTACAAAACTTGGAGGCATAAAGCTCCCCCGCTCCCTGAAAACAAAAAACAAACCCACTGCTGTTGAGTCGATTCGGACTCAGAGAGACCCTACAGGACAGAGTAGAACTGCCCCGTTGGGCTTCCAAGGCTCTAAATCTTTACGGAAACAGACTGCCACATCTTTTTCCTGTGGAGCATGCTGGTGGGTTCAAACCGCTGACCTTTTGGTTAGCACCGTAGTCCTTAACCACGGTGCCATCAGGGCTCCTCTGGAGGCATAAACAGACCACATAAAACCATTCATACCCAGCTTACTGGCCAGGAAGCCTCTCTCGTTCTATCCCATGAAGGGAGGAACCACTCATTGCCTCTGCCCTTTCTCTGTTATCCACCAAATAGCTTTAATGCAATAAAAATGCAGGCTATGTGAGGCTGAGGCCTAGGGTAGGGACTTTGTGGAAGGGCAGTATAGTTTAGCAGAGAGAAGATTCTGTCTCATGTGCAAAGATGTGCTCTGTACCACACAAGTTCCCCCTCTCCAGGAAATCCTCGATTAAAGAATTTAGGTGGCCTGGCAATCTACTTTGAAAAACCAGCCATTGAAAACCCTATAGGGACCCGCACAGTTCTACTTTGACACACGTCGGGTCTCCATGAGTCGGAATCGGCTCAATGGCAACTGGTTCAAGGCTAGAAGGCCTCAAATGTAGTTAAGAAAAAACAACTGTAACTCGTTCTTCCCACCTTGATGAGAGTTGAAACAAAGATTCAGGATTCAGCCCACAATGATTTTGAACATTCTTGGTGCCAGACCTTGAGCTGAGTGTGGAAGAGGATACAGACTTGAGTGATGATGTGGTTTCTCTTTCCAGGAGCTTATAGCCCAGCTTAGGTGGGAGAAGTTGGTGAGCAAGACAAGGTCAGAAAAGATGAAATGCCGGGCAGTGTGTAAGAAGTGCTGGGACCAGCTGTAATTGCCATGGGAAGGAGAGCGCATAAAGTGCATCATAGAACAGTGGTTCTCAAACTTGAGCACACATCAGAAACACCTGGAGCTACCCGAATTAACAATTCAATAGGTCTAGGGTGGGGGCCTTGGTTTGCATATTTAATATCTCAGGTGATGCTCCTAGACCTGGGACCACACTTTGAGAACCACTTAGAGGAAGCAATGCTTGAGTTGAGCCTAGAAGGGTACGAATTTGGACAGAAGATGCATGGAGGCAGCAGAATTCTCAGTGGAAGTTATGGCATGTCTACAATGTAATATTATCTTGCCATAAGAAGGAGGGATGAACTTTGGAAACATGCTAAGTGAAATAAGCCAGACCCCAGGGCACAAATATGTGATCCCATTTAGATGAAATAGAATAGGCAAAGACCTAGAGACATGGAGCAGATGAATGGTTACCAGGGGCTGGGGGAGAGAGGAATGGGAAGGTATTGCCATGGGCGTAGAGTTTCTGTTTAGGGGGTTGAAAGTTTGGGAAGCAAATAGTGGCGATGGTTGCACACCATTGTGTGATTAATGCCATTGGATTGTACACTTGGAAATGGTTAAAATGGTAAATTTTATTATGTTGTATTTTACCACAAAAAAAAAAAAATTTGGAGATAAGCATATCTTATATTGACAAAATCCAAGTACCCCAGATAGAGAAGTGGTGGTAGATAAGGATGGGGTGATGTTGGAGAGGACTCTGAAATACAACCTTGTAGAGCTGGTACCTACTCTGTAGGTAATTGAGGAGGCAAAGGTTTGTGAGCAGAGAAGACATCTAACCATGGCTGCATTCCAAGAAAATCTGGCAGCAGTACTGACCTACACTAATTGATGAGGAGTATCTCCCTGGAGAGCTGTATTGAGGCTTCTAAGTGCTATGATAAGTGATTTTCACCATGGATAGAGAAACAGAGAATGGTGGTAATTTTGCCATGTATTTGCCATCCCTGGACTAGAGGGACACAGATTAGGAGAACACTAGGTCTGATAAAAAAGGTAATCACAAACTGTATTTTGGTGGCATTCCTTCAGTCATACATAAGGGCTTACTGTAGGGATGTTGTTGTGTGCTGTCGAGTTGATTCCAGTTCATAGCGATCCTATATGGCAGGGTGGAACTGACCCATAGGGTTTCCTAGGCTGTGATCTTTATAGGAGCAGATTGCCAGGTTTTCTCCCATGGAACGCCTGGTGGTTTCGAACCGCCAACCTTTTGATTAGCAGCCAAGCTTTTATCCGCTTCGCCACCGGGGCTCCTTTATTATAGGGATAACCCATTGCTGTTGAGCTGATTCTGACGCAGCGACCCTATAGGATAGCATAGAACTACCCCGCAAGGTTTCCAAGGCAGTAATCTTTATGGAAGCAGACTGTCACATCTTTCTCCCGTGGAGCAGCTGGAGGGTTTGAACTGCCCACCTTTTGCTTTAACCATTGGGCCACCAGGGGTCCTCACTATAGGGATAGTAGGGATAGCACAATGGAAATGGATAGAAAAGATGCTGCTAAGGTAGGATCTAGTAGATACAGCTACTGTTTGGCTCATTAATTCAGCAAAAGTATGGCAGCCAAAAGAAGCTGGGGCTACAAGAATATAATGTAAACCCTGCTGTGAAGGAGCTCAGCCTATGGGAAGACAGACACAGTCAACACACAGCTGAGGAGACTGGCGATATAGACATGTGTTAAAGGCTTCCTGGAGGAGAAGCCTCAACCAAGTTCAGAGCATTAGGTTAGCCAGGTGACCTGGTGGTGTGTGTCAGAAAGGCCAGTGGGGTGTAGATGGAGCAAGAGGCTGGCTTTCCAAGGACAGGGAACAGCATGAGCAGTCATGGAGACAAGTGTGACCCAAGGAGCAGGATGCTGGGTGGTAGAGTATAAGGAGTGGTGAGAGCTAGGTTACCTGTTGCCATTGAGTCGATTCTGACTCAAGGCGACCCTATAGGACAGCATAGAACTGCCCCATAGAGTTTCCAAGGAGCAGCTGGTAGATTCAGACTGCCAACCTTTTGGTTAGTAGCTGGCTCTTAACCACTGTACCACCAGGGCTCCAAGAGCTGGTTAGGGGCCAGATAATGAGAGTCAAATGTTCTGTGTTAAAGACCCTAGAATTCATGCTTTGGATGCTGAGGAACCAGCTAGAGTCAGATAGTCACTGAGGGCAGTGTGGATGATACATTTATAGGACAGAATGCTGACAGCCAGTGAGGAATCTAGAGGGCCTGAATATAGGGCGGTAAAAGTGGGGCTAGAACAAAGAAATTAGAGAATCAGGATTGACTAGATGTGGAGAGAGTGGTCTGAGTATAACTTCCGTTGGGTGTAGGTCGGCTAAATGGTGGTGCGAAAAACAAGGCAAAAGACTAGAGGAGTGGGAGGTGGCTTTGTAAGGGAAATGGTGATTTCGGCTTTATAAATCGTGAGTTTGAGTTACTGGTGGCACCTCTCTGTACAGGTATCCAGCAGGCTATCGGATATAAGTCAGAAGCCTGTTATTGATGTCTGAGGTATAAATACCGATTTGGGAGTTGTTAACATTTTCGTGGTTTGAAATCATAAGGTTAGGTGAGACCACACAAGGAGGAATGGCCAGCGTACGTACAGTGATGTGGGAACACCAACCCTGAAGAAGTAGGCAGAAGAGGGGCAGGCCCAAGGAAAAGAGATCGTGTGGAAGGGTCAGGATGAACTGGAAAGCTCAGGGAGTGGGGCCTTTCTAAAGGGGAGGTTTAATCAACGGGCAGCAGTAGCAAAGAGGCCTGTTGGTGTCCTTGGTAAGAGCCATTTCCGTAGAGAGGTGGTGGAGAGCAAGGAAGAGGAATGCACCCAGCTGCTCAAGGCTTAGAGAATGTGAGGCTACTGATAAAAAAAAAAACAGCCAGAAAAGGGAGCCAGCTCAGGATGAGAGAGGAAGATGATTCAACTTGGAGGCAGTTAACATTTTGGATCACAACTAACAGGCAGTTGGAATTTAAAGGTGTGGAACTCAAGAGGAAACCCTGGTGGCCTAGTGGTTAAGTGCTACGGCTGCTAAGCAAAGGGTCAGCAGTTCAAATCCACCAGGCGCTCCTTGGAAACTCTATGGGGCAGTTTTACTGTGTCCTGTAGGGTCGCTATGAGCCGGAATCAACTCAACGACAATGGGGTTTTTTCCTTTTTTTTGGAACCAAGAACAGGTTGGGTTAGAGGTACCGATTTGAGAAGTCATCTAAGAAATTTAGACTTCCAGTAAAACAATGGGAAAGTCATTTAGGGGGCAGGAGGGTAGAAGTGCTGGCCAAAGAATCATCATTAAGGTAGGAATTGGATGTGGTTCATAGAGACCAAATGTATAGGCTCATCTGTGCTCTTGCCATGAAATCTGCCTCCCTGGAGGTGCTGGACTCTGGTGAGGTCCTTAGAAGGAAGACTGCTGTAAAAGCGGCCCCCACTGAAGGGTTATTCCAGCCTCCATTCTGTCCTACTCCCCCAAATTCTCTGTATTTAAACTGTTAAATCCAAATGGCATTTTTACATTTCAGTCATTGTATTCCTTACCCCACATCATCTGGGGTCAGTCTAAGATTCACTCAAGGAAACCGTTCTGAAGTCTCTTTCTCTTTGGCAGTTTTGAATTCAAAATGAATTTTCCCAGGAGCCAACAAAATAATCTGAACTGAAAGGTGTAGTTGTGGATCTAAAACATCTTCCTCCTTGCCTGTGGGAACGTCATCTGGTGGCATTTAGGACGTGGTGGCAGTATGGAAGAGAGAGGCTAGGGAGGATAAGCACAGCAAGAGGCAGCAGGCTTGAGGTCAGCGTGGTGGCACTCAGTTATCCGCCAAAGGTCTTGAGTACATGGGAAATGAATGCTGAACACCATTGCTAGGAGATGTGCCAACTGCAAAACTTATGACCTTTGCTTTGGATGACCCAGGGGCTCCTGCTATGATGAAGGGCTGCCTGGCACTGCAGGTGGCCCTCAGTGAATGAATGAGGGCCGCTGGAGAATACATGAGGACCGTGACACATACAGCCTGGCACATCCTGGGCCAAAGTACATCTGGGTGTACAGTTTCCTCTGCCCCTCCCCCCCCCCAATAGCTCTGAAGCCCCTGGGACCTGTTGGGCTGGTCTGGAAATATTCTCTCCACCCAGAGACAGCAGCAAGAATCAGACGGAGCCCCTGGCACAGGCGCTTTTCAATGAAAATGTTTATTAGAAGGACACTTGGGGCGGGGGGAAGAGAAGACACAGATCTTCAACAATAGGGGTATAATGCTTCAACAAACAGGTGCTCTGCTCTTAAGATACAAAAGTTAGAAAAATCTAAAACACTATAAATACATACATGCTTCTTTACAAAGGTAATAAAAGGTCAGGCTGGCTGAGAAGTGAAGGTATTCAGCACCCCCCACGGCCTTACCCTGCACCCCCACGGCCTTACCCTGTGCCACCACCACCCAACACCAAATCGAGAGTCAAGAACAGCCTAGTCGGGACAGCAGCGGTGGAGGTGAGTGAAGGCTTCTTGGACCAGGGTGCTCCATCCTCTGTATAAAGTTTTTCCTCCCTGAGGAAGGGAGCAGGGGGCATAGTTCAGAAGACGCCTGGGGAAGGTCCTGTATTTGAGTCAGAGCTGCCTGTCTGTACATGCTGCCACTTGGTAAGCCAGCCTGGGTTGGTGTTTCCGGATGCAGAGCCAGAAAAGCCACTACACCCTCAACCAGCATTCAGAACTGGCTGTGCCCACATCTCTTCTCAGCCACTGTCCTTGGGAGGAGAGGCCTTGCCAACTTTCTTCAAAACATTAAATAGTTATCTGTCTGGTTTTAAGAAATTATTACATAAATATAAAAACACCAGAATGCTAGAGTATACATTACTTCAGCATAAAAAAAAATCAATTCCACAATCACTGAGTTTCTCAATCCAGTTTACACAACAGGTGAGTCCATGTTATGTGATAGATGTGTTTTGGAAAAGTTGCCTGTATATCCAGTCACCGTCCCACTGGCTTACGCCTTCCCATCAGAGACGCCTTATTTCTATTTTAATCCATATCCTCCAGCGTACATTTTTCTGCTTTACCCACCCAAGAACTAGCTGATACTCCTTAAAAGGGTGATATACACTGTGAAGACTGTTACCTAAGGTGGTCCTCCAAGGGAGCATTTAGGCCACACAGAAAACAGTATACTTTAGCTGTGTTTAGGTTTTCATCTAGTGAAATGGGGACACATCTATATTTGGGATTAAGCTCCCAGCTCTGCCACTGAAAGTCACACAGTAAGAAGCAGGGCCAGAGCTAAACGTGTGCCCTCTCTTGCTACTGTTAACCCCCATGGTACCAGGCCCTGGAGCAGTCTGCAGACTCCTTTCTGTCCCCCTCCTTTGAAGGCCTAAGGAGGGAGGCTACTGTGAGCTGTGGCCCTGTGGAGACCCTTCATGGAGCCTCCAAAATGGCCACCTGGGGCTAAGAATGAAACCAGATGTTTGCCTTCTCCCCAGACTCCACACAAGCATGCGTGACATGCACACACAAAGAAAACCTCCCCCCCACCCACCCCCATGGTCTGAGTAAAAGCACTTAGCCCTGGAATATGTCCAAACTCAAGGAAGTCCAAGGGAGATGGATGGATAAAAACTAAACAAATTAAGCACAAGATATGTGCTGCAGCTCATGTCAATACATTAATAACGATTTAAAAAATAATCACCACAGTCAATAAAAAAATACAGCCGAGACCACATAAGGACAATGGAGAAGTCTGCCAGCAGCCATGCCCTCATGTGCGTTCCTCCCAAGATAAAGAGAGTCTCCGCTCCTGACTCCAGGCTTGTCTCAAAATGTCAGCTCTTCTACCACCTGCCAGGCAGGTGGGCCAACAGATGATGTTCCAGCACAGGCCTGGAATCCAAACCGGCCAGGGAAGCTACCTGCATCTGTGCTGGAAGGGTCTAAGCTACTAAATAAAGCTGGCAAGAAGCGGGGCGGACAGTGGGGGAGGAAGAAATGGGAATAAAAGCCGGCTCCTCAGGGAGGTGCTGAGGACAGATACACGCCCCGGTGCTGGCTACTCTCGGGTAGGTGCTGGCACAGGCTGCAAGGTGAAGACAGCATGCATGGGGAGCTGGCAGGGGAGGACACACTGGATCATGTTGCCTGGACCAACGAGACTTCAAAGGGCCACCTAACACTGCAGTCTCAGCTCTAGAACTGCTCTTGCCCCTTTCAACTGCCCTTTAAAAAAGGTTTTTGTTTTAATGTGTAAATGCCATTCATACAACAGGATTTTAAGACTTCTAAGAAAACTAGTTTTGTGACTTTAAGGATGGGCACTAATACTACACATGCCCCAAAGCACTCTATGAGGGGAGTGACACCCTCTTCCAATATATTCGGTGATGCCCACAGTGAGCTTACCCAGTGCCTCCTCGCGTGTCCTCTCCATGGCCTACTCTACAAAGAAAAAGGGTTAAGCAGCCTTTGGAAAAACATGACACTAAAACCTCATGCCTCTTGGAAGTAACCTTCAGGTCTGAATGAGCATTGAGGGTTCTAAGACCCCATCCAAATGCTGCCAAAGGTGACCACCAGATCACCAAAATTAGGCGGCACCTGAAGACAGTTTCCAAGTACCTGGAGGATATGTGCCACAGGAAACCCTCAAATGGGACTGTGTAGCAAGTGGAGAATGCACACCCTCAGAAACCACTGCCCACCATGGCTTTCAGGAGAGGCACTGGGATTGCTCCAGCAGAAACCAATGGCATATTTGTGCCCCAGGTCTCAGACCTCGACTGGGAGTCTTCCGGGGGCTTCCTACATTGGTAAGAAGCAGTCCACAGATCACTTCAGGCCCGCAGTACATGGTCTCTCAGGTACAGCCGAGGGGGTTTGTACTGTCCTTGGGTTCTGTGTCAACACCCCCTCAAGAAGATTAGCACAAGTCAGCAAGCTGCTCCTGCAGTCTCTTCCCGTGTCCTCAGGAGGCTTGGGGAACAGCTCTCCTACCCGGAAAACTCAAGGCTAGAGCTTCAGAGGCACAGGATGCTGTAGGGAGCCCCAACATCTTCATATGGCATCAGAGGTTAATACCTGCCAAAAGTTTACACTTTCTCCTCTTCACCTGGAGTAAGACAGGATTTCCATAGGAAACCCCTTTATTTTTCCTGGTATAAATCCATGCAAAAATATGGGATAAGTCATCTCATACAAAAACAGCAGCAAAGAAGAATTAATACCAGTTGCAGGCTGCAATCCTGTCTGCTGTGTTCTGCAAAAGGCCAGTAAAAAGGAAAGGGCTCCTTTCTTTTTTCAATTGAAATAATTTATAGTAACTTTCTCACTAATTGCCACTGGAAGCAGTACTTCTTACACAATAGAACTGCTAGAGTTGCCGCTGATGGTCCTCTACTGTGAGCCAGAGAATCTCAGAGCCCATGGGAAAAATGACAGATCTCTCTGCACCAAGCTTGCAATTGTCAAAGACGTTAAAAAAAAAAAAAAATAGCCCTTTTCATCGGTTGGCCTGAGTTTTTCCCTCCTTATACACTGGCTTCTGTAAATTTCAGCTTCCAAAAGTGCTGGCAGGTGTCTCCTCGACATACCTGGGAAAGCTTCACCTTGGGGGAGCAAAGGTGGAGAAGTTGCTGGCTTGCATACTCCAGTTTCCCAGTCAATGTGTCAACCCAGGGTTTTTTGTTTTGTTTTGTTTTAGATAAAACAAACATTTTAAAAGCATATGATAAAGTTCATTTAATTAGTGCAACTGACTACATAAACCAATATAGCCACGTGCATGAGAATGTAGAGTGAGCTCTTACAGATGACCAGGGGAGACCCACTCCACGTAGTGCTGCCTTAGCCAAGACGCCATCACGTGACAACTGCCCCTTGCTTCATGTCAATACTTAATGTAATTCAAATCTCTTTGAGATTAATGTGATAACATAAGCCACACAGTGCATACGCACAGAGCCTCAGCAGATCCTTCCAACTCTGCAAAGTTAGAAAGGACAAATTTAAGAGTTTCTGAAGCAGGTGTGGCTCTCACCAGCCTCTCCCACTGTCCCCTTGTTCATGTGCTACCAAACACGCTTGCTCACGCCCATCAGAATGTTCTGGGGTGTTGGGGAGGGAGACAGATAAGCCCCTCCCCACGCCAAGTCAATCCAACTCATGAGGCACAGGGTTTGCCGGAGTGGTGGGGCTGGTGACTGCTCAGTTGAAGTGGCATCTGTCAACAGTGCTAGGGAGCCTATGCAGGCTTTTCCCTACCTAGGAGACCCTTCCAAGGTAAATTCCACACTCCAGTCCTGGCCAGAGGAACACTTCCTGCTGGACCATGGCATCCCAGATCGCTGTCACTAAAAAAGAAGGGGTTTGGGGGAGGGGCAGGTGGTGAAATACTACCCGAGCAGAAGCCATTGCTTGTCCTTCAACTGAGGGCTGAAGGACAAATTGGTTCAGCAGATACCGCTGTTCATAGAATTCATCTCTGGGTTTGCCTTTGTGTTTTGGAGAATAGGTTGGTGCCACTTGGGTTGAGGGAGAAAATTTTCTTCTTTCTTGACAACAGTGGGTTGAGCAGAGCTCTGACTTTCTCCACCTCCTAATGGCCATTTTCCCCAAGCCCACCCTTCCCACCCTCCCCCTTCACACCCAAGGTTTCTAGGACACGCTGGAACAGCGGATGCTTGGGGAGCCCATCTGGGTGAGGACCTTGTCAAGCCACTGTAAAGGACCATTCAGGTGCAGCTCGATCCAGCAGGGGGTACTGGTCACTGTCTGTCTCCTGCAAGAAATAGGGGAAGGGGTAGGAGTGGAGGGGACTTATAAAAGGTCTAGAGGGACACAGCAGTCAGAATACCTGTTTCTGCTTTGGTGACACTTTCCCTCCCTAAGCCAGAGGTTCAGCCTACCTTGCTGGATGCTGTCCTGGAGGAGGTAACAATCCTTGCTTAAACTCCTCCAACCAGGAAAGACTGAGTAAATCCTGAGGGGGAAGGAGGTGGCCCTTCAAGAGTTAAATGTGTAAGGCGAATTCCAAGGTACACCAGAGGCTCCCCACTCACTGGCCGGGCCTCCCTGGCTCCCAAAGGGCACCTGCAGCTCTCCCATCTCTAGACCTGGACCCAGCCCCAGCAGGCCGCAATGACGCGTGTCTGTCTGACGGAGGTTTTTTTTTTTAACAAAGCGCCGACAGAGTCCGCATGCTGTTGGTTCCCAATGTGCTGATATAATTCCCATCTATGGCCTTATTTTGGAAAATCTTACAAGTAGAGCGAGCCATGGAACAATTACTGGAAAAAACCAAGGCACGCCACACGTTTCTTTTCCCCAAAGCACTTTGTCTAAGTCCAGGCTGGTTGGTGACGCAACTTGCAGGCGAGCTCCCAAAGGCACCCACTGAGCAAAGGCTATCTGCTGAGGCCGGAATTGCCGGTGCCAGCTGGAGGTGAGAGGCTTGGGCCCTGAGCCCTGCTCTCGGCCACCGCACAGAAAGGAGAGCTGAAACCTTACTCGTCTTGGCCCAAGAGAGAGGAGGAGGGCAAGTCTGTTCTGGGAAGGGGCCACACCTACCCGTCAGGCTGCTGTGCAGCGCTGCCAGCCGGTGGCGGTGGGGTGAGCCGCCCAGGACTGGGTGTGCTGGCAGTGTGTCCTGCGTGGTAATACAGTTCCCCCAGGGAAAGCCTTCCACCATCAAGGAGCCTCTCCCCAGCACTCAGAGCTGGCTCCGAGGGCTGCGCCAGGCCCAGGGACACTCTCCTGAGGGTACCACCCTCCTCAACTGGCCTACACTGCCCCTAAGTTGGGGGAGTTTAGAAGTGGGTCTATTGACCCGGCCCTGAGAGCCTGCCTGATATGGGGTGCCCGCAGGACAGAGCGTGGCCCCCTGCACTGCAGTCAAGGTGTAAGAAGGGCCAATGGGCCTCCCTGTTGCTCTTTTCCACTTGGGTCCATCTTTAAGTACTTCCCTCTTCCTATATTTTCTAACCTTTCTCTCCTGTTCCCTAAGTGATCTAAGCCAGGGCTAAAAGGTTGGCTACAACGTTTCCTTGGCGGGATCTCTGGGCCTGGGCTAATCTCTTCAGGCCATTATAACTGTGCTGAATGTTCTCCTGAGGTCTGACCACTTGGATCAACTGGTCACTCATCCTGGATTTGAGAAAGATCCCAGAGACCAAGCAGCTATGTTTCCTGGCACCGTGGGGCAGACACAAAGGAACAGCAGCTAAAATGCGGTAAATGGAAGAGAAGGATTTTATGGACCGAAATCCTCTAATGAGAATCTGACTTTCCATAAGTCATGCTCATCTGGATTTCATTATAAACAGTGGCCCAGAGCCAAAATTGAAATGGGTTTGGCCTGGGTGCAGAATGACTGCAAAACAAAATGGATTCCAAACATCTGGAAAAGTGAAGGAAAGGGGAGAGTAACTTGCAAGGCACTGGCTCCAGCTGCCGTGGGGGTGCCTCTATAGTTGGTTGTAGGAGTGGGGGCTGGCAGAGAGAAGTGGGGGACACAGGCCTGCCTCTTGGGAAACTCCTGTTTCTGTGGAAAGAAAAGCAACTGGATTTTCTAAACCAAAGCCAGAATGGCCTGAGGAATTACGGCAGAGCAGACCAGGTGGCCCCCTGGCTGTGACTGGAGCCACGTTTAAACCAGCCTCCAAAATTCCAGGAAAAAATCATTTCTATATAAACTCTGTTCTTTTGCACCTTCCTTTATGACTACCCAATCACCTTTTCCCTTTCCGGGCCTCTCAGTTTTAATAGTCTAGGTCCTCAGGGTCACCAGACCCCAAGTCTGAGATGGAGCCTCAGAGGAAGGGATGAACAATGAGACAAAGTCTTAACTTTCCAGAGATGGTCATTCTAAAACCATTTGCTCCAAGTAGAGAATGAGAAAGAAGCTGAGGGCAAACTTCTAGGCTCTGCTTTTCTACTACTGAGGGACTTTGGGCAAGCCACTTTCCCTCCCTGGGCCTTAGTTGCTTCATCTGTACAACGGGGATGATGCCAGTCAATGTTTCCTCCCAGGGTTGTTGTGAGGATGAATGGGACGTGTGTATTTAAACTACTTTATAAACTGTTAAGTGCTGGGTGAACACTGGTCTGCTTTTCTGTTTCACTTGAGTGCCACCTCAGCCCCTCTGGGCCTGCCTGGCTCTGGCCTCTCTCTGGTCTTCCATCTCTCAGGCTCTACACCAGCAGGGCTGGTCTAGCTCATGTCAGGAGCCCCTGCTCTCTCTTCTGAGCCACCTGGTTGGTCCCCTCACCTCTGCAGCCCCAGACTGACCTGTACTCCGCCCCCCAGCCCTTGACGAAGCTCATGCGGATGGTGCACATGCGCGTCAGCTGATAGACGGCCTCGAAGCCCTGGTTAACAGACTGAGCCAGGAGGGCGGCAAACTCCTGGTTGTTGAAGATCTTCAGGTTGCATCCTGCCAACAAAACAAAAACAGTGCTTGCGGTGATGGGAAGGTTTAGTGCCTGTTGCTCCTTCCTAGCGAAGGGGACCCCTCGATCACCAGAATGGCACAGTTCACAAGGCCCAAGTGGCACACAATTGTTTAATGCCTTAGCTGCACCCCATGCTCAGCACTGTGCTGGCGACAGGCCAACTTGGCCCCTCACCACCTCATCGAGCAGATGCAACTGTGAGCGGAGAGTTAAACACTGACCAGAGAGCACCTGTTCCCAGAGCTGTAGAAGGCTGGGAAGAAAGAAGAAAAGGTGGGCTACAGACCACAAGGGGGATGGTTTGGAGAGGTGGGCCAAAGGGACCAAGGCAGGACTCCAGGGCATGAAGACAAGGTCCCTGAGCCAGGGTGCCCATGGTGGTGTGGGGTATGGCTGACCACCTGCGGAGGAAAGCTCTGCCAGGCAACAGCAGGGAATGCCAGCAGAGAAGGGCCACTGGAAGGCTACTGTACCCTACTCTACAGCCACTTCAAGAAGCAGCTCCACAGAGGGTCCTGGGTTTCTTCCACTCAGACTCCTCTGACGAATCCACCTTGTGCTTCGGCTAGGAGGGAGCCAGAGATTTGGACCACAGTGTGGCCTCTAGGCACAAGGCTGGGTCTGGGTGACAGTCACAGCAAAACGAAGGTGTGTGTCTAATTCTCCAGATAGTAAAACTCAAGACAGGACAGGCACAAATAAAGTTTAAAATAACCCTCTTGTTTAAATTCTTACTGCTGAGTGCCAGGAATGTGTCAGCCAGAAAAATAAAGACAAATGCACATGCCGGAAATGCCCAAAAGGTGAGCTGAGGCGACGCTTATCCGTGGGCCAACCCTGGGCTCCTTCCTCATCTTGCTGTGTGACTCTGGGCTGGGCACATTCTCTTCCTGGGCCTGTGTCTCTCTGTAAAATGAGGGACTGGACATGGGGGTCCTGCCAGCTCTGACATCCTGTGAGGTAACAAACAATACCAGAGGCAACTCAGCCCTCAATAAAAAAAGATGGGGGTGGGGAAGGGAGTGGGCGGAATGCCAAGAATGCAACTGCCCTTCCTTTTCGCACTTTCTCCAAGGGGGAGGGGGTGGTGTTGGCTAGAGCCGGCTCTGATCCCCAGCAGAGCCCAGAAGCAGAGGAGTACTAGACTTCCCTGACCCTGAATCAGTCCTGACTCCGTCCTGGCTCAGCCACTTGTAGCTGTTATGGATTGAATTGCCAAATTCAAAAGATAAACCAAAGTCCTACCCCTAAAAAAAAAAAAGTACCAGTGAAAAGTGACCTTGTTTGGAAATAGAGTCTTTGAAGATGCTGTCAGTTAACATGAGGGTGGGCACTATAATCCCATCTGAGTTGATGCCCCTTATAAAACAGAGACAGACAGAGGGGAAGACAGCCACATGAAGATGCATCTCTATGCCAAGAAACACCTGCAGCTGCCAGAAGCTGAGAGAGAGAAGAGTCTTCCCCCAGAGTCTACAACATGGCCTGGCCAACACAGCGACTTGGGCTTCTAGCCTCCAGAACTGCGAGACAATAGATTTCTGTTCTTAGAAGCCACCCACTTTGTGGTACTTCGTTTCGGCAGTCCTAGGAGACTCATACACTAGATGTGTATCCTTGGGCATGTGGCTTAACCTCACTGAACCTGTCTCTTCACTTGTACAGCCAGAAGAGCGAGGGCTAAATGAGATCAAAGTTGAAATGTACCCTGTAAATGTGACCTGGAAGCATGGAGCACTTTATCATTCCAGACTTTATGCCTTCTTAAATTTACCCTGCCCAAGGTCCAGCCCTCCTCTGTCATCTGCACTCAGCCAGCAGGAGATAGCATGCCACAAAGGCAACCACCTGACCCTGGCCACACCCTGCTGCCCAGGCTTGGCCCTGTCCACACTACCCAGCCCAACACACCCTTCTTGAAGGACAGGTGGGCATCATCAGCCCCTCTGGGAAAACCCTCGCCGGCTCCCCAAAATAAGCATAAGAGACAATAAGGCGAGAGAAAACCCAATCAAGGTGCCTCCAGGCTGACACTACTGTCACTGATGGGGAGGAAAAGGTAGGAAAGATGAAACCTCTCCAATATTCCAGGCAAACGCTGTCAGGGAGGGAACCTGTGGGTATGGTGGGGGTGTAGGTGGCATTACCTGGTGGGATCTTGCAGACGGTGGCCGGGTGCCAGCCATAGCGCTGGTTACAGTTGGGAGACTGGACAAAAATAGCGCTGTCGCTGAGGCATTCTGCAAAGACCTCCCCTCCGATGTAGTAGAGCCGCACGCCTCTCCCTAGAGAGATTCAGGTTAGGCTGCGCCAGGGTGACTTTGCCCACACACGATGGCCCTGAGACGAGCTGAAGCTAGCCTAGCAAAGGGAGGCCAAGGGGCAGCAGATGTTCCAGGTGACAGGCACTTTGCCATCTTCACCAGGCCAACAGGACCCAGAGTCCGTGCTTAAAACTCACAACAAAATGATAGGCAAGACTGGGTTCCTAAAGCTGGGGGTGGGGGCAGATGACAAGAGAAAAGAGCACAGGGCCAGTCTCAGTGACAGCCTCTGCCACTGACTAGCCATTGGCCTCAGTCAAGTTAAAAAACAAAAACTCACTGCTGTCAAGTCAATCCTGACTCATAGCGACCCTGTAGGACAGAGTAGAACTGCCCCACAGGGCTTGCTAGGCTGTAACTTTTACAGAAGCAGACTGCCACATCTTTGGCTAGTGAGTTCGAAAGCCGACCTTTCAGTAAGCAGCAGAGCACTTAACCACTGCACCACCAGGGCTCCTTCAGCCAAGTTACTCAACCTCTAAGCCTCAGTTTTCTCAGGTGCAAAATGGAGACAATAATATAGTGAAACCTGTGAGAGCTGGAACTCGATGGGACTGCCTTGTTCTTCTGGATCTCCAAGTTTTCCACCTTTGACAGGGTGCAGTCTTACCACTTTCCTATCATTCGTTTTAGTAGAAAATATTTGAGTTGTCCTTCTCTGACAGGTTTCAGCTTTCAAAAGTTTTACTGTACTAACTACCTCATAGTCTTGTTGAGGACAACCTGGTGGCAGTGATTAAGAGATAGGACTGCTAACCAAAAGGTCAACAATTCGCATCTACCAGGCGCTCCTTGGAAACTCTCTGGGGCAGTTCTACTCTGTCCTATAGGGTCGCTATGAGTCAGAATCAACTCAACGGCAGTGGATTTGGTTTTTTTGGTTAGGGTTGTTGAGATACACAACCTGATAAATAAGTGTTAGCAGCAGCAGCAGGGAAAGCAGAGGAAGATAGTCAGGCACAGAGAAAACCCAATCAAATCGCCTCCAGGCTGACAATGCTGCTGCTGCCATTACTACTGCTGCTCCTGCTGCCATTACTACTACTGCTCCTGCTGCCATTACTACTACTGCTCCTGCTGCCATTACTACTACTGCTCCTGCGGCTATTGCTCCTGCTGCTATTGCTACTGCTGCCGCTGCTGCCATTACTGCTGCCGCTGCTGCCATTACTACTGCTGCTCCTGCTGCCATTACTACTACTGCTCCTGCTGCCATTACTACTACTGCTCCTGCTGCCATTACTACTACTGCTCCTGCTGCTATTGCTCCTGCTGCCATTGCTACTGCTGCCGCTGCTGCCATTACTACTGCTGCTGCTGCTGCTATTACTATTACTACTGCTATTACTGCTGCTCCTATTACTACTATTACTGTTGCTGCTGTAGCTACTACTGCTGCTACTGCTGCCATTACTACTACTGCTGCTGCTATTGCTACTATTACTACTACTGCTGCTGCTACTACTGGTATTACTACTGCTGCTGCTGCTATCACTACTACTACTGTTGCTGCTGGAGCTACTACTGCTGCTGCTACTACTGCTATTACTACTGCTGCTGCTGCTATTACTACTACTGCTGTTGCTGCTGGAGCTACTACTGCTGCTGCTACTACTGCTATTACTACTGCTGCTGCTGCTATCACTACTACTACTGTTGCTGCTGGAGCTACTACTGCTACTGCTATTACTACTGCTGCTATCACTACTACTAATGTTGCTGCTGGAGCTACTATTACTACTGCTGCTGCTGCTATTACTACTACTGCTGTTGCTGCTGGAGCTACTATTACTACTGCTATCGCTACTACTACTGCTGCTGCTGGAGCTACTACTTCTACTGCTGCTGCTACTACAAGGTCCCTTCCCACTCCCAGACTCAGAGATGCATTCAGCAAACCCACTGGGCTCCTTCTGCAGCAGCAGACACCCCAGCAGCAGTCACTGGAGGGACGGCCTAATGCTAGCCCCCGTACCTTTCTCCCCTCAGTGCATTTTCTCAAACATTCCTTAGGTTTATGCCATTTCCTTTTTCTTTATCTTTTAAATTCAGCCCAGATGGACAGAAATTATTTTTAAATTGGCTCTGCAAACCCAACAGTTATATAAACACTTGAACAACGAGCTTTCTGCTCAGCCAGGGGATGTTCCCTTCTCCTGCTGCTGGAGAAGAGGCCCCGGGGGTTTGAAAATGGAGCCAGACTGTCCAGGCCCAACAGCCAATGGGATGGAAACCAGGTGACCAACTTACGGGCCACTTGATGTTCCCTCCCCAGCCTCCTGGTCCCACTGCTGTTTCCATCTCGTCCTTATTTTGGTCCTAGGGGACTTGGCGTCTCACAGACATGCAGAGCCCTGGGGACTCCTGGTCTACAGAGCGGGGGGCTGCCTTCCTTATCTCAGCCAAGTGCCAGGGGGCTGGGGCAGAGATAGAGACCGAGGACCCAGACCAAAAGAGAAAAAATGTCTTAATTGTAAAAAATGATTTTGAAATATGGAAACAGTTATAAAAACAATAAGTAGACACCTGTGTATGCCACCCAGAATTGGCATCTTTTTAAAGCAAGAAATCCAGGGAGGTGTGTGGGAAGGACAGGAGTCTGGCGGTCGGGACAGTTTCATCCCTGACTCACTGTGTGGCCTCTGCCACTCTCTGGGCATCAGGTTATTTTGTGCAAAAAGGAGTGTACCAGCCTCGGCCAGTGCTTTCCAAACTCTTCTCTCTTTAACACTAAGATTCCTCCTCCAACCAGAGCCGAGGTGCTCTGGTTCCATGGGGCAGGGCCCCTTGGCTGCCCTGTCCAGCTTCTGAGCTTACCCTGGAGCCCTCTGCCAACTCTCAGGGCCCCAGGACAGGTTTTGAGAATATCCCATGACACCACCGCTACAGCCGTCCTAAGCCTGGACATGGTGTAGTTCTGCATGGTGAAATTACGAAGAGCCTTAGCATAGTCATTTTATGTACAATTCAAGTGATACATAACAGAGCCTCATCCTCCCTAACTTAATGAAGCCATCTTTTATTTAGAAAGCAGGAGGTTCAAAGTCGTAGTGTCTGGGCGATTCCTGTTTTTCCACCTTCTCTAGTACAATCATGCATGAAGGACAGACTACCTACCAACCTATGTACTTGAAGAATATTTTTATTAAGACAACTGCATATGTTGCCTTTCTCACAGATTTCCGTTTCCTGTCCCCTTAGGTGAAGCGTTTTTCTCTGGGGCTTCCATATTTTCAGAGATCATACCTTTGAGTGGGAAACACCAAGCATCCTCAACTCTACACGTCTGGCCCCAGACCAGGGCAATATGGAATTTGGGGGCTGGAACAGAGACAGAGTACCCTCCCCAATTTCCAGCAGGAGGCACACGTGGCTGGGGTGGGTGGGGGTTCTGTGCAGAGGCAGCATGGGGCAGTGTGTGGAGTAGCGTGGGAGGAACGTGAGGCGCCCCCTACCGATGTGCCTCCTGGTGAGCTCCACCGCAGCATTCCTGTTGACGTTGGAGAGCAGCCCCAGGCAGAAGCGCTCTGAGTTGGAGGGATCGGTGAAGCCGTCTACTGTCATGGATGGTTGGGAGGCATGGAAGGTCTCCCCGACACGCTGGTTCAGCTCGTAGTAGGAGATGGAGCACCAGAAGGCCGGCTCACAGTAGGTGACTGGCTGCAGGTCTGTAGAGACAGGCCAGGTGACTGGGTCAGTAGGTCACCCCAGCCCCCTGCTCCCTGAATGGGTCCTTTGGATGCCTGGAAAACTGTTTCCCCACCTGGCCAAGGGCATTCATGATTCCCCACTTCCATGCCTTTTATGACAAAACTTGTAAGGCCCAATGGGGCCAGATACTCAGGTGAGTTTAGAGAAGGCTGGAGCCTTCCACAGCCTTGCCGCTTTATGCCTATCACTTATTATTAGCTCAGCGGCCCAGCCCCACTTGCCTGGCCTTGACAAGGGTTGAAACAGATTTCAAAGAGTTCTCAGCCAAATTGCAGAGGGCCAGGCACCAGTGGCCCCTGGACAAATGCACTGGACACACCCAGAGTGTTCTCCCTGTGGGGCGAGCCAGGCCACCTAGGTAGGTCACCTCCAGCCACTCGCTCAAGGTCCCCAAAGTAACTCATACTAGTCTCTGCTCCCAAAAGGGCCTTTCTCTATGGCCTTGGGCAAACCTCTTAGCCTGTTGAACTGCAGTTGCCATGTCTGTAAAGTAAAAAAGGAGGAGTCTTGGCTGCACAGTGGTTAAGGACTCAGCTGCCAACTGAAAGGTTGACAGTTTGAACCCACCCATAGGCTTCGTGAGAGAAAGACCTGGTGATCTGCTCCTGTAAAGATTACAGCCTAGAAACCCCATGCAGCAATTCTACTCCATCACATAGGATTGCTAGGAGTTGAAAATTGACTCGATGGTACCCAACAACAACAAAGTAAAAAGGCCAGACCAGCTCCATGGGTTCCAAAGTGTGCTCAGTGTCTGTGAACCCACACGTTCACCAGGCATGGTCTACAGACTGAACCTGCCTCCACATCTCTTATCATAGATACTATTTCCAAATGTTTTTAGATGCCGTTGGGGTGGCTAAGACACCAACTCACCTACAAGAAATTCTGAATTTGTCATAGTCTCAATCAAGGGATCCTACAAGTAAAACTGCCACCTTGTGAGGGGCTGTTCTCTTTCTCAGAAGAGTTGAGAACCCCTGAAATAGAGGTTTCTCCTTCCTGTGATCCCATATCACCTTTCCACTTGAATTTCCTATGACTCCATCATGGTCCTCTCACCTCCAGCCACAATGGCTCCACACCTGCCCAGGTACCCCGTACTCTCCACCTGCACACTTTGATCACACTGACCGTTGGGCCAGGAGTGTGGAGTCCACCACACCTTGTTTGACCGCTGGGCCAGGAGTCACAAGTCCACCACACCTTGCTCACACTGACTGCTGGGCCAGGGGTGCCGAGTCCACCACATCTTGCTCACACTGACTGCTGGGTCAGGGGTGCTGAGTCCACCACACCTTGTTTGACCACTGAGCCAGGAATGCCAAATCCACCACACCTTGCTCACACTGACTGCTGGGCCAGGGGTGCTGAGTCCACCACACCTTGTTTGACCACCGAGCCAGGAATGCCAAATCCACCACACCTTGCTCACACTGACTGCTGGGCCAGGGGTGCTGAGTCCACCACACCTTGCTCACACTGACTGCTGGGCCAGGGGTGCTGAGTCCACCACACCTTGTTTGACCACTGAGCCAGGAATGCCAAATCCACCACACTTTGTTTGACCGCTGAGCCAGGAGTATCAAGTCCACCACACCTTGTTCTCTACCTGTGTGACTTCCACCCATTTGTTGAGGAATCAGAGAGCCTCCTGCTCATTCTCACGCCTCTGTTTCTGACCTTCAGCTTGGATCAGTCACTCTGGGCCCTATTTACGTTGGGAAATGCTTGGTTACTGAGCATGCCCTGACTGCCCCACTAGACCATGAGGTCCCAGAGCCCAGGCTCCCTCACTTTAGCCCTTGGAACGGGGCTGTGAATGAGAGAGGAGAGGAACACCACCATGCCCAAGGGTCAGCACTGGCCAGAAGACCCTGCCCCTGCCCAGCCTCTCTGCTCACCACATGCCCGTTAACTTCCGGGAGCAAGACCCCACAGAGGATCTCTGCTCACCAGCCCTTTGAGGTGTGCAAAGCACAAGAGAGAAAAATGAGAAGCTGCTCTGCCCTACCAGGAGGGCCTGGGTGCCGCTGACGGGACACAGTGGCCCTGACCTCCCCCTGGGGTCTAGGTGCACAATCTCCTCTCACAGTGAAGAGTAGGTTATCATGGCACTGGAGATGCCAACCATAATGATCCTGCACTAAACACACCTGGACAGTGTCATCTGGAGGGTCAGGACACCTGGATTGGGGTTCTCAGCCTTGGCACCACAGCTGCCTGAGGCTGGAGAGTGTCGTGGGGTCTGTCCTGTGCATTGTAGGATGTTTGGCAGCCATTAGACACCAGTAGCACCCCCGCCCCAAAGCTGTGATGACCAAAAATGGCTCCAGACATTGCCAGGTGTCCCCTGGGAAGCAAAAAACCTACCCGAGTGGAGAACTACTGCCCTCCAGGTCACGGAGCACAGGCTTTAATGTCAGAAGGGCCACAGTTTAACCTTAGCCCAGGCACTCTCTAGCTGTATGACTAAGAGAAAACCAGCTTGACTCTCTGAGCTTCAGCTTCCACTTTCCCCTCCTCGAGCCACCAGTGTGGGGGATTCTCTTTACCACTTGGGGCTGTGTGTGGGTAGACTGAGGTAACTCATGTAAAGTACTGCAAACAATGCAGGACACCTATCAAGCCCTCAGTATATGGTGTTAACCACAATAACCTTGACTATATGAACTTGAGAATGAACTTAACATCCTGCTTCTGTTTCAACCTCCATCTGAAGAGGCTGCAAAGCAACCTTGCCCTATTCCACTCTTCCCAGCACGGATCAAGGAAAGATGATGAAAGCTACTTAGTGGGGCAGGGAGGCAGGCCCAAGGACAGGGTCAATGTGGCCATGCCCTGGCCCTGAGGGTAGACTGAGCCACGTTAGCCATGTCCCCCTCTGACTCTGTGAGATGCTCCAACATTCCAATGAGATAAGCTATATTCTAAACAATGTGGTCACCAACATTTCAGCTGTGTTGCTTTGGAAACTAAAAAAAAAAAAAAACCAAGAAATCCAAGTGCTTTCCAAGCATTCAAAGCAGCCAGGCAACATGTCAGAGCCAACAGGTACTGTCGAGGGGCTGCCAGCCACCACCACCCAGGCGATGACCCGATTCTACCTCAGCCTCTGCTGACCCTGCTATGCGACCCTGGGGGCTTCCCCTCTTTGGCCTCAGTTTGCTAACCTGTACCATAACTACAGTGTCCTAGAAGACATCTAAACCAGGCCATCTAGGTCACTGTGCTTCTGGTAATAGGTCAGCCTGAACAGGCAGGTTTGGCTGATCTGGGCTGTCCCTGGTTTCCCCTAAGCAATATGCAAAACAGAGCACAGAGTCCTCACCCTTAATGATAATACCCTGTCTAGCACCCCCTGGTCTTGGTCCAGGCAGGAGAAAGTGCTAGGTTCCCAGGAGTACTGGCATAACCCACCCATCAGAATAAGTGGCAGACCGCTGGTTGGGTAGCATGGTGCCAAAACCACGTTCTGAGAAGGTGTGGGCTTCAGGAAGTCTGAGGAACCAGAGAAGAGCTTGGGGTCCAAGGCCAAGAGGTCCTCCCAAGCAGATGTGAGCTCTGATCCAAACATCACTGCAACTCACAGACACACACTGGACAGACAATCCCAGTGTCGCAGAAAACTGGACGCAGGAGCCTGACACGTAATTAGGAAGATGCCACTTTGGGGAAGCTGTGTAGTCAGGCCAAAGGCAACGTTTGAAGGCTGCCGCTTCAGAGTGCTGTTTGAATGAGCAGACCTACATGCAGATGCGGGAATGAGCTGCGACAGCACCCCCAGCCAAGCGTTTACTATTCTCTGTAAACAACTGAAAGCCAGCCCTGCCTTTGCTTGCCTCCCCCACCCGCCTTCCATCACCCCTCAGCTGCTTCCCCAGGGCAATTCTGTGACAGGAACCCTAGACCAAAACTTACGACCACTACCTCTGCATTCTGCCTTGAATGGCACATTTTCTTTTAACCGTTTGTATGCCCTTATTTCTTTCCCACCACTTACTCACACCAGAGTCAGTACAAGAAAAAGAAAAAAATCAAGACCCCCAAAAAGCATGGCCATAAGCAGGACAACTGAGAGACTATAGCTACTAAAAGAACACCCAACTTGGCTCTGAGCCTCCTAGCAGACAAGGCAAAAAGGGAACATAATATGCTACATGGCTTTGGTTTGTGAATGGACAGTGCTTACTAGTTCTCCCGGGAAACAAAGCTTGTCCTGGCACTAAATCTTTAGGAGAAATCTCTCGGGGAACCCCCCCACCCCCACCAAAAGGAAGGAAGGAAGGAGGAAAGAAAGAAAAGAAAGGGATGGAAGAAAGCAGGCAAGCAGGCAAGCAGGCAGGCAGGCAGAAAAGCAAAAAAGAATAAAAAAAAGAGAGAACGCGCACTCACAGGCAAGCAGGCAGGCCCACTCCCTGCCCTGGTTTCAAGAGTTTTACAACGGATGCAGGAGCAATTTTACATAAGGCTGCTTCTTAAAATGGACCTGCAGACAAACCATCAAAAGGTCCTCTGGGAGGACAACTCTACAGCCTGAAGGACTTGCACACCTGAGATGGTGGACGATGGCACGTATCCAAGACCTCCCCTTTAAACAGCCCTCCTCCTAGCCAGATGCGTGTGTCTGTGTTCATCTGTCTCCTTCCAGCAAAGCTGTTCGCCTCAGGAACCTCCAGCTTGGCCGTTCTGGGCCCCCGCCCCCACCCGTGTGGTGGTGGCCAGATTCTCAAGTGGCATGGGGCACTTAATTCATGGCTGGCCCCCTGCTAGCCTAACGCACTGACTGGCTGCAGTTTTGAGCCCCGTTCCAAGCTGGCATAGACTGACTGTTTTGTTTAAGGAAAAGAAAACAGAATAAAACCCAGAAGGAAACACTTGGATTAGGGGACGCCTATTAAAAACATGTGCAAGAGATCCAAATTTGGTAAAGGGAAAGGGGGGAGGCCAGCGAGGGGGAGGAATTAACTTTCTACTAGAAATCGAAAGCAGGGAATGGGCAAAGGCCAGATGCACCACAAGCTACAAGGCTAAAGGTCAGAACGTAAATTGGCCTGGCTTGGGCTGGGCCCTCCTTGTCTGGAAAAAGCAGCTCCACCTCCACGCTCCAATTCCCATGTCCTTTCACTCTGCCACATCTTTGTCCTTGCTGTTCCCGCCATCTGGAATGCCTCCCCCACCACCCTGTACATGCGTTCACTCAACGCGCTCTCCAGTGCAGCCAGGAAGCCTCCCCGCCACCTCCACGCAGGACCAGCCTCTGGTGTCCCAGGCACCTGTGTACCCGGGTCTCCTGCACCAGAGTGTTAGTTCCCTGCAGGTCTAAACCCAGCTCCGTCCCCAGCATCAGGGGGACTAATTCCAACCTATCTCAAAAGGATCAAAGCCTCCAACTAAGTTCTGCCCAGAATGCACCCCATGCTCTTGCTGCCTAGAACCAGTTGCCTGCAACCCAACAAAAGGGACAAATTCTAAGAGCAGGACCCTTGTGTATATGAAAGCACCCAGCAGCTGACGTCCTGATGCTGCACAAGCTTACGGATGATTAGAGCTGGCGGAGGCCTTGGGAAACAGCCTTGTGTAGCAGCATGAAGATACTTGGAATGGGGAAGGCCTGGGACCTGGACCACTGGCCTGTCTTCGAGGGCAGGGGTTTTACGACTGCCCTGCAGCCCACCTCTCTCTCCTGGCAGGAGAAGAAGCCACACCTGCCCCCAAGCACTCTGGGAAATGCATCACCTCTTTAAACTGCAGCTCAGCTGCTGCTCTGGGCCACTCACCAGTACCTTACTTTCTTCACTCAAGGCCTCTCCCTAAATGCCTCACTTTAAAGCAGGAACAACTTACTCATCCAGCAGGATCCAGCTCGTTATCTTTTCCTTTCCCCCCACCTCCTTCTCCTCCCCCTCCACTTGCCACAATCCCTGACTTAACTGCTTAGGAAATTCCAGGTGAGTCACCCAGCACACTGTGTAATAACAGGAACGTCACCTGCTCATATCCCCTTCTCTGCAAAACAAAGCCTGGGGGGTCCCCCGAGAGCCTGCTTTGGGCCAGGTGCTGGGCTGAGTCTCAACCACACATCTGGGGGACCTCCAGAGTCACTGCTCCTGGAGTCACTTTTTTGTGGCAGGAAGCACAACCTTCCCAAGCCTCAGCCCCAGGGCAAAGGCTTGAAGGAGGGAGGAAGTAAAAGAAGGAGCGTATGTCTTATGCTTTATACCTTTTCCTATGATAATTTCAAAATAACTTCTTATAAAGAAATCATCAAATGTCCTGAGGCAACTCCCCCATCTTCTTCTAGGAAGCGCTCACTGTGTACCTGATTCTGTCCCACCAGCGTGGGACATCCTGGCTGCGAAGAAGAAACGCACAGGCTGCCCCCACGTCCCCACCTTTCATTTGCCCTTCAGCCCATTGCTGACTGACTTTGGCCCCCTCCTCTCCCTGCAGGGGTTTCCTCTGACATCTCATTGCAGCTGGGCAGAACCTGCCCGCTGGCACCACAATGCCAGCTGTCCTTAGAGCACGCCTTGCCCTTTCATATCGTTCCTTCCATCTGCAACGTCCTTCCCTCTATCTCTGTCTCACAATATCGCCCTTGTCCTCCAATGCCCAGCTCCCAGATGTCACAACCTCTCTGAGGTCTTCCCCACCACATCCGGAATGTTCCTCCTTGGCATGGCAGGTCCGCCCTCCTCTGTGCTTGCTCCCTTGGCACCTGCACTCCGCAATACAGTTGGACGTGGACATCCCCAGCCACCCCAGGCCGTGAATGCCAAGTGTTCACCCAGCTCTGCATCCCCAGCATCAGCACATGCTGAGGGAATAATACATAGGAGACAGCCAAGAAGGCTGGATTCGTGTTCTAGTGGAAGTGAACCCTCAGAGCATGTCATCTGTTCCTACTTCTTGTTTTATGGTTATTTGTAGTCCCAGCAAGGTCATAAGCACAGTGATGGCAGGATCTGTGATTCTTCTTCAAGTCCCCCGCTACCTGGACTGGCACACAGTGAAATGTCTGTGGAATGAACGTATGAGGAAGACACAGGCAGCCATGGCTCCCACCCAGGGGCCACACAGGACATACGGTCCTCAACCTGACTTTTGTCCCCAACTAGACATTAACAAATGCCATTCTCTGAGCCTTGTTTTTCTGAGTGAGAAAGGGAGGAGCTGGTTGAAATGACCCAACAGGGCAGGGTCATGCTGCAGGTGGGAACATGTGCTCTGGACCCCCCAAAGGCCTGAGTTCAAAGCCAGCTTCCCTATTTACCAGCTGTGTGACCTGGGATGAGCTAATTAACCAGTCCATCCTTCGATTTCATAATCTGTAACACGAAAAACCATACTACTATTACCTTCTACCACTACTACCTTGTAAGGTGGCTGCGGGGTCGGCGGGAGGGGGGGTACAAACGGTTAAAACAAGAGCTGAAAGGTTGGCAGTTCGAACCCACCCAGAAGCTCCTCGGACGCTTCCTGCTTCTGAAAGGTCGTAACCTTGAAAACCCAATGGAGCAGTTCTACTCTGCACACATGGGGCCACCATGAGTCAGAATTGACTCAACAGTAACTAGCACCAATACATCTACGGCACCTCATAAGGTTATTACGAAGACTGAGTTAACATGCAGGAAGCACTCTGAATAATACAATACTCAGCAAATAGTAAGTAGGTGTTCAGTAAATGTTTGCCATCATCATCACTCTTCTCTTCCAGCTATCCCCTAGGAGTCTATGTGATTTTTCTGGGTAGGGATGAAGCCAATGGTTGTGAATGGGCTGGAGGTGGGGGTGCAGGGGCTTGTCAAGCAGAAAGGAAGTCGGGCCTGTCAGGGTCTGCATCTCACTGTGAGTCCTAACCCTGACTCGGTTACTGACTCGTCCCCCGAATCATCCCCCGATTCAGATCTTCCCAGCAGAAGTGTAACTAGATTAGGACAAAGTGGCCCCCACTCTCTGCTGGCCAGGCTCGGGAGCTGTTCCTTCCTTTGGGAGGAGTGACTTAAGAATTCCATCTCTTGGATGAGCAGCTCAAGGACAGAGCGGTGCTGCCAGAGAATTGCACCAGTGGGGACCCTGCCTTGAGTTCAAACTCAAGAACCCACCTCGTCATCCTTGTCCACACAGTCTAGAGAGAATTCACAGCACACCCTCCACTGGACAACTTTCAGTCTAAACCACTGTGTGGGGGTAGCTGCCACCTCCAAGTTGACCTCTGGGGTTCCAACGGCAAGTGCCTGCTCTAAGGTTTGATGACTAAAAGTACTGCCTTGGCCACTGTGGGGTAAAATGGCTCAGAAATTAAATCTAAACCAGTCAACCTCAAAAGCTCAAAGTCAAGTTTACAAGCCTGGCCTTTAATTTCTCAAGTGTTAACATAGCTTCTAACCTACAGAGTTTGTTTTTAATAACTCAAACAGTCTCTTCCATCAGGAATGTGACCTTCCTGCTGCAGAGCCCAGCACTCAAAGTAACATTATTTTACAAAGATGCTAATACAGATCTCCCCAGTCACATCTCCTGCTGCCCACCTGTCAGTTTTAAAAGGGCTTCAAGCACCTGCCAATATTCATTCGTAAGGATGAATTTCTTCATCTAATGCTATCAGTCAGGGGCTGGAAGCAAATGGGCAACAAAAGCCAGTCCAATCCACTCTTACTCACCAAGCTCAAGGAGTAACTATGTCTCTTCATGAGCCACAAACTAAGTCCCAGCAATAAAGGCTCAAACAAAATCAAACTCACATTTTCTAAAAGTACCAGACCAGAACATAAAAAAAAAACTCCCCTTAATAAAAACTAAACAGATTCTCCATTTGTTTTTAAGCCTTTGGTAAGCTCAGTGCCAAAGCCACGAATGAGCGAGACGAGACCTCTCCCACGCTGGAGGGCTGAGGGACTCTCCTGGATTATAAGACAGAATCTCAGAAAAATTGATCCAGGACTCTAACCACCAAGGGGTGGTTATGGAGATCACGGTCCAGCCTCTCTAATACCTTGGGACAATTCAAAATGATAAACCAGAAAACCAAACCCGGTGCCATCGAGTTCATTCTCATGTGTTAGAGAGCAGAACTGCTCCATAGGGTTTTCTTGACTGTAATCTTTTTGGAAGGAGATCACCAGGCTTTTCTTCCACTGTGCCTCTTGGTGTGTTTGAACAGACAACTTCAGGTTAGTGGCCGAGCGCAAACCATCTGCACCGCCCAGGGACCTCAAAATGATAAAACAGGACATCTAAATATGGAGACGCATATACAAAATAATGCAAAGGGAAAAAATGGATCTACACTATGATTACGATGGTATGGTGGACCTCTGACCCACAAACATCAGAAGGAACGTGATAAAATAGAAACAGTTATACTAGGGTGGTGGGATTATGGGGCATTTCCTTCTTTTGAAATTCCTTTTATGTTACTGTTTTAATAAAAAAGGACACAATTTTAAGACGCACTGCTCAGATAAAATCCAAGTAAGTGTACTTGGAACAAGTCTCTACAAGTTGGGGGGCTGGAGTCTACACAGCTGCTGTGGCTTTGCATCAAACCTCACATGTATGCTTCGCTGACCACAGACCCTCTCTCTCGGGCATAAGGTTTGGGGGATTTTCATTCACTCACGTCTAACCAGCACCCAGGGGAAATACAAACCCAGCATACGGTTACTTTTCCTGCCACCACTGTTCTCAGGTTTCCTCGTTCTGTGGGTGACCCCAGAAATACTGTAACCAAAAGGGGCTGAGCTGCACTGGTGGGGGAAGAGGTAAGAGCCTTACCTTCAGCAAACCCCCCACTCACCACTGGCCAGCAGGCAGGGCTACTGCTAGAGAGGGTTACAGTCACAGGGACAAGGAGATACTCACCCAAGTTATTGTGTGCTGGGGACATCGGATTTGGGGATAGGTTTGGAGAACCTGCAAGATGAGACACAGTTGTGAGACTTTGTAAAAGACTCTTTGCCTGGAGTGCCAAATTACTGAACACGTCCATCAAGATGGGGTGGCTTAACACAGGAAGAGTAAACCCTAGACGGAGACTCCGAGACCCAGAAGAAGGCCTAACCCATGATGTTGCCCTTAAGTTCCTTCTCTGGGCCCCAGTTTCTTCATCTGTGAAATGAATGATGAGTGGATGATCTCAGAGGTCTCTTCCAGGACCTGCTGTTTGATGATCCTAACCAAGACCCACAGCATGGGGATGCTTAGTTCTCAACTAAGATGGATGACACCTTCTTCCTCCAGCCTACGCAGGCCCGCCCTGTTCACCACACTCCCAGGAAAATAAAGGGAAATGGGGAGGCCCCTCTCTCAGCTGCTTAAAGGCCCAGGCAGCCCAAGGCCAGCCCTCCAGACAGGTGGGGCTTGAGGCTGTTCAGACCTCACCAGTCACGGCTCTCAGCTGGATGCTGCAGCGGCTCAGGCATCTGAAAATACCAATTTCCCACCCTTCCTTTGGGTTTCAGGAAAAGCACAAACCTGCCTGAGAAATCCTGCAACTCAGCAAAGAGACTGACATTCTATGTAAGACATCATTGGGCACGTGGGAAAAAGTTCAAATATACCTAATTCTTTGTACTCTCTCACCCTTTCTAAACTTTCCACCCCCCCAAAAAGAAAAACATCCCATGGCATCAGCCTTTAAAAATATATATATACATATATATATATGTATGTATATATATGTGTGTATATATGTATATATATAAATATATACACACACACACATATACACACGAGTGGCTGGCTTTCCAGAAAGCAACCATCCCCTTGTCCTTCATCTGTTCCAGGTACTCAAGTGGCTATGGAGAGATATTTATTAACACCCTGGCAGGGCTCAGCTTAGCTCCCTGGGTGGAGTAAACGGTTTGCGCTTCGCTACTAATGGAAAGGTTGGTTGTTAGAATCCACCCAGTTGGGGAAAAAAAGGTATGGCTATCTACTTCCGTAAAGTTATAGCCATCGAAAACCCTATGGGGTGCAGTTCTACTCTGACACACATGGGGTCGCCATGAGTGGGAATCAGCTCCAAAGCCTCAGGTCTGGTTTGTCTGGGGAGACCCAGGTTGGTCACGCTCCTGATTCCACCAGCTCCAGTGCCTGATGCCTGCCAGCCCCTGCTGGCTGGGCCCTGTATCTGGCCTCAAGCATGACTGCCTTGAACTGTTCATGGTGCTCTGTTTCTTCTCCCCAACTCCAGTGTAACCTCCTTGAGGGCAAGGAATAAGTCATGAATTTCTTTTTCTTCCCCAAGAGACCTAACCCCTCAGGGCATGTTGGAATAATTGCTGGAGGGAACAGCTTTAGAATCAGTCACCACTAAGTTATGGGACTAGCATAGTCATTTAACTTTGAGCCTTGTAATTTTTTTTTTTCCTCAGATATGAAATGGGGATATCATCATCCTACATGTGATGATATGAAGCCCTGGTAGTGCACTGGTTAAGAGCTCAGTCTGCTAACCAAAAGGTCAGCTGTTTGAATCCACCAGCCACTCTATGGAAACCCTATGGGGCAGTTCTACTCGGTCTTACAGGGTCGCTATGAGTCGGAATTGACTCAATGGCAATGGCTGTGATGATATGTGAAAATTAAATAAGATTATGCATATAAAAATGCATAGCACTATGCCTGGTGCACAGTAAAAACTGAATAAAACCAATCCACTGCCATCGAGATGATTGCAACTCATGGTGACCTCACATGACACAGCAGATACGCCCCATAGGGTTTTCTTGGCTGTAGTCTTTACAGGAGCTGATCGTGAAACCTTTCTTCCAAAGTGCTGCTGGGTGGGTTCAAACCTCCAACCTTTGGGTTAACAGTCGAGTGCAAACCATTTGTGCCACCTAGGGACCTACTGCTATGTAGTGGTGTTGTTGTTAGGTGCCGTCAAGTCAGTTGCAACTCATAGCACCACATAAGACAGAGAGGGGTTGCCCCATGGGGTTTTCCAGGCTATAATCTTTATGGGAGCAGATGGCCATGGCTTTCTCTAGTGAAGCCGCCAGGTGGGCTGTAACCACCAACCTTTTGGTTAGCAGCTGAGCACTTAACCGTCGCAATACCAGGGCTCCTTTGCTATGTAGTAGTCACTCAATAATGATGGTTTCCTACTTAGTAGCCCAAGTCACGAAGACTTTGGAAGGCTGTGGACCCTCTCACTGGTCTAGAAGGGTATATATGTGTCAGAGGAGACACACAGTGGACAAGGTGATTCTTCAGCCCTGACTGAGATACCGCCACACCTCGGCTGGCAGGGAACCAAGCCCTGGAGCAGTTGGACTGGTTTTCAAGTGGGCAACTTGGCATGGAGAACAGAAAATAAATAGGAGGAATCCCACCCCCTGCCACCCGCAGGGGTTGGCAAGGATCCATACAGCTCTGTCTCCACTTTAGATAAACCATTAATGTTCACAGCAGGACCCTGCAGATATACTTATGGGAGGAAAGAGGAAGGGAGAGGGGACAGAGAAAATGGGGCAGAAAGGAGGAAGAGCAGCGAGAAAAAACGAGAGCTGAGAGAGTGGAAACATGGCTGCCCGTCCAGTAGACAGACCTTTTGTTTTGGTCTGTTTTCTTTTATAACAATAATCACTCTGCAAACATGAAGAGCAGCAAGGCGGGACGAGAGAAAGAAGAGTGAAAAGAAATACGGCATCTGGAAAGACGCTGCTTAGCTGGCCTGCTTCCCATGCCAGCATTTAATAGCTGCAAGCTTGCAGCGGTTGCCTGGCATCGAACACAGGAAGGTGTTCAATGCATTCCAGATGGGCTCACACTGCCAGCCACTCATCCAGGGGGAGAGTGCTAAACCCAAGAGTGCCACGATGCCCAAGACAGATTTCAACTGACCATGATTACAATGTATATGGGAGTCTCTTTCATTCTTCTTTCAGGAACTACACAATCTCTTTCAGGCTATGTGTAAGAGCATGTGGCTCTGTGTGTGCAAGGCATGTCCAACATCATCGGAATGGAACATCTGCTTGGCTCCCTCCTCCTCACCCAACCACACACAACGCAGAGCACATCCCATGTGGCAGCTGGGGTGCAATTCAAGAAGCTGCTGGTTTGGTGCCAATTTGGTCCCGTAACAAATGACATGGGAACATCTGGAGGTGTGGCTGGAGAGAAATGGGCCAGATCCCTCATGGCAGGAGCACATGGGTCACATTTGGCCACCACACAAAAACAGTTGGCTTCAGGGGTCCTCCCTCACCATCAGCAAAGACCTTGCCTACATCCAGGCTCTCCTCTCACCTGAAGTATTTCAGCACACTTCTTACCAGTTATGGAGCCCATGGTCCCCCCGTCAGCCCACCTTCCTCCCTACTGCCAGCCAACAGCTCGCTAAGGCACAGATCCTGCTAAGAGCCTGCAGTGGTTCCCCATCAGCCACAGGCTAAATGCCAACTTGTCTGCCTGGCTCCCCAGCCCTGTGTGATGGGCCCTCCCATCTCTCTCCCTTTGTAGAAGTTGCTCCAGCCCAAGTTCTCCTGCCCATGCCCTCATGACTCCACCTGGCATACCCTCTGCCTGCCCTAATGGCTTGACCACCACCTACACATCTCCAAGACTCGGCTCAAGAAAAACCTACACTACAAAGCACTGCTCCGACTCCAGTGCTTCCTCCCTAGACTGGATGAAGTAGCCTGCTCTGAGCCCCTGATGCCATGTGACATCTTCCATCAGGGCAGATGAGACTGTACGGTAACTGCTGGTGGTCTTGTCAGTCTCCTCCATAAACTGAACAACACAGCCTCCTCTTCTACCCCCAGCACCTGGCATAGTATCTGGCATAGTGGTTGCTCTGTAACTACTGGACAGAGGAATAGAATGAAGAAAGGGAGGGAGGGAAGAAGGGAAAGGAGGAAGAGAGGATAGAAGGATGATGGATGGGTAAAAGGGCAAGCCACTTAGTCAGTGAAGATTACACTGTGTGACCCTCACCTGCATCCATGCTGTGGTTCATCTGGTGGTCACTGGTTTCTCCATCTTCACTCAGGTAACCAGGGGGTGGGGTTTCTGGGAATCAGAAAGAAGCTGGTTCATTAAATGGACTCCATGGCTTGGGGTCTGAGACAACATCTTGCACATTCACGCAGCTATCCCAACGGCGGGTGCTGGAAGAATGAGGTCCTGCCTTCTGCTCACCTCATTCCTTCAATCTCTCAGCTCCCCACCTGATTGTAACCACCTCTGTTTGCACCCTCCCCGAGTCAGAAATACTTGTTCCTAGAGCCTCTGCCAGGCTAATCTCTCCCCATCCTTCAAGGTCAGGTTTACTAAGTTCCAACTTCCCTGGGAACACCTCTGGACTGACTTACCTCAGCTCCAGAGGCTTATCTACGGAAAATAGCACCTATGGCAAGCACGGAAATTGTACCCCTGCAGAGCTGTAGCACGTGCCCAGGGGCAATCTCGAAGTTGCACCACCACCCCCACACCCCATTTCAAAATGAACAGATGTTGATACTGGTGACAAACACCTTACTCCTGTCCTGCCCAGCTGCCTGAGTCAGGCACCTTTCACATTTGTTTTGCCATGCCTCATCTGGCACTTCCTTGGACTTGCATCCAGGGGCAAGTGCCCCCCTCTGCCTCTCCTCTCGCCCACATACACGCCTCTGCACCCTGTCCAAATATCTGACACCTATTTTTCACATAACTGTACCATAACATTACTCAAAAATACAAGTCAAGCTCGTTAATCTCTGACTTAAGCCATTATGGCACTACATGAAAATTACAACTGCACTTTCCTTGCTTTCACTGGTGAAAACTAGTCTATGATGGGCTCAAAGTTATTTTTTCCAGTTTCTTCTCTTCCTATACTCAGCAGAGCAAGATCACACAGTCTGCCTTGACCCATGGAGACTCTCAAATATGAGAGAATTAGTTTTAACTTGCTGACTGATCTCTCACAGCTGGCTGGCCATGGAAACTGCGATGGTTAACCAAGACTTCTCGGTGGTGTCGCCCTTCAAGTAGCGCCCAGGGCACATGCCAACCTGCTGTGCCATAGACATGCTTCTGCAGTGAGTCTGCCCTCACTGATCTCTGTCCTCTGAGAAGCTCCCACCTCAAACCTGCCCCTTGATCCCGCTATCTTCTCCTCTGCAGATCTGCTGCTGTTCTTATTTGCTGACTTTTTAGGGGATGCGTCTTAGCTTCCCCATTAGGCTGCACCTTCAATGACAGGCAGAGACTGTGAAATCTATGTCTCTGAGCCCCCTCCACCCACAACCTGATTCTAAGTCTTGCTGAGTGAGTGCAGGAGTGGATGACTTACCCTCCAAAGAACGGCACTACCTGTGGAAGGATCTGAAAAGTCCGGTGAGAGGGAAGTGCGGCCATGAGCCCAGCCCGCTTCTCCCTGAAGCTTTGACCCAGATCACAGGCCACTTGCTTTAAGCCCAACCTCAGCACAGTAAACTAACGCAGGGTTAAAGTCCTGGCCAAGTTAGAGCACGCTAAAAGGAATGCAGCATCGTGATTATGCCCCAGCCCAAGCGCTGTCAAGCAGAGTTCCCCAAGACTGGGGAGAATGGGGAGAGTCACACACTATTTGCATGTAAATGACGGGCTTCCGAAAACTTTTAGACACTTACCTTTGCAGAGTAAAGAGTCTTGAATTCAGCCTCAGCCCCCACCCAGATTGTAACCTGTCACCAGGGCCTGAAGTAAGACCGCCCTAGCCAGCGAAAAGACCCGCCCCAGGCTTACTTACAGGGCTCGCCCGGCACCCTGCCCGGCCCCCAGCTCACCCTGGCCTCTCAGGCTCGCCGCCACCCCTGCAGGCCTGAGACTGTCGGGGATCCTGCCTGAACATCAGCACCAGACCCCGAGAGAAACAGCGTCCCTATTTCCGCTTCCAAAATAAATGATTGTGCTGAGGCCGGGCGGAAGGGTCACGCCACTCCTCCGTGCCAAGAAAAGCATCATTAGCCAGCGGGGAGCTGAGGCCACGGGTCCTCTCCCAACAGGGATGTGGTTCTGAGTCAGGGCCCCGGGGCCTGGCTGTGCACAGACATGGGGTGAGCCGGTGGGGTGCAGGGGAGCCGGCGGGGGGGCACTGTCGGGCTGTGGCGCCACCCCTCGCCTCTCAGGTGGGCAGAGCCGCGCTGCGCATGTGCATACCTGGAATATTGCTCTGGGGCTCGATGCCCGCGGGGAAGTTAGTGTTTTCGGGGATGGAATGGCTGTAGTCATCCAGCGGGGGGAATTCGGCCGGGATCTCTGTGTGGCGCGGCACTAACACAGGAGGTAGAACTGCCCAGGAGAAAAAGCAGAGGCGGTCAGCGCTGATGCCCAGCTGGCACCAATGGCCCTGCACCCCAAAAATGCACCACAGCCCCCCTTCTGCTAGGAGGAGGGCAAAGGGTGGCGGCGGGGGGCAGGGGGCACAATAATCCCTTGGCCGACAGGAGGCGTACCTGGGGTCTCTACTCTCTGATAGTGGTAGGGATTCACGCAGACCTCGTCCTTCTTCATGTTGAAGGCGAACTCACACAGCTCCATGGCTCGCAGCTCGTGGTGGCTGTGCAGGTCCGGCCATCGCCACAGGCGGCAGTAGATGACATGGGGGAGCCCTTTCCGATGGGACACCTGCAGCCGGCCATCCAAGGACCTGGGAGGATAGAGGGGCAAAAAGAGACAGCAGAGTGAGTCTGGCTTGCCTTCTCTGAGGCCCTGCCTGTGAGTTTGCTGGCAGAGGCTCAGAAAGCATTCCCCTCCCCTCATTTCTCTCAGACATGGAGGTCTAGGACACCAGAGAATCACTGTTAGTGCTGGAAGGGATCCCAGAAGAAAACAGAGGCCCACCAAGGAAGCAAGAGGGCCTCCTGCGGCTGGGCTGACAGACTGGGCCTTGAACCCACCAGACCCCAGGGCGAGGGAGTTCTCCAAAGAGCAGCACACCCTGTGAAAGGGACGGCACTTAATCTTGCTTGGAAAAGGTCCCCGAGCCACTCATCTGATCCCAGCCCAGGCAGAAGTGTGAAGGGAGACAGGACCAGCTGAGGGGACCAAGCAAGAAAAATTAGAGAGTTTTTTAGCCACGGAAGTAAAGACCACAGGGATGCTATGAAGGGCGACAAAATACACATTAAGCACACCAAACTGAAAACCAAACCCGCTACCATCGAGTTGATTCCAACTCTTAGTGACTCTACAGGACAGAGCAGAACTGCCCTATAGGGCTTCCAAGGAGCAGCTGTGGATTTGAACTGCCAACCTTTTGGTTAGCAGCCACAGCTCTTAACCACTATACCACCAGGGCTCCCTTAAGCACACAGCCATCTCTAATTGCTCTTAATCAATGTTCATCCAGTTCCTCCCCCAAGATAGCTCACACATTAGAAACAAATAAAAAACCCTCTTTTTTAGTTGTTATTTGTGGTGAAGCAGGGAGGGAAAGGGGGAAGTTTCAAGGGAATTAAAAAGTCTGCACTATAGACCTCTACACTATAGGCCTCTCAGGAAACCCTGGCGGCGTAGCAGTCAAGAGCTATGGCTGCTAACGGAAAGATTCGTAGTTCAAGTCCCCCAGGTGCTCCTTAGAAACTGTATGGGCCAGTTTTATTCTGTCCGATAGGGTCGCTATGAGTCGGAATTGATTTGAGGACAACGGGTTACGGTTTTACGGTTATAGACCTTTCAAGGGTTCCTTTCAGTTTGAGGGCTGTCTGCAGGTTGACCAAGGTGTAACCGTTCACACTTATCTTCCTAGAGCTGAAGTCTAAAGGCAATGGCCTGCAGTGGGCAGGAACAGAGGTTGCAACTCCACACCAAGGTTTGTTCTGCAACTGGCCCCGTGGCAAATGTCCAGTGCCCCGTTCTGGTGCAAAAAACGTCCTCTGTGGTAATTTGGCCTCCAAGCAGCTGTGACTGGTGCCCCACCTCTCAGGCCAGGCCACTTGGGCTGTCAGATGGCCCCCAGCCACCTCCACCTCCTCACACACACACACACAAAGATGGCAGCTTTAAAGCAAGACAATGAATGATTCTGTTCTCACTGTAAAAACTGTTACAACATCAAAATCCAATCCTCGAAGCACAGCCTGGAATGAGAGGTGACCAGATGCCACTCAGTGGCTGGGAGGTCTGGAGAAGGCTGCTTCTCCCTCCCAGGCTTGAGGGCTAAAACCCACCAAGGATCTAGAGAGAGGGAAGGGGCTGAAGAGGGAAAAAGGCCTGTTTATTGAGAGTTGGTAAGGCACCAGTTACTGTGTGACGCATTTTCCCATTTAATACGATAATACAATTATCCTCATTTATGAGGAAATTAAGGCTCAGTAACTTGTACGAGGTCTCAGAGCCATAAAGCTGTAGAAGAGAAGGGATGGCCAAGGGTTACACAGCTGGCCTATCAAGTTATTTCCTGGCAGCTATGTGAAAACATACCACAAGTCTTGGCCTATTTCTTTTCCTGTCTAGGTACCCCACAGGATCACCTCCAAGACTGATGCTTCAGGTAAAACGTGTGACCCACAGAGAAAAACTAGAAATGTGGTTTTATATTATCTATTACACATACACAGTATTTTATATATAGTCAATTCACATCTGTGGTAGTTATACCACATTTCTAGTTTTTCTCTGTGGGTCTGTGGTAGTTATGGAAACCCTGGTGGCGTAGTGGTTAAGTGCTACGGCTGCTAACCAAAGGGTTGACAGTTCAAATCCACCAGGCACTCCTTGGAAACTCTATGGGGCAGTTCTACTCTGTCCTATAGGGTTGCTATGAGTCGGAATCGACTCGACGGCACTGGGTTTTTGGGTTTGTGGTAGTTATGGCGTATAAAGTTGCCAAAAAGAGTGAATTAGTGACTACTAATCTAGCCTTGTTCAACCTCAGCTGGGCACATGAAAGTTGCCTGGTAACTCAAGTTTCTTGCCACCCTGTGCATGCACACAGATCTATGGAAGACCGTGAAAGCATCACAAGTACTCATTTGGGGGTTACAAATAAATTTTATCAAGTACACAAACTGTAAATATGGAATCCATGAATGAGGATTGCCTTTTTTGTAGAGCCAAAGGCAAGTTCTTATTTGAACGATACATACTTATTGTCTATAACACCAAGCCATGTGGTGGATTCTATTTTCCAAAGACGGTCACGACACTATCTCCCATCCCACCTGCTCTTCTTCTCAACACTCCTCTCGAGTGGTAGGTCTATGTCATCTTTCCTTGAACCCGCGTGGATCTCTGTGGACCCTGAGCAACAGAGTATGGTAAAAGTGATACTGTGTGATTTGCAAGGCTAGATCATAAAACTATCACGCACTTCCACCTCGTTCGCTTTGAAATGTTCCCTCTTGGAACCCAGCCACCATGCCATAAGGAAGCCCAAGCACCCACATGGACAGGCCACATACAGGTGCTCTGGCTGAGAGGCCCAGCTGAGATCCTGGCTGACAGTCAGCATTAATCACCAGACATGGAGAGAAAGGGCAAGTCTTCAGATGATTTCAGTCCCCAACTATTGAGTCCTCCTGAGTCTTTGAGTATTCCTAGCCAAGGCTCCAGGTATCATGGAGCAAAGACCAGCCATCCATGCTATGCTCTATCCAAATTCCTGATCCATGGAATTCATAAGCATACTAAATATTTTTATTTACAAAGTTTTGGAGTGGTATGTGGCATAGTTACCAGAACAGCGCAATAGAGAATCCTGTGTGGGTCTTCTCCCTTATATAATAGGTATGTTCCTAGACGGTATGGATCCTGCCTTTCTCGTCTTTCTATTTCCATGACCATGAACTAACTGAGCAAGGATGCCGGCCCTCAAGGAGCATATAATCCAATTAGGTAAACAGGATATTCAAAGTGAAGCAACAGTTACCAGGAATAACAATAACTGCTCTAGTTTATACAGCACTTCAGATTCTCACAGCTCTTTCATGGTAGTTTTCTCTTTTGACTCTTACAGTCATGCTGAGAGATAGACAAAAGTTATCAGGCCATTTTACAGATGAGGAAACTGAGGCTCGGGGGTTCAGTGACTTGGCCAAGACCACAAAGTTCTAAGTGGCAAGCCTAAGGGGAGACCCAGGTCTAATTTCCTTCCTACTAGAGACTCCTAGTCTGATTTCCTTCCTACCTACTACCTCATTTCTGTAATACAAGGGCCATGAAAGTAGTAGAGACTCATGCTATTCCTTCTCAAAGTGTGGTCCCTGGACCAGCAGCATGGGCAACACATGGAAGCTTATTAAAAATATAGGATCTCAGACCCCACCCAACCTACTCACTCAGAATCTTCATATTTATAAGATGGTTAGCACAACAATCAAGTTTGAGCAGCTCCATAGGCCATGACAGCTGAGATGCTCAGGAGTGGCAGAAAGCATTGCCAGCTAAGAGTAAGGTAGGGAGGCTTCTGAAGGACATGAAATTTAAGATGATGTCCAGTTTTAGAAAGGTGCAGAAATTCTATTCATCTGTAAATCCATGGGTATGTTAATTTATTTAGCATATATTTTATGAGCACCTATTATGTGCGGCATTAAGGATATAGTGGTGAGGGAAACAGACCTGGTCCCTGCTCACATAGACCTTACAGTCTAGAATGACATTCATTAAATAATCAAAGAATTACTGACAATGAAAGGGTCCTAAAGAAAAAGTACAGGAAACTTAGGATTATATGACCATGGGGACCTCACTTTGCTAACGAGTTGGACGAGGCATCTCCGAGGAAGTGATGATTGAGTTTGAGAGGGGTGTGGGAGAAGGGCATTTCAAGTAGAGGAAACTGTGTGTGCAAAGGCCCTGTGGAGGGCAGGGAGCATGGTAAGGTAGGAGGAACTGAATGGAGACCAGAGTGATTGAAGCAGAGAGAGAAACTGGATATAAGATGACGACTAAGGGCACCCATCTGTCTGAAGAAACAGAATTCACGGGCAGTCCGTGAGGTGCAAGTTGGATGCTACCAGATGCATCAACCAGAGAGAGAGAAACAGAGAAATCTGATCAAACGCTCTAAGATACTGGCCTGGCAGAAAGGAAGGACAGACAAAGGTCAGAGCTGGGCTTGGTCACAGGGACCTACTGGGAGCTGCTGACTAAGGGCATCTCAAAGGATGTAATTACCTCCTTCCCGTGGGGCCCCAGACCAAGGAACCCCTAAAGCTAAAAAAACACTAATTACTAGGCAGAACAAGAGAGGGCTAAGGACAGCCTGGGACTTGTTCTTGAAGTGTAAAAGGAAGACTGCCGGTCTAGAGTCATAAGACCTTGGGTTAAGCTGTGGTTCTGCCCTCTCCTAGCTGTGAGGTGCTGGGTAAGTCATGTGGTCTCTAGGGCCCTCAGTTACCTCATCTGTGAAATGGGGAATTCTGCCACTCTGCTGACCTCAGAAGTTCTGTGGCCATTTATACATGTGAAAGTGCTTTGTAAAACCCCACACAGATGAGAGTTATCCTAAATTACAGCAGCCACTCTCCAACCTCGCCTTGCACAAATGGGGTGAGTGACAGGGTTTCAGAGGAGAGAAAGGGAGAGTGGGAAGTGGTGAAGAGAGAGTATAAGAGAATTATTCAGTTGTTCCCATACCCTTGCAAAGCCGCTGAGTGCTCACAGATTAGGGAAGTGACACATTTGTTCTTCAGTGTCTGACAAAAGCCCCAACAAAGGGCCAGCTGGACATCTGTAGCTGCCTCTGCAGGGGGAGGCCAATGGTCCCTTGAATGTCTGAGCCTGCCCAGGATGCCCTGGGGAAAGGCTCAGGCCAGCGACAAGAAGGACTGGAGCTGTGGAGGAAGCCCTCAGCCTGGGTGATAAATCGGAGTGGAAGGACGTGGTGTGGTATGGTGGCAGACACACAAGAAAAGGGTCTCAGTTTCCACAGGGCAGACAGTCAAGAGGGTGGGTGAAAGGCCTGGTTCTGTTCAGTCCTGGAGCAAGACTTAAGCCTTCAGGAAGCGAATGGAGCAGGATGCTCGGAGTGGGCGTGAGGCTCTGGGCACACCCCCTGGTAGAGAGGGATGCTCACACACGGCCCTCAGATTCAGAACGGGAATACAACCAGCCAGGCACCTTATCCAACAGAGGTCCAGGAAGACCCAGGGCCTCACACCTGCTTGGGAGTCTGCAAGGGAAAAAGGGAAGTCACGATGAACCTGGAGCTCTGGCAGGATGTGGGTGGTTGAAGCCAAAGTCTAGGTATGAGGTGGAGTTGTGATGTGGTCGTTACAGGTTTTGTAGTAGAGGGATGGGAAGGTGAGAGACAAGGAAGTAGTGAAGAAGGACAGAAGGCTTATTACTTCCATAGGCAGAAAACCTCAGTTTCCTGATTCCTCATCCCATCCTTTCTATGTGGCATGGGCTATTTCCTTTCAAAGCCTGAAGCACTTGGCTATCTAGTGGAAGACTTATGATGCAGTAGAAAATTTCAGGCAAAGAAGGAGGGGGGATAAAGGGAAGAGGAAGGGGTAAATGGAGAGGGGAGGGGGGAACAAAGGGTATGGGGAATTAGGAGGAGGGCAAAAGAGAATGGGGAGAGGAGGAGACAATGCAGGGAGCAGAAGAAAACTTCCAAACAAAACAAAACGCTATTCTCAGAGAGATAAGAGAAAATACTGTATTCCTAAAATAGCAAAACTAGCAGACTATTGAAAAAAGAACTCTTGGAAATTAACAATAAGGATAGTATTAAAAAAAAAAAGTTCAAGAGACAATAAAGTCCAAAGTCACCTTGAGTTTTTAAAGTATATACACACATTATTTTGATAATAATTAAAAATTTAAAACACAAAGGAGCTACAGTAACTGAGACAGGGTGGTAATGGCATAAAGACTGACACACGGACCAACAGAACAAGAGAGAGAGTCCAGAAATAGACCCACACATATATCAGCAACTGATTTCTGACAGATACAAAGACAATTTCAGGAAGAAAGGATGGTCTTTTCAACAAATGGTGCAAGAACAACTGGGTATCCATATTAAAAAAAAAAAGCTTTAATCTATACTTCATATCTTATATAAAAATTAATTGAAAATGGGTCATAGAACTAAATGTAAAACCTTACACTATAAAACTTACAGAGGAAAACACAGGAGAAAATCTTTGTGAACCTGGGCTAGGCAAAGATTTCTTAGGTAAAACCACCAGAAAAACATAACCTATAAAGTTGATAAGTTAGATTTCTTCCAAGTTTAAACTTCTGGTCTTTGAAAGACACTGTTAAGAGAATGAAAAGATAAGCCACAGACTAGGAGAAAATATTTGCAAAGTATATATCTGATAATTTGTTTTCCAAAAACATAAAGAACTCCTAAAACTCAATATTAGGAAAACAACCCAAAACAAATAAAAACAAAGGGTTTGAGCAGGTATTACAGGAAAAGATACAGAGATGGCAAATAAAGCGGAAAAAGATGCTCAACATTATTAGCCGTTAGGGAATTGTAAATTAAAACTTCAATGAGATACCACTATGCCATTACGTACTGGCATGGTTAAAATTTAAAGATTAAACATACCATGGGTTAGCAAGGACAGAGAACAACTCAACTCTCATATACCGCTGGTGGGAATGTAAGATGGTACAAATACTTTTGAAAATAGTTTGGCAGTTTATCAAAAAGTTAAAAACATACAGCCATTTATATGACCCATCTGTTCCACTCCTAACCATGGGTTAGCAAGGACAGAGAACAACTCAACTCTCATACACCGCTGGTGGGAATGTAAGATGGTACAAATACTTTTGAAAATAGTTTGGCAGTTTATCAAAAAGTTAAAAACGTACAGCCATTATATGACCCATCTGTTCCACTCCTAAATACGTACTCAGCAGAAATGCGAGCATATGTTCGTGCAAAGACTTATGCATAAATGTTCATCACAGCTTTCTTAGGAATAGTCCCAAACGTTAAGTAACCCACCGTTCATCAATAGGTGAACAGGTAAACTGTGATAGAGCCATACAATGGAATACCACCCAGCAATAAAAAAGAATGACTTATTGATACACCCAACAGCACAGACACATCTCAAAATGATGATGTTGAACGAAAGAAGCCAGACATGATTCCATTTATGTAAAATTATGGAGTAATTTAAAGTAAAGTAAAACACAAACTAATTTATACTGACAGAAAGCAGACCAATGGTTGCCTGGAGACTGGGGGCGAGAGGCGGGCAGGGGGAGAGAAGGGGGAGTGAGGGATTACCAAGGGGCACAAGGACTTTTGGGGATAGTGGATATGTTTATTATCTTGATTGCAGTGGTGGTTTTACACGTTTATACACGTGTGTGTATGTATGTATGTGTGTATATATGTACATAAGTATGTCAAAAGTTATCAAATTATATACTTTAAATATGTATATGTTAATCGTATGCCAACTATACCTCGATTAAAAAATAAAATAAGGAGGCAAGGGCTTTGAACTTGGCTAAATCTAGACTCACATCCTGACTCTGTGCTTGTTAACTGCAAAAACTCATTGCTGCGAAGTGGATTCTGACTCATGGCGACCCCATGTATGTCAGAGTAGAACTATGCTCCGTGAGAGTTTTCGATGACTGATTTTTTGGAAGATCGCCAGACCTTCCTTCTGATGCTAACTTCATGTTGTTCTTGGCTACCATTGAGTCAGCTCCGACTCATGGCAACCCAGTGTGTGCAAAGCAGAACTGCTCCATAGGGTCTGCAAGGCTGTGATTTTCCAGAAGTAGATCACCAGGCCTGTCTTCTGAGGTGCCCCTGGGTGCATCTGAACCACCAACCTTTTGGCTAGTAGTTGAGTACTTACCTGTTTTCGCTACTCAGGGACTCCTATTACTTGCATAACCTTGAGCAAATCACTTAATGTCTTAATTTTTTTCATCTGAAATATAAGCCCCCTCACTGGATTACTGGGACGACTAAATGATACTCTGAGCAGAAGCCCCTGGCACATAGTAAGAACTCAATAAATGGCAGCAATCTACTGTCATTGTTATTGTGTAACTGTCACTATCTCCATTACCATGACAGTGCCTGGTAAAGTAAGGTACACAGTAGGTGCTTCAAAAACACCTGTGCCTTCCCCTACTTCCATGTCTGTGTCCACCGACAGGTGGGCCACAATAAGGCCTCATGTCTGGTGCTTTTCATTTTTACAAGGCATCTGCATCCCTTGTCTCAGATCATCCCTACCACCAAAACCCAAAACCAAACCCACTGCCAACGAGTCGATTCTGACTCATAGCAACCCTAGAGGACAGAGCAGAACTGCCCTATAGAGTTTCCAAGGAGCAGCTGATGGATTCAAACTGCCAACCTTTTTGGTTAGCAGCGGAATTCTTAACCACTGTGCCACCAGGGCTCCATCCCTACCATAGTGCTGCAGTAATAAGGCAAGCCTTGTAATGGTCGCGCCTCTCTGATGAGAACCCAGTGAGCTGAGGGATAAAGCTCCAAAGCTCCCATCCCAGGCTCATACAGCAGTCTGCAGCAAGGCTACAGCTACAGCCCAGCTCTCCTGGCTGTGAGTCTGGGTCCTGCTGCCCCTGCTGGGCTTGGTGCTCTGATGGCAGAAGACAGGGACACTCTTGCCCTTCAGTCTGTGGCCCATGACTGCCATCTGATGTCACAGTATTTTCTAGAAACCATCAGGCCCATGCCCCTGCTCCTGGGCCATAAACCCCAGACCCAGTGCCCTCGAGTCGATCTGGGCCATACAACTCCCAAACTCACAGCAGGGAGGGGATCTCATTCACTACTTCTTCTGTGTCAGTGACGATTCCTCTTGGTTCAGATTCGAAGCTGCCGAGAGCCAGCCGTGGTTTTATTCCTTCTTCCTCCCCATGTCCCACTCAAAACACACACCACTGTTTACCAAAATAATAGTGAGATGGGAGTTTTACCTGCTAGATTTAATTTAGCCGATGTGTCTGGTACACACCCTCCCAAGCCTGCAGGGCACCAGGCCCGTTTTAAGTAAATCCAATAAATAAGTCTTAATTCTGGGCTGATGTCACCATAAACATGCTTAGCTACAGAAAAGGGTCTATTTATGACCCACTCTTCTCCTTGACCCAGCCCTTCCTCCTAGCCCAAGACCAGCTGCTGGGCTAAGAGAAAAATCCCAGGGACCTGCCTGTGGGCCTCCTGCTCATTTATGACTGAGATCTCTTCCCATATGCAGTGGCTTCCTGATGAGACCCCCAAAAAAGTCTTCCTTCAGCAATTCCCTCAAGTTCCTTTGACAGACGGTTTTAATCCTTAAAAATACTCTTCACCCGCCGGACCATTTCCTGTGGTAGGAAGTTAAGGTTTCCTCCCATTGGCTCCAAGTGGGACCTGTAAAGTGTCCCAAAATGGTGGTGGGGGCCACAGCCAAGGATGTGGACTTGCCAGAGTCCAAAGCCGATGGTCAAAGGAGAGCCTGCCAGAGCCTCCCCAGGAGGAGAGGAAGGGTTCTGGGCCCACCTCATGCCAAACGCCACTCACTCCCTCTGCTACCAGTGATCAGCCACCCACAGTCATCTGGGGGCTGATATGAAATACTGGTGGTGGATTTGGGCACAGAGGTTAGAGGAGAAGGTTGGGAACGGAGCTGTTAAGTTCCAAAAAGATGCCAAGATCTATTCAGCACAGACTATTTGCCAGGCATGCTGCTACACGTAAGAATGCAGAAATGAGCAAAGCCCCAGGAGACGCTGCCCTCCCTGGTTCACAGGATTTTAAGGGACTTGCCCAAGGTCATAAGGCTTGTAAAGGGTAAAGTGTGAATTCAAACCCAGATCAGTGCTAAAAAATGGGGCGAGGTGTAACCAGTGCTTTTCCTGTTATCTCATAATATATCACTACCAGTGAGATGGACCACTAAGCACCTACCATATTCCGGGCACAGTATGAGTTACCTGGGATAAAGAAGGGAACAAAAATATGTTAACCCTAACATGTTTCAGTTGAAACTGATTTTATTACTCTCTCAATACTAAGCTTCTTAGACTCAAGAGACAGGCTTTCTTTTTTTTTTGGCTTGTCTACTAATAAAAATAACAGTAGTGGCCAGAAATTACCACCATTATGTGCCAAGCCTGTGTTGGTCACTTCATGGCTGTGACAGGTTGAATTAGTGAAATCAGTCCGTCACCCCTCCCTGTATCCATACCCTCTGCCATGTGGCTTTGCTGCTCCTCCCACCATGGGTATAGAGTACCTCCCTGTCCCCTGACTTTGGATTAGTCTGTTGGCTTGCTTTGGCCAATAGAATGTGGGCTGAAGAGAGAGAGAGTGCCATCATGTGTTTCTGCTTGCCCTCTTGCACCTCTGTCATTGCCATGAGAAGAGCTTCTCCCAGGCAGCTGTTGCCCCTAACCTGTGCTGCAGAATGAATGCACATGCAAAAGACTTGAGCCGGACCTGCATCAAGGAGTCAAGCCCAGGTGAGCCACAGAAGCATGAGTGGGTATCAACTAAAATGGTTATTTTATGCTGCTGAATTTTAAGGGTGGTTTGTTACTCAGCACTAGCTGACTGATCACTCACTCTACCTCCAGTCTTCCCAATAAATTTACAAGTATCATTATCTTTGGATAGTGATGGAGAGATAGAAAGCCTGAGGTCCCAGATTTAGTATAAACTGAAGCCAGGATTTGAACCTAGGCCATATGACTCAGGCTCTTTTTCTAATTCTAAATGGGGCATACTGTTATTTCCTAACCTTGAATATGATACCAATCTTAGTCTAAACATTTAGAAAGACTTTGTTTTTCTTTATGGAGAACAGCCTATCACAGGCTTTTAGGGTCAATTTGCATAAAATGTCAACTTCCCACTATACCCAATTAATGTCTTTTTTTTTTTTTTTTAAGAGACCCAAGCAGAACCTTAATAACTTAAAAACCAAACTTTTGGCATTCATTTCACCTCAATTTATCCTGTATCTTTACCGTTTTTTCCCTGACATCTGCTACACTAATACCATGAACCCACACACATACTTCCCAGAACATAAATGTTGCAGCTGATATGTCTATCTGCCCTGAATGTTTAGTCCATTTCCCCTCCCACACAAGTGGAGTCCAAGGCTTTGAACCAGTTTGGACTGGTTCAGTAACAGCTGACAAAGCAAAATCGTAAGAGACCCGAATTTTTACAATGTGGGTGACCCGGAACCATAACCAGAATGGGAAAAATTATGGTTCGGAGACCTGGAATGGGAGGCTCAGAAGAGGCATAGTGGGCACTTTCAGGAGCCTAATGTGTGAGATTAGATTACTGCCAGGACTGAGCAGAGCAATGCACATTCAAAGGGGCACGGCAGGCCACCATCTTTGAGCTGGGCACTGCTGTTTCTGACTCTGCGCAAAATCCCAAGGGCAAGAGATTTTGGTTGCTATGCAACACATACGCTACCCTTGTTTTCTAAGAGGGAGATTAGGTTTCTAGCAGGGCTTCAATCTGTAATTTTTCCCTTTCTAGTTATGATTCCAGTTCACCCAATTAAAAAAAAAAATTTTTTTTTTTTAGGCTTGTTCCGATATCACTTCCTCAGCCTTGATTGAACCGGAAAGAACCAGTTCGAAATCCTCGCAGAGCCCTCACTCCTCTCTCTTCAATAACAATCATGCCATCCCACTATCTTTGTGTTCACATGCCTACAACATAATTTTTATACTGCACCTTCTTGAGTTTTGTTTTAAATGTGAGTTTTATTTTTGTTTCTTCTTCCATTTTAATTTTTTTTTTTATCCTTGTTTAAAATAAAAGAAAGACCAAATGACTTCAAGTCTGGGTTAGGTGCTCCCTCATCAGACCTCCTAGGAAAAGAGAAAAAATCTTGCTAGAAACTTAAAAAGACCCCTTGCCTTCATTCCATTTGGCTCTCAAGCTACAGTGGTCCACCCTGAGCTCTCTTTCTGCTGCTCTTCATCACACAAGTGCTAGAGCATTCCTTTGTTTCCTTCATGCAATGGGCAGCAACATGACCAACTACTTAATAGAACAGCAAATATGAAAACCCTGAAGACACTGGTTGCTGAGAGTGACGTTAGACATTAGGGTTCGTCTGGCATCCATTGCCTTTGATAACACAGTCAAATCCAAAGCATCCTTCATTCTGGGCATAAGTTCTCCCAGGGGTTATGCACTGAGTCCCCTGGCTACAGCTGATGAACCACAATGACCCAACGTCCAGAGAACAAAGTGTCCTGGTCAGCTGCAGCTCTAGCTAACTATGTCCACCTAAACTCCACCTAAAAATCTGCTTTGGAGAAACGCAGACAGCTGGTACTTGAGAATCCTTTCAGAGTGGGATAGTCCAATCCCTTTACTTTGTGGCTGAGGAAACAGACTCTGAGGCATTAAGCAACCCGCTTAAGTTCAACCAGTAAATTCATGCACAGCAGGAGTGAAGTCTTCCAACTGAAGTCTTGCTCTTTCACTGTAACCATGCCGACATTGTAAACCTCACTGCTTACCATTATCTTGCCTTTGAACATCAAATACAACGAGACCATTTTTCTTTGTTGTACTGAATCTTAAGTTGTCCGAAGGTCTCACACTTCAGGACCTTTTTTTTTTTTTTTAATGGGACTGTTGACTCTGAGTAAAGGATGTATACCATAATTCCCGTCCTATAATTGCAACTTTCTGAGGTTGGAAGTTATAGTAAAACAAAAAGTTACAAACAAAAAGAATTTGGGCTGTACAATGAATATACAACTCCTAGACATTCTCAAAGTTGTTTTTTTGGTAAAACTCCATTTCCAACCGTAGCCTGTTCCTGTCATTCGGTGCCACAAAGAAGAAATTCAACTAGGTGAAGTCTGTGGTTGGGTAGGTTCTAGACAATTGAAGTTTCATCATTAAGCTCTACCACAGCGACCATAAGCTTTACCCCAGTTTCACAAACGTTTTCAACAAGTCCCATAAGTACACTAAGCACATCTTTTAATGGTCCAGTTTAGACTGGCCCGTGAGGAACTGAAAACAAGATTTCATAACCCTTGATACCAGTCACTGAACCACCTCCACCAAGAACAACTCAATTTCTATCTGAATATGCAAAGAGACAAAATCTGATGCTTCGGGCTTTAATGCTGCCAATTTGAGGGGAAACCAAACAAAATATCAGGCTGAAGACCCTGTGCCATCCTCTACACCAGCAGCCCGTCTCATCTTCACTCTTTTTCGCTGTATTTACGCTTCCCCCTCCTCCCTGCTAGTTTTTCAGAGCAGGCTACGAAGTGCCCTCAGCAAAAGGTCACAGGAGCCACCTAGGTAGACCCTCAGAGGAGGAAGCCAGGGAACACCTCGCCCTGCCCTTCTGGGAAAGCTGGATCCCACAGGAAACACAAAGATCATCTGGATCTCAGGGCATTCAGCCTCCCAAAGGACCAGGGGTAAACATGGAATGTGTATTTTCTGGAAAAGGTGAAGGCTTATTTATGGAGAAAGTTCGACTTGATTTTTATCATCTGTAATGCACGTGTACACTGAGAACTTATCAGCAACGGGCTGTAAGGCAAGACTAAGGGTTTCTCACAACCTCAGCACTACTGACATCTTGGGTCAAACATTTGTGGTTGTGGAGGACTGTCCTGGGCATTGTACGACGTTTAGCAGCATCCCTGGATGCTATCCACTAGATTCCAGTAGCACCCCCACTCTCCCCACCTCCCCCCCTCCCCCGCCGGAGTTGTAACCACCAAAAAATATTTCCAAACATTGCCAAATGTCCCCTAAGGGACAAAATCACCGTCCTCTACATCCGCTTGAGAATCACTGGGTTAGTAACATGCTCTGGGCCGACAGGCACAGATGGGTAAAGAGAAGCGATTTATACCTTCAGAGCAAGTGTATACCTCCCATTTCTCACTCTATCTCACTGAACACAGCGATCCTGTTGGGTAGGAATCATCACTCCCATTTTAAAGATGAAAAATCCATAGGATGTTGGGTTGACTTGGCCAAGTCACTCAGAACAACAAGAAACAGGGCCTGGCCTTGAACCTGGGTGTGTTACACTCCAAAGCCAGTTCTCTATGACTGTTACACACACTGTTTGAATCAGCAGAGAGTCTCCTTTTGCTCTGGTGAGAAAATCATCCTTCTCCCCTCCCCTCCCCCATGAAAAGAAGGTGGTTAAATCTAAAATCAAGAGAAAAAAAGAAGAAAGAGAGGATATTTCATTTGAAACCTTTGTATTTAACAGCCTGGGTTTTCACAAAGCCTTTTTTTCCTCCCAGCATCAGGTTGATGGGAATTGATTTTTCTGAGCATCAGGAGAATCACAGAACTTTCAAGTTGCAAATGGAAGATGCTACTGAGATCTAGGTTGGCCTCCAGTTACTGGAAGAAAAAAAAAAGTTACTAGGCTCTGTAGAAACTTCTGGATAGCCTGTTCACTCTGCTGGAAAACTCTATTGCTTAAACATTCGCTGGGAGTAGAAATAAGCCTGAAGATCATTTGTTTGTTTTGTTTTGTTTTTTAAGAAATCACTCATGGAACAGTTAGGATACTCATAGTCCTTGACACTGTTCTGATGAGCTTAAGGGCCAACTCTTATTTCTAAGGCCCCCTCCTTCACAAAGCTCACTTCTTATAACACGGAGCTTGAGGTGGAGCCGTGCAACTCGGTAGGCTTGGATCTCCTTCTCACTCTAGCGGGTGATTCAGGCCTCATGTCGCCCCTCTTTACAGCAGAGTTCCCCATGTGGCCCACCCTCAGAAGGTCTGTTTACAAACTGCTCTGGGAAACAGATTAACTTGCTCTGTAACATCACACAGGACAGAAAGGATTCCTTTTCTCCGGGACAGTAAGATGCTCCACGTAGAGAAACAAAAAATGAGCATTTAGGATAAGTTATTTACCAGCCTCAAAAGTCTGACGTTGGAGGGAGGGGGAAAAAAGAGGTACCAGAGACTATGATATAATTATCTCATCTTAGGCTCTCTCTCATGCAGAAGAGAAAGTCAATGCTCAGCAGTGTCAAGGCAGAACTGAAATACAGGGCTTGACCTTCTACTCATAAATGCCTTAAAAACTAAGAGATATCTTTGTTCTCTTAAAACATAAGAAGGGCAGGGCACTTAAAAGTCACCGCCCCTGACAACTGCAATTTCTCACGTCTTATCTGCTAGGGAACTTCAATGTTTGCTCACTTCACTAAACAAACAACTCTTATTACAGCACTCTTAGTCACTCTGTTTTTCACTTTCTTCCACAAAGCATTAAGGTCTGAGTATCCTCTCTCTGCCCTCTTTTCCCAGACCCCGTTCCCAGCCTCCCACCCTCCTGCCCCTTCAGGTTCCATGAATCACTTCCTGTGGGCAGACTGCACGTTTGGGTTGAGGTTGTCTTTTTTTTTTTTTATTTCTGGAGGGGGGAAGATTCTCATAGACCTTTGGGGTTAAATAAGTGGAACCAGGCAATGCTGATGATAACTGGTTGCCTTGTTCTATCAAAACAAATCTTGAAGTTTCCAAAGACTTCAGAGAAAATGTCAGGCAGGCATTCGTGACTAGTGGAGTTGGGGCGGGGGGGGTGGGGGCGGCAAGATGAAGAGGGCAAATAAGGAGGTTTAATGTTAATTGCACAGTTCTGACTTCCTTAATTATGAGTCACTGGCCAGAGAGATAAAATAATGTCAAAAGTGCTTCAGAACATGCAAACCGGACAACCCAGTGGCCTTCAAACTGAGAGGTAGCACTTCTGCAAAGCACTCACCCAAGTTCTTATTTTATAATTCCTAGCAAAATACTGTACAACACAGATTGAGAAAGGAACATTCTCGCATTTCACTCTGACCACATTTACCACTATTTCCCGGTTTTTAAAAGAGCCCCCAAAGCCTTCAGGATTTTCCAACCTTTAGGTTTAGTCACTGTGGGCTGAGAGTAGGGGAGCTGGAGTAAGGGAGGGTCCAAAAATGACTACATCACTAGAAAAATTTTGAAAGCCATGGAATTAAACAACTACCTTTGAGTGCAGAAAACGCAGCATTTGTGGAACGTCAACTGCAAACTCTGGGACAAATACCCTGGCTCCTTTCTGGACCAAGCTTTACAAGCTTTACCATCTGAAATGGTAACAAAGAATGGGTGCCCTGTACATTCTGGGCATCGGTGTCCTGAGGACGGTTAAGCAGCCAATTAGCATTCCTTTCTGTTTAATGGTACAGACTTCTTATTGTACCTTAACAAAAGGTTCTGGTTCATTGGGGGCAATTTCACCTAAGACAGCAAAGAACCCCTAGGGGCAGGAACATAGGAATTCCAAGTAAACAAGCAGAGAGGACTTCAGAAAAGCCAGGCAAGCACTGACAATATCAGGGTGGTAATAGCCCTCAGTGCTTAAGCTGGCTCATCAACTAAATGGCTTCTGGCTAAAGTCGCATTTCTAAAGCAGCTACAATCAGGAGCACTGAAAGGTTTCCAGGTGAGATTCCCACCCACTGGGTCTTGGACACTTAAAACTCTCCCGCCTATACCCAGCCCATCCATTCCCAGGAGTGATTCGCACAGTACCTGCCCACCCACCACCTCATTGGACCTGTACTTCTGAGAGTGCAGACAGTTGTTATGAGGCCCAAATGACAGGTAACCCCAGTGCCATCGAGTCGATTCCGATTCATAGCGACCCTATAGGACAGACTAGAACTAGTACAGTATCCAAGGAGAGCCTGGCGAATTTGAACTGCCAACCCTTTGGTTAGCAGCCATAGCACTTAACCACTACGCCACCAGTAGAGCTCAAAATGCTTAACTAGCCCAAGCTGCAGAGATAACACGTTGCAACCACAGCATTTGGACATGGGGCTTCTGTGTCCCCAAGCTGGAGACCTTCTAGTGGCAGCATGCTGAGATGATGTACAGGTATGGGGGCTCTCTCCAGCCCTGGGATGGGTCCAATTACACCACCAACTCAGACGTTATCCCATTCTGTGGCTCCGTCTGCCCAGACTGACCCTTCTCCATGCCTTCTCCCCCGAAGTCTTACAGTCCCTACTGTCCTCCACTCATCAAACTCATCATTTAGCACCAAAGGCCAGGTAGGGTTACTTATGTGTTTCCAGCTGCCCTTCCCAACTAGGCCAGGCACTCCTTGAGGGCAAGGAAACCCAGCTTAACTTCTCCTGTACTCCAGATGGAGCACAGGCCACGCATGGTGCATTTGCTCAGGACTAGGTGATGCTGACTGAATTTTTACTTTGTGCATCGACAACTGGCTAGGCTACAGAGTGTCTATCAGAAGATGTATGTACCAAACAAAAACCTCATGCTGTACCCTGGTCTTCTGAGCCCAACCAGGAACTCATGCCTTGGAGCAAGGGGCAGGGAACCACAGACAGGCACTACTGCCAGAGACCCAGATGCCAAAAATGTTCTTTAAGCAATCAGCTGGTGTTGAGAGGTACAATTAACAGCAGGGCGCTGGCACAACCACAGGTGCCTGATAGTTAAAGCAGCCAGTGGGGAAGTGCAGGAAACTAAAAGGCTTTTGAACGAGGAAGTTGCGCCTGCTTCCCTTGCCATACCAGAGCCACAGGTCAGTGGAGGTATCTGAAGCTAATGTTGTAGGCAGATATTAGACAGAGGGCGCAGCAACAAATCACTCCGTAAGTATTTGCTGAATGGAGACCGGATCAGGGTTGACTTTACCAGAGGAGAGCATGGAGATACCTGATGGTACACTGAGGGGTGGGCTGAAGCACTGGGCTGCTCTTTAGGTGACTGGTGTTTGTAGGCCTCGCTCTAGCAGTGCTGCTGACTAACAGAGGGAGGGTAAGGAGGCTAGGGGAGATGTCTCTGTGTGTGAGTCGTCTCATCTGTAAAATTATGGGTTCAACTAGATCTCTACTTTCTCCTCACCTTCTAGCGCTGACATTCTATATGCCTATGAGATAGGCTCACTTGCAGTGGGAAGTCAGGAGGGCTGATTCAGTGGTAAAATTCTCACCTTCCGTGCAGGAGACTCGGGTTCGATTCCCAGCCAATGCACCTCAAGTACAGACACCACCCATCTGTCAGTGGAGGCTTTCGTGTTGGTACGATGCTGAACAGGTTTTAGCAGAACTTTCAGACTAAGACAAACTAGGAAGAAAGGCTTGGCAATTTACTTCCAAAAAACCACCAGTGAAAATTCTCTGGATCACAATAGTCCAATCCACAACCAATCATGGGGATGATGAAGGACCTGGCAGCATTCCATTGTGCATGGGGTCGCCATGCGTCGGGACTGACTCGACAGCAGCTAGCACCACCACCAACACAGTGGGAAGTAGCTTAAAGGTGTCTGTGTCTATACTTTCCATTCCTTCACTACCTTCAGGCATTTAGGGCTTTGGAAAAAACAAACCTGAATCATTAATAGCAGCAGAGCAAACAGATGACCAAGAATGTGGACTACCAACAAAAATCCCTTTCTTCTCTACTACAAGTGGAACAACAGAGAGATAGAGGGTGAGAGAGAAAACTTCAAAACACTGACCTTCTGCAGGTTAGAGGCAAAAAAGAAAACAAACCCAATGGGAACAACAGTAAGTGACAGTCACAGCTATAATGTGATATAAAGGAATTAAATTGATATCAAACAGCTGCCAGGAGAGAAGGTTGCTCCAACCCAGAATGGTGAGGGGTGCTGCAGAATTGCTGATTTCAAAAGTCAGAGGTCGTGGAATGAATGAAATGGATCACAGACATGCTCCTATCTGTGACTGGCTTTGGTGGAAATCCATCCTGACACAGCAAGTGAGCACAAATGACCATCTGTGATCTCTCCCAGGCTCAGGAACCATAGGACTCTGGCGCTGCAGGGTGAGGATGGGCTCTAGAGATCAGCCATTCCACACACCCGCTTTCCCTTCCCCATACATAGGGAAGGAGGCCCAGGAGGGAAAGAGGTTTATCCAAAGATCCATCTTTTTTCTACTTCAGGAATCCACGATCCCAACATGACCTGCGTCCCAGAATGGAAAACTCGGCTGTTGCTGTAACTGAACAAAGAACAGGAAGAACAGAGCGGCTTCTGTGAAGCAATTTCATTCTAGCGCTCCCCAACCTCCAGAGGCCCAGCTGTTGGGACGCACACACCATTTTAGCCTGTCTTTCAAGTCCGCAGGGCCCATCCCTCCGGGATCTGTAAACAGTTCCAGCCCTCTTGCCCTCTTCAGCCTGAGTAGCCGAACACCATACACCACTGGGGCTGGATTGTTTGGTAACAATGACGGGGGAACATTAAACAAGAGCTGAAGACGGGAAGTGAATCACTGAATTCTCAAACAGGCTCCTTGGAAGGAGCAAAGAGGTGGGAGGGGCTGCAGGGAGGCTCTCCACATGCAGAAGGGGGGCGCAGTGTGAAGGAGTCTACCGTAGGCGTCTCTTCTCATCCCCAAAGGGGGCCCTCCAAACTGCCTGTCTCTGACCAGGTAGCGGCTTCCAGGGTTATGTGTTATCTAGCTCCCAAATCACCCACTTCCTGAGTTATCTTGGGTGTTCCCTGTGTCACGCTGAAGGAGAATGAAGATGAATGCCTCTCCTTTGCACTTTGACCCCACTTTGACCTCAGCCAAAAACCAAACCTGTTGCCGTCAATTCTGACTCACAGCCACCCTATAGGAGAAAGTAGAACTGCCCCATAGTTTCCAAGGAGTGCCTGGAAGATTCGAACTGCTGACCTTTTGGTTAGCTGCCATAGCACTTAGCCACTACTTCACCAGGGTTTCCACAACCTTTAAAAAGCCTGAACCTGATGCAAGGCAGCTGCCGGTTAACCCAGCAGAGGAAATGGGTTCAGTCTATACATATACACACACACACACACACACACACACACACGAATGCTGTGTGTGCAGAGCATCAACTACTTCAATGGAGATGTCTTCAAAGAAAAATACCAAACACAGGTAGAGGTGGCTGAGCAGGACTGATGAGATTCCAAACTCCCCTCCCAAGTATGGGAATCTCCAAACCCCTCTCTTAAGTCTGCACTGACTCCCCCCTCAGCCCCGAGAAGGTGTGAGCCACCAATAGCTATCTCCAAACTGAGAGCTCTATCCCTTCCCCTCCAGGCCTGACCTCCACTGACCCATAGGTTGCCCTGGTCATCTGCCCTGTACCTCAATATCACCTTGAAGCCTGGTCTCGAGGATTTTGTCCAGTTTTGTTTAGTGTGTTCGGGTGTGTCTGGGGTGTGTACAGGCACACACACTCTGCTTGAGTCATCTGAAGGGAGAGCGCTTGGCCAGCCAGCCCACATTTATCGAGAGTCTACTATGTGCATTTGGTGAGCATGTCGGTCTTAACTGTCTTTGCAAGGGATCAAAGGCTAATGGCCCAAACAGAACACATTTAACATTCTGTGCAGAAGAAGAGCAGGTTCAAGGGCACCCTATGGTATATGCATATCTGTCCTAAATTTCCCTTTATAGGCTCTCTCTTCATAACTGGCTTTTCCCACACCTGCCGCACCTTCATTAAGAAGGTAATATCTACCAGTTGATTCCTATGAGCAAATTCTGTACTAAGCACTTTACATGTATATACTTTAATCTTGTAGATCTGGTCCCCTTTCCATAGGAGGGCAGTGAAGCTCAGAGAGGTAAAGAGTCTTCCATGAGGTCACATGGTGGACAAAAGGGCAGAGTTAAACTCTGAACTCCAGACACGAACACCCAGGCTCTTCCCAACATACCATGCTATTATTGCCCTACACCCGCAACCCGCCTTGTAGGGAAATGTAGTGGAAAAAACTGTGAGATGTGAGAACATTCTAGAAACATTTGGGGGGACTTTATCTTGTCTCTCTCTCTTTTTAATGGTACAAGTGGCTTTGAGCACTGATTAAGAGATTTAACAATTTCTTTCCCAGGCCCACCAAATTTTGTCAAGCCTTTTTGAAATTCTCACCCCCACAGGCTGTGAGAGTGGCAGTCTACAGTAGTGCCTGGGTTCCCAGAGTCCCAGTTCTGCTCTCAGTGGATATGTGTGAGTTACTCCCACTCTCTGAGCCTCAGCTTCCCCATCTGTAAAATGGGCACGATGGACCAGATATCTGCAAGGCCCTTCTCTGATAACCTGTGACTGTGAATCACAGATGGGCTGGCTGGATTTCTCACCTAGAAGACTCCCTTCAGCAGTACATCACTGAACAATGAGAAACGGAGCACGTCTCCAACTCCTCAGCAACACCATCAGTCCAATCCTGCTCCTGCCGGCAATTGCCCCAATGATGCGAACAAAGCTCCCCTGGGAAACCCGCACCATCCCTGTGCACATGGCTCTGTGTGTACAAGGGAATCCACGAGGTTAACTTCCTGCCTGCACCCCACTCTCCCAGCACAAAAGGCTCTGCTCTTCCCTCTCCAACAGAGCAGGAGTCAGAGAACTGCAGGAACTGCAGCCCTGAGGGTCTATCCCCACTCCTGCCAGGGAAAAGTCAGAGCAGGGGAAGGATACTCGCTGTAACACGTGGCACAACTGGAAACAGTATCCAGCCATGGGAAGAGTGTGGAAGGCAAGGCCAACATTTCTGCAAAGATGGCAGAGTGATGGATCTAAAAGCCCCGCAGCTCTGTCTCCTGTAGGATGTAGTGCCGCTGTTTAATTGCCGATAAAACCTCATAAGCAAACCAACTCCTGGCTGGGGCATGAAATCCTTTCTTCCTTCTGCGCTATGTGAGCCCAGACTGCCTCGCACATAGTAAATACTCACTAAATACTTATCGATTTAACTGAGTAAAAATTCAGGGCCAAATGTGTTCTAAATAAATATTTATTCTTTCAAAGCACGTTTAAAAAAATACTCCCCCATAAAAGACTTTTAAAAGGAAACAAACGAAAAAAGCCCCAGTTTCCCAAGTGACTTAATATTTTAAATGATTGCTTACTTCTAATATTCTAACTTAAAACTTTTTGCTTCAAACCTGAAGATTGAAACTACTTCCTTTTATATCCATACAATGAAATATTATTCAGCAATAAAAAGAAACTACTGAAGCACGCATGAATCTCAAAATAATTGTGCTGTATAAAAGAAACCAAATCAAAAAAAAAGTATATACTGTATGACCTCATTTATATAAAAGCCCAGGAAATGGAATCGAATGTATACAGACAGGAAGCAGATCAGTGGTGGCCTGGGGACTGGGCAGAGGGTAAAACAGACAGGAGAGAAGGGTTACCCAGGAGCAAGAAGAAACCTTTGGGAGTGACGGGCATGCACATTATCTTGATTCTGGCTGATGGTTTCACAGGCGTATACCTACATCAAACTCATCATATTGTATATTTTAAATATGTACAGTTTATTGCATGTTCAATTATACCTCAATAAAAAAGTAAAACAAGCTTCTAACAATCTGATGGAAAGGTTATCTGAACCTTGCTTTTAAAACACAACAGAGCTAGCAAAATGCCCAGGCAGATACTGGTCCAACAGATTATGTCAAAGGTATCCTCCTTTGTTTACTGAATGACAGACTCTGAAAAGAGCCAATATTGAAATCATTAATGTACTGGATTAACATGTTCTTTTTTAAAAAAGGTGTGACAAATATACATACTAAAGTCTTCATTGGAAAAGTAGTTATAGCATATCTGCTACCATTAATTCCTTAGCTCTTTATTGTGGATGCAAGAGTGTACACAGATTCATTGACACCTTCAAAAGTACCACTGTGGGCTGACAACGCACATAACAACTGTGCCTCAATGAAAAGCCCTGAAAGGTGAAGCACCCCCAAGTGGGTCACCAAGTTTCAAGCTGGCATTAGAGAGGACATTGCACACAGGGACCCACCTCCTGCAGTTGTCTCTGGTGCACACGGACCTGGCTCTCTCATACAAAGTCTGACTAGGCCGGGAATGATCCACTGGGCAAAGGGACATGCCAGAGAAAATGAGGACGGCATTTAAATCCAGGAGTGACAAGTAAGGTCCCTAACAGATGCTCAATAAAAACGTATGGCGCAAATGAATAATCGATTGAAGCCAAGTCAAGCTCCTCTCCTCTTCCCCACCCTCACCAGTGGTCAATCAGGGCAACTTCCTCAAGAAACTTTCCATTGCCAGGATTTGGAGACACAAAAGACAGCCAGATTTTGAACAGATGGGTGTGCCAGCTGCACACTGTCTCCTGCACATGGACTCAGGTACCCGTGCTCCAGAGCAAGAAGGCTGTGCTCACTTAAACCATGTGGCCCCTTTCATGAACACAAGCCTGCTTTGTGAATTCCTTTCTCCTTTAAATTGCGAGGTCACTATAGCTTCACAGCTATTTGCACAGTGATTTTCAAATGTCTTAAGATGTTGGCAGCCTCTGTAGTCACTCAGGCCTGCAGGCTCCACTAGTTCAGTCCCCCATTCCAAAACAAAGCAGATATTGGCTCCAGGTCCATAAAAAAGCATGAGATGTCAGGAGGGGTGCAGATCGAGGGACTTGTCTTAGATACCTCCTATCTAGGGCACTGAGCAGAAAAGGCACTTAACACACGTAAGATTGACACTAGGGGGGGAAACAAAGGTGGAGGGCAGCACTTACAAGGTGAAAAGCAGAATGTTACCGTTCCTGAAGGAAACTCTTTCCAACGCGATGGTGATTTGTCCTCAAAAGTTAGCAGAAAAGCCTAGTTTTCTGCCAATCCAGCCCCAGGGTCGAGTGTTTCTAGTACAATTCCACACAAACCATGGATGCTCAGTAAACGTTCACAGATGGTGATGAATTCCTACTTCAGGCCAATTGTACAGGGAAAAAACCCAGCTATTAAAAGCAATAGGGAAAAAAAAAAGAACACAAAAAAATGAACATACCAAAAGGAAAAAAAAAAAAGCCATCAGTTTAGTATCATGGGCAAAAGCACAGTGAAAGCCAGATTACCTGGTCTAGCAGTCAGCTCCTCAGTGCCTAGCTGTGTGACCTTAAGCAAGTTACTTACACTCTCTGTGCCTAAGTTACCTCAAACAATCCTCTGAGGTAGGTATCATTACCCCCAATTTAAAATTCATGGCGCAGGAGACTAGAGAATCTGAGTGACATTTTACAGTATCAAGAGCTGCTATCCCTCCCCTCCCCCCAATCTCTCCTTTCCTTTCCTTCCCATCCCACTCTACTTCCCAGCAAACTGAAGCCCAGGTAGGCCTCTGCTACCTGGATCTGTTATGATCTGAGTTGTACTGGGCTCTCTGGGACACCTAACCCCAAGAACAGCAGGCAGCACCTGCTAGGAGCCTGTCAGAAATTAAGACCCATGCACAGAGAGGGTTTAAGCCTAGGAATCCAATGGGTACACAAGCTGCAGGCTCAAGGTATAAGATGTTCCAGGTAGCGAAAGTCCAACGTAGAGGTCATCTAATCCAATCATGATGCAGAGCTCTACTACAAAGTTCCACCATACAGGGAGCTAAATGCAGTCCGTTCCTCAGTGGCTTCTGCCTACCTGTCCTTGTACAACCTTCAGGCACCACGCAGGACAGATGTCCCTGGCCGGGCTCCCTCTGCTCTAGGCTCCAAATCCCAAGGTCTTTCCTTAGCTAAGGATCCGTCTCCTGGGGACTTCTGCGGGGTCAAGCTGACATCCCATGAACTTTTTGGGACCTAAGAACTGGACTCCAGGTCCTACCTGAGATTTTTCCCACTGTACTCAGCCTGTTATAGTCCCTTAAAAGTGGCAGAGAAGCACAACAGTACATGATATCAAGTGCCCACCAGCATGAGTAAGACACAACTCCTTCCAAAATGTTATAGAGAAAACAGAACATAACAGAAAGTGCTCTGAACATAACAGGTGCTCAATAAATATTTACTGTACAAATGAATGACCAACGGAAGCCAAGTCAAGCTCTTCTCTCCTCTTCCCCACCTGACTAGTGGTCAATCAGGGCAACTTCCTTAAGAAACTTCCCGTTGCCGGAATTCGGAGACACAGAAGACAGCCACCAATTAATCGGTCTGGGCTGGAGGTCGAAAACAGGCATCAGCCCACAGATGTTGTGCTTGGCCTGCACCGTGTTTTTTTTAAACTTTAGATTAGTTGCCAACTTTTAAAATCTGGGAGATTTCTTATGTAAATCTAGATTCCTGGCTTCTCTTGAAAAAACTCTGAAGATCTGGTAATACTCAGCCACCGGCTGGCACCAAGTCACCTATGCCTTCTTAGGCGGGGAAGGAACAGTTCCGCTCTGTTCCTTTACACCAGGCCCTGCTTCCCCCACTCTGCCTGGCCCTGTGAGCATCCGAACTTGCAACCCTGGCCTCCGCTGCCAGTGGGGAAGCAGCACCACTCCTTACAAAACAAAATGGAACCCAATGGAACCAGGGATGGGCCTTTGGGGGGAGACCGTAAGTGGCAGTTTGCTCGGGACAGTCTGATACACACGTCTTGTCCTGGTGTGATTATTAATGGCATCTCTTTTCATTCTCAGAGTTGCTGTTTGGGTAGTAAATTGTATGGTCTCTACCCTGAGCCTAGACCCACCTGGCTCCCACTAAGGCTTCTGCAGCCAAAGCCCTAAAGAAGCCTATTTATTCTCTGTGTAGTTTTCCAACCTGAAGATTTCAAACTTCCTGCAGAGTCAACGCCACAATGAGTGCGCCTTCACACACCCTGCAGAGCTTAGAGAGAGCCTGTGATGGCTCTGTGGAGGCTGTGGCAGGGGCCAGCCCCAGTGGGCCTGCAGCATTGAGTGCTGGAGGAGGAGGGGAGGCCCAGACAGGACTACGCAGTCTTCTTGGGGGTAACATAGGGTGTCTAAGGAGTGGCTGGTAGATTTGAACTGCTGAGCTTTTGGTTAGCAGCCAAGTGCTTAACCACGGTGCCACCAGGACTCCCCTGGTGGGGGTAGGTAGAGGTGAAGAAAGAAAAGAAAAAGGGAAGGGAGAAGTAGGGAAAAGACAGAGAGAAAGAGAGAATTCTCTGTAATTATCAACCCTATTTTCTCTTGCCTAAAGCCTCCCCCACTTTCAGGGGTGACTAGGGTGACCCACAGAAGATGAGCGGAAGCAGCTTCAATGGTGAGATAAATCGTCAGTCATACTTGCTAGGGAAGGACAAAGGGGTCTTCTCTAGAGTCCTCCACCCTCTTGGGTCAAATACAATCATCTGTCAGGGTGAAAGGTACACTTTGCATCCAGCCCTGCCCCCTGCCTACTGACAGACCTACCAAACCTTTAACTGGCTGAAGTTAGGTTGGGGGAAAAAAAAACCCTAGTGACCCCACATTTTTGATCAGTTAACATTTCCCCGGGCCCTTCCAGCACAGCTGGGGTAGTACCTAGCTTTAGAGAAGGTGCTTGGAGAAGGCACAGCCTCAGGAAGGGATGCAGGTAATGTAAGCTGCTTTTCCTACCAAATGCTAACCCCTAGGCAGCCCCAGGACATACCAGGTTTGCTGCATTCTTACGTGTTTCCTAGTTGTTTTTAGCTGCTGCTGAGTCGGCCCCTGACTCACGGAGACCCCATGCACAACGGAACAAAACACTGCCCAGTTCTGTGCCATCCCCGAGATCCGTGGTGGATTAGACAACTGTGGTCCACAGGGTTTTCACTGGCTGATTTTTGGAAGCAGATCACCAGGCCTTTCTTCCTAATCTGTCTGAGTCTAAAAGCTCCACTGAAACCTGTTCTGCATCACAGACAGCAACGCGCAAGCCTCCCCTGACGTGCAGATGGTGGCTGTGTAACAGGTGCATTGGCCGGGAATCAATCCCAGTCTCCTGTGCCGAGGGTGAGAATCTGACCACTGAACCACCACTGCCCCCATACACGTGTCCTCACACACTGTAATTCTGGTCTGGACCAATAGGGACGTTTTATATTTATCCCTCAAATCAAATGATTCCCTTCCCAATCTCTAAAGGGTTAAAGACCAGGAAAGGAATGATTTCATTGAAGGAGGAGGGTATCAGAATGTCCCCCGCCCCGAATTAAAACCCTGGCAAAGCAGCCCCAGTGTGTGAGTGGAAGGAAGCAGAAAAATCAAGTATTGCTGTCTAGACACTTTTATAAGAAAACCTGACATACTTGGATACATCATAGAGCATCAGAGGTTTGTCTTTTCCCTAATATGATCAAAAAAGAAAATCTGGTTCTTAAAATTCTTAAGGACCATGTAGTAAACTTAAATCCCTAACCCTCTTCTTTTCCAAAGTGAGAATAATATCACACACGAATCGCCTCTGCCAGAATCTGTTTCTAAGTTTCCTCTGGTAGCTGCCTCAGAGAACACCCAGGCCCGTTTTATGGGGCAACAGAGAGCTAATATAAGGCAAGATCTGTGTCTAAATGCGTTTCCAACTCTTCAATCTCTCAAAGGTAATTTTGCAAACAGATACAGTGAAGGGCTTTTGCTTTGAAGTGGGCTGGAAATCAGCTACAGTTGCTTAAACACTGATCAAATTCCAGAAAAAGGATAATGAGAAGACATATTCAGAGGAATGTTATTTTTCCATCTTTATCAATTCAAACAAAGAGCTTTGGGTTTGGAGGGTTTATGGGACAGAGTCTGACGTCTAGTGGGGAGGAGAGTGGTTGAAGGGTATTTATAAATTCTCATCTGGAATCGAGGCAGGACTGCCTTTATTGATCTAGACAAACACAAATGATGATGCTTGGCATGACTTGTATATTCAAATAGCTATCCGAAAGCGGTCACAGGACTCAGTAAAGGAGACTGCAAGAAATCAAAGAGAAAGAGAGAAAGGAGGAACTAGAAATGCCCAGACCCACAGAGCAGGATTCCAGCTGCCCTGAGAGCCTGAGCAGGGCTTTTCCTTTAAGGGGAGATGGATGTTTATTTACACAGATGAGTTCCATTCCCTTGGGTTCAATTGTCCCAGAGAATCACTCAGCGCAGGATGATTGGAAGGGAACAAATAGCTCCCCTCCCAGCCAGCCGGCTCTCCTGGCATGTCCTGGACCCTCTCATGCTGATCTGCTGCTAAGACAGGCTGGGCCCTGGTGTCGTGCGGGGGCAGCCTCCCAGACTGGAACCGAGCACAGGGCCATGAGTAACGTCTCTGCTTCACCGCCTAGGGAGTTTCTGCAGAACACTGGCTTCCCAGGCTCCCCAAGAGCCCCCACCCACCCCCAGAGAATGATAAAGCCGGAAGTCAACGGCCCTCAGCAGCAACCCCATGGACCAATGGGGAAACCAGTCCAAAAGAGGAGAGGACCTGTCCACTGAGTGGGACTTCTAACCCCACACCCACTGTCTTTCCTGGTGTACCAGCTGGTGCTGCTCAGGGTACAGGCGCTATTGTGACTCCGGGAGGTCACAAGGCAGAAGGGAGGCAATCTGATGATAAAGACAACACAGTTCCTTCTAGGAGAGGTCTGGCCCCTAATGCCAATAAAACAGTTACCAGTGAGCAGATTCCAACTCATGGCAATCCCATGTGTGCCAGAGTAGAACTGTGCTCCACAGGGTTTTCAATAGTTGATTTTTCAGATGTAGAGTACCAGGCCTTTCTTCCTAGGTGCCTCTAGCTGGACTCGAACTTCTAAGCTTTTGGCTAGCAGCCAAGTGCATTAACCTTTTGCAAAGCCCAAGGACTCCTCTGACCCTTAATATCTCCCATTTTCTGCTGCTAAGCGAAAGTCCTGGCAACACTCAGAAGGAGAAATCCAAAGAGAGAATAGAACTTGGCAAGCCAGTACCAAACTCTTCAAGAAGGAACTGAGACATTTTGACTTGCCATTCTCACCCCACAGGCATTCTGATTGCCAGGAAAAGTTAGACTTGAGAGAAATAATCAACCGCAAACAAAAATGACAATGGCTAAAATTACACATCTTAACCATTTGTTAATGATTAAAAAGCAGACTGAAGAATCACGTCTTTTGGCAATACTGCAAAATGGACCTGGGAAAAAATTAACTTCACAGAAAAAATAAATAAATACAAAATGAAACTGAAAACAGCTAAAACTGCAGATGGTAAAAGTCAACCACTGAAAACTGATGAAATAATGCAATAACTCAGATACATAAAATTTTACCCAAGAAAACTGACTTGGTGGAAATAATGGCACAGAAGAAAGCTCCAAGATGGCAGAGGCTAAAATTAGCACCAAGAGTAAGCATACAAACAAAATCAGAATCAATTTTTTGTTGTAAAATGCACGTGGAAAAACAGTTCCTAATGAAAATAATTTCCATTTATAAGACAAAAAGGAAGAACTCGAGAACAGTTTGACTATAGGACCCAGAAAGTGGACCAAGGTATTCAATTGACTTCCAGTGCTGGTGCAGTTTTGGTTAGTATTTGTATTAATGAACTGAGTAAGGACATTTATTGAGTTAAAACGGCAAAGTGAAAAATGTCCTACACTCTTTCAGAAGAGGTGGTCAAAGTCAGTGTCTTAGTTTTCTAGTGCTGCTATAACAGAAACACACAAATCGGTGGCGTTAACAAATAAATTTTCTCACAGTTGAGGAGGCCAGAAGTCCAAATTCCAGGCGTTGGCTCTAAGGGAAGGCTTTCATTCTGTTGGCTCTGGAAGAAGTCTGTTTTGAGCTTCTGCTCCTGGGTAAGCTTCTGGTGACCTGGCATCTCTCTTCCCCCATATCTGCTTCTTTAATCTGTTTTATATCTCAAAAGGGGTGGACTTAAGACACACCCTACACTAATATTGCCTCATTAGCATAACAAAGAAAACCCATTCCCAAATGGGATTCTAACCACAGATATAGGAGTTAGGATTTACAACACATATTTTGGAGGACACAATTCACTCTATAACAGTCAGGCCCAGGCAAAAACCACACAAGCAACCTGGTCTGTTACTACACTTCCCAAATTCCCTAGAGAGGGAACCCAACCCCTCTGGTGGGAACATGTCACCATGCTTAGATCAGGGTCAGGCACCAGGGAAGGATTAGGCCCCAGCTTGCCAGATGGACACGATGGGGAAAATGCCTTCAGCAGCCAGGAGACTGGTTCCAGCTGTCCCACTGATTCCTCCCCCAGGCATATGACTGTCTCTCCCATCTTGGGGACACACACACTTATTGTGAAATGGGGGTCAGACCAGGCATGCTTAGGGCCATCTCCTAGGAAACCCTGTCATACCGCAGTGCTGGCCCCCACCCTGAGGAAGCCAGCAGCCTCCAGTTCTCCACCCTTGGGGGAGATGAGAAAGAAATACCTCTGTGGGGGTGGGAGGGCAGTGAATGATTTTAATCTTCTCTGTATATTCCAAACTTTCCACAACAAACGTATATTACAGTTGTAATTACGGACAAAAGCTGAAGCACTCGCTCTGAGGACAGCTGACTCCAGGATATGCTGACTCATGCCAAGAGTCCGAATGGCCCCGGAAGCTCAGGAGGGCACAAAATCATGAATTTATCTGCAATTAAGTATAAAGGAGGTGGATGTTAAATTTTAAGTCAAAGGCAATGAATTTACAGAATTTTGGAATTTCAGTCTGCAGGCAGACAGGTCTGTTCTGCCCTCTGAAGTCACCCCCCTGGCCTTGGATATCCAGGCTGCTTCTCTCAAATGCTGATCATCTGCTTTAGTGGTTTAAACACATTCCAAAGGGGCTATTTGGCTTAACAAACAATACAGTAAAAAACCTGGCTGGGAAGAACACACAGTTTCAGGAGAGTAAATACCTTTGTCAAGGGAGGGAGAAGAATGGGAAGGGGAGAGGGTAACAAGGAGGCTTTCACCAGAATTTTTAAATCAAGAAGACATCACAAGTATCTGAAGCAAATATGAAAACTATTGACACCTGTAAAACCCAGGTGGAGGTACAGAGGTAAGTTATAATATCCTGCCAGTTTGTCATACGTAGCTTGCATCTTGCTATGATACTGGAAGCTATGCCACTGGTATTTCAAATACCAGCAGGGTCACCCATGGTGGAAGGTTTCAGCAGAGCTTCCAAACTTAGACAGACTAGCAAGAAGGACCTAGAGACCTCCTGCTAAAAAAGCTGGCCAGTGAAAACTTTATGAATAGCAGCAAACATCATTTGACAGACTGCCAGAAGACAACCCCTCAGGTTGGAAGGCACTGGAAATACAATGGGGAAGACCTGCCTCCTCAAAGTAGAGTCGGCCATCTCAAGAACAGATCTGACACACTGAACCCTAATGACCAAAGACCAGATGAGTTGTGAGATGACATCAAGGACATCATACATGAAGAAAGCAAAAGGTCATTAAAAAGACAAAGAAAGAAAAGACCAGAATGGATGTCAGAAGAGAACCTGAATCTTGCTCTTGAATGCAGAGTAGCTAAAGCAAATGGAAAAAAACGATTAAGAAGAAGAGCTGCACAAAAGATCTCAAGGGGAGGATCGAGAAAGTAAAGTATTATAATGACAATGTGCAAAGACCTGGAGTTAGAAAACTGAAAGGGAAGAACACACTTGACATTTCTCAAGCTGAAAGAACTGAAGAAAAAATCCAAGCCACAGGTTGCAACACTGAAGGATTCTATGGGTAATATATCGAACAACGCAGGAAGCATTAAAAGAAGGTAGAAGGAATACAGAGAATCACTGTACCAAAAAGAATTGGTTGATGTTCAACCATTTTAGGACGTAGCATATGATCGAGAACTGAAGGCGCTGAAGGAAGAAGTCCAAGCTGCACTAAATGCACTGTCGGAAAACAAGGCTCTGAGAATTGACGGAATACCAACTGAGATGTTTCAACAAAACGGATGCAGCGCTGGTGGTGCTCACTCATCTGTGCCAAGAAATTTGGAAGACAGCTAGCTGGCCACCAACTGGAAGAGATCCATATTTGTGCCCATTCCGAAATATGTGACCCAACAGAATGTGGAAATTATCGAACATCATTAATATCACACACAAGTAAAATTATGCTGAAGATAATTCAAAAATTGTTGCAGCAGCGTATCAACAGAGAACTGCCAGAAATTCAAGGTGGATTCAGAAGAGGATGTGGAACTAGGGATACCACTGCTGATGTCAGGTGGATCCTGGCAGAAAGCAGAGAATACCAGAAAGATATTTACCGTTTTACTGACTATGCAAAGGCATTTGACTGTGTGGATCATAACAAATTAAGAATAACACTGCAAAGAACGGGAATTCCAGAACACTTAATTGTGCTCATGCAAAACCTATACATAGACCAAGAGACGGTTGTTCAAACAGAACAAAGGGATACTGAGCAGTTTAAAGTCAAGAAAGGTGTGTGTCAGGGTTGTATCCTTTCACCACACTTATTCAATCTGTATGCTGAGCAAATAATCCAAGAAGCTGGACTATATGAAGAATGGGGCATCAAGATTAAAGGAAGACTCATTAACAACCTGCGTTATGCAGATGACACAACCTTGCCTGCGGAAAGTGAAGAGGGCTTGAAGCATTTACTAATGAAGATCAAAGACCACAGCCTTCAGCATGGAGTGTACCTCAACATAAAACAAAAATCCCCAAGTGGACCAATAAGCAACATCATGATAAACAGAAAATAGCGAAGTTGTCAAGGATATCATTTTACTTGGATCTGCAATCAACACCCATGGAAGCAGCAGTCAAGAAATCAAACCATGTGTTGCACTGGGCAAATCTGCTGAAAAAACCTCTGTAAAATGTTAAAAAGCAAAGATGTCACTTTGAGGACTAAGGTGCACCTGACCGAAGCCGTGGTGTTTTCAAGCACCTCATATGCATGCGAAAGCTAGACAAGGAGTAAAGAAGACATAAGAAGATTTGATACCTTTGCATTACGGTGTTGGCAAAGAATGCTGAATACACCATGGACTGCCAGAAGAACAAACAAGTCTGTCTTGGAAGAAGTACAGCCAGAATGCTCCTTAGAAGCAAAGATAGTGAGACTTTATTTTGCATACCTGGGACATGTTATTGTGAGGGACCAGTCCCTGGAGAAGGACATCATGCTTGGTGAAGCACAGGGTCAGAAAAAAAAGAGGAGACCCTCAATGAGATGAACTGACACAGTGGCTGCAATAATGGGCTCAAGCATAACAACAACTGTGAGGATGGAGCAGGATCGGGCAGTGTTTCTTTCTGTTGTACACAGGGTCGCTATGAGTCGGAACCAACTCGACAGCACGGAACAACAACATAACTTTTTATGTTTTAAAATTTTTATAATACACTGAAAATATACACAACCCCAGCAACAACAGGTCAAGGCAGGGGCTTGCTTCTGGCATCTTGGAGAGGGTGTCTGAACCAGCTGAGAAAATCAAACTTCAAAGTACTTTGGTATGTAAACACTTAGAAAATTCTTGGCCTGAGAGCATATACAGCAACATACTGGCTTGTCTCTGGCTTCTAAAATTTTTGTTATAGTAGGGGGAAAAAGTTATCCGTAAAATAAAAAAGAACCCCAAACCAGTGCTGTCGAGTCGATTCTGACTCATAGCGACCCTATAGGACAGAGTAGAACTTCCCCATAGAGTTTCCAAGGAGCGCCTGGCGGATTCGAACTGCCAACTCTTTGGTTAGCAGCCGTAGCACTTAACCACTATGCCACCAGGGTTTCCAAAATAAATAAGGGGAAGGGAAAATAAGAACTATTACTTAGAGGGCCTACTTGGGACCAGGCACTTGGCAAGAAGTTCTCGGTATTGACACTGGTGATGACTGGACAATATCATTAATGTAACTGGTGTCACTGACTCGTACACACAGGAAAATGATGAATTGGTAAATGTGTTGTGTAGATATATTTTACAACAATTAAAAAAAAAAAAAAACACAATTACAAAGAAATAAAATAGGTGTCCCAGGTATCATGTCATTTAATCTTAACCACAAGGCAGGGTGGGTTCCTTTCCCAGATGAGGAAATTCAACTTCCAAGGGCAAAACTGGTGGCCCAAGGTCACACACTAGCAAGGGTTTGAGGGGATGTGGAGGTCAGCTGGTCAGAGGCAGGCTGCGCCATGGGACTCTGTGCTGGGGGGCTGCCCCCTGGACTGCTCTGTTCTGGCACAGGAAGGGGCTCAGGGGTGAGAGGGGCTCACGGAAGCCAATCTTTCTTACCCTCAGTGTGGGTCACCCTCATCCTCTACAAACCCACCATTCACCCCTCAAAGCTCCAGAGGCCCAGACTGCCATTCCCTGGAACAGACAAACAATCTTCCCAAAACACATCCCTTCCTGCCACCTCCTCTCCTGCTGCTGCTCCACAAGCACGCCAGCTCCTTCCCTAGCCTCTCCATGCAGGCTCCATCACTCAGTTCCCAGTGACCCTTGTGCCTCCTCTTCTAGAACATCTACCTGTGACCCCCATCTTTCCCTGGCAGGTCACTGGAGGCTCCAAGCCCATCTCCACCCCTGCTCACCAGCTCATTAAACTTCACCTCTTGAAACCTCAGTTTCCTTGTCAGTAAAATAAAAACATTACGACTCCTGTTTCCATGCTTGCTGGGAGAGTTAGATAACACACACAACTCCTAGATCAGGGCCTGGTACTGAGTCACTAGCCAATATTTATCATCAGTACAATGGTCCTTAACAACTCTGTGTAAATACAGCTTTTCTCGATACCTGGACTTAAGATTCGAGAGCAGGAATTCTGCCTTTAGTAATTTCCAACCTCCCTCCACAGCTCCTGAATAATAAGCCCTGGTGGTGTAACAGTTAAACCGTCGCTGCTAACCAAATGGTGCTTCAAACTTACCCAGCTGCTCCCTGAGAGAAAGACCTCGCAATCTGCTCCTGTAAAGATTACAGCCTAGAAAACCCTATGGTATAGGGCAGTTCTATGAGTCAGAATCTACTGAAAGGCACCTAACAACAACAGCTGCTGGAGTTGGGAGGGGGAGGGAAGAAAGCTTCAGGAGCTGAGGTGGGGTCATGTGTCTCCAAGGAAAGAGAGCTGTAGAACTTGAAGGTAGGACTGCTCTGGGCCCTTGGATACCCTGTTAGTAAGGAACACATTTGAAGCAAGGATTCTGAGCTCTCAGCAGTGGCTTTTCTGCCAATTCAGAGTCTGTCTGACACGCAATCTGGTGCACGCGACCCGACCCGGGGAAATGACATCACAGGGCTTCACCCCAAATGCATCAGGGGAAATGGCATTTCAGAAGATCTTTTCTGTATCCCTCCGAAGGCTGCATGACATCTTACGGCCCCAGTTCCTCTGAGCTTAGGGAATCGCAGAAAGACCTCCCACTGCAAACATCGAAACACTGACACACATTTCCTGCTAATTAGCCACAGGCTGATTTCATTCATAGAAGAGCAGACTCTAAACGTACTGTGGCAGGCTTGGCTTGGGGGCTGAGCTCTGGAATAATCACCAGGCTACATAGACAAGGAAGAAACCACAACTTTCTCCCTTTTAACCCACGGTACACACCAGCGCGTCCGAACCCTGAGTACATGGAAGGCGGTGACTCTGACCAGATCATTCCATTTCCTCCACTTGAATGAGGAACATTACTATAGCCATGAACATCTGAAATCTTCTGGGTGAAGCTCAAGTGGTAAACATGAAAGACACAAGCACACAGAGAGGCAGGGGGTAGTGGCAGCCAGAGCACCAGTCAGGAGGCAGAAGTCTGGCCTCTGGTCCCAGTTCTGACCAGGCTGGCTGTGTGACTTTGGGCAAGTGGTTTACCCTCCCTGAATCTTTCAGTTGCCTCATTCAGAAAAGGTCAGGTCATTCCTAAGGACCCTGCCAGTTGTTAAATGGTTGGAAAACCACTCTGCTGGGGGATATCTGAGTCTGTCTTATTCTCCCAAAGTCACAGACAGGAATGAAAACCAAAGCAACTTCTTGGGTGTCCCCTCCCATCTGCTACTGCTGGAGTTTTGAGTGTTGGCCCCTAAAAAGCTCTCCCAACCCTTTTCTAATTTGTAGTTAATTATAAGGAACTGCACTTACATTCATTTTGGGGTTCACAAATGGAAAATTCTAATGACTTTGCAAATTAATTTCAGATTTGGCTCCATAATTTCTGGCAGTGAGATCATACTTTGTTTTCCTCCTGATTGTTTTTAGAGGCAAATGGAAACACAGCCCGTCCCCCCAAAACACATTAAAAATTCCAATTAAGTTTTTCTGACAAAAACGGCAATATAACATTGGCATCTGGAGCAAACTTGTGCGACGGCATGAAGAATGGCAGCTATAAGCCTGAAGTGCTCAAATGTGTGCGGTGGGACACAGTTCTCCTCTGGCAGAAGGAGAGAAGAGAGATCCAGGGGGCTTTTCCCATTGCCACCAGCAGCTCAGCGAATGTCATTGAATTCACCCTTCCAGAAAGTTGGACTGTCACAGCGACCTGCTGGAAAAGAGGCCTGACTCCACACCAGGGAGGCCACGGTCTGTCTTTGCTACTTTGGCTGGCTACTGCATGCCATCCTGGGTGTAACACTGGACGAGCCATAAACAAGCAGGATTAAGTGTTTAAAGGGGAGTGACCAGGACAGCGAGGGGGAACAGATGAGGAAACTGATGATGCTTTGCTGGGGGCGGGGGGGGGGGGCGGCAGCAGAAATCTCAGAGCAGACACGGCAGAATGTTCCAAAAGAACGTAAGGTTTAATGGTGTCTAAAGGGTTGGTTGGAGTAGAAGTTACAGGGAGGCTGATTTCTGCTCAACTCAAATAGGAGTTTATTGGAACAAGAGAAAATACAAGTTGAGGGTGCCAGCAGCTTGTTGATAATAAAAAAAAAGAAGTGTTAGGTTTAACTTATGCTCCCCCAGTTTTTCAGTACTGTTATGCATATACCTCATTTGATTCATGCAACAGTTCTATGAGGACAACAGCTCAATCTATTATGAGTTTATCTTCTTAGGTATGGGGGCTCAAAGAGTTGGGGCCATGCTCCAAGCTACACAGCTAAGAAATGTAGAGGCACGGACCTGAATACAGACCTTTTGCCCAGTGCTCTTCCCCCCATAATTCCTCCATCCGAGAGCCTTGGGGCTTTTCTGCCTTTCAGATCACAAGGCTGGGCCTGGGAGTCCTGTCTCCCCCACTGCAGTAAGAAGCAAAAACGGAGCAATGTGATCTAGCTTCCATCTTGCCTATGGGAGAGACATGCAGATAGATGCCCAGGGAGCCAGACGCCATGCAGTGTGAATCTTCCTTGATTTTCCACCTCCGAAAAGGGCAAAATAGTGAGGTTGTTCCTCCTGAAGTCCCCCGGCAGGGGAGGCAGAGTCAAGGTCATCCATCAGCAAGTGTTACTCCTCAGCATCCACCACCAGTAAGTACGGGTGAGGGTCACGGTGAGGCTCCCAGCATGGGAGCTGGACATTCAGGTAGGGAGGTGAGACACAGCCTCAAGTACTTTAAATGCAAAGTTTCTCCCTCTATAAGGTAAAGGGTTTGGCTACTTATTCTAGGACCTCTCAGATGGCCACCAACTTTGACTGGATTCTCTGCAGGTCACCTTAGGCAGTTGGTTCTATGGATGATGATTATTCAAGAGTCCTCTCAACCTAAAGAGAACCATGACCTGAGCTTGCTCTGCCTTAATGGGGGAAGAGGAGCAGATCAGAGGAACAAAGAGATACCCTTTGGGGGCTTGCATACGTGTAATCTCTCTCTCTTGCTAATGCGGTGACCCTGGCCAAAGATGGTCTTCAGAGCAGCCTGATTCCTAAAAAAAAAAGGTAAGCTGGCTGCCCCTGCTCCCATTTTACATTTGAATAAACTGAAGGCCAGAGAGAAGACTAGATCTGCCCAAGGCCTCACAAAAAGGTGTAGACAAGGCTAGGCCTTGTTTCAGTGATGTACCCAGGTTACCAAGAGGCAGGGCGGAGAAGTGGCTACGTCAGGGCTCTGGAGACACAGGCTGGGGTTCAAATGCTTAGCTCTACCCTAGCTGTGTGATCTTCAGAAAGTCATGTGTCTCTGAGCCTCAGTTTCCTCCTTGTCAAAACAGAACTGGGAGGAACCCCTGAAGCCAACTGGGACAAGCACCCTGCACCATGCCTGGCAGGCAATAAATGTAGGTTACTCTTCAACACCCAGTGAGCTGTGATTGCTCTTAAAAATCAAACAAAACAACACACCAAAAACAACCAAAAAATTCTGAAAACATAGCTCAATGCCTGGCAAATAGTAAACACTCAGTGGTTGCTTCCTGGAAGGCTGGGCAGACAGACAGATGGACAAATGAGTCAAAGCCCTTTGTTCTGAGGCCCTGCATCTACTATTAAGTACCCATCTGACCTCCTGCAAGGGGCCTCAACTTTCTGAACCTCTTCCTGGACTGTAAAATGGGGATAAGGCCGAGTACTCAGGGAGTTGTTGGCAAGGCTAAACAAACCACTGAGTGGGACACCACAGCACCCTGAGAAGTAAAAGGCAGTATCGTTCACGACATGGTAACAGAGCAATAATTCTTGCCTAAAGCATGTATGCAACAAGCATCTGGTGGCTGAGTGAGTGAGTGAGTGGCTACATGTGCATACATGCATTTAAGAGCTTGCTCAATCTCGCCCCCTGGAGGTTCCCCAAGCAGAAAGTCTCAGGGGCTTGGAGCCTCATGAGGTGCGTGGAATTCCCAGGCAGAAGGGAGAGCACGGCCCAGCTCTCCGGGCTCTGCAATTGCTGCCCACCACCTCCTCCCCACCTCCGCCACATCCCCCACTAGGTATTACTAGCTCTCCCACCACCCATTGGCTTAACTTGTCTGCCTTTGGGACGGAATCTGCGATTAAATGGAATGCTGCTTTTACACACACCACCTCAACCAAAGCAGATGCAGGCCTTCTGAATTGACACCCCCAAGTCTTTTTCCCTGCTATCCCCTGGAGCTTGCCTTGAGCTCTTGGCCTACGCAGCTGTATAAGAATCTGCTCTCCCAGTGTAGGGAAAAAGAGGACTGATATAAGGGAAGGCACCTGACTCTGGAGTCATCGGGGCGTGGTCCAGGTTCTAACTCCACCTCTAACTGTGTGGCTTTGGGTAAGCTGCTTTGCCTCTCTGAGCCTCGGTTTCTCCATCTGTAAAATGCACATGGTATCCATCCACAATACTAGGCTACGGTGAGAATTAAATGGAATAATCAAAGGTAGTGTGCCTAGCTCAGAGCCTGGAACATGGTAGACACTCAGCAAATACATGTTTCCCTTCCTCATTAGTAGAGAGAAGATCTGAGCTCTAGTCCCACTCTGCTCCTTATGGGCTGTGTAACCCAAGCAAACCACAGCCTCCACGAGCACAATTATTCACTTCCGAAACACAGACAATATCAACTGACCTTACAAGGAAATCCTACAGCTGCATTGTCCAATATGGTGGCCACCAGCTACACATGGCTACTGAGCCGTGAAACATGGCCAGTCCACATGGAGATGTGCCCAAAGAGTGTAAGGATACACTGACTGCGAGACTAGCATGAACAAAACATAAAGATCTCATTAACAAATTTTTATGTTGATTACATGGTGAAATGACAGTATTTTGGATCTATTGGATTAAGTAAAATAAATTATTTAAAACTAATGTCGCCTTTTTGTTTTTACTTTTTTAACGTGGCTACTAGTACAGAAATTTAGGAACCCTGGTGGCATAGTGGTTAAAATGACCTACTGCTAACCGAAAGGTCAGCAGTTCGAATCCACCAGTGGCTCCCCGGGAGACGTGGCAGTCTACTTCCGTAGAGATTTACAGCCTTGGAAACCCTATGGGGTTGCTGAGTCAGAATCCACTCAACAGCAGTGCGTTTGGTTTCGGTAGTAAAGAATTTAAGGAGCCCTGATGGCGCAGCAGTTAAGTGCTCAGCTAACCAAAATGTCGGTGGTTCGAATCCACCAGCCTCCCCGGGGGAGAAGAGACCTGGCCATCTGCTCCTGTAAAGATTAAAAAACCTGTTGCCATTGAGTTGATTCCAACTCACAGTAACCCTATAGGACACAGTAGAACTATTTTCAAGGAGCATATGGTGGATTCGAACTGCCTACCTTTTTGTTAGCAGACGTAGCGCTTAACTACTATGCCACCAGGGTTTTCCCTGTAAAGATTTACAGCCTAGGAAATCCTATGGGGCAGTTCTGCACTGTCCTATAGGGTTGTTATGAGTCAAGACTGACTCAACAGCACACAACAATAACAGTGGAGAATTTTAAATTGCATATGGGTTCACATTATATTTCTAAGAGGCAGCACCACACAAGAATTCTAAACAAACACAAGTTATAGCTGCAAGTGTTATGCTCTCACCAAGACGACTCCCTTCTTGACCTCCATTAGCTCCTACTTTATTCTTTCCATAACACTTAACGCACAGTGCTGAAGGTATGCACCAAAATACTCTCAGGAATCTCATGAATAAAATCCTAAACTTTTTAGAAATTATCAAGCAGTCACCACACTTCATGAACTGTGCCTGTGGGATTCAAATACAGCAGGTTATTTAATTCTTACAAGAACCCAGGAGGTAAATTTTATTACTTTCATTTTACAGATGAGGAAACTGAGGCTCAGAAAGGTTGAGTGACCTGCCCCAGGCTACTAGATGGTCAGTCAATGGCAATAGCTGGGATTCAAACCCAGGACTCTTGACACCACGTCCAGACTGGTCTCCATTACCCACAAGACAAAGCCTACAGCCTACACTCCTTGTTCTTGGGGTGCCCTCTACACTGCAAACATCCTAGAACTCCAGCCCGAGAGATTCTCTGCTTCCCATCCCCGCCCTCCCTCCCACCCTCCACCGCCGGCAAAGGATTTCCCAGCAAGTCAGAAATGACAAACCACAAAACGGAGTCCATGCATAACCATATCCACGTCTGGCCAAGGCTCGGTTAGCTCAGAATTAGTCACACTTTAAAAGGGGTGAGTGATAGGGAAGGTGGATTTTGTTTTGTTGCCTGTGAACTTCCCGGCCAGGGTGCAGGCGGGAACCTGGGAACGCAGAACCGGTGAGCAGAGCAGCGCTGCTGAGAGGTTTTTTCAGGGGGAACTCATTAGTAAGGCTGAGGACTCCCAAGCTCAGCTCCTTCCAACTCCATTAAAAACAGCCTCCTCCATCCCCACTCCCAGCTGTCCTCTGGGCTCTGGCCTTCCGCTCCAGCCTGAGACATGCACTGCCTTAGCACCATATGGGAAAGGCCCTGAGCCACACAAGATAGGCCAACCCCAATTCTCTGTTGTTGGATGGTGGGCAAGAGATGGAAGGACAGACCAACAGATCAATAAAGGAATAGTTTTATAGAGAAGACACAGCCTTCAAGACAGGGTACGAAGGACATGAACAATGAAAGAACGATGTAAAGAGCGCCGCCTAAAACAAATTACCAACCTACAACTAATTACCAGTATCACATTATCTGTAAAGGGGAGGAAGGAGATGGAGGGTGGGTGAACATTCCTCCCTTCTGCTGAACCAGCTCAAGTTTGTGGGTAGAAGGCTGCCTGCAGGTTGGAGCTCAGAGAAGGGACAGGTCAGGAAGGGCCCGGTCACTGGGGAAAGCTTCCTGGAGGAGCAGGGTTTAGACAGGACTGGCGGACATTCCAATAGTGGGATGTGTCAAGCCAGTCACTTAACCTCTCCACCTCTCATTTTCCCTTCTTAAAGGGGGAGGAGCAGCAAGCAGAGAGGGAGGCAACACAGGAAAACAAGACGCCTGGTTAGATGGTTCACATTCAGCCTCAGACAGGGCAAATATTTACTCATCCATTCATGAGCCTGGCTCTGGTACGCGCCCTCGGTCCAGGCCACCTGGGTTTATGCTGGTGTCTGGTTTTGATTTGAGGCCTGAGGCAGCCAGTGTTCAGCCTGTGGCACTAAGTCCAATCTTGCACCTTGTCTGTCTGTGAGCTAAATTGATCCTGTTTGAGGGCAGTGGAAAAAATGACCGCCACGAGTATCCCACTGCTCACACCAAGACACCAGGCAGTCGCAATAAGAGCTTCCTTCTGCTGGGCGCCCACCTTGTCTGCCACGTCTGAGGGTGTGTGTGTGGGTACTCCCCTTCTCCTCCCCAGGAAGCTGTAAAGGAGACACCTTGCCCTCCATTCCACGGATGAGGAAACTGAGACTCAGCAAGCCCACACACCTTACTCAAAGGCACACAGAAGGAAACTTGAACCAGACCTGTCAGACTCAATTGTCAGAACTTTCCCACACTCACCACAGAGCTGAGGAAAATACTCAGTCGTTCCACAAATACTGACTGAGGGCCTACTGTGTGCCAGGCACTGTCCAAGGCACTGGGGATACAGCCATGGACAAGACAGGAATGGTTCCTGCCCTTGGGAGCAGGTATTCAATGAGAGGAGACAGGCCTTAAATAGGGAATAAAAAATTAAGGGTAATTTCAGTCGGTGATAATTACCAAAACAACACACAAATTTAATGTCCAAGGAGGAAGGTTTAAGCCAGGTTAACCCTGGGTCCCTTAAACTTGAGGGCCCATAAGAATCACTACAAAGCTAGGTTTAAAGTGCATATTCCCAGACTGCACTCCAGGAATTCTGTTAGTGGTCTAGGAAGAGGCCGGGAAATATGCGCCTTTGGGATCCCGGTGGCGCAGCGGCTAAGCATTTGGCTGCTAACCAAAAGGTCGGCAGTTCGAATCCATCAGCCACTCCCTGGAAACCCTATGGGGCACTTCCTCTCTGTCCTATAGGGCTGCCATGAGTCGGAACTGACTCAATGTCAATGGGTTTGTTTGCTTGCTTGTTTGTTTTTTAAGGAGCTCAAAAGCAGGCAGGCGGTCCCAGACCCCTGGTAGCCTGGGTCCTGGCATAGTGCTCTGGTGCTGCCCCACCACTGATGAAACAATTGTTGGGTGCTGTCAAGTCGATTCTGACTCACAGTGGCCCTGTAGGACACAGCACAACTGCTCCATAGGGTTTTTCAGGCTGTAATATTTACGGGAGCAGGTCGCCAGGCCTTTTCTCCTGTGGAGCTACTGGTGGGTTCAAACCACCGACCTTTCAGTCAGCAGCCGAGTGCTTAACTATTGTGCCGCCAGGGCTCCTCATGGAGTGATAAACCCGTTGCTGTGGAGTCGATTTCAACTCATGGTGACTCGACAGGACAGAGTAGAATTGCCCCATACGGTTTCCAAAGAGCGACTGGTGGATGTGAACTGCTGACCTTTTGGTTAGCAGCCAAGCTCTTAACCACTGCACCACCAGGGCTCCTCACAAAATGATAGTGGACAAGAATCGCAACATGTGCCTCAGTCACCACATCTATAAAATGGGTATCCTGGCATCCTACCTGACCTGCCTCACAGGGCGTCAGCTGAGACTCAGAGAAGGCCCTGAAGGTAAATTGTAAAAGGCTAAACAAATGTGACTTGTGTACGTTCTTAAACCACACTGCTGGTAAGAGGGGATTTAGCAAAAAGGAAAAAAATAATTAAGCAGCTACCCAGGGACTCAGGGGCTATCAATCAAATGCACTTTTTTTTAGGGACAAATACCTCCACACATACCCCACACCCTGCCAAAAAGATAACTTTTATTTAAGTGCAATTGCTCAACCAGTGTGTGGGTTTCCATCCCCTTCTGTGGGAACCGTGTTCACCAGGGGCATGCCTGCCCCCGCGTGTGGGGTTCCTGGTTAAGCAAGCGGCTGCAATAAATTACTCCGCCGCCGGCGGCTCTTGCCCACATGTTGCTCTTATGGTCAGCGCACTTCATCCCAGCAGTGACCTAAGCCCAGCCCTGGCTAAGTCAGCAGCAGCCTCTTCTGTCCCCTCCTTCGGCAAGTGCAAACTCTCATTTCAGGCCCTTCGCTTCCCTGGGCATGACTCAGAGGAGTCAGTTGGTCTTAAAAAAAAAAAAAAAATGCTTTTCATATTTCAAATCAAAAATAAATACCACGCATTCTGGATGGAAGCCACGACAGATGTCTCTGTTGCTGTTAAAGTGAAGCGGTCTGGGAAGGCCTAAAAAGTGGTGACTTTGTATCATCTTCTCCCTACAGTCTTAATGATGGTGGGTTGGAAAAGTGGGCTAGAGGCCAGGTTTCAGGACTGATATCCAACTTGACCGTTAGCAATCACGTTAAGGGTTCATGCATTCATTGGGACCAGGGAAGGTGAAAAGTAAATACTGCACAGGGTAATCCCCATCCCTTGCTTCCAGCAGAAAATGGAAAAAATAGCAGAGTGTCCTCAGAGTTAAAACTGTAAAAGACATCATGGACCTGGGCAGAGATAAGCAAAGTCACTTCCAAGTGTCAACAATGGCTCCCAGGCCAGCAGTACTGTCCACAGGCTGGGGCAGGTCTCCAACTCTATAGAAAGAAGGTGTCTACCAGGAAGTGGTGGTGGTCGGCAACAGCAGCCATCGGTGTAGGCACTGCCCAGCAGCAGGCCAGCCTGTCCAGCACCCAGGAGTGCACCCAGCTATCAGGGCCCGATGCCTTCAAGGCATTTGCTTCCCATGTCTCCCTCCTCTCCTCCTCATTCTGAACCACACAGCCACTGACCATCTGGCTCCCTTCCAGAGAGAACACCCCGGTTAGAACCTCACAGTGGTTATACTTTTCAATATCAGCACATAAACTAGTGGACTGGTTTGTGCTACAGCTTTTTGCTGGTTTGTGGGAGAGTCAGCAGTCCTGACCCCAAGCCTGGTGAAGTGAGGTTTCTGAACTTGTAAGGCCGTGCCCATCTCCCAGGTAAATTCACCTGATCTTGGTGGCCACAAGCCTGCCCCTGGCTGCCATCTTTCCTCCCACCTCTCCTCCAGATGCCTCCTCATTTGAGCCAAGTGGGTGGGATTTGCAAGGTGCTCTCAAGGTCAAATCTAGCCATACCTTTGAAAGCGGAAATTAAAAGCTGAAACCTCACTTTCAGCCCTGCTTAATTCCTATTCAAACATGGCCACAGTTGAGGCCTTCATCAACTGTGATATTTGGTAACGAGGCATTCTGATATTCCAGTTACCTAAAAGAGAATCTAAAATCTTTTGTTTTTTTCCAATTCCTGTTGAAAATATTTCTAGGAAATATCTGTCTACTCTTTTGCCTCAACGAGTTCATTTTTTCTAAAGATAATAGATTCTTTTTCTAAAGACTGCAGAAATCTTCCAGCCCCTTAGGCCAAGATTATGCAGTGAATTCTCACCACACAGATGGACAGGCTATGTAAGCTACGTGGCTGGGCCACGTAGACACCCCAGGACAGCCACCAGCAGTGTCTTCTTTCAAAAGAACAATAGCCTTAAAATAAAATCAACAGCACTTATTTTCCAGTGATTTGTTTTAGTCTTTCTATTCTACCGGGTATCCAAAACGTTGAAAAACAGGATACACTGTTTTCCCTCTGTTTCTAGACTTTTTGGACACCATGTAATGTACTGCACACTTTTTCAGATTAGCTTTGGGTCCATTACTTTAAATTTAGAAGGCTTTCACCTGACAGGAATTCCAAGGACTGTAGAAAAATATTGAACACATTACTTAGAAACGAGACTGAAAAGATTATTTCAAAATAAATTCAGATAAGTTTATCCTTTGTTTCCCAACTTTTGGGACATTTTGTGTATCTGAAGGCCTACTATGTGCCAGACACTGTGCTATAAAATTAGAATGCTAGGAGGAGGCCATAGTGCCATCATGATATGCATGGCTACCATTTAACCAGCATTTTACAATATGCAAGGAATTCTGTTAAATCTCTCACAGATGTTACAGCCTTAACTTTAAATCTGATCCAGTGAGATACTTCATCGCTATTGTACATGTGAAGAAACGGAGGCTCAGAACATTTAAGGCCTGGCCCAAAGGACCGTAACTTCTGAGTGCCAGGCTCAGGATTTGAACCCTGGTCTGTATCAGACCACAGGGAATGTCACTGTAGCACTGTGACTAAGTGTTTTTCTCTCCAGGAAAAATCACCTTCCTCTACAGTGATTACTTTCTTAAGATTATCAGATAAACCCAGGTTTGAAAACAAAAGTTTAGGAATCGGCTCATAACTACTTGTATGGCCTTCAAAGTCCCTTTACCTCTCTGAACCTCAATGTTCTTGGCTATGAAATTAGTACATTATCTCTGAGGCCCGTTTTGGCTCCACCAAAAGGTCAAAACCCCCAAGAGATCACCAACATCCATAAATCCTCAGATAGGAAACAGGCCAAGGGATTATTGTGAGAAAAGCAGTCGCAGCTTGCTTATTCCTAAACTCTGGCTGGGAAACCAACAGAAACCAGCCACCCCCATCTGGAATAGGCTTAGGGAAAAGAGAGGACCCTCGCTGTGCCCCCAAACTAACTGAGGAATCTTTGAAGCCCACTGATCAATTTCTCTTCTGTAAGAAGCGGGGAAAAAAAAGGTGTAAGCTTCAGTGTTCTCATTTTAAAATGAAAATGTTTCCACAAAGAACTGGTATATGAATCCATAGAAATATAATCAACATGTCTTGTTTAAAAAAAAAAAAATAGGTATAGAGGCTTTGGAATATGGCAGATTTGGATCAGAACTCCAGCTCTGACACTTACTGGCTGTAAGTGGTCAAGGCAACCTAACCTGAGTGGACTCAGTTTGCTCATCTATAAAATGGGGATGGAAATCCAGATCTTAGAGCAGCGCTGCCCATAGAACATTCTGCAGTAATGAAAGTGCCCTACTCTATGCTGTCCATTGTGACAGCCCGAAGCCACATGTGGCCACTAAGCACTTGAAATGTTGCCTGTGCAACTGAAAAACTGGATTTTTATTTAATATTAATTACCTGAAATTTAACAGCCACATGTGGGTGGTGCCTACCATATTTGATAAGACCAACTTAGGCTACTGTGATAAGAACTAAACAAAATAGTATTTGTAAACTATCTAGGACATAGTAAGTTCTGAGGGAAAAACACATGAATGTATTATGGTCTTAGCAGTCGAGTTAGTAAAAAAAGACTAGAATATCCTCACATCAAGAAATGGAGGCAGGGTAGATATAGACAGACAAAAATGCATATTCTACAAGGACCTAGAGGAGTCAGGAACACTATCGGAATTGTTCCCTTAAGTGTGTAAACTGAACGGCTAAAAGACTGCTGTTTTGTTTTCTTCACAAATGTTCTGGCAAGCAGATAAAAAGAGCTGTCTGAGGCCAACACGGGTTTTTATAACCCTAAATGCCCAGCGCAGACTGCACGCCCCATGAGCAAGCTCTCACTCCCAACACCACCTTCCGTCCTAACTCGGCAGCCACCCCAGCTCATCTGCAGAGCCCTCCCCAGGCCCCTAGGGAGCCACCCACCAGAACAAAGGGAACATAGCAGAGACAACAGGACACACCCTGCCCAGGACACCTCCACAGTGGGTGAACGTACCCACTGTGCCCTCAGGCTCACAGGCGGACTGGCTGGCAGAGGCTGGGGCCGGGAGTGCCCACCGGTCCCTGCTGGCAGCCAGCCTGCGTCACAGCCCAACAGGAAACGAGGAGAAGACAACACTGGGGCTGCGTGGAAATCCCCACCGGGCTCCACGCCGGAGTATGACTCAGCAGCTGCCCTCACACCCCCGGGCCAGGACATAGGGGGCTGGGCCGCAGGAAACAGAGGCTGCCCGCCTCTCTGTGCAGACTAAGACACCCAAGTTCTTAACGTTATTAATTACGTTCCAGATACAATCATGCCCTGCCTGGAAACATGCCAACACATCAGGTAGGGATCTGAGGCCCTTTTACAATGGCAAAATCCACTCTCGAAAGGAAGGTCTAAGTGCAAGTTCTGACGCTGCCTCCAAGCTCAAGAAACCCATTTAACCTTTCCAGGTCACCTGTGTCCTGCTGTCTCTGCTGCCCAGGTTGAGAGTCCCAGCCTCTCCACGAGGCGTTCCCAGGCCTGAACTGGTTGGGACCTCAGGCCAAGTCTACTCCACAGTACCTCCTCCTTCCTCTCAGCCATCTATCTGCCCCTTCCATACCACCCCATTAGCACTGACTAGTCTTTGACCTGTGATGTCAATCATCATCAACACGGACTATCCACCAAGCCTCCCCCTTCAGCTACCAAGCGTCACCAGGGCAGAGGCCAGGCCTCGTCCCTCCACTCTGAGGTTGATACATGAGAAGGGTCTAAGGAATTACTCATGTGTTGATTCAGAGAGACAGCCCTCAGGCTTAGACTCGTTATCCTTGGCGCTCCCACCTCCAAGTCCTCTGTTCTCCACTTTCACATCAAGGAACTTAGACCAAAGTCTGTCCCGTGCTCTTGTTCTTTCCGCCATAAACCACCCAGTATTCCCCAGGGGTGCATGGCTGAGCTAAGCAAAAAGAAACAAGTTTAAAAAAAAAAAAAAAAAAGGAAAGGGGTGGCTGTTTGAAATTACTAGAAAAATCCAATCTATGTTATTTCCCTTTAAACCTACCAATTTGCCTTGAGTTTTTACTTTCAGAAGCTCTCTTAGGCAATTTTACCTCTGGACTCTAAGTTTCTTACAAAATAATCCATTTGCCCCATTCTCCTGAGTGGGTATTGATCTGAATTTGATGGATATCTTTGGGAAGTCTGAGATACAACTCAGCCAGGGCTCCAAACAGTACTTAATAAACAATTCCATCCAGTAGGCCCTTGAAAGTGCTCAAGGCTCTCCCCACCCCACAGAGTCATTCTTAACCAGGTTCCTCTCTGGTTCCCACCCTGGGCCTCTCCTCCCGCACAGGATGAACCACTGGCAGGAGTAACTACCGGCTCATTTCCACTTGCTCACCTCCCGTTCACTACACAACTCCCTGCAATGGGCTTCAACCCCCAGCATACCACTACAACTGCCCTTCTAAGGCCACCAGTGACCTCCAGTTTACCAGGGCAGATTATCCAATAAGCAAACACAGTGTTTACCAGGTCTTCTGTAGTGCTTACCAGATCATCTATGGTAACAATTTCCCCACATCAAAGATGTGGTAAAACCCATGTGAAATTGTTCGCTACAGGTTAGTAAGTAAACACAAGTAAGCCTGTGCTTACCTTGCTTACTGGGTCATCTACCCTGTCAGGGATTATAAATTTAAAAAGAGGCTTTGATTCTGTAGGAAGGTGCTGTGGGGTTGGGAGAGAGACAGATGCCAGTCATACCTAGAAGCAGAATCTTTGATGTGGTGAAAAAATGTGATAATTGTTCACTACAGATGATCAAGTAAGCAAGATAAGCACCGGGCTTAGCTTGCCTATTGGATAATCCACCCCCACAGCTTAAAGACCCCAAACACCACACCTTCAGGCCTTATCCCTGTGACATCTAGCACTGCTGTTCACTCGAGGGTCTCACTAACCCTGGCTTCAGCATTATTGTGTACCATCTTGCTTCTCCTCTCTCTCTACCCACCCCCTAAATGTGGCTGTTCCTCAGATGCTAGTCTGGACCTTCTTCTCGTCCCACCTACCCATTCTCTTCAAACACAGGATGATGACTCACAAACGGAATTCTCAGCTCAGATCTGTCCCCAAACTCCAAACTCATCTATCCAGGTCAGGGCTGGATTAAAGCATGTGAGGGCCCTAAACAACACTAATAATCTGTGGTGCCCCTCCCCTGCTTATTCATGCATTAGATGGGATATGCGATATATATATATATACGTACATACACACATATACACACACACACACATATATGTGTGCGTGTGTATTGCTGGCCCTCCTGGCTGGAGTTGGTGGGTCAGCAGACGTGAATGTACAAGACAGTTCTCTCAAAATGGATCGGAGGCCTGTTATCTATTAATATAATCCGTCCTCGCCCAGTAACTGCTCATGTTGGATCCAGTTGTGTATTGAGTGAATGCAGCAAGAGCTGGGCTTGAACCAGACTTAATGGTCTGATTGAGACTGGAGGGACCCCAGAGGTCATGGCCCCGGGCTCTGTTAGCCCAAAACTAAAACCATTCTCAAAGCCAACTCTTCAGACAAAGATTAGACTGGACTATAAGACATAAAATGATACTAGTGAGGAGTGTGCTTCTTAGCTCAAGTAGACACATGAGACTATGTGGGCAGCTCCTGTCTGGAGGCGAGATGAAAAGGCAGAGGGAGACAGGAGCTAGTTGAATGGACACGAGAAATACAGAGTGGAGAGAAAAAAAAGAGTTGGGCTTGAAAGCCCACCCCACTTCTTGTTTATTAGAAAGAAATATACTCCCAGGAGACCTGCTGAGATAACCAGTTTCAACTACACAGAAGAGAACCACAGGAGGCAGACGTCAACGAAGGTGCTGAATGGGTAGGGACCTCACAGCTTAAACAACCTCGTGCATGAGCATCCTTGTGACCCTACATAAACTTTATCTCTGGCTGGTACGTTCTCACACACTAGAGCTGGTATCAGTTTCATTTAGTGCCCTGCCAATTTCCTCCCACTGAGGTACCCGGTTTTCCTTCTGTCCTGTCTGCTTGGCATCTATGGGTCTTTGCTTTAGACAACTGGTATCCCTGTCTTGTTGATGCCCTAAGTATATGCTTACCTTGCTTACTGGGTAATCCGTAGCTGCACGGTTTCTGTCGCGTATAACAAAAAAAAACATTGCTGTCAAGTTTGACTCACAGTGACCCTACAGGACAGAGCAGACCTGCTCCACAGGGTTTCCAAGGCTGTAAATCTTTACAGAAGCAGACAGCCACATCTTTCTCCCGCAGAGCGGCAGCTGGTGGGTTCAGTTGCCAACCTTTTTGTTAGCAGCTGAGAGCTTTAACCTCTGTGCCACCAGGGCTCCTTGCATATAACAGGTGCTCCATAAATGCTGACTGTTATGTTCTCAATTTAAATGACATATGAACGTATATACTAGAAATGTGTGCGCCAGCATTTAACGAAGACCTACTTTGTGCATGCTCTGTGCTAGACACTACATGAGATTCAGGTCCCTGTGCTCTGGGGGACATAATAACAACAGGTTATGGAATATTGGAGAGTGGGGATCTGGCTGGGGATCCCAAGGAAGGCACCACCAGAAGGCAGGTGTGTCTCAAAAGACTACGCAGAAAATCAACATTTTTATCCCACACGATGGCGTATTTGCAGCAAGCACCCCCTGCTCTGTATATTAGTTGTCTTCAAGTCAACCCCAACTCATGCTGACCCCGTGTGTCAGCGTAAAACTGTGTTCCATAAGGTCTTCAGTGGCTGATTTTTCAGAAGTAGACTGGCAGGTCCTTCTTCCAAGGTACCTATGGGTGGACTTAAACTTCCAACCTTTAGGTTAGCAGCCAAGCATGTTAACCATGTGCGCCACCCAGGTTTCCTGGTTTTATATATTATCACTATGTTGGGGAGCACAGAGCCTTAGCTGGCTGTTTTACAACTAATGAACTGCCTCCTTTGTTGGGCCTAAACCTCCTAGGGAAAGGCATTTTCTAAGCAGAGCTCCATTACAGGTGCCTTTTGTGACCTAGTGATGGTGCTTTAGTGATAATATAACTTTAGTGATCAATACACAATCTTTTTCACCTCAAATTCTAGTCTGATATAAAGGTGACTTATTGGATCTGTGTCTGGTGACTCCATTCCCACCCTCACTTAGTGACGGGTATTATCTGTTGGGCAAATATCAAAACCACCAGAAACCAAACAAAATGAGAACTGCCACTGATTGGAAGAAAATACACTAAATCTGCTTTACTCTAGCCATGGTAAGGAGCGCTCTAAAGAGGAAGGCTCTAAGCATATTCTCACATATGCTACCCAGTCTGCTTTTGGTCCTCTCTCAGCCACACCGGACCACCCTCACTGGCTCCCCCACGGCAATTACCACCCTGAATTACCTGTGATGTACCTGTTTTCCCCCTACTCCATCAGTCAGAGGCCACCAACTGCTGGCTTCCTAACCACAGCACCAAGCACCATGCCAGGCATGGGGTCAGCACCCAACACTAGCATGCTGAAGGAATGAATTTCAGAGGATTAACCCATTAACCCACTGCCATCAAGTTGATTCCAACTCATGGTGACCTTTTAGGACAGAGTAGAACTGCCCCCATAGAGTTTCCAAGGCTGTAATCTTTATGGAAGCAGACTGCCACATCTTTCTCCCATGGACCAGATGGTGGGTTCAAACCACCGACCTTTTGGTTACCAGCCAAGCACTTAGTCGTTGTGCCAACAGGGCTTTATAAATTGCATCTATATGTTGTGTTTAGTATTACTTGCTTTGTATAACCCAAACCCATTGCCAACAAGTTGATTCCAACTCATTAACAGCCCTACAGGACAGAGTAGAACTGCCCCATAGGGTTTCCAAGACTGTAATCTTTATGCAAGCAGACAGCCACATCTTTCTCCCACAGAGCAGCTGGTAGGTTCAAACCGCTGACCTTACAGTTAGCAGCCGAGCGCTTAACCACTGTGCCACCAGGGCTCCTTCTTGCTTTGTGTATTATCACTAAAATATCACCACTAGAACACATTTCCAGGCATTTTTAAGTTAACATCAGCTTCCTAAATAAAGCTTGAAAACCCATGCTCAACATCTCTTTCACAAGTTTAGAGGGATTCCCAGCAGAAATGGAAACAGCCTCACACCCACCAGAATCTCACACCTGGCACCACCTGCTCAAACCCCACTTGGGGACCTGGTGACTTCCTAGTAATCAAAAGGAGATGGCTGCTCTGGGCAGTGCAGACTCAGAGGGTCTGAATTCATGGTTCCTCTTTTATAGGGTCACTATGAGTCGGAACCCACTTGATGACAACAAGTTTAGTTTTTTTGGTTTTCTTCTGTAAAATAAAGGAAATGGACTTACAAACTCTGAGGCCCCTGATGATTCTGACTGCCAGGTCTGGTCTACCTTCCCAGCTGGGTCCTCCTGGGCAGAAACCAGGGTCACCACAGTGAATGAGGACAGTGTGGTGGCAAAACCTTGGGTTTGAGGTCAAAAAGACCTGAGTGTATGTCCTAATTAGCATTTTCAGCCTGTGAGACCTTGGGGAACTCTGGCTTGACCCATTCCCAGGGTGCCGTGAAATAATGCATTCAAAATGGATTATTACTGCTCCGATTATCCTGTTGAACAGACCAGCCACAGCCCCTGACCTTAAGGAGCTGACCCCCAAAAGGCAAGGCAAAGAGACACTCAGACAAATGCCCATTTCTTTGTGCATTTCAGTGATGGGGAGCTGGAGGGCTCGGGAATGACGAGAACTGGGTGGGGTCCAGAGTGGCTTCCTGGAGGAAGTGAGTGTAGGGATTTCCAGGCAGTTTACAACTTTTTTTCCCAGATAAACATTGCATTTAACCATTTTCTCACCTCCTGACCATTGTCTTGGAAATCTGATATGCCATCCTCTCCACTCACAAGATGTTTAAAAGATTACGGAGCAGAAAGCTGGCTAGGTAGTTTCCCAATGGCTGAGAACATGTGTACACTTTCTACATGCCTAATAGATATGCCTGGACCAATAAGCAACATTATGATGGGTGGAGAAAAGACTGAAGTTATTAAGGACTTCATTTTACTTGGATCTACAATCAAAGCTCATGGAAGCAGCAGTCAAGAAATCAAACGATGCATTGCATTGAGCAAGTTTTTTGCAAAAGACTTCTTTGAAGCGTTAAAAAGCAAAGATGTCCCTTTAAAAACTAAGGTGTACCTGACCCAAGTCATGGTATTTTTCATCACCTTGTATGTATGTAAAAGCTAGACAATGAATAGGAAAGACCAAAGAAGAATTAATGCCTTTAAATTACAGCATTGGCAAAGAATATTGAATACACCATGGACTGCCAAAACGAACAAATATCTGCCTCAGAAGAAGTACAGCCAGAACACTCCTTGGAAACGAGGATGGCGAGACTTTACCTTGCATACTTCGGACATGTTATGAGGAGGGATCAGTCCCTGGAGGACATGATACTTGGTAGAGTAGAAGGAGAGGGGGACCCTCAATGAGATGGATTGACACAGTGGCTGCAGCAATCGGCTCAAGCGTAACAATGATCATGAGGATGGCGCAGGACGGAGTAGTATTTTGTTCTATTGTACATGGGGTCACTATGAGTTGGAGCCAGCTCAACATCTAACAATAGCAACAATACATATGGCAGGAGCCCCAGTGGTGCAGTGGTTAAGGGCTCAGCTGTTAATTGAAAGACTGGCAGTTCAAATCCATCGAGGGGATCTGCAGGAGAAAAGAACTGGCAATCTGCTCTTATAAATATTACAGCCTAGGAAACTCTATGGAGGAGCAGTTCTATTCTGTCATAGAGGATTACTATGAGTCAGAATAGACTTGACAGCACACAACAATAATAGGTAAGCCACAACCATGGGTCTTCTTCATTTCCTGATTCTTGGTTTACTGCCTCCACTCGTCAGTGTCCACCTAGAACACTCCTCCTCTCTGCCCATCTAGGTCGCACCAATCTTTCATGGACCTGTTCAAATCCTACAAACTCTGAGGACTACTCCCAGCACAGAGCAACCTCTCCTGACTCCCCGAGCAACTGTCAAGACTAATCTTATGACTGTGAATTTCTCCAGCCAGGCATTCACTCAGCACATCACAGTCATTATCATGGCAATGCCCACACAACCCTATGAGATGTGTCCTACCTTCATCCTCATTGTGCCAGCAATGAATCCAGCATTCAAAAGCTTAAGTTCCTTGCCTGAGGCCACATGGTTAGTCTGTGGAGAGATTTCCAAACAGCCTTACCTACTAGGACGTGCTCTAACATCAGCATGGATCTGCATCCTAGGGCACCAATGTCCAATGGTCCTCTCTGCCCATGCTGTACCAGGCATTGTAAATGCAGAGATGCATATGGCAGGCTGTGCCTTTGAAGACCTTGGCCTCTCATTGGATGCAGCCCATCAGCCATCAACTCTTGACGCATCTGGGAGCTGCTCATGGGTCGTGTTGACCACTGCCATTTCATGTCCCCGGTACCTGATGAGACACTTGACACCTACTGGGGTTCAAAAAAGGCTTGCTAAATTGAACTGTAGAGGAGATGGTAGAGAAAGACACATACCGAGTGTGCCAGGTGTATGTTCCTCTATTTGTCCAATGTGTCTGGTTCCTCCTAACTCGGAACCTCCCACCCTCAGGACTCCTGCACCCTGTACTTTCTGTTCCCTCACTACCTACCTCTTCTCCTGGTGAACTCCTATTCACCCTCTGGACTCCAGCTCCAATGGAACTTCCTTGGGGAAGTCTTCTCTGACCACCTCTCCTTCCCCACATGGAATGAGAGCATCAGGTCTCTCTGCCTATAGCTCTCGGAGTCCCTGTACTGCCCATTTGGACTCCTGCTGTCTGCAATGATTTGTGGTTACAGGACCCCCAAACCACAAATGCCTGGAGACACTTTACCAAATGAGGAAACCACAGCTCAGAAAGCACAGTCTCTCACCTGGGGCCAGGGGCACAGTCATGGCTATGATGGAAGTGTCCCAAAGGCAGCCACAGCTCTTTCCTATAGGACCCTCTGGTATCTAGCAAGGCTCTGGACACATAGATGTTGACTTATTTGGATATCCAAGCAGATGGCAATAGCAACTAAATGGCCTCAGAGGCGGAGCCAAAACAAGTTGTTTTCTTTGCTTTTTGTTTAGAGTCATATTTCCATCATAGCAGATTCTGGAAGGAGGCCATGCCCCATTTGCAATTTGATTCTCTTTTAGCTGCTCTGTTCTGAGAACTCAGCTAAGTGCTGGAGAGACACAAAGAAACCTGCGGGTGGAGGTGAGACTTCAACTCCGTGGGAGAAAAGAAGACTTTCCTATTGTCTCATCATCTAGGTAGTGAGTGCTAAACTGCTCCTCTAGGCACCCAAGAACCACTTTAGTTCCAGGAATTCGAAGCTTGTCTGTCTGGGCAATTTGATAAACATTTGCTTGAGGGCCAAGGCAGAGCACTGCGCCAGGAGTCAGACCTGACTTCTAGGCCTGCCTCTGACCCCAACCAGCTGGGTGACTCTGGACAATTCAATGCCCCTATGGAAATCATGAAGCCCTGGTGACGCAGTGGTTAAGAGCTTGGCTGCTAACCAAGGGGTCGGCAGTTCAAACTCACTAGCTGCTCCTTGGAAACCCTATGGAGCACTTCTACTCTGTCCTATAGGGTTGCTATGAGTCAGAATTGACTCCACAGCAATGAGTTTGGTTACGGACATCATAAAGTACATCATATGGTAAAGCAGAGGTTCAGTGAAAATGAGAGAACCCCTCAATGGGATAGACTGACACAACAGCCGCAACAACGGACTCAGACATACCAATGGTCATAAAGAGGGCACAGGACTGGGCGACGTTTCATTCTGTTATATATAACGTCGCTATGAGTCGGAGTTGACTCAGTGGCAACTAACAACACGACAACCACATGGCCTATTGGGATACCAGCACCCACCCTGCCTTCCTCACAGGGCTGTGGCCAGGCTCAAATGAGACGGCAGGTGTGAAGAGTTCTGTGTGAGCCACTGGCAGAAATCAGACGTCTGGTATTATTACAAGGCCATTCCTACACCCCCACATCCCTGGCACAGGCTGGCAATGCAGAAGGTGCTCCCTGAGGGGCTGACTGTTGACAGCTTTGAACATGGAGGCAAATGTAACTTTTTAAAGGAAACTGCACTTACCTGCCCCATATGCTCAAGACAAGAGAGAATGGCAACCTTTCATATCCCCTGAATTAGAAAAAGGCGGAGGCCAGCAGGTGGAAGAGGACGGAGAAGATGAAAGTCGAAGTCAGAATTCCCTGGGCTAGAGTCACATCTTTGCGTGTCACTAGCTGCAAGATGCGAAGCAAGTGCCTTAACCACTCTGGGCCTCCATTTCTGTAAATGGTGAAATAATGGTAACTGCCCTCTAGGTTGGTGTCTGAATCTAATTTCAAAAAATAGAAATAGAGAAGGATGCTATTGAAAAACAGCAAAGTCCTTAAATAGGAATGGGACAGGGAGGGCCACCCAACACGATATATGTAGTCAGTCAAAGGGAGCTTGCTCCTTGCCCCCAGCGAGGGAGCCTGTCTGGGTGGGCCTTCATAGAGTGGCTAGGCCCATGCCAAGCACAACCATAGGTAGCAGTGGCCCCAATTCTACAAGAAGCTGTCCAGTTTGGGCCAGGACCTACCTCAGACATGCTGGATTTTTCCATTAGGCAAGGAAGCTGGAAGGCATGTCAGAGAGAGTGGGCAAAAGAGGACCCTCCAGCACTGAGGAGACCGAACAGTGGGTGGGCTCCATAGCAGGTGAAGCAATGCCACCTCCTTTCTCTCCAAAACCACTGCCATCTCTCAGAGCAGAGGCACACACACCCATCTGCCCAACATTTACTGCCTCTCAGCTGGCTCTCAAGAAGCTGAACACTAGAAATAACTTCTCAAATGCAGCCAGAAGGGCAGCCATTATTACCTCCCTGCCTCCGAACTGGTCCCAAATAACCTCAACCTGGTGGTAGAAATACTGCCAAAGAATCGAGAGTTCAGAAATAAACCTTTACATTTATGGTCAACTGACTTTTGACAATGGTGTCAAAATAATTCAGTGGGGAAAAGGCAGTCTGATCAATACACGGTGCTGTGACAACTGGATATCCACATGTAAGCAAATGAGGTTGGACCCCCTACCTCATATCATATGCAAAAACTAAATCAAAATGATCAAAGACCTAAATGTAAGAGCTAAAACTATAAAACTCTTAGAAGAAAACACAGGAGTAAACATTGGATTAGGCAATGGTTTCTTAGACACAGCACCAAAAACACAGGCAACAGAAGAAAAAATAAATTTTAACTTCATCAAAATTAAGAACTTTCGTGCCGCAAAGGTCACCACATCAAGAAAGGGTAAAGACAACCCACAGACTGGGAGAAAATATTTGCAAATCATACATCTGATAAGGGAACTTGTATTCATCATTACATAAAGAATCCAACAATAAAAAGACAACCTAATTTAAAAAATGGGCAAAGGATCTGTAGATACTTCTCCCAAGGACATATGTAAATGACCAATGAGCACATGAAAAGATTCTCAACATCATTAGCCATTAGGGAAATGAAAATCAAAACTATAATGAGATACCACTTCACTCCCACTAAAAACCAAAAACCAAACCCGCTGCCACTGAGTCGGCTCCAACTCACAGCAACCCCATAGGACAGAGCAGAACTGCCCCATAGGGTTTCCGAGGAACCGCTGGTGGATTCCGACTACCAACCTTTTGGTTAGTAGCCAAGCTCTTAACCACTATGCCACCAGGGTTTCCTCACTCCCACCAACAAAAAAACCAAACCCATTGCCATCAAGTCAATTCTGACTCATAGCAACCCTACAGGATGGCTAAAATAAAAGACAGGCAACAGCGAGCGCTAGAGATGAGACGGAGAAACTGGAACCCTCACACATCGCTGATGAGATTGTAAAATGGTGCAGCTATTTTAGAAAATAACTGGCAGTTTCTCAGAAGGTGAAACATGAAGTTACCAAATGACCCAACAATTCCACTCCTAGGTTATCTACCAAAAAGAAATGAAAACATAGACTTATATGTGAATGTTCATAGTAACATTATTCATAATAGCAAAAAACTGGAAGCCACCCAAATGTCCACCAGCTGATGAATAAACAAAACGTGATATATCCAAACGGAATATTATTCGGCAATAAAAAAAAAGGAATGAAGTACTGATACACGCTACAACCTGGATGAACCTTAAAATATGCTAAGTAAAAGAAGCCAGTCACAAAAGACCACATATTATATGATTCCATTTATATGAAATGTCCAGAAGAGACAAATTCATAGAAACAGATTAGGGGCTACAGGGGCCGAGGACCGGGGTATGGGGTATGACCGCTAATGGGTATGGGATTTCTTTTGAGGGTAATGAAAACATTCTGGAATTAAGATGGGCATACAACACTGTGAATATACTAAAAAGACACTGAATTGTATACTTTAAAAGAGTCAATTTTATGGTATGATAATTACGTGCCAACAAAGCTGTTATTTTTTTAAAAGTTCATTAAATAAAGTCTGGAGTGGTGTTACTAGTAATTTACTGATGTTGGCTTCTTAGTTTCGACAAACGTACCGTGGTAACACAAGGCGCTGGTGGTTCAGTGGTAAAATTCTCGTCTTCCACGGCCGGTGCACCTCATGTACAGCCACTGCCCATCTGTCAGTGGAAGCCTGCATGTTGCTCTGATGCTGAACAGGTTTCAGCAGAGCTTCCAGACTAAGGAAGAATAAGAAGAGAGGCCGGGCAATCTACTTCCAAAAATCAGCCAATAAAAACCCTATGGTTCACAATGGTTCAATCTGCAACCTATCGCAGGATGGTGCAGGGCCAGGCAGCGTTTCATTCTGCTGTACATGGAGTTGCAATGAGCCAGGGGCCAACTCAATGGCAACTCACAACAACCACCATGGTAATGTAAGGCGTTAACATTAGGGAAACCTGGGTGAAGGGTACACAGGGCCCTCTCTGTGTTATTGCCAGACTTTTCCCATAAACTTAAAATTACTCCTAAACAAAAAGTTGATTTAAAGAAAAAGTTGATCATGTAGAGCTTACTAACATGTAGCTGTTTAATTAGGCTTACATGACTGTAGTCCACCTACCCTTCTCAACTGTAAGCTGCTCAAAGGCAAGAGGCACACATCACATACAACCCGGGCAGCCCACACAGGGCTGTGCATCACAGATGCTCAGTGAAGATCCGTGGAGGGTCTGAACTAACAACAACAAACCCTTGCATCTGTGCAGCATGGAACAGTCTTTTCACCTCTCACTCTCTCCTTAAGCTTCTCAACAACACTGTGAGGTTGGCACTGTCATCACCATCACCCAGGAGAGGGACAATCACAATCCTGTTAACACCTATCACGTCCCTCCATCTCCTGCCATTTACATACACACACTTCCAAAAGGCCGGCTGTTCGAATCTACCAGCCACTCCTTGGAAACCCTATGGGGGATTCCTGTAGGGTCGCTATGAGTCGGAATTAACTGGATGGCAATGGGTTGGGTTTGGGTTTTGGTTCTGTTTTACCAAATCTTCCAAAATATCCTGTGCTGTGAGCTGTGGGTCATCAGAAAACTAGACAGGCATTTCTTGGCCTTCTCTCCCTAGCAAAGGTGGTAACTCTCAAGTTTTCCATGGGGCCTTGCAAATAGTTTGATTTGAGCCTTCGATTTGTTTCCCCCAACTAGCAAAGAACTCCAAGGACAGAGACAATATCTCATTCATCCCCATATCCCAGTGTCTTACAGGTATATGCTCAAGCAATGAATGAGTTAACTCATTAAGCGATGACCCAGAAGGGTTCAGACACCACTAGGTAATGCAGTCACTGATTTCAAGCAGAGAACCCCTAAGAAGGCACACTTTTTTTGGCCAGCTCATGCCTGCAGCAACATTGCAAAGGCTGGGGTTCTGCTTTCTGAGAAGCACTGAGTTGGCTTCCCACTCTGACTAGCCCAGGAGCCATGGCTTCTTGTTATCTGGAGACACGGGTGGCTTGGAACTGGGCCGTGGATGAGCAGGCTTTGCATGCTGTACCAGGCTGCAGGCGGCCCCTGCTTCCTGTGGGGCCATGGCCCGCTGACATCACTGAGAGTCAGGGGGCACGCGGGTGTCACAACTGCAGGCGCACGCAAGGTCATGTGAAGTTCAGCTCCGGGATTTTCTCAGTCTGTTGGGTTTTACTCATTCCCGGTTGGTCCAGCGTGTTTTCCCCTTTCTCTTTTCTTTCTTTGTGTCCATGTGTGTTTTAATTATTCGAGGGCTCTTGGCTTGCTTTGCTAACCCCACATTAACATTCCCACTGCTACTGGGAAACGAGGCATTCTACCCGCTGGAAAGCAGTCAAAGAGGCCAGAGAGGATTCCAGCTCTGTGTAGGAACCCTCGGGGAGAGGGTCGGCTTCTAATCACCAAAGAGGGAGATGAAGGATGACACCCAGCAGCAGAGCAGTACCTCTCAGCAGCCACGTGGCCCACCCCACCCCTACCCATTTTACAGATGAGGGTCACAAGTCCCAGAGGGCTGGAATGACTTGCACAAGAACAAAATGATTCGATTTTTCAAAACTGCTGCCACAAGGCATTTTTCAGCCCAGGCAAGCATTCCGCATAGAAAGCATTCCCACACACAAAGAATTTACACTGGAAATCGTGTCTTACAGATTCACAAGCCATGGGAATTTTCTAATCACTGAGCAATTAAAAAATACCGAAACACATATTCATCCCATGCATTCATCCAGCAAGTATTTAGGAAGTGACCGCTCTCTATCAGGCACCCTGCTAGGCTCTTGGGACACCAAGATGAGTAAGAACTAGTCGCTCTGCCTTCAAGGAGAACCCCATTGTGAGACACAGACTGACCCCTGGAAAATAGGCCTATTTCAAATGAGCCTCCATTTAGGTAATATTCAAAATAAGTAATATCTTCTTTGATCTTCAAAATTTTATCTTAAAGCCACTCCTGAAGCCTACCCTTCAGCCAAAGAATAGACAGGCCTATAAAACAAACAGTAACGCATGTATGGCGTATGCTTCTTAGTTCAATCAAGTATACAAGACCAAATGGGCAACATCTGCTAAACGTAAAGATGAGAAGGCAGGAAGGGACAGGAAACCTGGACAAATGGACACAGGGAACCTGGAGAGTAAAGGGAGAGTGGGAGAGTGCTGACACATTGCAGGGATTGCAACCAAAGTCACAAAACAATCTGCATATAAATTTTTGAATGAGACTAATTTGCACTGTAAACTTTCACTTAAAACACAATCAAAAAAATTTTTTTTTAATCTTAACCTCCAAAACCAAAAACCCACTGCCATCAAGTCAATTCTGACTCATAGCGACCCCACAAGACAGCACAACTGCCAGACCAGTGAGATCTCTAGATTCCCACTACTTCCAAAGGAAAAGGAAGCTTCATCTGAATATATTCAGCTGGAGACGACATGGCAGGATGCAAGGGCCAAACGCTCACTGTTACCACCAGTGCAGAGCAGAGAAGGGCACAAAAAGGCAGGGACCACCTGTGAGCCAGGGGTACAACACTGTCACGTGGATACCAGCTTCCCACCCAGAGGTCCACCCCACAGAGTCCCTGCCCTCAAGGGGCTCCCTGTCTAGGACCCAGAAACGGATGATTTCAAAATATAGCAGTAGAAGTCAAGACCTAGGTGTGCTCAGCCCACTGTGGACACAGAGGGTACTTTGAGGTTACTGGGCGTAGGGCATAAGGGGGTCTGAAGGCTACTCCCTAGAGGACGTCAAAACGGAATTAGGTTTTGGAAGAAGCTGGTTGAATAGGCTCCGGAAATTCCAAAGCAAGGAGGCAAGAAATGGCCTGGGACAGGGTGGGGAAGGCTCACAGGACTCCCATATCTTCAGAGTGGGACTGATTCTCAACCAGTTTAACAAAGAGTGATCGGTTTTCATTTCAGCAATGTTCACAGACCTGTCCCCCAGTGGCAGCTGTACTTGAAATCACTTGCTCACAGACAGTGCTCAGTGCCTGCATGAATCCCTGCCCATTTGCAGCAAATAAGCAGCCTCATGGAATCTGTAGCCACCAGGCTGGAAAGCTCCAAACCAGGGCCACCAAGGGCGAGGCCGGAGCCCAAAAAGGTGGGAGGCATGGTCAGCCCTCATGAGACAAGCCAAGTTACTGCAGAGGCACTAGGATTCACAGATGGGTTCTAAACACAGAGGTACCAGGACGAGACCTATCCTTTTGGCAAGATTACTCTGGGCACGTGGGGAGCGCTGACACAGGCGAGTGGAGGGGAGGGTGAAAGGGAGGGCCGGGGAAGCTGCTCTCTCTCAGGGATTGTTGCCACTCCTTTGCTGCCTCACCTGCCTTACCCTGCAAATGACCACAACCCGCATTAGGTGGGTGGGAGAAGGCACTGAAGACACGTTTCCCCACATCAGACACCTTGAAAAACAAAGATCTGCTAAACCTCGTCATGGGCAGAATGTCAGGACGCTTATGTAGTGTGATGGATGTTGTTAAGTGGGAAGATATGGATTTAGGGGCTCTGAAAGGCTAGCCCCACTCCCCCAAGTAAAGCCACCACTCCTTGGGCTCTGGGTGGGAGAAAAGGGAGACTATTGAGGCTCGGGAGCTGAGGCCAGGAAGGGGACAGAAGCCAAGCTGCGTAGACGGGGCCTTGTAAACTCGGCTAAGAAGAATGGACTTATAAACTCGGCTAAGGAGACTGGACTCTTACCTTGGACAAGCTGGGAAGTTACTGAAGGGTTTTTAACCACCTGGGGAATGATATGTTTTGATACCCTCATTTTGCATCCCGTGGGGTAATAAACACTATGTCATTAGCACCGTTAACACCTTAGTGTGAATTAGGTAATCAGATGAAGTGTCACCTTGCAAAAGACTGAGATCTGGGACTGATAAGTTTTAATGCCAGAGCAGTGAAGCCAGAGTCAGTGGCCACTGCAGTGGGGACTGGAGAGTGAGGCATAGAACCCAACGAAGCCTGGGTACCAGGGTGACGGCAGCAGAAGCAGACACAACCTCCACACAGGATTCATGACTCCAAATATTCACAGAGCTCTTCCGTCGAGACAGTCCCTTCCCAGGGGGAAATGGACAATAATGATCACCCAGATTTATAACTACAAGCTGAGGTGACATCTCTCAAAGAGAAGAACAGGGTACCGTGAGACAGTGTATCAGGGGATATAATTAACAAGGAGTGGGGAATCAGGTGGGCTCTCTTAGGAAATGGTGTTTCAACTGAGATCTGACTCCCGCTAGCCAGCTGAAAAAAACTGTGGGAAGAGCATTCTAGGCAAAAGGAACAGCATACACGGAAGCCCTGAGGAAGGAAAAGTAAGACCAGAGAAGAGCTGAAGGCCCGGCTGAGAGGGAGGCTGGAAGGGCAGGATGGGACCAGATCCCACAGCTGTGTTAGGGATTTGGCTCCTTACCCTCTAGGCAATGAGAAGTCCCTGGCTGGTTTGCAGCAGATGAGCCGTAAGACAGGACATACAGTTCTTAGAGATCACTTCCGGGTGCCCAGTGGAGAATGGGCTGCAGAGAGGTGGATAGAGGCAGGGGGACCAGTCGGGGGGAGGCTGAGCAAGAGAGACCTTGATTTGAAGGAAGGAAGCAGCCGCAGAGACAGGGAACACAGATGGACTTAGATATTCTGGTGGCAGGAACTGACAAGACTTGGTGATAGAGATGAGGGAAAGGGAATAGAGGGTGACAGGGATCGCTTCCTGAGGTCTGGCTCACGTAACTGAGTGGCCAGCAGGGCCCTTCACTGAGAAGGGGAAGACTGGAGGAGAATGAGCAGAAGGTGGGAGGGGAGGACAGATCAAGGCTTGGATTTGAGACATCCTGAAACAAGGTCCCCACAAGGCGCCACACAGAGATGTGAACAGTGGACTGGACATCATCTTAGGAGGCCCTGGCCATCCCTCAGGCAACAGGAGGCCTTAGCACGCCCTATGCCGCTTCAGGCAGACAGAGGTCACCAGCGGCTGAAAATCCCGTGAGATCTCTAGCCGAGACATCAGGGTAAGAGGATTTGTTGGCATCTGCACTTGCAGACACGCATTCCTGTCTGACACATATTCCCGTTTCTCCATCTGATGGCCCGTCAGGGAGGAAGGCTTTCCCCTTTTCTGGAAGAACCAAAAATCCAGCACAGGAAACTCCTTCTGCTGCCAGGGTGACTAATATTTATCACTGGTATACACAGTAGCCCTTCTTCAAAGCCATGAATTTCTGCCCACAGTAGAGCCACAAGCCTCACAGCTGCCCTGCCCAAGCTCAGGCATGCCTCAGCATTCCACAGGGCTGAATAACGTGACGTGCTTTCCGCAGGGGCTATGCTTACCGTACAACCCAGCCTCTTCTCAGCTCCCTGTCCTTGCTGCCGGTAGGTCAGGGTTCAGAATCCCTGGGGTGGTCTCTGAGGCACCCCATTCTACCTACCCCCCAGCTTTAGCTCCCCCTGCAAGACAGGGGCAGCTCCTCCTACCCTGGAAACAGCAGAGAATGGACACACATGGAACTTTAGCGAGTACCTCATCCAACCTTCTCGTTTTTTAAAGAGGAAACTGAGGTTCAGAGAAGTCAAGTGACTTGCCCCAGGTCACACAGCACAGTGGGGACAAAAACTTCAGTCCAGGGCTCTTTCTGTGGAGTCTTGGCCATCGGGTCAAAGGCAGCAGGGCCTCCTCACAAAAGGCGCCTTCTGCTCAGGTAGGTAGGATGGAGCAGTGGGCAGCCTTCACACTAAGAAAGCCTTGGGAGAAAGACAAGGAAGGCAGGCCAGGAGAAGCGGCCACCGAAACACCTCAAATATCGCATTCTCACAGAAGTTTGCACATGATATGCCATGATGTCTGTCCTTCCCAGACAATTCTCAAACAGGAAATAGGTATCAGCTAAAACTGGGAGAAGAATTGGGCCTGAGGAGACAGACGAAACAGATATGATTTCATTCAAGCAATGCAGTTTATGAATCTATCTATGCCCAGAGGTCTCTGTGAAGGGAAGGCAGTATGGGCAAAACCCACAGAGCAAGTACTTTCTTATGTGACAATGCCCATCGAGGAAAGGAGATAACACACTGGAACACAGCAATCCAGTATAAACTTGGCCACTTGTGCCAACCCCCTTGCCAAAGTCATCTGCCTTCAGCCACCTGCCAGAACAGAGGGGACTACTGGGAAACCAGGTGGAAAAGGCAACTGCCCACAATCAGTAGGAATATTTATCATTTACTGCATGCAGAGCACAACAAAGTTCCCGCTGGGAACAGAGGATAAAGAGAGCCTTTACTCTTTGCCAATCACAGGCATTTCTGAACTCGGGAGTAATGAAGGTAGCCACGAAATGCAGAAGGATGGAGGACAGGACAGCTTCAAAGGGAACACCAAGCAATCTTCTCTTCCTAGAAGCTCGTTGTCCTCTCTAACCAGTTGGATGAGAATCAGCATAAAGCTGATTCCCAGGAAGCAGAGATGAAGCACATCCCACTTTTCTATTATTTCTAACACCAGCTGCCCACAAGACACCCTCTCTCTTTTTCCCTAGCCATCCAGGGTTAGGTCAGACCTTACAAGTTAAGAGGACCTCGTCCTCGGGTTCGTTCGTTCACTGGAATGAGTCAGATCATACTTAAGACTCCCGCTTTTATTATAAGATATAAATCAGGGTCATCATAAGGACGAGATGCACAGGTGAAGTCTGGAAAGCTTCCCCATCTAGAACTGCCATGTCTCAGAGATGGGACAACACCAATCAGGAAGCTCTCAGAGCCTTAATGCTCCAGGCTTTGCTTGCCAGTCCCGCACAATAGGCTAAATCATGTCTCCTGAGGCTGCTGATACATACAGGCCTCCCAGGGGAAGTCTTTTCTGGTCCAGCCAGCCCTCACTCACCAGTACAAATCCTCCAGTATGGCCTGGAAGTCCCAGACCAAAGCGCCTCAATTACTCTGAGGATTATTTCTTCAGTGCCAAGGACACAGGCCGCAAAACTGAGGCTTAAACTAGGTCCTTTCACCCACAACCAGACACATGAGTTAGTATTTTTTAACCCGCCAGACTTGTCACTAACCATGACTTTATGTATACACTGACACTCTACAGCTGTGATGAGAACTAAGAAGTCATTCATTCAATCATTTACTCATTCATTCACACGTCTGAAATACAAAGCATTGTGTTAGACATAGGGGTTAAAAAGTTGAAAAATACCTAGTCCCTGTCCAGTCCTGCCCTGGAAAAGTGCTCAGCCATCAAAACTTGTTTGTATGTGCGTGTGTACATATGTGTTTGGAGGGGGAAAGGGGTAAGAAGGCTGATCTTATCTGTCTTCCTGCCTTTGAACACCACCACCACAAAACCAGCAGAGGCAGGCACTTTTAAAGTATGGGCCTGCTATACACGCTTTCTCAGCTACTGGCTCCGTTCCTTCCTCCAGGTTTCCTGTTCCCCTTCCACACAGTACCCCCTCAACCACCTTTAAATGTCAACACCTCCAGAATAGGTGAAATAATTCTGCCAACTGAAATAGTGCCAACAGCGTCTACAATCAACCAAGGCACAGGGATCCAGAAATAAGCTGGTACAAAGAAAGAAGGCCCAGGGTGGTCACTCAAGGTGACATCACAAGCCAATAAAACGATCATCCCAGGAGCACAAACCACTGGAAGGAACCCTCCACTTGTTCTGGCTGAGGCCCAGTTCCCTGCTGACCTGGGCACTTGGGAAAGCCACGCGGTAGTGTGAAGTCCACCAGGCCCCCAAACCACCAATGCCAGAGCTGGACGGGCAATGGAACTGAGGAAATGGAGGCCCAGGGAGGGTGACAGAACTCAGGGGTCCTGGTCTCCAGGGTATTAGGATACACATAACGCTTGAAGCCAGACCCAGCAGTAATGTCAGGTCCCGGGTACTGAGAGCCTACACACAAGGAAACCATTGATAACTCACACATGCCCAGGGCTTTGCTGTGTTCCAGAACTCTGTCCTACCTCTCACCCTCTCCTGTCCACCACGGCAGCCTTCTGATGCAGGCAGGGTAGGGCTCACCTGCCCCATGTCATGTGCTACTGAGTGAGTCCTGGGGAGGTTGTATACCTTGTCTGAAGGCCTTACCACACCTGGTCTACTCTCGGCCCCTAGGGTGATGGCCAGGGGGTGGGAAAAGAGTTAAACAAGCACGAGACATACCTCTTGTACAAAGGAAGCTGACATTCAGATCTGGGAGAATAAATAACACACAGACTGATCACAGAGAAGACGAAATTAACATATTCGAAAGTACTAAGCACGGACTGTTTTGCAGACCCAGGAAGTGATTCAGTAGGCCACTCAGAGGACAGTGACAGAAATCAGTGTGAGCTGGAATAGTTCAGGACTACTTGAGAGAAGAGGTGGGGCTTATTTTAAGACAGAAAGGTAGAGAGGTCTCAAAAAACATCCCAGGTGGGTCCAAGCATGGTAGTGTGGGTACAGATACAGAAAGTTGGAGGGTGTATGAATGTCCTAAGGCCACCATAACAAAGCACCACAGACTGGGTGGCTTGTAGGGAGAGAAATTTATTGTCTCAGTTCTGGAGGCCAAGAGTCCAAATTCAGGGTGTTGGCAGGGCTGTGCTTCCTCCAAAGAAGACTCCAACGGCTCTTCCCCAGAGCCTTTCTTGTCTCCCCGCTCTCCCCCAACTCCCGGGTGCTGGTAGTCCCAGGCCTTCCTGGCTTGTGGCAGTATGGCTCCAATCTCTGCACCCGTCTTCAAGTGGCTGTCTTCTGCCTGACACTCTGCTGCTCTTTTATATGGACACCACTTATATTGGCTCAGGACCCACTCTAGACTGCTATGAGCTCAGTGCTGATAACACCTCCAAAGACCCTGTTTCCAAATAAGGTCACTTTCACAGGTACAGAGGGTAGGACTTCAACATATCCTTTGGAGGACACAATTCAATCTGTAAGAAGGAGGAACTGAGGTGTGCCTCATCTGGCAGGACCAGAGGGTTCATACAGAAGAGAAATCCAGAAAGTGGTCAACTCTGGAGGACTGAGAATGCCAGGCTAAGGGGACTGCACACCCTGTCTACAGCATGCGGTGTGTCCAGCTCTTCTCAGCCCATCCTGGCTCACTCCCAGCTACTGGCCAACCAGGACCACCCAGAAAGTCAGAATGCCACCTGTTTAACAACACCACAGGCCCTGCCCACAACACACAGAGCCCAGGTCTACACACACACACGTCAGCGTGGACCGGCCATGAGCTTGCATCATGGGCAGACATAAAATTCCTGCAGATGCGGAAGGCTGTGTCTGAAGAGTTACAAATCCATTCCGTCACTCAAGAGAATGTGGGTGTAAGTCATACGTTCAAAAGGGCTGCATTTCACACATTTTAAGTGGTTTTCACACGTTTCTGAGCAAGCGCATGACTGCTGTGTGTGTGTGAATATAACGAGTTTCAAAAGGGAAAAAACAGCGGTTTAATCTGACTCATTCTGCTTTCCTGGCTTTTTTATCTCTCTCAACACAAGCTCACATGCACGTGCACACACACGTGTACACACACACAGCATCTCTCCCAAAGCTTGGACTCGAACAGCACCGTGGGCCTGGGGGCCTGGAGGATTCACTGAATCAATTTCTCTCACTCTCAACATGCTCACCTTCCCTGTGACCCATGAAAACAATTCAACTGTGAAGTCCGGGAGGCCAGGGACTGGGTTGCATGAACATTCTCTTAAACAGAGCAGGTACCTCCCAACCTTGCTGATTGATGGCAGGAATAAATATCTGCTGCTTCCCATGGATTAGGCTCCCCTGAAAATGAGGCAAATTCCACTCCACAGAGTACAACCCCAACATAAACCCGTCTACATTACTACACACCACTACTGCCAGGTGCTCCTTGGAAACTCCTATCAGGCAGTTCTACTCTGTCCTATAGGGTCGCTATGAGTCAGAAGCGACTCGACGGCAATGGGTTTTTGTTGTTGTTGTTATACTACTACTATTACCAGTTACCGTTGAGTTGACGCTGACTCATGGTGACCCCAGGTGTGTCAGAGTAAAGCCATCCTCCACACGGTCTTCAACAGCTGATTTTTCAGAAGTAGATCACCGTGCCTTTCTTCCAAGGCACCTCTGGGTGAACTCGAACCTCCAACCTTTCAGTTAGCAACCAAGCATGTTAACCATTCGCACCACCCAGGGACTTCCAGTCTAGTTTGTCATTATTCCTTTTAGTCCCACCTACCCTTTGGTTTCAGAAACCATCTCTATTAAGAGTCTCAGCAACTAACAAAGCATTTTAATGCCCATTATCTCTCACTCAGATACACCAACCCCATGAGAGAGGAGAGGTCAGGGACAATAATCACATTTAAAGACAAAGAAGCCAAGGCTTAGAAACTTAACTCAACTTTCCCAAGGTCGCATAGCTAATAAAACTCAGGTCTAATAATTCTTGTCCACAGATCTCTTACCTCAGTTACTGAGAATACAACTAAACTCCCAAGATTCTGAAGCTTTACTCAGCTTCTCCTAAGGATCATGTATACATTTAATTCAATTATAGCTCAGCCTCCTTTAGGAGGTGGTGACAGCAGCATCGTGGTCATCACCACCATCGTCATCACTAGGTCGGCACCAACCATGACAGTATGCTAGATCAGACTTCAGAAAGAAAGCAAACCTACCCACTGCACAGCCAGAGGGTGGGCGGGCCAGGGGACTGGCTTCATGTGAAACCTTTTTCTGACATCCAAGCATTTAAACAGTTCATTGACTCCTATACATAAATATTTCTATAAGCTATAGTTTCATTTACTCTGTGCTGGAGCCAAGAGGGTTTGAAAGCAGAGTGTGGGCAAATTAGGTACTGGAAAGTTTCTTATTTCCTGCAGTGTCAGATGTTCACAGTCGAAAAGCAGCAGCAGTGTCACATGGGAAGTTGCCCATCACATACCAAACGCATATGTTGACACATAATTGGTTCCTTTTGCTAAATGCCCAACATGGGCAGGACAACTGGAATTGTTGTAGACACATACGGGGACATACTCCAGACCTTTGGCTATTTCTACTGAACAGAGCCTCCTGACAGCAGGCTGTGGGGTCAATTCTGGGTGGCTGTTCCACTGGAGTGGGAGAGACAGCTTCCCCAGACACCCAAAGAAGGCACAAAATACCAAGTAGGACACAGCTGAACCTCAGCAACTCAGAATTTACACAGCAACATAAAAAAGCCAAAACACTCTTTTCCACTGTGAGTTTCCTAATGGAAAGTGAGGAGGCTAGACTAAATCCCAACTCTGGTACCTTGTTCTTATGCCTTTGGGCAAGACACCATCCCTCACTGGGTCTCTGGTCCTCATGAAGGGGTAGGCTTGAATTCGAAGGTCCCAACCTTGTTCCAGCCTCCATACACACATCAATGAGCCCCCCCCCCACTCAACACAGCATATCAGAACCCAAGGCACTGAGAAAGGCACCATTAGAGGAAAACATTTAATCAATTGGTACATAAATCATTTACAAACTTCAGTGCTATTAATCATTGGTGCTGGGCATACAGTGAGCAATCGGCATTAGCTTCATCATCATCATCATCAACAAAAGTTCCTTGCCACACCACCTCACTGGTGGTGTCTCCTGACACCTGGCTTGGGAATCACTGGACTGGATGACCCCTGAGGTCCCACCAGCTCCCAGCTTCTCTCAATGTGGGAAGTAAAACATTTCTGCACATGTACGATTTTTTTTTTTTTACGACACCTCCTCCCAGTTCTCCAGCATGTGTGAATCTGACTTCTTAGCACCTGAGTAGTAAATCATCTGTTATGGATTCAATTGTGTCCCCAAAACATATGTGTTATAAATCCTAACCTCTATAGTAGTGGTTATGAAGCCCTGGTGGCACCACAGTTAACGCGCTCGGTTACCAACCAAAAGGTTGGCAGTTCAAATCTATCAGCTGCTTCTTGGGAAATCTATGGGGCAGTCCTATTCTGTCCTATAGGGTTATTTGGAGTCAGAATCAACTCAACGGCAACAGGTTTTATAGTGGTTATAATCCCATTTGGAAATGGGTTTTCTTTGTTATATTAAAGAGTCAGTATTAGTGTAGGGTGTGTCTTATATCAATCTCTTGAGAGATAAAAAAGCAGATGAAGCAAGCAAGTGCAGCTGGGGGAAGACAGATGTCATACCACATGAGATCTCCAAGGAGTCAAGGAACAGAAGCTGGAATGAGACAAGGACCTTCCTCCCAGAGTCAACAGAGAAAGAAAGCCTTCCCCTAGACTTCTAGCCTCCCAAAACAGTGAGAAAATTAATTTGTTTATTAAATCCACCCACTTGTGGTATTTGTTATAACAGCACTACATAATTTAAGATACCATCCTTGTTGCTGTGTGCCATCAAGTCTATTCTGACTCGTAGCGACCCTATATGACAGAGAGAACTGCCCCATAAGGTTTCTAAGGTTATAATCTTTATGGAAGCAGATTGCCACATCTTTCTCCTGAGGCGCGGCTGATGGGTTTGAACCGATGATCTTTCGGTTAGCAGCAGAACACTTAACCACTGCACTACCAGGGCTCCTTAGGCCATCCTCCTGCAGTGATAATCATAACCTGGCAACACCATGGAACCTGTCTTTAAGCAATCTGGCCATGTGAAATTTACAAAAACAGAAAATTGCTGAGGAGAGTCATTCTTCATTTTTCAAAACAATTCACAATAGGATTCCTTTAAATGGTTTGCCCAATAGGTTTAACACGTAATTCAACTTACACAACCAACGTTGCGGCAATATTCCTTCCCCACAAAACAGTATGCAGCTGTTGGAGCTGGGTTCCAATTCTGGAGGGCTGTGATGTCTACAAGAATAGGAACTCATGCCTGCTTTCTTCTCCATGTAGTTGGCACACTCGATCTGGAGGCTAAAGTCCCGAATCTTTATGCCACTTCCCAGCCATGTGTCTTTGCACAAAAACAGCCACCTCTTTGAGTGTCTGTTTCCTCTTAGGGAGTATGGAAGTCACATTCACTTTCCATAAGGCCGGTGCAAAAATCAAAAGGACAGTGCCACAGAGAGGTAACTCTCGGGACACAGGCTCTGCCTACAATTTGGGGCAAAAGTACAATTTGTGAAGCATTTCAAAAAACACAGTCCCATCTTCCTGGCAGCTTGAACTGCTTCCACACTGGTCCCCTGCCTCCATCCTCATCTGGGTCTTGGAGCAAAGCAGCAGTGAGCCCCGGAGAGCTCCACTGGGGACCCTGGGACCCCCAGAGCCCACTTCCACCTGCCTTCTGCCCTCCACCAGCCTCCACCACCAAAGCATCCTCCCCAAGTGCTCTGTGGCCAGTTTTCTCCCAACTCCCGAAGCTTGTTTTCTTTAATTAGCTCACTGTGGCAGAAGAAAAACGCAGCCCCACCCTCGAAATGAGCAGATCTGAGCCTCAAATGTACTTTGTGGTTTGCCTCTGTGCTGCCAAACTGTTAGCCAGAGAGTAACAAGCTACCAGGGCTGAGGAGGCAGGGGGTAGGAAGAAAACCCTGCTACGTTCCAATGGGCCCTTCTCGTCCCAGCATCTGACGTTTCTCAGACCACAAGGCTGGACTGCACCCCTTCCTGAGTCCAGAAGCCTGCGATTGTGGTTCCAGTTAGTGGACAATTCCAAATTCTGCTGGGTTTCTTTTTTTTTAAACCTGCTCAGGAGGGCAGTTTATGGTACATCAGGACAGGCAGCAGTTTTAGAAATCAAAATGCCATCCTCTCATCTCACGGATGAAGAACCGAGGTCCAAACAGAGGTAACCGCTTCTTTTCTCCCTTGAAAGTCTCAATGGCAAGAGTTAAGTAAACGCTGAAGATTCACTACCGTCCTTCCTAACATCAGCAATGTGTACAGAAGTTTACAGAAGATTTCTGCATCTGTCATCTCCACTGAGCCTCGTCCTGTAAGGCAGACAGGTCCATTATTACTCCATTTTACAGATGAAGAAACAGAAGACTGGAGGGGATGTGACCTTCAAGGTCACATGACTAGCAAGTAGAAGACGGGGAGAGGACAAGGATTCAAATCCTCTAATGCTAAACACTACTATTTCTCTCCATTCCAGTAACTTCTAAAACAGTCTGAAGAGCCGCTCAAGTTTGAGGCAGAGCCTCTCTGGATACTCACAGAATCTCCAAAGTCAGGCCTGACAGCTCACATGCCCAGATGACACTATTTTGGTCCTACCATCTCCAGGAATTGTTTCTTCCCCTGCCCCTTGTTTGCTGTCAGGGCCACTGCTAGCTTTTATTCAACACCAACAGTACGAGAAGCCATGTTAACTGCTTCTGTTATGCTCATTTAATCCATGTGACTACTCTATGAAGAAGTTACCATTATCTCCATTTTATAGATAGAGAAATCGAGGCTCTAGGAGGCTTGAACAACCTCTCTAAGGTCACAAAACTAGTTAAAAGGTCAAGGTAAGATTCAACCAAGGATTCAGCCTCCAAGTAGCCCATGCTGTTAACAACTAGATCACAATCAAGAAGCTGAGGGTCACCTGATTCAGCCACTTCATTTTACAGATGAGGAAACCCATCCTGGAAAAAACAATTTGCCCAAGGAGACCCAGCCAAATTGGGGCCTCGCTCTCAGTCCATTGCTGGATCTGCTCAAGAATTCACAAGAGGGAATGTAAAGTAGCACCTGAAAATACCCCCAACCAGGGTATGTTGCAGCCACTGAAATTCTTCAGCTGTGACTCCCATCAACAGACCCACAATCACCTGAACACCCTGGACTCTTTGGTGCAAGCGCCACTGCTTACTTGCTTATGTATTGTCTCTTAGCTCTGCAACCCAGACTGTGAGATGACCAAGGGTCCACACGTGCAAGACCAGCCTGAGACCTCCAGCCTCAGCATGCCAGCCAGGCCTGGCTACATAATTTGTGAGGCCCAGTGCAAAATAAAGATGCTGGATTATACATTCAAAGACCACCATCTGTCAGTTGGTTTGTCATGGCTTGCATGTTGCTGTGATGCTGGTATGCCACCGATGTTTCAAATACCAGCAAAGTCACCCATACTGGACAGGTTTCAGCAGACCTTCCAGACTAAAACAAGCTAGGAGGAAAGGCCTGGCAATCTACTTCTGAAAACTGGCCAACAGAAGCCTTCACAACAAAACACTGTCCAATTTGCTTGCTTTGGACATGTCATCCAGAGGGGTTAATCATTAGGGGAGGATATCGTGATTCATAGAGGGTCAGTGAGGTTGAGGGAGACCTTCGCCAAGATGGACTGGCACAATAGCTGCAAGATGGACTCAAACACACTGGCAACCATGAGGATGATGCAGGACCAGGCAACGCTTCATTCTGTTGTACATAAGGTCTCCATGAGTTGGAGTCGACTCGATGGCAGCTATCTACCCATTTATCATCAATGAAGAGGGAAAAGGTACCATTCAAGGTACTAAAATTAAGTTTTCACCCTTTCTTTCACAGTCTCTCTTTCAACTTGTCAGAGAGGGTTTTTTAATTTGCTATTTAATGTCATTCTAAGTAAAAAAAAAAAAAAAAATTAATTTTTTATTAGCCATGAATTTGATTTTTCACCTTTATATTGTACAATGACAGTTTTAGGCACACATATAAGAGCATCTATCTAGTAGGTGGAATCACCAAATGTACACAACTTGTATTTCACAGCTTATACGTGCAGATGGATTTCGTTCTCACCAGAACCGTAGAAACTGCACGAAACTCCCTCAAACTGCTTTTCCTTCACTTCTTGATACGCTCTCCCTTCTAGTTACTGATAAGTAAGGAGGGCCTAAAAGGAAAAGGAACCATCGTTGCTCTGTCTTTCCCTTTCCTTCCATAGCATCATTTTCAGCATAAGTGGTCGACTAATATGGGGAAATAACATGAGTAAAAAAAAGAGATAGTGGGGTTCATTGGTAATGCATGTTTCTTAGAACACCATCGCCGCCTTCCCGGGTTTGAAACAAAGAAGTTCTGGTTCAAATGGAAATCATGACCTCTAGAGACCGTCAGTGGCCCTGCTTACTCGGTTGCAGATACAATGTGCTTAGCCAGCACTCACACTCACTCTCTCACTCAACTCCCACATGTGTGGGGCCACCAGAATTCTGTGCTCACAGGACACAGCAGATGACAGATGTACACAGAGCAGCAAGAACAGGGGACACACACGGTGCAGATCTCCTCTACTCGACCACATGCTCCACTCCAAAGTCCAAGTTCAGAGATAAAATGGAGAATTTCAAGACAGTCACAGCAGAGCATTACATCAAACATAGGGTATTCTGTACATGGTACTCCACGCTCATGAAGCTGGCCCTGATGCCAGCCACACCTGTGTCAAAAAGACTCAAGACATGCTCCCAGGGCTGCCCTTCCCCAGGCTGGACGGATGGTCTATAGCCAAATTAGCTCAGGACGCCACACTCAGTGGCCCTGGGCCTGAGAAATGTTGACTGAAGACTCCAACGCTGAAATGCAAAAATGATCGGGATTAAAATACTTACCTACCTTAGTGCCTGATGGATTGGAAGACTTCACTGGCATTTTTTTTTAACCTTTCTGAGGCTGCCATACTATGGGACAGCTCGTTGGTCAACCCAATAAAGCAACCAGCCATCCTTCGATTTGGTTAACTCCAAGGGGGAGGGGAAGGAAAGAAGGGAGGGATCAACCAACCATTTGCCAGCTCCTGGTAAGGAGTTCCCATGAGTTGCAATCAACTCAACAGCAACTGGTTTACTGGTTAGCAGGGTGACAAACACTTAGCTAAGCTTTATGCATGCATTAACTCAATCTTTCAACAACCCTAAAGAGACAGGAATCATTATCCCTACTTTACTGCTGGAGAAACTGAGTCTCAAAGAAGTGACTTGCCCAGCCAGCTCAGCTGAGTTCTCTCGACTCACCACACTGCAGACCACCCTGCTGAGGCCCCCTCATGCAGTCCTGCCCCCAACCCAGGGACTGGGTGGTGAAGTTGGGTTAAAACTCAAGCGCATATACTTCCAGGGAAGGAAAAAAAGAGAGAAGACCTCTGACTCCAAAAGTTCTGATATATCTAAGTCAGGCACTTTGGCAAACCAGGTGCAAGCTGTCAGGGTTTAAATAAATAATTAAAGCAAAGGCCTCTTTGAAACACCTGTTGAATGCACATGGCCACATTCCTACCTAGGTTGGTACAGCCCCATGTGTTTGTCTAAACGCTTGTAAAGCAGATCTCAGGTAATTATAACTCTCAGATCTGCCCTGGCTACATTAGAAATAACGTATATTTATTTAGTCAAAAGCTCAGGTCCTGCCTCCAACACAGTTATTTACAGTCATTAGGACCTGCCCGAGCAGGCCCTGAGTTCCATGTTATCACATTCCACTCTGCCTTGCCACAGCCTTCTCCTCAGGGTAGCAATTTTGAGCAGAGCTTGAACAATAAGATTGTTTTATGCTGAGTTTGCCTTAGACAGGGCTTCAAATCCGTTCTACCCAGTTCAATCATGGCCAGTGAACCAAAACCGGAATAGACCTGAATTTTTTAAATTTGGGTGAAGCAGAACGATAATCACAATGGGAAAAATTACTGGTCCAAGCCCTGCTAAAAACTTAATCTTCCTCTTAGAAAACAGGGCAGCAAACACACTGCACGGCAACCAAATCTCCTGGTCATTGGATTTTGAGCATAGCTGGCAACAGTGGTGCCCCACTCAAACATGGTGGCTACCTGCTCAGCTCTGAATGTGTGTTGCTCTCCACAGTCCTGCCCATGATCCAGTATGCCTCCTGAAAGGCTCACAATGTCTCTTCTGAGTCTGCCATTCCAGGGCTTCAAACCATAATTTTTCCCCTTCCGGTTATTGTTCCAGTTCACCCAAATTTTGAAAATTCATGTCTGTTCCGGTTTCACTTCATTGGCTGTGACTGAACCAGTTCAAAGCCCTGGTCTTAGAAGGGGGTCAGGAAATACCCTTGGCCTTCCCCAAGAGGAGCCACTAGGTGGGATGGTGCCTGATGACTCCCAAATGTGGGGTGAATGGGAGCAGCTGGTTCTCTCATCCCAGAAGCTTTGTCTCCCAGATCAGTGTCATTTCCAGTTGCAACTCAAACAGAAAGGTAGCAGTTGTTAGTTGGACGATGACAACGTCTTCTAATCTAACATTCAGGCTGGTGAGGGGCTCAGAGAAGAGACTTGCCCAAGACTTGCCCAGCCAGCTCAGCTGACTTCTCTGGACTCGTCCCATCACAGACTACTGCCCGCCCAGAGGACCCATACAAGGATGGATGCGAAAAGGCTTGAAAAACTGCAAAAAGTCGGGAAGCATCTTTTATTCCACCCACAATCCTTGCAGACCCAACATACCACGGCAAATCGGCAAGAGCATTTTACCCGGTTCCTATTCCCCTTCTTAGCAGCAGCAGTGTGGATGGCTCAGAAGCAAACTGGGCCTCCATCTAACCCGAGGATCAGGTTTACTCACATCTTTCCTCTTAAACTAGCGGAGCCCTGCTTACTTCTTGGAAGACTCCCTTCTTGATAGGGTGGTTAGGAGGATGAAGAGAGAAAAATGTGTGTAAGACCCTTTACTTGGTTCCTTCTGCGTGGGTAGCTGTTCAATGGCCCCACCATCTCTACCTTCACTGACAATTGCATGTTAAGCACCTTCTAGGCTGAGATTAAGGAGCCCTGGTGGCGCAGTGCTTAAAGTGCTTGGCTGCTAACCAAAAGGTTGGTGGTTCAAACCCACCCCGCTCCACAGGAGAAAGATGTGGCAATCTGCTTCTGTAAAGATTTACAGCCTTGGAAACCACATAGGGCAGTTCTACTCTACCCTATAGGGTTGCTTTGAGTTGGAATCAACTTGGCGGCAGTTTTGGGGCTTTAGGGCTGAGAGTAAGGAGGCCTGGTGGCAGAGTGGCTAAAGCACTTGGCTGCTAACCAAAAGATCAGCAGTTCAAACTCACTTGCTGCTCTGCAGAAAAGTGATGTTGCAGTCTGCTTCCGTAAAGATTAACAACCCTGGGAACCCTATGGGGCCATTCTACTTTGTCCTATGGGATCACTATCAATCAGAAACAACTCGATGACAGCGGGTTTGGTTTTAGGGTTTGGGCTGACAGTGGAGTCCCTGGGTAGTGCAAATGGTTAAAGTGCTTGGTTGCTAACCAAAAGGTTAGAGGTTTGCGTCCACCCAGAGGCACCTCAGAAGAAATGCCTGATGTACTTCTGAAAAATCAGCCATTGAAAACCCTAAGGAGCACAGTTCTACTGTGGCACACATGGGGTCACCATGAGTCAGAGCAGACCCAACAACAACTGATAAATGGGCACAATGGGGCACTGGTTCACTAACTGGGTTGGGAATAGAACGAGAGGCTTATAAAGGCGGCAAGGCTGGAGATGGGCCCCGGCAGAAGCCTGAACCCCAAAGGCTTTATATTCATGGCACCTGCCACGGTTTTCAAGGTAGTTTTCATGTCTATCGTCCCATCTGATCTGCACAATGGTTCAATGAGGGAGGCAAGACAGAGGTTTTGCAGATACAGGAAGTGTGGCTCCGAAAGGTAAGAAATACACTCAGACATACAAAGCCAGTGTGGGAAGCTGGGGGTCTTGGTTCTAAGACCAGGGTTCTTTCCACTCCACCAAGTGGCCAGACAGGGAAGGGGAACAAAGATAGTGACAATCATCCAAAACCAGAAACCAAACCTGTTGCCACTGAGTCGATTCCAACTCACAGCGACCCTAAAGGACAGAGTAGAACTGCCCCATTGGGTTTCTAAGGAGCGCCTGGGGGATTTGAACTGCCAACCTTTTAGTTAGCAGCTGAACTCTTAACCACTATGCCACCAGGGTTTCCACAGGGTCAGGTTAATACCATTAACAAAAACGAATGTGAGAAGGGAAAGCTTGGCTATTGATCTCAAACTCTCAGTATCCCTGTTGACTCATGGCACGCGTGTGAGCCTCCTAGGTGTACATCGCTGGCTTTCAGATCACACATCTCAAGTTCTGACAAGACATGGGCACCAGGTGTTGCTGTCATCATATTTCCTTCCCCAAACCTCCAGGAAAAGACCAAGTACACAGGAAACACCATGCGCATTATTTCATTTAATCCTCACAACAACCTCCCAGTCTGACATTCTCAACTGTTCAACCGAAGAGGAAAGAGAACCTCAGGGAGATTATAAGCAAAAGGGTGAGACTTGGCCTGAGGGGTGGGTAGTCCTGGTGTCTTGCTCCTTTTCTGCCACAACACATTGCCTTGGGAGCTCTCAGCAGGTGGTGGGAATCAAGGACAAAGACCCAGACCACCAACACCCAGGGCAGCATCACCTGTTAACAGAGGTCCTCAAACTAATGCACATCTGAATCCCAGGAGAGCTTGCTGAAACACAGACTGCTAAGCCCCACTCCAGGGGTGTCCAATTCAAGAGGTACGGGGTGGAGCCTGAGACTCGACATTTCTAGCACCTTCCCCAGTGATGCTGATGCTGCTGGCCAGGAGACCACACTTTGAGAACTGCTGATTTATGATCATTTAAAGCACTCATCCAACAGTTGGGGAATGGTTAACTGTGGTACATCCGCTTGATGAAATAACACCGACAATTATGAAGACCACGTGAAAACTTGGGAAAATGGGGCAATGTCAAATTAAAGCATTAGGCTTGCACCCTGAGCTGCTCCCAGTCTCTGGTTGCTCTCATTTATTCCTCATCCTCCTGTGTTCTGCTCTGTACTCCCAAGGCCAGCCCCTGACATTCCAGGTCCCATGTCAGGGCCACCTGATTGGGTTCAGACAACAGTAGGCACTCATGGGAAATGAAGGGCAGGACAAAGGGAGAAGCCAGGGTATTTCTCCCCTTCCTTTCTATGTCGGCAGTTGTTTCCAGAAGCAGCTGCATTTTTCATCTAGACAGGTCCACTGGAGACCCTGACCCTGGGCTCTGGGAATACTACCTTCTCCTTTTGTCCCTCCAGCCTAAACATGGCAGTGGCTTCCTGCTGCTAAGCTCAGTGTCGCCTCACCTTCCCCTGTTTTGGCTCCTCAGCTCTTATCACCTGTGTAACCAAGGCCCCCTATTAAAGTCCTCCGTGGTGAATACTTGATGTAGTTACTGTTTGCCTGGTTAGACCCTGACTGTTTCACTCTGATTACAATTATATGAAAATACTGATGCAAACAGACCATTCTACAAGTCAACGTGGAAAAATTAAAAGAGGTAAGATCATGGCAGGTTTTTCTTTTTCCCAAAAATGTTAGAAGAGTGTCAGTTATTTATCGTTAACTGTAAATACAGGAAACCCTGGTGGCATAGTAGTTAAGAGCTATGGCTGTTAACCAAAAGGCTGGCAGTTTGAATCCACCCAGCGCTCCTTGGAAACCATATGGGGCGGTTCTATTCTGTCCTACAGGGTTGCTAGGAGTCAGAATCAACTTGATGGCAACGGTTTTTTTTTTTTTTTTTTTGGTTTATAAATATATAAAAATTGATACTAAACAAAAGATTTAAGAGACATCAAAGGTGTCTTTGATTGACCCAGGAAAAGGTTGGGGAGTCATGGATCCATGACAACAAATCTAAGAATGCTAATCCCAGTGTTTTCATCTCTAAAAACACCTTATCTTGGAGAAACCATGGCCACAGCTACAATGATACCGGCAGTTCCCTTGAAAGTACTGGATGGTTATCTGTGGGGTGAGTGAGTCACTTGTTAGAGAGGTCACATAGTATCTCTCTGCAATGCCGGGTCATCAGCCACTGGGGAAGGGCAGGTTACTGGGCAACACCCCAAACCACCTCTAGCCTTTGTTACCATGGAGGCGCATTTGTCTCTCAGGTCAGCCTCTGGCTTAGAGCCCATCCAGGAAGCCCCTTCAGAGGAGGCGGGCCAGAGACTACTGGGAACAGGAATAATACATGAGGATGTTCAAAGAATAAGAGAATTTTGCTCAGCCACATCCACCAAGCATCATGGCAGCAATATCTCACACCTGGGTGGGATGGTGCCGTTATGTTCTCTTTCCACCATTTGAAGGGTTTTTCTCTCCCTAGGGACACAATTAAAACTAAAAGAAAAGTCTCCATGAAGCCAGATGGTAACAAGACAATAAATTGTACTGGATTCCCTGTGCTGGAACTCTTAAACAGGCCCGAAATAAACAGTCTCCTCCATGGAACCCAAGACTGAATGTTGTGGCAGATAAGTAAATGCTCAAGTTGGGAAGGTTCCTGGCCTCGGACCAAACATGGCCCGGTGGTCTGTTTATAATATTGTAACCTGACAGTGCTGCAAAAGATGGACTGGGAGGCTTCCCACTGTAATGGGTTACTTTCAAATAATCCAAGCCAAAAATGATTTAAAGCCCGAGAGAAACAAAGGGTGGGGGAGGTGGGGAAGGGAGGGCTGCAGTGGAGAAAAACATTTTTAAGGGAAATTTAAGTCTCATTTCCAAAACTGAGTGGAATGTCTCGGCATTTGAACTCTGCTTATCATCAGGCACACTTACAATGGTTTACAATCAGACTCTGTAAGTGAGCTTCGAAAAGTGTGTACCACCCGCCCCATTCTTCCACCTGTTCTCCTCTCTCCAGGAAGTTGAGATCAGTGGCCATACACTTTCATACCTGGGTGCTAGCTGACTTCACCCCATGATGATAACTACCTGCTCTGGGGAAATGCCTGTGAACTAACAACAACAAAAAAAAAGCACCCCCCAAATCATGCAAAGCGTAAGCAAACAAGCAAAAAACTCGGGCATGGCATCAAGAGACCTGGTCCAAGCTCCAGCTTTGCCACTGATTCACTGTAAGATCTTGAGCAAGTCACTGCACCTCTCTGGGGCTCAATTTCCACATCTGACAGAGGAAGGGCGTTGGACTAGATGACCTATCAGGTCACTCCCAACCAGGGGAGAGACTATTATATGACCCAGACTGTGCACCCCACTTACTGTTCACAGCTTCTGAGAGAGATATGGGTGTCACCAAGCTGAGGTTCAGGGTTCAGGAGTCTGAACCAAGGTCCTGCAGATAGTAAGCAGCAGAGTTGAGATTTTCAACAATGTCTGACTCCAGAGCCCCTGGTCTTCCTATTGCACCAGGACAGGGCCCATGATTCTAAGTCCTGCCCCCTTCAAGCCACCTCTCCGTAATGCGAAATAGGAAGATCCCACCCTGAGCAGGGTGAACCCCAATTCCAGCCACTCCCCATGCAGCCTGTTACCATCCCGACCCCACCCTTGACATGAATGTGCCTCCTCCTAGTGCACACTGGGCCAGGCTTCCCCACGGGGTACAGATGACCTCTGGGGAGGATCACACTGAGGAAAGCAGGACCCTGCGTGGCTTCAGAGGCCAGCCAAACCCAATGCCGTCCATCACTGGGTAAACCACAGACTGTTCCACTCAACCCTCACTTGCCCATCCACAGCATGCAATGGGTGCCGTCCACTTACCACTGAGCCACCTACTAGCTGTGTGCCCTAGGCCAAGTCACTCAGCCTCTCTGAGTCTCCATTTGCTCATCTAGACTAGCATCTACTACCAGGGGTTGTCATGAAATAAACGCAATCATGTATAAGATGTGTTTCGTAAACTGTAAAATTCCATACACTGGAAAGGTCACGGCGGTGGTGTTTCTGCTTTCCCAGTATCGGGCAGCTGAAAAACAATCCATAGTTTTCTAAGGGATATATAAAACACAAGGAGCCCTGGTGATAACAATGGTTAAACATTAGGCTGCCAACCAAAAGGTTGGCAGTTCAAGCCCATTCAGGAGCTCCTGGGAGAAAGACCTGGCCATCTGATCCCGTCAAGATTACAGCCTAGAAAACCCTAAGGGGCAGTTCTACTGTCACATGGGTCGCTATGAGTCAAAAATCGGCTTGACGGCACCCAACAACAACATTTATTTTTAAGGCAACCCAGTGTTAGAAAAGAACTCCGTCAAGGAACTGGAGGGCTGGCCTCAGTCCCTAGCATATGAAATGTCCCTGCACATGTCACCTACAGAACAGGGATAAGACCACCTGCCCTGTCTCCACCCAGGGCTGCTATAAAGATAAAGCAATGGGAAAGTTGAGAACACGCCAAGGTATAAATGGTCTTCAGGCAGCAAGAGCTGACTAGGGTCAAGTTTGGGTTTTGGGATGTCTCATCCCTCAGGGGTCTCCTAGCCTGGCTTCTTCAGAACCAACAGCCCAAAGCAGGCACTCCTCTCCCAACCCCCAAAAAAGCCACTTTTGGATGGGAAAACCTCTGCGCTATGCTCACACTCAGGACAGGGTGGGAGCGTTTTTTCTGGGGACTTCCAGAAGCTCTGCGGGTCAGAGTGCTGAAGGCCCTTGGACAGGGCCCCTCCCTTCTGGGCCCACTACGCTCTCTCCCTCTGGAGGAAGGTCACCCTGCCAAAGGTATGACCTCAATCCCGTCCACTCCACGTGTCCCAGCACTGACGGACTCCAGGCGTGAACTGCTCCCCTATTACCCCAGAACAGCTGCTCCTGTTCAAGGGGGAAGTCTGAAATACGCCAAACATGCCTTCATAGCAGCGCTGAATTGAAAGTGGTGTAAAACAGAAGAGAAACAACCTGCGCTTCCTTTGCTACTACCTCCTCCACGCGGGCTCAGGCCAGCTTTGCTGCTTTCTGAGTTTGTATCACCCGCATCCCTCTCTTAGCCCCTCTCTTTCACGTTTTTTCCCAGACAGATGCACCCTTGCTCTCCACCTAGTGTTTCTATGGTGGGCTTCCCCGAGCCCACCCTGCTTCCTCCAACCCAACAAGCCAAGAAAAAAAGTATCATCCACCAAGTCCATCAGGAGAGGCCCACCTCCACTTATATACCACACCAGCTGTCATCTAGTCGACTCCAACACATGGAGATTCCACGTGTCAGAGTAGAACTGTGCTCCATAGGGTTTTCAATGGCTGGTTTTTCAGAAGCCCCTCTGAGAAGACTCATATTCCCAACCTTTTCTTTAGCAGCCAAGTGCGTTAACCTTTTACACCACCCAGGGACTCCACTTGGAAGCACTAGTGGTGTAGTGGTTAAGAGCTATGGCTGCTAACCAAAAGGTCGGCAGTTCGAATCTACCAGGGGCTCCTTGGAAACCATATGGGCAATTCTACTCTGTCCTGTAGGGTCGCTATGAGTTGGAATCGACTCATCGGCAATGTGCTTTCTGGTTAGGGACTCCACTTAGCATCAGCTAAGCCTAGAATGCATCCACCCTCCAATCCACAATCTTCGAGGAGAATTACCTGCCGTTTTGGGGCTCCAGGGCAGTTCTGACTTCCAGAGCGAAGGCCTCAAGATAGGCAAATGGGAAACAGAGGGAACAAACCCCAGATGAGAACCACAGCAGAAGTCTCCTCCAGGGAAAAAGGTGATAACTGGACGATAAACTAATAAACGCATATCCCCACCCCCCTGGTGCTCGAAGCTGCTATTTTTATTCTTCTAAACGAGCTCCAATAGTCACATCTGAGCTGACAAATCAGCTGGGCCAGAGTAATTCTAAGAACTCTGATTTAAACCATGGCTTCCAAAGGGCTTGGCTTGCTCTGCCCAGTTTAGGCGGGGCTGGCATAAGAGCAAAACAATTTCAAAGCACACAGACCATAAACACAAAATTAAAAAGCAAAGTAAAAAGGAGGGGGATGTTTACTGGAAACTTAAGTTCCGTTGCCCAGAAAACAGAGGTCTTTTTTAAACACACATATATATAATGCCTCTGCTCCCTACCTTAAGAAGTATGTACTTTGCTCTATATATGGCTTTCTTATCTGCCCCTGATGACACCCAACTCATGACCGTGAAACCTGGAATAATTACCCACAGAGAACCGACAGCCTTGGCCACTGCCCGGGCCTAGCAAAGTCAGTCCTCTGCACAGCACACACGAGTTTTCTGACGCACATATAGTCACTCCCATCCATACCTGAAATGCAGCCACCACAGGGAACATGCCAGGTGGCCACTGGAACCAAGAACAACCATGTTACATAGAATTTGGGGGTCCAGAAAAAAAAGATCATCCAACTGAAACTATGCAGGAAATGAGGGTGGGCAGATGGTGATCATCAAAGCAGGGGTCTGGCAAAGACCACCCCTCCCTTGCAGGAAAAGAAAAAAGCTGCAGCAAAATTTACTCTAGAAAGCAGAAGACTGACATGGGGCAAGGACATAAAAAGTTACTTCAGCTGGTAATGGGGTGCCCCCTCCCCCAGGGACAAATGACGTCCTGTTAGAGGGAGAAGACACACATTTATGGACTGTGGACCTGGTGTGTCTCCCTGTCTCTAGCTCAGGTCCACATTCCTTGATGCATTGGTTCCTCCTTCCTCCTGAGCCCCCATAGTACTCACTGTGCAAAAGAGGCACAAACCACCTTCATCAGGATCCTCCCACACTTCCCCATTCCAAGCCTCAGTAAGACTGTAAGCTCTTTGGGGGCGGTGGCCATAGCTTCCATTGCTTGCTCAGCTTCATAAATGTTGACTGACGGATTCCTCATTTACCTGGAAAACTGCAACCTGCCCCTGGCATACATGTCTACACTGCATCCCAGCCCTTGTCATTTTGAAAGTTCTTCACATCCCTTCTGTGAAATCCTTCTGGGCTGATCAGAACTGACACGTTTCCTTCACTCCTACGACTCAGTTCACATCATCAGGTATTCACTTTTGCATTGCCGTTGTATGCCGTCAAGTCGATTCAGACTCATAGTGACCCTAAAGAATACAGTAGAACTGCCTGTAGGGTTTCCTAGGCTGATAATCTTTACAGGAGCAGATCACCAGGTTTTTTTCTCACATGGAGCCTGCTCATGAGTTCGAGCCTCCAACCTTATGGTTAGCAGTCAAGCACTTAACCACTGCGCCATGAGGGCTCCTTCCCTCACTTCTGCATTCCTACCAAGGAAATATGCCCACACTCCCTCTACCTGAATGAGATACTCGCACTTTGCTACCCTCTCCCAGTTTGGTCTTTTCCATCAATATTTTAATTGGGACAGCTGTGCCCCACCAGATTCCTTAGTCTATAGGGATCAATTCCCTGCAGGATACCAAGAACCAGTGAAGACAATCGGGAGTATTTAGATGCTACGGCTGAAGAAGTGGCAAGATGCTTTCAATCGAAGGCAGTGGCACTTTCACCAAAGCACAGGAACCAGCCAAGGGCGATTAGCCAGTAAATAAGGTACGCACAGGCTTACAGTAAGCAAGGTACTCATGGTCTTAACTGTCTTTGAAAAACAGGTGAAATTGTGCACTACAGATTAGTAGGTAAGCACAAGTAACCCGTGTATACCCTGCTTATTGCGTAATAAGTTCCTGGGACCAGCATACACTCCTGCAGCCTTTCACAGCCCCTGGAATCCACAAGGGCAGTGCCAAGGATCTGACACAAAGTTTTGCCAGCCTTGGCTGAGGCCCCTTGGTTTCATGAAAAAAAAAGTGGGGGTGTGTGTAATGGCTTATTTAATCCACTCCTGCTCTACTCCTACTCCTGCTCCACCCTCCCTTAGAATCCTGAGCAGGAATAACCAACTACAGATGGTTCCATTACCTCAAAGATGTTGAAAAACCACTGACCCAGAGATACGAGAGAACTGGAGTTGCAAACCTCAGGGCAACTGTTGTTCACCAACGGCAGCTGTGATTACCAAGTCAATACACTTCCAGAGTCTAGAATCGCTTTATCTCTGTGTGCATGTATTTTTGTTTTATTTTAAACCAACCACCCAGAACAGATGCCTGTAAGACTGAACCACGGTTTTACGTAAACATCTACGGCTGGGATTCTATATAAGCACCTACAGTTGTGATTCTCAAGCCTGACTTCATACTAGAGCTGCCTGGGGGGGCTTTAAAAATACTGATTCCTTGGGCCCCACCTGTAAAAACTATGAATTAATTGGTCTGAGGTATGGCCTGGGCATCGGAATTTTTGTAAGCAGCCAAGGCTGAGAACCTTCTACGGTGACCCCGACAACCAAATGTCAATTATTAGGAAGCAGGAGTACAGCTACCACAGCTTACCTTGAACCCCACACCTCTTTCCATCCTGTCCTCAACTGCAGAACCCAATTTCTAGCCCCCAGAGTAATTGTACAGTGATTCTGAAACTACCTAAATGAGTAAGAGAATCATTTCTTTGAATGCAAGCACAGGAAGTAGAATTTCTGAAGTGGAAGAAACTTAAGAGTCCTGCTGGGCCAATGCCTTTGGTTAACAGAGGAGGAAACAAGGGGCCAGGGAGCAGAGTGACTCATCCGAGGTCACAGAGCTGGTTCACAATGAACCAGGCTGATAACTCAGGTCTTCTGCCTCTCATTCTCTCTCCCCCACACCACCGAAGAACCCCTTAGGGTGAAAGACTTCCCACAAAAGCAGTGTTCAAAGGAACAGTCAGTCATTTGTGTATCTGTATGCTTTCAGAAGGTCCCTGGACTGCGCACTTGACTACTAAAGGCTGGTGGTTCTAACACACCCAGCAGTACCATGGAAGAAAGGCCTGGTGATCTGCTTCCGTAAAGATCACAGCCATTGAAAACCCTATAGAACAGTTCTACTCTATAACACATGAAGTTGCCATGAGTCCGAATCAACTCTATGGAAGTGACTTTTTGTTTTTTATGCTTTCAGATGTCATCCTTTAAGAGCTTCATCTCTAAAAGTCTCAGTCTCTTCATTGGCCTTCAAGCAACACGGGGCAAAGATGGCACTTCTCTTTAAAGATTCCTGAACACACCGGTCAAATCGTAATCCTCAAAGAATATACTTGTTGGTGGGCTGACGTCCATGGAAAAAGCCATTAGCAAAGAGAGTCTAACTCAGTTTTGAAAGAGCACTCTGTGAGAGGCTGGTCTGAGAGACTGAGAGCTGGTCGTGGATTCTGGTTTCTTGGGGATAAGAGAGCTGATTGTTGGTTTCAAAATATCTAACCAACCTGTGAACACGTTTCCCTTCCTTCCCATATTTTTATGGCAACAGAGTTGGAACACAGCTGGTGTCTGGAAGCATAGGTAGCTTGTGCTATGGGCCAAATGAGAATTTCCTTTGCCTGCACACTGATTTCCCCAGTCTGGGAATAGCCTGTCAGCGCAGTGAGAGCTGGGCTACGTCTGTTTTAATCACCAGTGCATCTGCAGCTCAGGATCTGGCACACCATCACCACTAATCACCACCAAACAAAAAACCAAACCAGTTGCATTCAAGTCAAATCTGACTCATGGTGACCCCATGTATGTCCCAGTAGAACTGTGCTCCGTAGAGTTTTCAATGGCTGATTTTTCAGAAGTAGACCATTACGCCCTTCTTCCAAGGTGCTTCTGGGTGGACTCGAACCTCCAACCTTTCAGTTAGCAGCTGTGTGCGCTAACCATTTGCACCACTCAGAGGCTCCTTACCACCACCACCACCAACTAAAGGTACTCAGCCAATATTTGGTAAATTCAACAATGACTACAATGGAATTAAATAAGGTCACAGAGGAATGGGCCTCCTCTGAGGGTGGAGCACCAGAAGGTAATTTAGATTTGTCCAGCAGGAAAATGTATGTATAAAGAAATTGGCAAAAGGCAAAAAGCCCGGGGCGGGGGGGTGGGGAGGGGAGGGGACAGAAAAGTAGCATGAAATATTAGAGCTGATATAGACCTTTGAGCTTTTTCTCTTCAAGTCTGTCACTTTGTCAATGGGCAGAATGATAGCCAGAGAACCAAAAACCCACTGCCATCAAGTCGGTTCTGACTCATAGTGACTCAACAAATTTTCCAAGGCTGTAAATCTCTAAGAAAGCAGACTGCCATCTCTTTCTCCCACAGAGCACCTAGTGGTTTTGAACTGCTGACCTTTCAGTTGGCAGTTGATCACTTTAGCCACCGTGCCACCAGTTGATTTTCCCAAAGTCATAAAGCCACTCTCTGCCTCAGCCTCACTGGAGAAGCAGGACGCTAAGATCACGGCTCCTTCATGTATCCATTTGTTCATTCACTGGTTCAACATGTTATGGAACTTGGTGACTCCAATACTGAGGACAGTGAAGACCATGTTAGGTTTTAGGAGGGAGAAAAGAAACAGCACAAGTTCGGTTTCAAATGTAGAATGTAAGGTGTTGCTGGGATGCCCAGGTATTGATGTCCAGAGAACAGCTGGAGCTGGGTGGGTGGAAGTACTACAGATCTGAGTCACCCCACAATGCTCACAAATGAAACCCAGCGAGAGGAGAAGTCTGAACTGCAATTTTGACTCAGCCCGGCTAGATAGAACGACATCCAGCATATGGTTCAGTTTTCTCATCACTGAGTGAAGACAGATAGACAAAAAATAAAAATAGAAAACACAGTGGCCGAAAGGTGACATTCACAAAGCTCCTGGGATCAAAGCCCCTTTGTGAGTACTGTTATTTCATCCCCCTCCTAACGGTAACCACTTCCCACAAGAGGCCCAGCAAGGCAACTGCACAGCCCACAAGAGAGATAGAAATATGACCACACTTCCCACTTATAAACAGGCAATGGTAAACATCTGAGACCAATGGTCCACACCGTGGTTAAACAAAGGGTTGGGGGAACCCAGGAATGGCTGCCAGGACCCCCACCTCCCCACATGCTGGCTCTCCCTCCATGAGCGGTAAACTTGCGCCATGAACTTCAGAGCTGAAGTTGATCAAACAGAACCAGACTTACCCTGGACAACTTAGTTGGATTTCATACTCAGGTTCACCTGACCACTACTCATGGGAACTCAAGGCTCTTCAAGGCAAGTAGCTGCTTGGGTTCCAGGCCCAGCACTCTTTGTGCTGGACCACACCAACAAGGCAGAGGACGACACCACATGTTTACTGATGTGTGCAACTCTCTCCCCCGTCAGTGGTGGTGATGGACTTTTTTTCAACAATCAAAGCATAAACTGTAACTCTTTCAACCATGCAGGCAAAAATAGGAAAACCTCAAGCAAACATCTTTAATTAGCTCTGAAATGTTCCCTGGGGTCCCAAGTACCCCAGCTCCTAGATCAATAGCAAAATAAAACAAGAGACCTTGGGGCAGGCTCAGTTTTCTCTGAATTGGAATGAAAATGCACCTGCAGACCTGAAGTCACTCATTAGCTCGCCGTGGCAGGAAGACTCCAGGGTATTCCGCGTCTGCAGAAAGTTCCATCAGAAAATATAAAAAAAAGTATACATCACCCAGCGCTTTGTTTTTAACCACTGAACATTTATAGAATTCTTATTTCTTCATCTACATGCTTTCAGAGAAAGTTTCCAACAGATTCAAAGCAAGCAAGACACACAAAGACACTAAACATGCAATGAAATTGCGTATGGTTTTGAAGCTAGAATACCACAAGAATCTTTAGAAAATTTCCCCGAGGGGGAGGAGGCTCTTAGCTCTGTACCCCGCCCCCCTCTATACTCAAGGTCAGGTTTTTATCGTCATTCTGTCAACAGGAAAACAAGACTGGTGGAAGGGTGGAGACAGAAATTTGAAAAGCCCAGGCCTGGATCACAAAGTGTACTGTCCTAAGCATGGTATTCAGAGGCCTGAGGGTCCCCTCTGGGAGTCTCACTTCCATCTGGTCTCCCTGAGCCCAAATTTAACACCTCTTCCCAAGCTGCTCCATGACAGTCTGCTATACCCCTTTAGATGCTCCAAGTTCAACTATATAATTGTCTCTCCACCCAGCCTATAAGCTCCATGAGGGTAGGAGCTGTTCTCTGACAGCTTTACTATCATATCCTCAGAAATCAGCAAGACTTAAAGTGGTCAGGAGTCTCCATCAGAGAAGAAGGAAAACAGCAATCAACGAGGATGTATTAAAATTTACCAAGTGCCTAGCACTATACTAAATGCCATAACAAGTCAAAGAAATAGCACGGGTCCTTGACCTCAAGACGTTTATTATAACCAGTGATCTTTGCCATTGACTGCACGTGATACACCACTGGCTTATGGGATACCCAGAGGCTTCTGGGAAAGGTTTTCTTCCTGGATTAAGAGACCTCCAAGGAAAAATGGCCCTTTTTAGTCCCTGCGTGCAACCATGTGAAGAGGGAATTACCTGGAGCAGCTGTGGTCATCTTTGGACCATGAAGGGGCCAACTTAAGACAAAAATTCAGCAAGCTGAACACGGCGGGGCTCCTGAATCCTTGCTGATGCCGGAAACCTCCCTGCCTCCAGACTTCTTAGGGGAGATAATAAGCCCCCATACAACTTAAGCCGTTCATTGGGTTTTAGGTTACTTGCAGCCCAAAGCATCCTGATACACTGAGTTTGGCCCCAGATACAGACTGTGGGGTGGATCAGAGAGGGAAGGGATCAACTAGTTGACTGAGTAATACAGGCATGAGGCACTGAGGGCCTTCTAGCTGACTGAGGAATCCAGGCGTGAGGCACTGAGGGCCTTAGCTACGGAGGACAGGGTGGCAATGGTGAGGAGAGCTGGAATTCCAGAGACACAAAAGCAGATTCCCGCCTTACCCACAAGATGGCCCAGTCATCCCCGTGGAGCCTGGGGCTCAGTTCCCACGATGACTAGCCAATGAACTGGAACATAAACACTTAGTACCCCCTGTCCACACTTAGACACACACATGCCTACATGTGTCTCTGGGGTAAGAAAGGGGAAATGCATCTTGTTTTATTTATAAAACACAGCAGAGCAACAAAGGCTGATGACCGGAGCACCGCAGTATCAGCTGAAGTTCTCGAGGAGGGCGCCAAGTTTGGTTTGAATTTACATTTCGCTTTTCTCGGCCTGTAACCGTTCCTCTTTGTCACTCCAGCTGCTCTCCTAGGAGGTCAACAGACAGGGCCTCGCCCACGGCAACTGTTTGGTTGGAGAGTTTAGAGAATCCAAGCCCTTCTCCAGACTTCCAATAAATTATTTAGGGCAAGAGAAGGAGGCCTGGACGCTGCACAAACAAACCCTGAGAGCATTCAGCCGAGTGAAACATGCAAAGTCTTTACCTGTTCTCTGCAGAATTCAGTTGGGGGTGGGGGGTTATTTGGGGTCACGTGATCCACAGCAGCCCTGGCACATTCATTTACCACAACCAAAGAGAAAGAAAAGGCAGGCTTGCTGTTATTTTTAATCCCTTCCTCAATGCTTTCCAAAATTCTTCAGCAGAAAGGATTACCCACTAAACTCAGCAGCTCGCAGCTCCCAGCCAGTAGTATCTTTGAGGCTTCGGTTAAAATGGAGCAGGGAGCAGGAGAGATTAGCTCACAGAAGTTGCTGCTCCTAGCCATTAAGAGTCATCCAAGTTGCACTGGGCCTGGCAGATCATGGTGGCATCTCCTGGACTTCAAAGGGACATGGCCTAATGAGGATGCAGACATTCTAGAGTCAGGTGACAGCCCCCTCACACCCCAACACCACTCCCCCATCCTCCTATATACACCCCATCTCCACCTCCTACCTCTATCCCCCTTCCTTCAGAGTGCAATCAGCATAGCTAAATGTTCCCTAATTCCTAATCCAGTTAACTAACCTCTAATGCTAACTTTAGAATCCCGGGGTGGTGCAAAGGATTAACATGCTCAGCTGCCAAATGAAAGGCTGGCAGTTTGAGTCTAACCAGAGATGCCTCAGGAGAAAGGCCTGGAGATCTACTTCTAAAAACTCAGGCACTGAAAACCCTCTGGAGCACAGTTTTACTCTGACACACGTGGGGTCGACATTTGGAATCAACTCTACAGCAATTTGTTAGTACTATATGATGTTAGATTATCTCTAAGTTCTCACCCAGTTTTAAAATATTATGCTGCCAACTTGCTGCATGACCGTAGGCAAGTTACTTCACTCAGAAGAACAGTGACTAATTTGGACTGTCCCTTACACTTGAGCAATGGCACGTAAACTGACTGACCCAATCCTCCCTGTTACCTTGGGAGGTAGGCGGGTCAGGTATCGTGATCTTTGGTGTGGAGAGGCAGGGAGATTTAGGGTGACCATGCACCCGGGTTTGCCTGCACACTCCAGGTCTAGCTCTACTCTCCAGGCTTCATTATTAGCAGCGCTGCCCCTTTCCACTCTCGAAGGTCCTGGTTTGTACGAAAAATTATACAGTCACTCGATTCTAGAAGGGGTAGAAATTCAGAAGCAAATTCAGCTCTGCCTCCTATTAAGAGACCTAAAACAACTTGCCTAAGCAATCTGAGTCTCGTTTTCCTCACTTACAAACTAAGGATAACAACGCCAATTTCACAGATTTTCTTATGAGGATGAGAATGGTAGCCCTTTCATGGGGGGAAGTAGGGCAGAGCTTAGAGATCCAGGGTCGAGAACCAGAGACCTGGCACTGACCCTCAATGCTTCAGCCTTCCCCTCTGTAAACATGATAACCCACCCTCCTCAGAGCACTCTAGAAAGGTAAGAGAAGTAAATCGCCTGCCCGGGTGTCTGGCTGAGCAGTGCAAATGATCGATGTGCTTGGCTGCTAACTGGAAGGCTGGCAGTTCGAGTCCCTCCAGAGATGCCTTGGAAAAAAGGCCTGGCAATCCACTTTCAAAAATTCAGCCACTGAAAACCCTATGGAGCACAGTTCTTGTCTGACATACCTGGGGCCACCATGAGTCGACTAGACAGTAACTGGTGGTGGGGGTAGTGGTGTGGTATCTGGCATGTAGTCGGCACTCAGCCCATGCAGCAGGTACCAGGATCACCCCACCTGAGGGGGCTTTGGTGACCTGTCAAAGGTCAGCACTGCTGACTCAACCATCTTCTGTCTTCAGCTCATCTAGTACGTGGCACTGACAGCACTCGGAAGTTCTCTTGAAGCGAGAGCTTGAGCTCACACACTTATTGAATTTTGTGTATTATTTATGGCTTCCTATAAGGTCTCTGTGAAAATCTGGGTGTGAATTTTAAAGCCTTAACTCCACCTCTGCCCAAAAGAGCATTCAGCCATACTGCAGAGTTGAGTTTCATAAAGAAATAGTGAGCAACCTTGCATAACACTTTGCAGTTTGCAAAGTGTTTTTAATGAATAGCTCATCTACATAAACAGCTTCATGAGCCTACAGAGGGAGGTATTATTTTTCCCATTTTACTGATGAGGAAAAGCAGGCTCAAAGACGTAGGTGACTCGCCCAAGGTCACAAAAGCAGTAAAGAGGAGAAGAGGGATGTGAACTCAGGTTTCTGGAATGTAAACCCAGGTTCTTCACTGCGGAATGCTGTCACTTCATTTCACCTTCAGCACTGGGTATTTATCGGTGTTTCCAAATATGGGTCTATGAACTAAAACCAGTTCATGAACAGAAACCCTGATCTTTTAAAAACCTACAAACCTAAATTAACGATAGAAAGCCGGATCCAGATAAGGCAAATAATATCCAATCTCTAAGTGGTCAACGCAATTTGTGTTTGATTTTGGTGATAAAATAAACGAACAAGACCTATTTAAATTACTTTACTCCCTTCTTAAGGAATATAATCTGTTTTTAGTACACCTATATCATTCTAGAGAGTCCCTGGGTGGTGCAAACGGTTAAAACTTTTGACTGCTAACTGAAAGGCTGGAGATTCAAATCCATCCAGAAGTGCCTTGGAAGAAAGGCCTGGCAAACTGCTTCCCAAAAATCAGCCACTGGAAACCTTCTGGAGCACAGTTCTACTGTGACACACATGGGGTGCCATGAGTTGAGGGTGGCTTGACAGTAACTGGTTATAGCATTCCAGGAGAGTCTGCAGTAAAGAATTTTGCTATTTTCCCCAATTGCAGTGTGGTCTGGAATTTTTTCTTCTGGAATCAGAAAGTTTGGCCTAGACAATCATCGATAAATAAATTAAAAACACTGACCAAAAATACTCCAAGTAAAGGCCAGGAGAGATGCCAAGATTTGACCTTGAGAGATGCTGAGATTGAGGCCTCCGCTCGAGGAGATGGGTATCTCCCTGGAACCCTGCAACACTCTGCTGCATTTCCCAAGGAACCCGTGTCAAGAGGCTGACGTGACTCACTGGCTAATTACTGAACACTTGGACTCCCAGAGCCCTCCTGGCTGGACAAGGCATCTTCTCTCCTGACAGTGAACAAAACACCATTTTCACCCTAGTCCAGACATAGTCTAAAGCTGTCCACATGGTGGTGTATGGATTATGACTCTGACCTGGATAACTCAGGCAGAAAATCTGCCACTACCAACCACGGGGTGAGGGGAAGGAAATGAACTACGAACGGAAGGGTGTCTTTAGCCATGCTACACTCTACTTAAAAACCTGCTAGACACTTACAGAGCAAGGTCCAGTGCCCTTGGCAACTTCCGTCTCCAGCTCCTCTCCAGCTCTTCCCCTTTTCCACATTCTGGCCACCCTGAGCTGCCCTGCCTTCCTGGACACCATGCCTGTCCAAGCAATGTCTGGCCTGTCCTCCATGCAGCCCCCCAGCCCAGTCCTACCCATCTCTCGAGGTCTCACTGAGGTATCACCTCCTCTGTGAAGCCTTCTGACCCCCAAGAAAGAACGCTGCTTTTCCCCTGGGCTCCCAACGACACTTTGTTTGACCTTTACTAGAACGTCCCTACCATGAGTCCATGGTAACTGTGGTTCGGAGCATTCCTTTTGGCCTCCAAGCAGTTCAGAGACAGGATTTCATCTTTATATTCCTGATGGTGGTGTTTTTGTTGTGTGCCACTGAGTCAGTGCCAACTCATAGTGACCCTCTATGAGACGGCAAAACTAGCACATAGGGTTTCCTAGGCTGTAATCTTTACGGGAGCAGATTGCCAGGTCTTTTCTTTTGCAGAGTTGCTAGCGGGTTGGAACCGCCAACCATTCAGTTAGCAGCCAAGTGCTTTAACCACTGTGCCACCAGAGCTCCTATATCCCTAAACCAAACCAAACCAAACCCAGTGCCATCCAGTCGATTCCGGCTCACAGCAACCCTGTAGGGTTCCCAAGGCTGTAAATTTCTACAGAAGTAGATTGCCACATCTTTCTCCTGCAGAGCTGCTAGTGGTTTTGAACTGCTGACCTTTCAGGTTAGCAGTAGACTGCTTTAACCACTGGGCCACGAGGGCTCCCTATATCCCTGATACCCAGCACAAAGTCAGCGCTCAGTAAATCTGTCCAACAAGCAAATACACTAGTCAGTGGCCCAGCTCTCTGCTGCATTTTTTGGGTGCACAGCTGGAGTATCTAACGCCTTCTCCCTGATCTGCATTTAATCCGTTCTGACCTGGGTTCAAGGTGACAAAAGTCAATCCCTATGGAAGTCTCCATGGCCCTGTACCATATAATGGTACCACCTGGGCTGGGCCTTACTTGTGGCTATACGCCTGAGAGGAGTTGCTAAAAACAGACCTGCCCCTAACATTGGTGGGTCTTGTCCATGAGTCCATGTTAAGGCCCACATATCACATGTCATATATAAAAGACAGAAATCAAGGTAGCTAACTGTTTAAATAGAGCATGTTCTGTCTTCCTACCTTGACAAACAGACCTTAAAATAACCCAGAAGGCCAGGTTTCAATTTAGAATTCCCTGACCCCTTGGCTTCCCACTGGAATGTAGCGGCCCAGGGAGAACCTGCCCTGGGTCTCAGCTGTTGCCTGAACCATCCCACACTGTGAGGGGTCTCGTGTATGCCCACGCAGATACCCCAGGCAGCAAGTCGGAGCTCCATCAATTCCCCGTCCCCCTGCATCCTCTGCCCAGCCTTTGGGCCTGGGGGGCACACACTGTTGCTGCGGTCTACCCTCAGGTAGATGGGCCCAGGCCCACACAGGTCTCAGAAGCAGGCTTGAAACCCCTGAGGCAGGGAATCAGAGGGCTGGGTTGCCAGTGTAGTCTGGGAAGGAGGTATAGGATCTAGATGGCCCATTTCCTGGCCCTATAGACTCCTTGTCCTATGAGGAGGAACAACCAGAAGGAAAGCCAAAGCAGGGCCCTCTACATGTGGGCCCCTCTTGCCCGTGTCTAGGGACAGAAATGGGTACCACCATCCACATCCAATACATTTCAGGGCCATGGGTTTCTGGAGCTGACCATTTTCACTGACAGCCAAGCCAACCGGTGAGGTGGTACTTCAGGGTGAGCCGGAGCTGCCTTCCAGCGGGGCCTCAAAAAGGCACCAGCAGCAATAAACATCATGCACTTCCACGCACGGACTATCAGTGACAAGCGCGTGAGTCATGGCGTTTCTTCTTCAGGATCTTACCCATCCCCTGCCCCAGGAGCACTGATTCATCAAAGTTTGTTTTCAATACTATTATTTTTAGTCAGCCGAACAATTTAAAAAGTGACGGCAGAGAAGGTGAAGGGGGAGGGCAGTACCATCTACAAAGATGTATTGTTTCTCTTTCAATAGCCCGCCCAGCACTAAATCAACAAGTGGCACTGTGAGTTTGGTGACTATGTTGGAGACAGGGCCCTTTACCACATAAACTGAGGTTCTCCAAATGGAGACTTCTGAGAGCGAGGGACGAGGGGTCCTCCTGGGATCATCTGACACCATCAGTCCAATCCCCCCAACCCCGAAAGGACAAATGAGTGTTTACTAAGCACCTATTATGCACCTGAGGTTGCCACATAGCTAGTAACAAGCTTGTTCTTCCAGCCCCGCTGGTGGCACAGTGGTACAGAGCTCGGTTGCTAACCAAAAGGTCAGCAGTTTGAGTCCACCAGCTGCTCCTTAGAAACATTATGGGGCAGTTCTGCTCTGTCTTAAGGGTTGCTATGAGTTGAAATCGACTCAACGTCAAGAGGTTTCGTTTATTACGTGCTATTATAAAAAAAAAAAAAAAAAAGAACCGGCCAACTGCTTGATCTATCTTATCTCATTTAGGTTGATTTATATGAGGTAGGTGGTCCCATCTTCAGTTTACAGATGAGCAAACTGGGGTGCAATAAACTGAAGCAAATGTACCTGAGGTTGCCACACAGCTAGTAACAGGCACACTCGAACCCAGGTCTGTTGGACTCCAGGGCCTTTTTGTTCTTTCCACTTTACTGTGCTCTTCCTCTGCCCCCTGCTCCCCGAGTAATACTTTGAGAACTTGTTTGGGTAGAGATAACAGCTACACACAAGACTTTAAGCAGGAGCTGAACAAACTCCAACTCACCCAGCCCTCCCACACTCACAGAGAAATAAGATACACCTGAGCCCGAATTCAATGACGGCGTGAGGGACAGTTTACAGCGGAGAAGATCTGAAGCAAAAGGAAAAACCCAACTTTCAACATCAGCCACTTGTAACTACTCAAAAAGTGCTTTCTGGATCCATTACTCCACATTTGGGCTTAGCCCAGAGGTGATTTTTTAAGGAAAAAATGCCTTTTGGCATTTTTGAGCTGTGACAGCGTAGAAACAGACCTTTAAAAACACACACCCAAAAAAGCATTACTACTTTCAAAAGTCCAGTTTAAAAAAAGGTGACACTTCAGAGCTACAACTTGGCTTGGCAGTTTGTGATGTAATACGTAGCAGCAAAAGCCACCAGATTTGTAACTCTGTAGGTTTCAAAAGCAAACACAGTGTTTCTTAAACAATAGGCTTACACTCCCGGCAAAGCATTCAGGAGAAAAAGCTGCCAGATGTTAGCGGAGGGAGCCATGTGATAGAGAAAAAGTACTATTTCAGTGCAAACCAACTTTTCATTTCCTAGCTGGGGTTTAAACTGGTAGCCTCCAGGCTGCCTAACAAAAGGCTCGTGCTTACGCAATCAAGCATAGCCTTTCTTTATATAGATGCTCGAAAATAAATAAAGGAAGCTTCCTGGGTAAACTCTGACATATGAGCAAACATTTTCCACAGGTATCCTCTATAGTGTCTACCTCTTACACTTAACCATTTTTAGGTTTTTGTGGTCATTAGTTTAAGTAAACTTCCTGCTCTGAGAATTGCCAAAAATAGCAACAAAAGAAGAAAAATTGCTCACTGCATCTCAAGACACACAGCCTCCACTTTTTATCCTGGTACTCAGTTATTTTTAAATTCCTTTGTAGTTAAATTTCACTGATTTTGACTCAAAGGGTCAAAGGGAGGCAAGGAGGAGGAAAGAGAAAAAGAACCAAGATTAAAGACTCAATTATCATGGCATGACTTTCATTTATATAAATTAACTGGCCCTGGGCTGACAGGGTCTTAGGACATTAAGGATTACAAAAGATGCATGTAAATAGAAGCTCTGAAATGTTCGCACAAGAAGCACTTTAGAGTTAGAAAGACCCTCAGGAAGAGTTTATCTAGCTCATTTTCCAGTTAAGAACACGAAGCACAGAGAGGTTATGCAACTTGTCCCAGGTCACACAGCTAATCAGAAACAGAGCTAGATCTAAAACCTGTCCAGGTCTGCTGATCTGTCTCTAAAATGATCCCCAAAACTTTATTTCTAATTTTTCTTTACAGTATTTATGAGGAGAAATGGCCTACTAAGAAAACGTGAGCCTAGTTCAGAATTAGCCAAACTTCTTAATTAATAGCCTTCTACAGTGTTTTCATTTTAAACTGAGCCTCTCTGTCAAAACCTTCTGCAGCAGTGTGCCACTGTGGAAGTCTGCTATTTATAGCAGGAACCTCGGCTAATCAACAGTGGATATTGTGACTTGTGCTCTGCTGTTGTTGTTGTTAGGTGCCACTGAGTCAATTCTGACTCACAGCAACCCTATAGGACAGAGTAGAACTGCTCCATAGGGTTTCCAAGGCTATAATCTTTAAGAAAGAAGACTGCAGCTGGTGGGTTCGAACTGCTGACCTTTCGGTTAGCAGCCAAGCACTTAACCAATGTACCACCAGGGCTCCCTACTCGGGCTACAGATTTGTTATTCCCACAAGTGTTAACGAACTCGAAGAATAATGTTACACACACACACACACACACACATACACGTATAAATGCTATCCTTGTCAGGAGTCAATAAACTGCAGAGCTTGGGGAATTTGGTTTTCTAGCACCAAGAAAGCAGTATTTACAAATTGGCTAAAGAATGAACACAGACGCCATTATTTACAACTCCAAAGAACCCAAGTCTAACAGCCAGCAGACTAGAAGCTACAGAAGGGCAGGGGCTGTATCTGACTTTATTCACTAGTTCGACTCTGTTGCCTAGCCCAGGACTTGGCACCTGGTAGGTGCATTGAAGGAAAGCAGAAAATGAATCGGATAAGTTCTCTTGGGAATGTCTTTGTTCGGGGACTTGGAATAGAATAAAATTAGAAATGAAACTTGGGGGAATAAGGTTGGTATGACAATTTCCAACTGTTTCTAGGAATCACTGTGCTTGGGGGGCAGGGGAGGCTGAACGTTCTATGGCCCAGAGACCTACCAATGGTCAAGAGAAGATTCTCAGTGCTCCATGGCAAGGAGCTAGCCCCATCCAACCCTGCACCAGCCACTCTCCCGCAAAAGGCTGGTAACCCAACCTTCTGCACGCCCAGCTGCACGGCTACCTTCAAGGACACCCTTTTTTAGGCAGTTCCCTTCTCAGCCACCCAACACTACCAGATGTGAATTTGGGGATGGAGTAGGTTGATTTTTTATTTTAAATAGGGCAGTACATCAAAGGAGACAAGGACAAAAGTTAATGGAGACTATTCATAAGCCTTGTTGATTGAGAAAGCTGCATTCCAACCTTAGAGAATTTAATCACACCTGTTGGGGGGAGGGTAGCTGAAAAAGGTGGGAGAACAAGGTAACAGGGAAATAGAAATTGATTTCAATTTAAAGCAAGCCCTGCTTGGTCCTATTTATTTCAGAGAGGCGCTCCTACAGAACAATGGCTTACTCGGCATCAGATGGCATTAAATTCTCCTAATAAATTAACCGGTGAACATCGATGGTTGCTCAGTCCATTAAATCTTGTTAATTTTATTTCCATTATAATAATACAGCAATCACAAGTTTACATTATTAAACCAATATTTATTCTTTAAAAACTCTTTTTTAATTGGATTCCTGATGTGATAAGCTTGAAACAAATTCTCTTGATTTCATCAACTTCTTGCATTTTTCAGCAGAACCAAATGACTATTGTATTCATTGACTTGTTTTCTTATTATTAACATCGTCATTTAAAACTTTATGTTTCTGCACAGACTTTTTAAAAGCATTACTAAAAGCTCTTATGCCCAGTCAGCAACACAAGCTTCTAGGATTTATTTTCAGCAAGTGTTGATCAGAGAAAGGAAGAGTTAGGTCACACCAAGACCCTGAAATTCTAAGCATCCAAAATCATCTCCAAGGTGCCCACTTTTTGTTGACACTTTGTGATATTCTGAGTTAGTATACTTCAAGTCTGTTCCCACCAAGGAAACCAGAATTTCAGGTTTGCAGTACCATAAAATTGCTTTTCACTTCAAAGAGAGAATACTTCACAGTAGACTAATACACTACACATAGGTCACTAGCCTTTCGGTGCACATTGCAAGAAACATTTTTATAGCCAAGCTGAGTTTATAGTAAAAGGAAGAAGATAAAGACATCCTCATTCTTGTAGGCAACTATTATCACCATGTACCGAAAAAGTTCCCATGACCATTTTGTAGTCTCAAACCTTCCTTCAGATTATAACTCCTGTCCCCGCTTTGGTTTTCCACCTCATCTTGACCCCATCCTCTCCCCACCTCCTCTCACAGAATTAACTGCCCATTTACTGCGTTCCTGTCACTTGGTCCATCCTCCAGCTGCATCTCATGCTCCATCTTTGTACAAGTCTCTCTCCCGCTCTTGCCACGACCTCCTTGAGTACAGGCACCTGTCTTGGTCATCGTAGTTGTTGCTGTCAGCTGCCAGTGAGTTGGCTCCCAACCCATGGCAATGCCACAGACAACAGGATCAGGCCACTGTGATCCATAGGGTTTTCACTGGCTGATTTTTGAGAGCTGACCACTAGGCCCTTCTGCAAGCTTCACTGAAACCCATTCAGGCTCACGGCAACACGCGAACCTCCACTGCCAGATGAGTGGGGGCTGCGCTTGAAGTGCGCTGGCCAGGATTGGACCCCAGGCCTCCTGTGGAAGGCAAGAATTCTACCATTGAACTACCACTGCCCTCTGGTCATTGTACTGGGAGCTCAATAAACAATCGAATAATTCCACAATGAATGAATAATACAGAGGACTAAATATAACACATCTGTCAAGCTCCCTAGTTCACAAACACTTGCACAGGCCTTGTCTCATCCCAGATTTATAGGTGTAGGCACGGAGGCTCTGAGTCATTAACTGGCCTCCCAAATCCATCCAGGTAATAAGATGGCAGGTCCAGAACCTGAATTCTGTGCTTTTTTCCCAGGAAAAAACAGAGACGGCGTTCATTTTTTTATTTTCTAACATAGTTACTTCTATACTATTTTGAAAGCACACCATAGTTTCCTCTCTCACCCAAAAAACAAAAAAATAAAAAAGTCACACCATACTAAATCTCACACTTCTTCTGATGGCTGGGAATAAAAAATAAATATCAGTTAGGCACTCAAATAATGCCCTATTAATGTTTCCCTGGGTGGCACAAACAGTTAAGTGCTCCACTACTAGCTGAAAGACTGGCGGTTCAAACCCACCCCTGAGGTGCCTCAGAAGACAGGCCTGGCGATCTATCTCCAAAATGTCACAGCCTTGAAAACCCTATGGAGCAGTTCTACTCTACATACAGGGGGCCGCCATGAGGAAGAATCTACTTGATGGCAACTAACAAAAGCAACAATGTTCTCCCTACTGGAAAGTAAGTTACTCACCAGCAGGGACCATCTCAAATTGACCTCTGCATCCCTCTCCCAGTACCTGGAATATTAACTCACAAGAGGAGGGAGTTCAACAAATAAATTTAAAAAAAACCTCAATTCCACAACATGAATTGTTATATTGTATCATCTGCAACATAAATCAGGCAAACATTCAACTTTAGGGTACAAGCAGCAAATATTCTTCAGGTTCACACGTCAAAGGAGCACCATGTGGCTTCTAGGTTCCACCACAGCTCTGAGCCAGCCCTCTAATCAGCTACCATTGCCCTACAGGACGCTGTGTGGTGCTCTCAAGATCAAGGTTAACCAGCAGCAACAAGAGGACGGGCCACTTCCATGGCAGCCAGAAGTGGGCTTGCTTCAAATGTCTAGAATATCCTTCTGGGCAGCAGCTCAGAGAGATGGGGGACAGGAGATGCTGAGATCTAAAGGGCAGTGAAAAGGCCACTCCTGTGGCCTTGGTAATAGGTCCATCCCTAGAAGTCTGAGAAAGGGGTATGAAAGACGAGATCTTCTTCCTTTCTCCTTAGTGACCTGGTAAAGTCCATGTAGACAACAGTGGGGGGGTGGGTTATACTGAAAAAGCAGATGCACAGAAAGAAAGGAGTTGCCATGGATCGTGTCTGGTGTTTAGTCCAGTTCTCCTACTCCCTCTGGACTTGGTGCATGACACTTGAAAACCCAAATTCCCTTCCAAACAAGTAAGGCCTTAAAGTTGGTCCAGCTTCCAACAACTGGGCCAAAGCCTGGATCCCATCAATGGGATGAGAAAAGTAACTTTAGGTGTGCTGGGCTCCTTAGCACTGACGTAATGTACGTCCACTTTCTGTACCTCTCAGTGGCAAATACGATGACTCCATTCCTATAAGCTAGCAGCAAAGATACCTGCAGCTTTACTCAGGTACTCAAGCAGGTGAGGCATGAGATGCTGTTATAAAACTCTACCTTCTGCCGTTTTGGCTAGACCCAGGAGTATGCAGATAGGTGGTTGGTTGTTATATCTAAACCAAGCTCTCCCCACTTCCTTGGCACTGATCTCTTTTGTTTTCTTGGTATCAGTAAGTTTGTATCACTCCCATTCTACTGATAATTGAAACAGGTTAGAGTTGGTAGAACAGAGAAGCAAGCATGTGGGCTGGGAGTCCCTAGTATAAAGCTATAACTGCCAAAAGTTTCTGTTGCTGCTCATTATTATATGTTAGCCAAAACACACTTGTCATCATCGCCTTAGGCCGAAGCCTCCTTAAACCCCAGGCTCCAGATCCTGCAGTGTCTGCAAGCACCCAGTGTTCCCACCGCAGTGAGAGAACTCAGGGAAACATCTATCTACTTTCCAAACCTCTACTTCTGAAAAATCAGGGAGAGAGCAGAGAATTAGACAAGTAATGACACAACCTAAGGGGCTTAGCAGATACACATGTGACATGAGTCCAGCTAGACACCTACCCAAGACGTGGCCTTTAGTTCTCTGCCCACGACCAAAACAGCAGCAGCTGTTGCCAAGGGAAACAAGGTGACCCAGAGGCATGGGCACAAAATCCGGGGATGGAAATCCATTTTGTCTGGATCCACCCAAGCAACTGGGTTTCGCTAACTGGGAAAAGATGAAAAAAAAAATCCACCTTAGCATCGGGTCCTTGCCAGGCGGGTAGGAGATGCCCCAGTCTAACAGAGTCCGCAGAAAGCCAGGGAGAAAGAAAGAAAAAAAAAAAAAACAGAGTCCGAAGAAAGCCAGGGAGAAGGTTAGCTTAAACTCTCAGAGACATCCAAAGCGTTCACATGCGTTGAGCTACAGAGGATCCTGAAATCAGAAAAGGCAGGCCACACACAGCTATGTCTCCACAGAGGGCAAGCTCCCACCAAGGCAAGGAAAAGCAAGGCTTCTCCAAGCTGTTATCAGCCAGACGATACAACGAGAAGAGTAATCTTTCCAAGGAAACATCCACAACCTCCACCCAGCTAACCTTGCTTTAAGCATTCAGCAAAGGATTTATCCAGAAACTTCCAAGTACACAGCAGCACAGAGTAACAGAAAGAGTACCAGGTTTGCTGAGAATCCCAAGCCCTCTATGCCAAGCCTTTTCACTTCTCTCCTCCAAAGTTTTCTCAGCTTTAAAAATGAGATAATCTTCAGCATAACTGCTTTATTTTCCAGGGGTTGGTTGGTTGCTTTCTTTTAAGTACTTCATAAAACCATGTGAAAGTGCTCTGTAAACTGTAAAACACTTTCTCGGCTATAATTGCTACCTTTTCTCTGCTTCAACTTGTGAGAAGGTGTTCTCAGGGCACCCTGGACAGGTAAGGAGAAGGCAGGTTTTGCAGAGCCGTCCTCAGATAGGAGAAGTAAGACACCCTCCCCCAACCACAGGAATAAAGAAGAATTCAGAACCGGAGCTGGGAGCAGAACCAGGTCTCTCCGACCAGCCCATCACACCACCTCCTCTGAAGTCAGTTCTGGCTCCTGATCACACACCCAGCACACACTTCCCAGACAGCACACCGCCTTCCCTCCCCCCTTTATTGACTGGATCCACCCAGTTTAAAAAAAATTATTTTTTAAGTCAGCGCTCCCACCATATGTGGCATTTATTTCCAGAGGAGGCCTGCTCTGGGATTCCGTGGACAGATGTTGCTTTGTGCCTGCCTGCCACGGCTGGCAGCCCTCGCACAGCTGCCCCAAGCAGGTGGCCAAGGATGGAGTCCACCCCTGGCCTTGACGCAAGGATGACAATCCATCTGGGACTCTGGTCTTGGGGCCCTCAACTCGTTCCTCTGCAGCCTGGGGCTCCCCACAACGCCCCACTACCCCTACACACACACACACACACACACACACGCACACACACACACTCCCCAGGCCCTTGCTCAGAATCAGACTTCAAAGGGGGCTGGGAGGGAGAGACGGGAGGTCAAGCTGCCGCCCCCACCCCAATTCCCTGCCAGGCGCAACTAAGCTAATCGAGGGTCCAGGAAGTGGAGAGAAGTCAGTGACCCCTTCTATCAGCCATCTGTGAGCTCCCGCCCGACACAGCGAGCGCGATCCGGAGGATAAAGGAGGTCCAGACAGATGGTAAAGCGCTTTGGGAAAGAGGGCTCTGCAGGAATGCGAGGGCCTTGCGAGGCCCACTTTGGGGTGCGTTTTGTTATCTAGCCGGCTCTGTTCTGCAACGACCTGCAATCTGCTAGGCTAAAAGGAGGGCAAAATCAGTGCGGGGCCGGGCGGTGCAGGGCGGGGAGAGCAGGACGACCCTACTCTCCGCCACTGGTCTCTCCTACTGGAAAGTCAGAACAGCGCACTGCAACTAAGTGCGTGTCTGCGTGCGGAGGGGGCGGGAGACTGGCACAACCGAGTCTAAAAATACTCGATAAAAATGCTAATCCCGAAGGCAAACAGAGAAAGAAGAAGGAATCTGTCAATCACGAGCTCCTGCTCCTCACCCACAGCCCCGGCTGTACGGACTGCATTCCTGCTGAGGAGGAGAGGGGGGACAGGGCTGAAGAAAAGAAAGGGAGACACACCACCACCTCCACGAGCGCGGGCCGCGGGGGCGGGAGGCAGCGGCAGAGGAGGGGCTCCGGCCCGCCGAGCCGAACAAAGCGGGCCTCAACTTCCAGCCCGCAGCGCCCCGGGGTGGGGGCGGCCAATTCCAGCGGCACCCCCTTTTCCGGGAGATGGAGAGCGAGTGTGGAGTCTGGAAGCGAGAGCGCCGCGTGGAAGCCCCAGGCTCTGAATCTTTTGCAAAGCCAGAAAGGGTTTTATTTGGGGTCCCCTCACCCCCTTCCTGCTGGCGCCCCAGCCCCCCCCTTACACACACACACAAACACACCCTCTCCAAATGCACCCAGCCGACCCTGCGCAACAAGGGGCTGGGCCCGGCGCGCCCCCCGGGGCCCCGGGGCCCCCACCTGGGGATGGTGATGCACTTGGTGTTGACGTTCTGCGTGGTGATGGCCTTCTCCAGCTCGTCCAGCTGCCCCGTCTTCTTGAGTTTCTTGACCAAGCTCTTGACCGCCTTCTCGCACCACTTCTCCTCCTGCCCGTTCTGCTCGCCCTTCTTCCAGCCCAGCAGGCGCTTCACGATCGGGGGGGTGAAGGGCAGGATGGACGACATGGCTGGGGGGTGGGGACGCGCGGGCGGCCAGGGGCGCCCCCGGCGGGGCTGGACGCGGCGGGACGCCGGGGGCGCAGAAGGGAGTTCTGCCGGGGCCGGCCGCGGCCGCCCAAACTTCGCCTCAACTCTCCGCGAACTTTCCCGTGTGCCGGGCCGAGCCGCGGCGCTGCAGCCTGCGGGGCTCGGCGCGCGGCCCTGCGCCCCGAGCGGCTCCCACGGCGGGGAGAAGGGCGGCAGGAGAGGCGGGCGGACGACAGCGGCACCGGTTTGAGCAGGCCCCGAACGCGGGGCAGAGGCGGCGGCCGGGAGACTCGGAGTGGCAGAAAAAAGTTTGGGTTTCCGCACGGGGTAGCAGTTTGGGTGCCGCCTCCGGGAAGGAAAGTCCAACCCCCGAGCCAAACTTTGCACTCCTCGCTCGCTTTGATGCGCAGATCCCTCCGCCTCTGCGGCCTCGCCTCCCGGCTTCCCTCCTCCTCCGTACTCGCTGCGCGCTCGCTGGGCCGGCCGGTGCCTGCGCCGCGCTCCCGCTCCCGCCCGCTCCCAGTCTGTGTTTCATGCAAATCCGCGTGCAGCCTCCTTTCCAAACCCTGTCACCGCCCCCTCGCCGCTGGGGCTCTCCGCCTCCTCCTCCGCGCCCCACCGCCTCCTCCCCGGGCGCCCTACCCGCCCCTTGCTCCGGGGAGGGCGCCCAGCCTGCCCCCGCCCCGCGCCTAGCGAGCCCACGTGGGCGACCCGGGCTGCCGCGGCCCCGGCTGGAGCGCGCGGGCGTCCGCGCGGCCGCGACCCGAAGTCGGGCAGGCGCCGGGAGGAAGTCGTGGGAAAGGAGCGGCGAGAGGGACCCCAGGCGGGAGGCCCGGGCGCCGGCCCTGGCGTCCCCTCTCGGAACCCACACTCGGGAAGCTCTGTTGGAGTTGCCGGCCGGAGAGGGCTGGGCTTGCAGCAAGTTGGCGCCGTCCCGCCAAGGGCTAGCGGTGCACCCGAGGACCCGGCCCCGAGAGGGGACGCACGTAAGGCCGAGGCCCCGCGCGCGCTGATCCCGCTCCGAGGCCTTGGCCGGCGCGGGCGACCCGGGTGCTGTTTTTAGTCTCTCATCGGTGAGATCACACCAGCTGAGAGTCCCGAGACTGAGTGCGGAGGCGAGAGCTAGGGGGTAGGAGGGGACTCTCAGAAGTGGAGATTTGGGGACCTCAGGGACTCCTCGGACTCTAGCTGAAGCCAAGGGTCCCTTGGGCCCTGGGAACCAAGTGCCCGATGGAAAGGACCTCAAAGACATCTATCTGCTGAGTTGATGAAGGAATGAAAGAAGACGGTTTAGAATTTACCTTTAGGGGGAAATTGCTTTACAAGGTGTTGTGGAGTCTTACACAGAAAGATCCGAAATCCAGCAACCAAGAAACAGAAGACAGCTTTGTTTTCAAAGCAGGGGCCTCAGAAAAAAGTGGCGCAGAACGGGAGTAGTACCCCAGAACTTTATTATTCAAACTTATCCTGGGTGGGAAGCAAACAAACTCTGGGGGAGCTCCGGGGCTTTTCTCGCCACCTGAGTGATTCAGGGACGTTTGACCACAGGCCCCTCAGCCGCTTTCAGGAGTCACCACAGTTCCCCAATGCCTACGGCCTTCTCCCCCGACCCTGCCCCTAGCCCGGTGTCTAAAGCCTTTGTTTGTTTTTAACAGCAGGAAACGCCCGTGGTGAGAAAGAAGTTATCTGCAAACCCTCAAGCGGGTGGGGAGTTACAAAGCCCAGTGAGGTGTGGCCGCATCCACAAAGTCAGCCCAGAAGGTGCAGGGGCCCTTGCCTTGTCACAGAGAATGGCTTCACCCAAGCCTGTGGCTTCTGCTCCTGGGTACTGCTCTCTGTCCTCCCCTCCTTCCAAAGCCTGCCCTGCCCAGACCTTAAAGATGCCCTGAACCCCCACTGGAACTTAGCAACCTGGTTCATGTTCCTGGTTGGTCCTCCTGCTATAATCCACTGCCACTGTGGTCTTAGGTTTCACTCCCTTCTTCCCAGCCCTCAGTTTCCCCATGGAGAAAGAGAAAGAAGGAAGACAATCTACTTTTTTTTTGTCAACCCAGGTTGCTCAGGTGCTGCCGTCTGATTTAATCTTCAGGACAACTCTTGAGGTCGATCTCACTGTAGCTCACAGGAACCTGAAACACAGTGAGCTTGCCATGCTTCCTAAGCGTTCCAAGTAGTAGAGCTGGGATTTGAACCTAGTGCTTTGTGAGACCTCAGTCTACATTCTTGCCACAGCACCCAGCTGCCTTAGGAAGTTATGGAAGGCAAAGTCACATGACTGGAGGTGCTCTTTGCACAATGAAAGCTCTTTACAGGGGCACACTGTTGTGATACCCCAAGAAATGTTTGCTCACCTGTAAAATGAGCCTAGAAATACCTTTCCTCTCAGCCTCCTAGAATGGTTGTGGGAATCTAATATGAAAAAAGGCTTTGCATATGGTCAAGTGTTACAAAGCGGTAGAGCCAACATCTCAGGCCCACAGCTGATGCCATTAAGAGGGGGCAGGTTGGGAGCTCAGTTCATTAGTCAAGCATCTATTGAGCACCTCTGTGTTGCAGTCCTCCTACCTAGTTCTAGGAGAGCCCAAAGGAAAGATGAAGGTCCCCAACCTCAAGGAGCTCACAGCCCAGAGAAGCACCAAAGGGAGGGGTGTGCCTCCGTGGGCAAGAATGGGAGTCACCATCTCCCAGTAAAATGATCCTTTTTTCCTGAACATCAGACCAAGCAAGTCCAACCTTTAAGAGGCAGCCAGATGAAGTAAAAAGAGGTCATACTCCATCCATGACTAACCTGGTTCTGAATCCTGGCTATCTCCCTCCCTTCACTTTGCTGAGCGTCTGTTCCCTCAGCTGTGAGAATGGACCAGCGAGCGGTATTTATTGTCCAGGATGGTGAATCTAGAAAGTGTTAAAATCCTTCTTCAGTGCAAACCCCTGCTGAACGGAGGTGTTGTGCACTTTGGAGGTAAGTCTCAGAGGCAGGAATAGTACTCTCTTCAGGCTGCTATGTCCCCACCTGAGAGATTTGAGGACTGAATGTAGGAGAAGGGCCTGGCAATGTACTCTAACCCTTATGGGAACCCACTGCCTTTGAGTAGGTTCTGACTCATAGTGACCCTATAGGACAGAGTAGAATTGCTCCATAGGGTTTCCAAGGAGTGGCTGGTGGCTCTGAACCAACCTTTTGAATAGCAGCCGAATGCATAACCACTGTGCTGTCTAAAATCATGGCATTGGAAGGGGCACTTGTTCAGCCTTCTTCGTTTCCTGATGGGAAGAAATAACTAGTCAACCATCTAGTTGGTGTGGCTGCATCACACTTTCCTGTGCCTCCTCTCCGTTCTGGTGTCCGTGTGGCAGGGATAGCTGTGCTTGCAGAAAAACTACTGGACCCACGTGTGAGTCCAATAGTGATGTTTCTGGGCTAGTTGTTTCTCCCCTGACCTGGTTCTCCATCTGAAGGGTTGGGAGAATAAGCCCAGTTTCTCAAAGCACTGAGGAGGGCCGAGAAGTTGATTCCTCCCAGTGCTGAGAGCCCCCTGTGTGCTTTCTTGACTCTTGGTGATGAATGGGTGGGCGGCTCGCAATAGATACGCACCCTGTTCTGGCACCCAGTCTCCTGGGGCCCAGCCAGGCCTGCTTCTGCAGAGGTTGCCCTTGGAAGAGAAACATTAGCCCGGTTAATATTTCATCATGGTGAGTGCAAAGTTCAAGAGAGGTGGGTGGGGGCAGAGGCAGCAACTCCATTTTCCTGGGAATACTTAGTTCTATTGGGGAGGAGTCTTGCAAGCAGGGAGCAGACATGACAAAGGGCTTTCATGTCTTTGGAGTGGCTCCCAGGTGCAGTACTGGAAAGGAACAAACACCTGACTTCTGATTATTTCTCCATTAGTGAAAGGATAGTTAACCAATAAGTGGTGAATCTAGAAAGAGCATTAAAGTTGTTCTCCTCCAGTGCAGGCTTCTCGTTTTACACAGGAAGTAACATCTGATGAACGGAGGCCTTTTGCACTATGGAGGTAAGCAGCCGAGTCAGGACGAGAACTCTGTCAGGCTCCGTCCCCTCACCTAAGAGAGAACTTCTGTCTTCAGTTAGATTTCTCTCTGTGAGCTCTCCGGTGGCAACAGTCAGATCTGGGTTAAGCTTCTAGTGCTACCACGTCTAGCTGTGTGACTTTGGGTGAGTTACTTAACTCTCTGCGTCTCAGTTTCCTCATTCATAAAATGGAAATAGTACTAACAGGATTGCTTAGGATTGCTATGAGAATATAATGAAATAATGCATGGAGAATAGCACAAGCACACAGTAGGGACTCCGTAGACATAGATGTGGTAAATGCATACCACGGGGTACTTTGCAAAAGTTAAGCAATGGGTGCAATGTACACAGAGCAAATGGATGGATCTGAAAAACAGTGCCAAGTGAAAAGACAGAATGAAATAAATAATAAATACTGCTACATAGGTAAACTTAAAAAAAAAAAAACCCAAGCCCAGTGCCATCCAGTCCATTCCCACTAAAAATACTTACACACTCAACTATTGTATACAGTTTGAATTATAAAAAGAAAAAGTTACACTCAAAACACAGCAGAATGGGTGTTTAAGAGTGAGTGTGTAGGGATTGGGGGAAGACTAACAGGGACATAAATGAAATTGTAGATCTATCTATAATGATATGTACTGAGGAGCATGAGTGACTTAACCCTCTGCTCCAGAGTTGCAGTGTTAAAAAGGTGCTTGGCACAAGTTAGTCAATATACTAATTCTCCAGTTTGCTCAGAAGACAGAACCTTTGGCTCCCAGCAGTTTCCAGCTCAGCGATCCCGGTATCTCACATTTGAAGAACCCAGTCAAAATTGTTCAAAAAGCCTGCCTCAAGGCAACCGTTAGGGACAGCCAGGCTTAGGCCTTGCCCTATCTGACAGCTTAGGAAACGGAGGGGCAGGAGACTAACACCATTTGTGGGTCTGCTGTATGGCAGGTTCTGGGCTGGGGACTTCAGAACTGTGATCTTATTTAAAGTTGGCACAGCCCCTGCAAGATGGTTGTTATTGTCACCTCGTCACAGAGAAGGAAGGAGAGACACCGAGAGCTCAGCTGCTGTTGGTAACCTATGCTGGCTTGAGGACTGCTGACCCCTGACTGCCAAGCCAGCATGGGCCCCTGCCAACGTCCCAGGGCCCCCGCAGGGTTTCTGTGTGGATGCCAGAGCATCCCTGGGAGAAAAGGGGCTATGGCGGAAGGAGCGGGCCGAGGCGCTGCCCAGGGAAGGTATTGAGAAGGAGCCCATTCTGACTTGGAGAGCTTATTTGGGGCAGGGGATTGGATGTGGGGTTTGGCACAGTCACCTCTTGGGTGTGCACAGGCTGAGGCCTGGGCCCAGGGCAGTGGCGGGGGAACCAGGTGGGCCTGTGAGTGGCAACTGGAGCTCAGGGCCAGGTTCAAAGGCCTGTTCTGAGTTCTCCCACAGGAGCACCTTCCCAGCGCTCAGAAATTGTATGCGGGTCAGGTAGTCAGGGCGAGAGAAACCTGGTATGCGTACAGTGTTGTGTGTGTGTTTGATTTTACCATCTGTGTGTGTTTTGGTGTGTTGGTCACTCTGTATACACGGGGGTTGTTGGGATTCAGGTGCGTGCGGTGTGGTGTGTGTGTGTGGTGTGTATCTGTATGTGTGATTGTGTGTAGTGTGGTGTGTATGTGTGTGTGGTGTGTGTGATTGTGTGTAGTGTGTGTGGTGTGTATGTGTGTGGTGTGTATGTGTGTGTCTGGTGTGTGTGTATGGGGTGTGTGGTATGTGATATCGTGTGTGTGGTGTGTGTGATGTATGTCTGTGTGGGGTGGGGTGGGGTGGTGTGTGTGTGTGTGTGTGTGTGTGTGTGTGTGTGTGTGTGTGTAGGAGAGATGTCTCTGCCTGTGCCTCTGAAATCCATCTTGCTCAGATCTCACTCGTTCACTGAGCCCAGGCCTACTTGTTTAAGTGAAATGGGTACATGATGTGCAAATTTATTCCTTGCAGGTTGTGTGCGTGTGTGTACATTTATATAGGTCACTGTGTTTTTATATAGGTCACTGTGTTTTCCCTCTTCTGTTTTCTAGGATAATAAGAGTCACACATGCAGCCTTGGAGCAGGCCCAGGATCTCCTTCAGTCCAGGGTTTACTTTGCAACGTTGACCTAAAAAATAGTAATTGGAAAACTGTTGGTTCATTAGAATTGCATTTATTTTTTTAAAAAAACGCACATGTATGTGGATGGCCATCAAAAAATGGTGTACCAACATGAAAAAAAAAAATAGTTCTAAAGGCAGTGAGACCATATGTCCTTAAATTATTTTAATATATTGGTATCTTATTTTTACATTAAAAAATGAAAACACCGTACTGTATATGTTATGCCTCAATTAAAAAAAAATGTTTCAAAGAAAGAAAACAATGTGTCAGGTGAAAGCCAAGTTAAGTCTCCCCAGTGTGAAAAATGTGATTCTACTGTGGAATGGAAAGAAGTGATGGTTATTTGGATAGTTTGGTCAGGTCTGAGCAAATTGCTGACCCTCCAGGGGTAGCCTGTTAGTGTGGTCAGGTACTGGGCATGTGGCAGGGGAAGGAGTGGGGGTCCCCACCTCTTAAAATAACATGTTTTTCTAGTTGCCATTGAGCCCATTCCAACTCACGGTGGCCCCATGTGTGCTGAGTAAAACTGCTCCCTAGGGTTTTCAAGGTTGTGATCTTTCAGGAAGCAGACCACCAGGCCAGTCTTCTGAGGCACCTCTGGGTGGGTGTGAGCCACCAACCTTTCAGCTGGTAGTCAAGCATAGAATACCCTGCACCTTATATACAACCCAGCACCCTCTGCCCATGGGAACATCCTGTGGTTGACTCAGACTTCGAGTGAATGAATAAAAGTGAGGGAAACAAGAGAAAGCTGTCCGTGTCCCAGGCCACCCAAAGGAGGGATGCTAGCTTAATGATTCCCAATTTTCCCATCACGTTTAACAGAAACTCATTGTCCCCTAAGCAGTGAGTCCCCCTTTTCTCCTCAGCCCCTGATAACCATTAATAAACTTTGGTCTCGATACGTTTGCCTATTCTAGATGCTTTAGATAAGTGATAGCATAAATATTTGTACTTTTGTGACTGACTTATTTACACAGCATAATGTTTTCAAGGTTTATCCATGTTGTAGCATGTATCAGGACTTCATTCTTTTTACGGCTGAGTAATATTCCACTGTTTGTATGTACCACGTTTTGTTTATACGTTCATCTGTTGATGGACATTTAGGCTGTTTCCATCCTTTGGCTATTGTGAGTAGTGCTGCAGTGAACACTGGTGTACAAGTCTGTTTGTGTTCCTGCTTTTAATTGTTCTGGGTATATACCTAGGAGTGGAATTGCTGGATCATCCATGTTTTTGAAGAACTGCCAAATTTTTTTCACAGCAGCTGTAACATTTTACAATTCCAGCAGCAATGGATGAGGGTTCCTATTTCTCTACATCCTCGCCAACACCTCTTGTTTTTTGTTTTTTTGTTTTTTAAATCTTAGCCATCTCAGCCTTTACATGAACAGATATATGCACACCCATGTTCATTGTAGCACTGTTTACAATAGCAAAAAGATGAAAGCAACCAAGGTGCCCATCAACAGATGAATGGATAAATAAATTATGGTATATTCACACAATGGAATACTATGCATCGATAAAGAACAATGATGAACCTGTGAAACATTTCTTAACATGGAGCAATCTGGAAGGCATTATGCTGAGCGAAATTAGTCAGTTGCAAAAGGACAAATATTGTATAACACCACAATTACAATAACTCAAGAAGTAGTTTAAACAGAGAAGAAAATATTCTTTGATGGTTACAAGAGTGGGGAGGGAGGGACGGTGGGAGGGAGGTATTCACAAATTAGATAGAAGACAAGAACAATTTTAGGTAAAGGGAAAGACAACACACAATACAGGAGAGGTCAGCACAACTGGACTAAACCAAAAGCAAAGAAGTTTCCTGAATAAACCGAATGCTTTGAAGGCCAGTGTAGCAGGGGTGGGGGTTTGGCGACCATGTTTTCAGGGGACATCTAGGTCAACTGGCAAAATTAAAATCTATTAAGAAAACATTCTGCATCCCACTTTGAAGAGTGGTGTCTGGGGTTTTAAACGCTAGCAAGTGGCCATCTAAGATGCATCAATTGGTCTCAACCCACCTGGATCAAAGGAGAACAAAGCACACCAAAGACACAGGGTAATTATGAGCCCAAGAGACAGAAAGGGCCACATAAACCAGAGACTGAGACCAGAAGAACTAGATGGTGCCCGGCTACGACCGATGACTGCCCTGACAGGGAACACAACAGAGAACCCCTGAGGGAGCAGGAGAGCAGTGGGATGCAGACCTTAAATTCTTCAAAAAAAAAACCAGACTTAATGGTCTAAGACTAGAAGGACCCTGGGGGTCATGGTCCCCAGACCTTCTGTTAGCCCAAGACAGGATCCATTCCCGAAGCCAACTCTTCAGACAGGGATTAGACTGGACTATTTATAGGATAGAAAATGATACTGGTAAGGAGTGAGCTTCTTGGATCAAGTAGACATATGAGACTATGTGGGCAGCTCCTGTCTGGAGGGGAGGTGAGAGTGCAGAGGGGATCAGAAACTGGCTGAATGGACATGAAAATAGACGGTGGAGAGAAGGAGTGTGCTGTCTCATTAGGGGGAGAGCAACTAGGAGTATACAACAAGGTGTATATAAATTATTGTATGAGAGATTGACTTCATTTGTAAACTTTCACTTAAAGCACAATAAAAATTAAAAAAAAAAAACAAACATAGCCATCTCAGTGGGTGTGAAGTGATGGCCGACTGTGATTTTCATTTGCATTTCCCTGATAACTAATGACGTTGAGCATCTTTTCATGTGCTTGTTGGCCATATGTATTTCTTCTTTGGTGAAATGTCTATTCAAGTACTTTGCCCATTTTTTGATTGGGTCGTTTGTCTTTTTGTTGTTAAGTTGTAGAAGTTCTTTATAAATTTTGGATATTGCAGTGTGATGGATCCCTCAGATATGGCTTTCTAGCTATGATCTTGGAATTCCCATCAAATGATTGGGTGGGACTATGTAAATAAGGTGTTTGTGGCACACCTAGGGGATTGGACAGCTTTCTAATAATGCAAATAAGGTACATGGCACCCTTGTGGAGATTGTTGCTGTTGTCGTTAGGTGCCATCGAGTTGATTCTGACTCATAGTAAACCTATGTACAATAGAATGAAACAGTGCCCGGTCCTACGCCATCCTCACAATCATTGCTATGTTTGAGGCAATTTTTGCAGCCACTGTGTCAATCCATCTCATTGAGGGTCTTCTTCTTTTTCTCTGACCCTCCACTTTACCATACATAATGCCCTTCCCCAGAGACTGGTCCCTCCTGAAAGCATGTCCAAATTACGTGAGATGAAGGCTGTACTTCTTCCAAGACAGATTTATTCATTCTTCTGGTAGTCCATGGTATATTCAGTATTCTTTGCCAACACCATAATTCAAAGACATCAGTTCTTCTTCAGTCTTCCTTATTCACTGTCCAGCTTTTGCATGCATATGAGGCAATTGAAAACACCATGACTTGAGTCAGGTGCACCTTAGTCCTCAAAGGGACGTCCTTGCATTTTAACACTTTAAAGAGGTCATTTGCAGCAGATTTGCCCAATGCAATACATCATTTGATTTCTTGACTGTTGCTTCCACGGGCATTGATTGTGGATCCAAGTAGAATGAAATCCTTGACAACTTCAATATTTTCTCCATTTATCATGATGTTGCTTATTGGTCTAGTTGTAAGGATTTCTGTTTTTTTTTATGTTGAGGTGCAATTCATACCGAAGGCTGTAGTCTTTGATCTTCATCAGTAAGTGCTTCAAGTCCTCTTTGCTTTCAGCAAGCAAGGTTCTGTCTTCTGCATACAGCAGGTTGTTAATAAGTCTTCCTCCAATCCTAATGCTGCATTCTTCTTCATATAGTCCAGCTTCTCGGATTATTTGCTCAGCATACAGATTGAATAAGTATGGTGGAAGGACACAACTCTGAGGCACACCTTTCCTGATTTTAAACCAGACACTATCGCCCTGTTCTGTTCAAATGTCTGCCTCTTGGTCTATGTACAGGTTCTGCACAAACACAATTAAGTGTTCTAGAATTCCCATTCTTTGAAATATGGGGGTGAGATCATGTAAATAAGTTGTTTAGAACCCTAACAAGAGGGTTGGTCAGTTTTGTCATCCCAATAGGCTTAAAATGAGCCATCCCAGAAGCAGACAGGGAAACCTAACTACCACCAAGCAGAAGAGACTGGAGTGGAGTGCATCCTTTGGACCCGGGATCCCTGTGCCAAGATCCTTCTAAACCATGGAGACAGAGAGAGAGAACTATAACACTGGAGAACTGTAAAACGTGAGAAACGTCGCAGAGAAACTGCGGCACAAACAGGAGACTGGCAGGAAATGGCACAGTGAGCTTCCCAGTCCATGGGGCAAGAAAGCTGAGCACCTTTAGGCAAGAGACCTACTGGCAGAGTGGGGTGCCTCTGAGCCCTTGGTAGAGCTATGCGCACTGGCTCATGGAGTGAGAGAGCTGAGTACCTTCAGACCTAAAGCTCATTGGCAGAGTGGAGCACTCCCAAGAGGCCGGGCCAAGGGCCAAAGAGAGGCCTTCCTGTGGGCATGGCTAAGAAAATGCTGTCCTGATAGAAGAACTATATCCTGAGTCTTTTCTGATCCTGAATTGTAACCTGTTACTTCCCTAGTAAGCCCCATAACTGTGGGTATGGTCTGTGAGTTCTGTGTGGCCTTTGCAGTGAATTATCAAACCCGGCAAAGGAGTAGGGAGTACCATGGGGGGGCAGCCGGTATGAGAATTGGTAAAAAAGTTGGAGAGAGGAGATATGTCTGACCTCTGCCTCATAGGGATCAGCCTTGGGCTGTTGATCTTGATCCTCCTTCCCCTTGTGAAGTTGGAGGAGGTCAGGTGCCCCTACCATCGCACCAATTTTTATAAACATTAAATGCATATCAGATATATGGTTTCCAAAAATGTTTTCCCAATCTGTAGGTTGTCTCTTCACTTTGTTGATAAAGTCCTTTGACAAGTGAAAGGTTTTTATTTTGATGTGGTCCCATCTGTTTTGTCTTTTGCTGCTCATGCTTTCATTGTCATATCTAGGAACCCGTTGTTTTTCTCAGCTTTTTAAAAAACCTTGTCGGCGAGCTGCTATCGTCTATAGCAGCACCGTCCAAGAGAAATATAATGCGAGCCATACATGTAATTTTAAATTTTCTAGAGTTCATGTTAAAAAAGGAAAAAGAACCAGGTGAAGCTAATTTCAATAACATATTTTACTTAACCCATCTATCGGCATTTCATCATTTCAACATGCAATCAATATAAAATTATCAATACTTTACATTCTTTTTTTATACAAAGTCTTTGAAATCCAATGCTCATTTTACACTTACATCTCAGTTTGGACTAGCCACAATCAAGTGCTCAGTAGCCACATGTGGCTGTTTGCTGCCAGGCTAGACAGCCCAGGTTTAGAGAACAGAATTCACAGTCCTTGTGGAATAGAAGGCACTGACCAATTACACTAGACTTTAAGGTCCTTGAAGTCAAGGACCTTATCTTGTTTTTTCTAGCTCCGACACCCATCACAAGCCTACGCCCATCTGAAGTGCTTAATCAATGTTTGGTGGATGAATGAATCAATAATTAGGAAACCAAGACCCAGAAAGTTAAAGTGACTTGTCCAAAGACTCGTAACTGAAACTTGGTGTAAAAAATGGGGTGGTGGAAGTGTCTGACCTCCTCCAACCTCACCAGGGGGAAAGAAAATCATTATCAACATCAGCCAAAGGCTGATTGCTATGAGGCAGAGGTCAGATGTGCTTCCTCTCTCTGGCCTTTTTACCAGTTCCGACACCAGTCATTCCTCCTCCCACAGCGCTCTCTACCTCTCTGCTGGGTTCAATAATTGGTTGCAATAGCCACACAGAACTCATAGACACTACTCACAACTATAGGGCTTATTAGGGAAGTAGCAGGTTGCCATTCAGAATCAGAAATGACTCAGGATACAGCTTTTTGATCTGGATGACCACTTCTCAGCCATGCCTGCAGGCAGGCTTTTCTCTAAGGCCCTCTGTCCCTGGACCCCTTGGCTCCTCGGCCCCTCGGCTTGGCCTCCGCCCTGCTTGGGCAAGTGTTACAAATCTCTTTAGCTCTGCCAGTAACTACCCAGGGCACCCCACTTGGCCAGTAAGCCTTGGCCCAAAGGTGCTCAGCTCTTTTGCTTCATGAGTTGACAAGCCCAGCTCCACCAACAACTGCCCAGAGGCATCCCACTCCACCAGGAAGCCTCCTGCCGGAAGGCGCTCAGGTTTCTTGCTCCATGGGTTGGCACACTCACTGTAGCAGCCTTGCTCTGTGAGCCAAGAAGCCTGCGGCATCATCTTAAGCTGGCTTCCTGGTCCTGTTGCTGCTGGTTCTCTGCTATGTTTACCACTGCTTCTTGCTGTCTCACGCCATCTGCAGTGTTACAATTCCCTCTGTGTGTCTCCGGGTTCTAGGAGGTTCTCAGCGCAGGGATCCTGGGTCCAAAGAACACATTCCACCCCTACCTTTTCTTCTTAGTGGTAGTGGGTCCCCCTCTCTGCTCACTTCTCTCTCCTTTTGTCTCTTATAAGATAAAAGATGTGACTCAAGTAAGGCCATGACTTGAATCAGGGTAGTAAGGGTGGTAACTGGGGTAAGGGTGGTAACTTGAGCCATACTCTCTAGCAAGGCAGTGACTCAAGATATATCCCACCCTAATCCTTTTTTTTTTTTTAATCCTACCTCATTAATGTACAGACAACTCATTTTCAAATGGGGCCATGACCACAGCCATAGATGCTAGGATTTACAACACATCACTAAATGGAGGCTAATTACATCAGATCACAAAAATGGAAGATGACTACATCATTACATAATTGTCAGTGAAAATCATCAGACAGCCAAGTTGACACATAACCCTACTATCACAGGTTCCATATACTTTATTTGCATAGTCTCACACAATCATTGTGTGGGAGTCACAAAGACCATGGCTAGAAGGGCCATTTTATGTAATTCACAGCACCACAGGCCACCCCTTGGCTATTCTAGTCATTGGCCCTTTCATACATGAAGGATTAACTTCCCTTCCCAATCATTTTACCAGTCCAAAAGACTCATTAACAATTAGTCCTCCGGTAGGGAAACCCTGGTGGCATAGTGGTTAAGTACTACAGCTTCTAACCAAGAGGTCGGCAGTTTGAATTCGCCAGATGCTCCTTGGAAACTGTATGGGGCCATTCTACTCTGTCCTATAAGGTTGCTATGAGTCAGAATCGACTCAACAGCAGTGGGTTTGGTTTTTTTGTTTGTTTGTTTGTTTAGGGCAAGAGAGTCCTCAGGGTGAGGTTACTCAGGTACCAGCCATTCAGGTCTGCTACAGATGTCCATCTGATCTGATCAGGTTCTCCAAAAGTCATCTTGGCATCATCTTTTCTGCCTTCTGATAAAATTTAACTGAGAAAAGTTTATTCCCTTGCTCTGAGTCTCTCTCAAGGTGTCAGCATAATGCTAGATTTCTCCCTTTGCATAACCCGTTTATTCTTTCCTTTACCTTCAGCTAATATTTCTCCTTCCTTCCATTTGAAGTTATTTTTACCCAAAATTTCCACCTTGGGAAGGGACATCAGGTTCAGCTACTGTGCTAGTCCAGATTGCTGGTAGCAAGACCAGTCTAGCAAGTGCTCACCCTCAGTCCACTTCCATTCATGTTGAGTAGGGTTACACAGGTACAACATGAGGGGTATCTCGACCACTAGGCAATACGGCAGTATCCACTGTCAACCCCAATTTTGCCAGATGGGGGGAAGGTAAAATCCATCCTATCAGTTCCTTGGTAATTCTGGCATACAGGTTCAGGGTTATAGTTACAGCCTTTTGCTTAGGGATCACCCCTGCTTCCAGCACCCACAGCGGTACTTCTGGTCCTGGGACCAAAGCATTCGTCAGGAAAAAAGCAATTTTAGGTGATGTGGGGAAGAACTGTACAGTGGCACCAGTGTCCTCCCCCACCCCCTCTTCCCCAGGACCCCCAGAGAAGCATAGGAAAGTGTCCAGTGGTGATCCTCCCTTTGTCCCCCACATGTTGAGTGTGAGCACACACTCATGAAGGCGCATTTGCTGCCCTTCATGCCTTTATCTCCCCATTTTAGACAGCAGGTATTTCAACTGCCCATTCCAACTCTCTATCCAACCATTATTCTCAGAGTGGTACACAACATGGTATGTCCATCTAATATGATGTTTCTTGGCCCACTGCTGTACTCTGCGGGCTGTAAAGTGTGTTCCTTGGTCTGATGAAACGTAACTTGATGACCCAAATTGGTACAGTGTCTTTTGTTCTAATCCCTTTGGTGGGCCACAAGCACCTTAACTTCGTAGTCCCACCTAATCATTGTGGGGGAGTCACAAAGACTATGGCTAGAAGGGCCATATGAAGTAATTCACTGCACTGCATGTGGCATCCTGACTTACATCCAGGCTCTCAGCCCAGTGCTTATTTGGCCACTGGGCTCAGGGATATCAGAAAGCTTCTTGTGCAGGGTATGCACAGAGGATTTGCGCGAAGGATGGTTTGAGAGGACAATTGCTAAAATCCAGGTGGTTGGGCCACGATCCTACTATTTCTGTTGTGAATTCAGCTTCAGCTGCACCATATTTAACTGCCCTTGAATAATTACTAGGAAATGAGGGGGCTCAAATACGTAGGGTCATGGTGTAGGATAAGACACAGCTTTTGATCAGTGCTGACATTACAGAGATGAAGAGGGTGACTGTGCCCTGGGCAAAAATTCCTTCTGTGGCAATGTATCTGTTCCTGCTTGAAGGCTGGGTGAGTAGCATGGGAGTTTACTGACGGAGTGCCTGGGGTTCTGGAGGATCTGGTTCTATCAGTGGACCTGTTCCTGCCATGAACCTTATTTACATCTCAGTCTCAGGTTTTTCCTTTGTAAAATTAAGGGATTGGACTGACCTTGTCGTTGTTAACTGTCATTGAGTTGGCCTCCAACTCATGGTGACCCCATGCACAGTGGAACAAAACACTGCCTGGTCCTGTACCATCCCTGTGATTGGCTGTGTATCAGATTGTTGTGATCCATAGGGTTTTCACTGGCTGATTTTTGGAAGTAGATCAACAGGCCTTTCTTTCTGGTCCATCTTAGTCTGGAGGCTCCACTGAAACCTGTTAAGCATCATAGCCACATGCAAGCCTCCACTGACAAATGGGTGGTGGCTATACATGAGGTGTATAGGCCAGGATCAAACCGGGTCTCCTACATGAAAGGCAAAAATTCTACACTGAATTTGGATACTGTAAATACATGACTCAGGTACCACTACTCTCCCCGTTAGTACCCATGGTAGACACTACTGCTTTCTCTCCTACCTTGGAATCCTTGTTTAAACTGTGCCATCTAGCTGGCATTCTTCTGACTGAAACTTGTTTGTCATGAGACTCTTCTAGCTCTGACCTTCTCATTTCCCTGATCGAGACACATTCCTCTGGTCTTTGGGAGCCCTTTTACCAGGCTGTGGGAGAGTGACACCTCCAGTTCTCATCAGCTTTAATCAACAGCTAAACTCTTGGGACTTGTTCCTGCCAAAGGCCACCCAAGAGACTGAGGAGAGAAGAACAGGAGAGGAGGTGGTAGAAGGGAAGAAAATCTAGCTCCCACCAGGGCATGAGGGTACACAATTTTACTGTTAGTTGTGAGTCTATTGGGCTGGTTGCCTGAGCATCCACTGTGGATACACTTGCCCAAGGTGCTTTCTAGAAGAAATGCCACAAGAGCGTAACCTGACCTCCTGTCCTTGGGTAGCACGCAATTTAATGCAGGAGCCAGAGAGTATCAGTTCTCTTCCCACTAACTTGAGTAGATGAAGTAGGAACTCATTTACCTAGTTAGTGGCTATGTGGCCAAGTATCTAGAACAGTGCCTGGCACAAAGTAGTCTCTCAATAAATGTTTGAATGATAAATGAAAAATGAATATACATAAGCACAGACAAGGGAACAACTTAGCTGGGTGAGGTAGAGTTGAGCTCCCAGCCAGCATGGAACTCACTTTCACTGCTCCCTCTCTCCTCCCCTCAGATTTTTCCAAGCGAGACCATGTTACCTTAACTTAATGTCTAAAACACACACAATTATACACTCTCCCTCAAACCCAGACGCCACTTTCTGTGGTTTTGTGGTGTGTAACACATTCATTAAGATGTATTTTTGCCATTGTTGTTATTTTTTTAAGCAGATCTAGGCTGGGCTTAAGTGGGAACTCATTACCCAAAGAAGGGCATCAGCCTGGGGCTGCCTCAGGACATCCTAAAATCCTGGGGTGGAATTGTGTCTTCTGTGAAGCAGGGGTTCCAGGCCCAGTCCTTTGTTTCAGGGTTAGTAGCTGATCCATCTGTGGGAGACTGGCCCACAAAGGGTCAATCAGCTTCAGGGGAGGGGCCTGGCCAGATGTGGAAACTCCAAATGCATATTAATTATGAGTGAGAACAACATGTTTTTATTTCGCTGTTCTTACCCTGGAACTGAGGAAGGCTGCTGAGCCCACACACATTCTCTCTCCGTGTGTCTCTCTTCTCCCCTCTCTTTCCGTGTGCGTGTGTCTGTGCCGGACTGGCTCAGGCTCCCTGCCTGTGCTCCAACACAATACTGCTTGTACTTGGTCTTCTTCTGGGGAGTAGACACACCTCACTCAATCTAGAAGACATAGGCTGAGCACCTACTAGGTGCAAGGCCACTTTGGCAGCCTGGGTAACCCAGGAGGTAAAGCCAGCAGGCACTTAGGTCAGCAGCAAAGCCCCTGCCTTCTTGCCCCACTCCCAGCCCAAGGAGAAAAGTTCAGTTTTATTGCACTCATCCAGGATTTTGCTATCAGAATCTCTAGAAGGAAGCTATTTTGAGTTCAGCACACATGGACGGGCAGCATTTTTTCAGGGTTAGAACTGTTTTTGCTTGAATTTCATATGATGAAGGCCCTATCTTTCAGGGCTCAGGGCATCTAAAGGTCTCAGCCCAGCCCTATCCTAGTGGCAGGTCCTGGGCGAGTACAGGGATGAATCACACAAGGTCTCCAGGGCAAGGTCTGCTCAGCACAGTAACTACAGCCTCTGTAAACTCAGTTCTGTTGGTGAGAAGCCAGTAAAGAGGAACAAGGAAACCCTGTGGCCACATAGCCCAGGTCAGAAGCCACATGTCCGCGTTCCTCGGGACCAATGTGAATCGTGGTCAGGAACTAGAGTTGGGCACCCTAGAAGCATTCAGTTGAAACCAGAATCTGATGAGCTGGGAATCAGGTTCTGTTTCCAATTCTTCCAGGATCTTATGCCTGAGAGTCCTCTGCAAACCCAAACCCCACCTTCTGTGGTTTATGATCAACTCAGGGAATCCCTGGGTGGTGCAAACAGTTAAGCACTGAACTACTAGCCAAAATGTTGGCAGTTAGAACCCACTCAGATGTGCCTCAGAAGACAGGCTTCGCGACCTGCTTCTGAAATGCCACAGCCTTGAAAACCCTATGGAGCATGGTTATACTTTGCACACATGGGGTCACCATGAGTCAGAATCAACTCATGGCAACTAACAATAACATGATTGAGTCATCCTTGCGACCTCGAGCACGTCATAGAGCTTCTCTGAGAGCGAGATCCTCACCTATAAAATGGAGTAATAAACACACCTGCAATGATGGTAGGCCAATATAAGCAGCTGTTATCATCATCTCCCTTTCCCACCACTCACCTAACCACCTGTCTCCTCCACAATAATAACAACACCTGTAACCTACCAGCCAGTGAGTGAAGTTACACATATCCTCATTTACATAATATCTCCTTAAATCCCTCCCCTAATCTCAGAGCTGTCAAGCCAAAGATTCAATTCCAGAAGTTGAAGGCATTCAGTTAAATGTGAGAAGCAGGTGTTGCTATCAGGGCTTGTTTTTGTTGTTGTTAGTTGCATTCAAGTTGGCTTCAACTCATGGCAACCCCATGTACAACAGAAGGAAACATTGTCTGGTCCCATACCATGTTCATGATCCTTGGCATGCTGCAGTCCATTGTTGTGGCCACTGCGTATTTCAAGTGCCTTCCAACCTAGGGGGCTCATCTTCCAGCACTATATCGAACAACATTCTCTTGTGATCCATAGGGTTTTCACTGGATAGTTTTCAGAAGTAGATTTTCAGGCCTTTCTTCCTAGTCTGTCTCAGTCTGGAAGCTTTGCTGAAACCTGTCCACCATGGGTGACCCTGCTGGTATTTGAAATACTGATGGCATAGCTCCCTGCATCACGGCAACACGCAAGCCACTGTGTTAAGATAAACGGACAGGCGAGTGGTGGACAAAAGGCCTGAGTAGAGAGTAAAGTAGAGGTCCCCTCCTCCAAGGGTGTGCTTGCCTCTTTCCTCAAGAAGGCCAGTAAGAAGAGATTGGGCCAGCAGAAGAGTAGTCTCCGTTCCACCCTTGGAGATTACTCGCCCCCCTTCACCAGTCAGAGATGGGCTCTGTCTTTCCTCCAGGCGCAAAAGTAATCCCCAGGCTTGGGCTCGGGAGTGGAGTGCCAAGGAAAGTAGGCTTTGGGTTTTGCTGACCTGGGTTTAAAACTCCCTTTCCCCATTCATTCTACCAGGTTGAGAAACAGTTTAAATGTAAACGACTTTCCCATCTCTGGGCCAGGCTATCACAAATAACTTACACATGAGTAATGTGACCATGTTTGTGCAGGGTTTGTTTAGATAAGAAAAACAAGCCCAGGCCTCCTGGGAGGGGCTGTTCAGCACTGCAGAGCCAACCCCTTTCCTGGGCCTGCCCTGGAAGACCAGGCCTTCAGGCTGCGGGTTGGTGGACTTGACCAGTCAGCCTGCCACAGCGGAGGAAAGTGAAGGAAGGAGCAGAGGACGGGGACGGGGAAGCTGGGAGCTGGGCATGCGTGCAGCTCGGGCTCTCAGTCGTTATGTGACCTGAGTAAAACACATTAACACTCTGAGCTCTAATTTCCCCCCTCTGTGGGGGAATAATAACAATATTAGTAAAATCTACCCCACAGAGGAGTTATGAAGATTAAGAGAAACGATGTAAGAGAAATCACTTTGTAAACTGCAAAGGCCAATGCCTGTGTTAGCTATTAATAAATGTCTGGACTGAGCCTGTGTTTTCAGGCCACGCACATGAGTGGAATCAGGACAATGCCATGGTCTGAAGGTGTGGGGTCCAGGTCCGGAGTCTGCTGCCTACCAGTCGCGCGACCTCAAGTCTTCTCACCTCCCTGAGCCTCATTATGTCTTTCTGTGAAATGGGGATAGTCATTCCTTCACTTTGTAATTCTTTATTGGCTTGCTTGAACAGAAGGAAGGAGCCCTCATGGTGCAATGGTTAAGCGCTTGGCTACTAACTGGAAAGTCAGCAGTTTGAACCCACGAGCTGTTCCACAGGAGAAAGATATGGCAGTCTGGTTCCGTAAAGATTACAGCCTTGGAAATCCTATGAGGCAGTTCTACTCTATCCTGTAGGGTCACTAGGAGTCGGAGTCAATTGGACAGCAACGAGATTGAGGGGAGGATAGATAGGAAATTGGTTTGTGAACAGTAAAAGGTACAAATACGAAAGGGATATAGTGCCAAGCTATTCAAAAGGTTAGTCATTAATCCATCCATCCACGAATGCTTCATGAGCAGGCCAGCTGAGGATACAGAAATAAGACTCTAGCCAGGGAAAAGAGAGAGGACAATGACAGCAGGTGAAGAATTAACTAACAATCCAACGTAGCAGTGAGGCACAGACTGGCCTGCCTGAAGGGGGAATCACTCATCTCCTCCTGGCTGACACCATCCTAGTTTACCTGTAACACTTTGTGAGCAACGCCTTCACTCATTCCCTCATTTCCAAATCTTTTTTTTTTTTTTTTTTTAAAGCAGAATCCATTTCTCAAACCAAGAGTTTAACAGAACCCCAGGTCATAAAACATGAAAGCGAATCTGTCTGCCTGAAATGGGGGCCAGGGCCCAGAGCCAGGCCTTCCCCCACGCCCCCACGCCTGTTCCTCAGCAGCCCCTGAGGCTCCTCCTTGGAGTCCCGAGTTTCTACAGCTTTGAAAACACAGGTTTCTCTGGGAGGTCCATACCCAGGAGACATGTTCACACAAAGCGGCAAGTGCCTGCACGTTCATAGCATTGTTTGTAATGATGAAAATGGAAACAATCTAAAAGTCCATCAGCAAGAGGAAGATCGTGACATATTTATGCGGTGTAATTTACTCTAGTGCAAGGGAACGAACAAGAGCTACAGAGATCAAGATAAATCTCATAAGTAGAATATTGAGTGTAAAAAGTAGGTTGCAGAATATGTGTTACATATTATTTGTATAAAATCTAAAAATATACAAAACAATACTGTATATGCTTCCCGATGCATATACATATAGTTAGGGTACTGAAGGTTGCAAGGGAAATAGTAAAGCCTCTAGAAGGAATCGTAGGTGAATGTCTCCACGACCTTGGGGTGAGCAAAGATTTCTTAAACAGGACACAAAAAAACGCTAACCATAAAAGAAAAGATGGATAAATTGAATTTCATTACAATTAAGAGCTGTTCATGAAAAGAGACCATGAAGAGAGAAAAGAAACAAGGCAGTGAGTAGGAAAAGATATTTGCGATACATACATCCTGTTAAGGAACTTATCCAGACTATATAAAAGGCTCTTACAAAGCAATAAGAAAAAAGACAATTCAGTTAAAAAAAAAAAAAAAAATGGGCGAAACACCTGAACTTTATAAAAGAGGATATCCAAAGTACAATAAACATATAAAAAGGAGTTTGACATCAATAATCATCAGGAAAGTGCAAACTGAAACACAATGCCATACCATTACACAACCATTAGAACGGCTGAAATTTCAGACTGACGACATCAAGTATGACCAGTGATGTGGCTCAACCAGAGCTCCCATGTTTTGCTGGTGGGAATGTAAATTGGTGCAACCACTTCACAGCATCTACTACAGTTTGACAGCATCTACTACTGACTGTAAGTAAACATCTCCTAAAAATATTACTCCTAGGCATATACTCAACAGAAATGACTGATCAAGTCCACCAAGAGACATGCACAAGAATGTTCATATCTTCACACATTCGTAATATCCTCAAGCTGGAAATAACCTCAAATGTCCATAATCAGTTGAATGGATACAAAATAGTACATTCCTGCAATGGAATGCTACACAGCCTTGAAAAAGAATAAACTACGGCTACACACAGCAACAGGATGAATCTCATAGACAGGGACAGATTACCCAGCAAGCAGGGTATGCACAGGCTTACTTCTGCTTATTTACTAATCCGCAGTGCAAAATTTCACCTGTTTTTTCACCACAATGTGAAACTGTGCACTGCAGATTACTGAGTAAACACAAGTAAGCCCCTGCGTACCTTGCTTACTGGATAACCCACCCCTGCCTATAAACAAAATAAGCCAGATACAAAAGAGGTTATACTGTATGATTTCATTCACTGTTGTTGTTAGGTGTTGTTGAGGCAGTTCTGACTCATAGCGAACCTATGTACAACAGAACGAGACACTGCCAGGTCCTGCACCATCCTCACAATCATTTCTATGTTTGAGGCCATTGTTGCAGCCACAGTGTCAGACCATCTCATTGACAGTCTTCCTCTTTTTCGATAACCCTCTGCTTTACCAGGCATGATGTCTGTCGTGGATTGAATTGTGTCCCCCCAAAATATCTGTCAACTTGGCTAGTTCATGACTTCCAAGATTGTAGGATTGTCTACCATTTTGTCATCTCATGTGATTTCCCTATGTGTTGTAAATCCTATCATTGTGACGTTAATGAGATGGATTAGTGGCAGTTATACTGATGAAATCTATAAGATTAGATAGTGCCTTAAGCCAATCTCTTCAGAGATACAAAAGAAAGAAGTCAGCAGAGAGACATGGGGACCTTATACTACCAAGAAAGCAGTGCTGGAAACAGAGTGTGTCCTTTGGACCTGAGGTTCCTGGGCTGAGATGCTCCTACACTAGGGGAAGACTAATGACAAGGACCTTCCTCCAGAGCTGACAGAGAAAGCCTTCCCCAGGAGCCGATGCCCTGAATTTGGACTTCTAGCCTACTAGACTGTGAGAGAATGAACTTCTCTTTCTAAAACCATCCATTTGTGGTATTTCTGTTACAGCAGCACTAGATGACTAAGGCAATGTCCTTCTCCCAGGACTTCTTCCTCCTGATAACATGTCCAAAGTACCTGAGACAAAGTCTCACCATCCTTGCTTCTAGGGAGCATTCTGGCTGTACTTTTTCCAAGACTGATTTGTTTGTTCGTCTGGCAGTCCATGGTATATTCAATATGCTTCACCAACACCATAATTCAAGGGCATCAATTCTTCTTTGGTCTTCCTTATTCACTATCCAGCTTTTGCATACATATGAGGCAATTAAAAATATCATGGCTTGGGACAGGTGCACTTCGGTCCTCAAAGTCACACCTTTGCTTTTTAACACTTTAAAGAGATCTTTTGCAGTAGATTTGCCCAATGCAATACATCGTTTGATTTCTTGACTGCTGCTTCCATGGATGTTGATTGTGGATCGAAGTAAAATGAAATCCTTGACAACTTCAATATTTTCTCCCCTTATCATGATGTTGCTTATCGGTCCACTTGTGAGGATTTCTGTTTTCTTTATGTTGAGATGTAATCCTTACTGAAGGTTGTAGTCTTTGATCTTCATCAATAAGTACTTCAAGTCCTCCTTGCTTTCAGCAAGCAAGGTTGTGTCATCTGCATATGGCAGATTATTGATGAGTCTTCCTCTAATCCTAATGCCATGTTCTTCTTCATATAGTCCAGCTCCTTGGATTAGACTCAACATATATATTGAATAAATATGGTGAAGTACAAAAGGAAATAAAAAGCCAGTAAAACTAATCTAGAGTGATAGCTAACCCAAGGGTTGGCAGTTCAAATCCTCCAGGTGCTCCTTGGAAACTCTATGGGGCAGTTCTACTCTGTCCTATAGGGTCGCTATGAGCCGGATTCAACTCAACGGCTCTGGGTTTGGTTTTTTTTTTTTTGGTTAGATAGAGGCCAGACTAGTGGTACTGGGGGTGGGGGATGATATTGACTGTGAAGGGGCATGAAGGAACCTTCTAGAGTTTTGGAAATGTTCCGTATCTTGATCTAAGTGGTGGTTACCTGTTGCTGTTGAGTCAATTCTGACTCAGAGATGTTATGGGACAAAGCAGAACTGTCCCCTAGGGCTTCCAGGACTATAATTTTTATGGAAGCAGGCTGCAATGGAATGGCTGGCGGGTTTGAACTGCCAACCTTTCGGTTAGTCCCTGAGTGCTTAACCACTGCACCACTAGGTCTCCTTAACTGGTGGTTACACAGGTGTATTCACTTGTTAAGTTTGTCAAGTTTTATGTTTAGGATTTGTGCACTTTACTTTTTGCCATGCATTTTTACAATGCAAAAAAATGTAATGAGAATGAAAATTACAAAATTCAGGATAATTAGGGTATTCAAAAGTGTTTGCTAGTGTGTCGGGGGGGGGAATCACCTTGGACAGGGAGGATCTAAAGCTTCATGGAAAATGTGGGCTTTTAATTCAACCTTAAATAACTCGCTACATATGGGGAGGAGGGTCATTTAGCTGCAGAGAGGAGAAAGCACAAGATGAGCTGAGGAGACAGAGAGAAAGAGGTTGTGGCTGGTGCAGAGGATTCAGGTCAGGTCAGGGCAGAGGAGAGAAGAACACCAGTAGTGTGGTGGAAGGAGGCTGAACTTGGGTCTCGGGTCTAGGTTCAATTCTAGCTCTACCACCAATTAGCTAGCTGTGTGACCTTGAGGATAGTCACTTAACCTCTCTGAATCTCAGTTTTCTCTTCTGTAAAATGGGGATTGATCTGATATAATGCATCTAAGCTGCCTGGTGTAGTGGCTGGCATTGTAGGAGGTAGTGCTCAAAACACATGAGTACCCCGTCATTATGACAACCACATTAGGGGGCTCTCCTAAAAAGATGCTACAATGGGGCCTTTGCTTCTTTATCTCCACTGACACCCCGAAGGCTTGGAATAATTCAATAGGTGCCAAGAACCCTCCTATCTTAAAGCAAAGGCCTGGGCCGTCTTTGTGGGACATGCTAAGAGACTGTGAAACCTTCTGCCAGCACCTCCAGGGTTGCAAGAATGGAAGTGAAAGAGGATAGTTGTGAGAAGTTCTTTGAAGAGAGTTCCAGATGTGTCATATGTTCCTGTACCTGCCCGGGGCCAGAGGAGGCACTTGAAGAGATCACCTGGAGAGCTTGGTATGTGGCTCCAGATTTTGGGGGACAGGTGACTGGTGTCCCACACATGCCTGAGAAACGTAAAGATAAGACTGGTTGGACAGATTGGAGCGAGGAGAGAGGGGAACACCACATTGTTGTCTCAACAAGGGCAGCCCAGTTGGGGTCTTCTAAACTGGATTCCCCTCAGAGGACACCTGGAAGGTGGAAGGGACCCCAGCAGAGTGGTGCTCAGCTGAAAGCCCAAGGCTGAGGGAGGTGGTAAGTAGCCACCCACTGGGAGAGAGACAGGCCCACAGCAAGGGAGCATCAAGCTGTCTCAATAGGAGGATAAGCACAATGGCAGGACACCACCACACGTTCAGGGGAGACCTTTCCTGCCCCTCACCTCTGCACCCCTGCGCTTGTCCTGCAGGAGGAGCAACAACCTGTGGAGAAGGCAGGGGTGGAATGAAGAAAACAAGTGGCAGCCATGCCATCTACCCGCCCCCCTCTCAAGTCTAAAGCAGGCCTGGGTTAGAGGAGAGAGAAAACTTTAACTGGATAAGAGCTTAGAATCTTGATGTTACACTAGGCTAGATTTCCTTTTACCTGGGGTGAGAGTCTCTGGGGGACTGAAAGGGCCTAGAAAAGCTGTAAAGTCCAGAGAGCAGGCTCAAAAAGACAGAAAAAAAAAAAGTGAAGTTGACTTCTGTTTGCATGCTGCTGAATCCGGCTGGCACCATAAAATGGCTACATTTGTGTAAAAGTGTCTGGCACACAGTAGGTACACCTACCATTTTCCCTAGGCCATGGGAGAAGCTGCTTCTCAGGCAGCCCTGGCCCTGCTCCAAGCCCAAGAGGTGCTTCCCACTCCCAGGAAGGCCTCATGTGAGGCCAGAGGCTGACAGGGAGAAAACGCCTCTGCAAAATGTTGCTTCAGCCTCCGGAATTTACACTTGCCCCACTGCCGTCTGCTGAACATTCCTGCCTGAAATTCCAGCTGAATGTATGAAACAACCGCTCTAGGAAGGCCCCTGGACTGGCAGGCCTCTCCCAACTTCCGAATTGCTGGCAGAAGCTATGACCTCACTTCCTTAGCCCACTCCAGCATGAGCCTCCTCAGCCTTCCTGAAAGCTCCGTGGAAAGGAGGGCAGCCGCTGGGCTCTGGGAGGGCCTGCTCAGGCCTGGGGGAGGTGGAAGGGGGGGGCGCTGAGCGAGGCCTGGATAGGCTGCGGCCATCTCTGACTTCCTGCCCATATACCCTTGTGCAGAGATAAACCTGCAGAGGAAATCTCCCATTCCGGAAGAGCTAGAGAACAGGGATGTTCTACTGGCTCAGCTTTCTGGATTAGTAAAAAGGAGGTTAGGAGCTGCCGTTTATGCAGTGCTTGCTGTATACCAGACCCTGTACCTTACATGTGCTCTTATGGACTCCTGAGAACAACCATGTGATATAGATATTCCTATTCCTATTTTACATATGAGAAGGAGGAGGTCTGAGGGGTTAAACGACTAGCAGATGGTGTGACTGTCTTCTTTCCACGGCATTACACTACTCTGGATATGGTAACGATCTCACATTAATATGTTCTTCAGCACTTGTAAACTCAGCAGTTTACAAAGTTTTTTTTTTTAAATTTGCTATATAATATATATATATATTTTATATATAATATAGAATGGGGTCCTATGGTGTTAAGAGAGGGGAAGTCCCTGGGAGGGGCAAATGGTTAAGTGCTCTACTACTAACTGAAAGATTGGCAGTTTGCACCACCCAGAGGGACCTCAGAAAAAAACCCTGGTGATCTGCTTCCGAGAGGTTACAACCTTGAAAACCCTATGGAGCACAATTCTACTCTGCAACACATGGGGTTGCCATGAGTGGGAACTGACTCACTGGCAACTGTTTGTTTGTTTTAGTGCTAAGAGACAAGGGCTGGAGTCAGCCTGCCTGAGTTCCACTGCTTATGAGCTGTGTGCCCATAGAAGGGTTATTTAACTTCTCTGATCCTCAGTTTCCTTATGTCAGGAATTATAATAATAATAGCGCCTTCTTCATAGTTCTGTGAAGATGACAAGTGATCGTGCTTGGAAAGCATTTCGTCAGAACTCAGCATGCTGTGTGTGCTTGGTAATCACTCCTTGTGATTAACCTTATCACAGCTTAGGGGACAGGGTTATGGTTACCCATTTTGGCAAATGATTAGGACTCCCAGGTTCAAAGATTAGATGGTATCCAAGGTCACACATGTGGTTATTGAAATGGCCCTAATCCCTGGCCTGCGTCTCCTGCAGTGTGCCAGCTCTCACAAGAGCCCCCACCCACTTCTGGAAGCCTCCCCTAGGTGTCTGAGCTTTTGCCAACATGCTCTCCCTTCACAGCACACGCATGGCGGAGGCACGAGCTGTGTGCAAAGCCGAGGAAGAATGTGTAGGTGGCCGGTGTTGCAGGCTACCAAAGAATGCCGGTTCTGTGTGCTTTGTACTCTGGGGAGCAGTTTGCAGGGGTGGGAAGAGGTGGCTGCTTGGAATAGACAGAAATTACAGAAGCCTCCCTGGACAAAAAGTTCTCCCTCACAGGGCCTTCCACTCCTGCTCCAAGCCATTCAAGGCTTCTCTGCCCTCAGGATAAAGTCCTTAACATAGATCCTGTTAGGTTAAAATTTCTCATAGCTCCTTCCCAATTTGATCCCTTTGGAGCATTGTATTCAGCTTCTATACCTCCCTCATCACTCTCCTGCCGCCCCCTAATCACGCTCATGGCACTCACTTTCACACTGCAAGCTCAGTTCTCCCGAGCTAGGCTGGGGACCCCTCTCTCACCTCAGGTGGAAACCATCTGGACGTTTGCGGCCTGGACTCTGGAAACAATAGCAAATCTACACACCAGCAGAGGAACCCAGCTCGCTCTGAGTAAAAATAACCCATCAAGTCAATTACAGCGACAGAACCAATTAGGATGACCGGCAGGGAGTAAATATGCAGTGTTTAACTTAATCATCTTTCTGTTCCGTCGGCCCACTGGCAGGGCTGCCTGACGAAGGCAAACAACTATTACATAAACTGATATTTTTATTCCTTGCCCCTTCTCTTCAGAAAGAGAAGTGGGAAAAAAGGAGGAAAAGAAAGAAGACTGTCTCTGGACTTACGCAGATAATGGGAAAAAGTCTAGAATCTTCTACCGTTAATAAAGAAATGAAAAACTTCTCACTTGCTTTGTGACCTTAAGAAAGTCACTTCTCTTCTGTGATTCTCCAGCTAGGAAGGGTTGGATTTGGACTTGGTAAGCAACAAAGGGCCATCCTTTCAAATTCCGACTTGAAAATTCTTGAGGGCCAGGATGAGGTCTTACTCATCTGTGTTACCCAATCACTCCTGGTACAGTATCTGTATACTCAGGTGCTCAATAAATAAATGCTTGCTAAACTGACTGATTTTACTCTTCATTTCGACACCTCCTATGGCTAGGACATTTGCTAGGCACTGGGAGTTAGACAAGGAGCCCTGGTAGCGCAGTGGTTAAGTGCTTGGCTGCTAACCCAAAGGTCAGTGGTTCAAACCCACCAGTCACTTCACAGGAGGAAGGTGTGGAAGTCTGCTTCTGAAAAGATTACAGCCTTAGAAACCCTGTGTGGCAGTTCTAGTCTGTCTTATAGGGTCATTATGAGTCAGAATCTACTTGACGGCAACAGGGTTTTTTTGTTTGTTTGGGAGGCAGATATCCAAGTGGTAAAGAGAAGACTGTCCTCCATTTGAGGGAGGCTAGATATGCCTCTGAGAAATGCCAGAGTCTTGGGTGGCATGGGCTAGATGAGTGCCATATGTGGGAAATGCTCAGAGAAGAAGGACATTTCTAACCCTAGGGTGGTCATGGAGAACTTCCTGGAGGAAGTGAAATTTGGGTTGGGCCTTGAAGGATGCTCAGAATTTTGATAGGTCATTAAGGTGAAAGATACTCTAGGGGTATCCGTAGGAATGGCCTATACAGAAGTGGGGAGGGAGAAAGGCCAGCAATGAGTGGTTTGTATTGGGAAGCAAAGGAAAATAAAGCTGGAAAGGTATCTTGGAACCAGACTCTAAAAGCTTTGGAGGCCAGACTGAGGAGAGTGGGTCAATGGGAGAGGGAGAAGGTGAAATGAAGCCTCTAAGAGCAGTAGTGAACTCACCATTTGGAATAGTTAGAGATGAACTCTGATATCAGCCCTGGGGAACAGCCTAGAGGTCTAGGGTTGTGAGGAGGGGGCAGAGGGTTGTCATTAATTGCAGAGGCCACAGTCTTTCCACTGTGCATATCATATCAAGGTCCTAAATTCCCTTACTTTGTCCAAGTGTACACTCCCAGCTTTTCAAAACTAGAGGAAATTTAGAGGTCAGTTATTATAGCAGACACTTTCAGTGCCCCACTGTAGTCCCCTCACCACTCACCTCCACACTGAAGGCTGCTCACTTGCACTACCTTTGAGCACAGCTGGCCAGCATGGGGCAAAGCCCAAAGTGTACAGAGTTAGTGGCCCTGGAAGCAGCCATCATTGATGAAGGATGCATCCTCCGCTTCGTCACCCCTTGGACAGGCTAGCTCTAAGGTTAGCTGTACACTGTCTTGTTCCCCAGGTAGACTGAGTGCCACCTGCCCATGGTGATGACCTGTTCAACAACATACTGTGTATCGGCTTCCTTCTTTCTCTGCCTCACTTCCATGCTCCTTGACCTGGATTTCCAGGGATCACCTCCCAAACAAACTACTTACACTTGACTCCTTGACTCAAAGTCACTTTCTAGAGGAACCCAAATCAAGATATTTAATGAACTCTCTCACTTTATAGTTGGAAAAACTGAGGCCCGGAGAAAGGAAGGTAATTGGATCATGGTCACCACACAACTGGCTGTGTCAGAGCCTGGGACTATAGGCCCCCATCCAGGGTTTATCCACTAGACCAGATGTGTCTCAGATTAGTGCTTCCTCCTGGCTCCTCCCCCAACTGAGGCTCTGCAAAATCAGAAGTCAGCAGCAGAAACGGTTCTTCCTCCACTCCTATTTGAACAGAAAGCAAGAGGCCTTAGCAAGGGGGAAGCCGCGAGGGTCTGACGCTCCCAGATGTGGCTGTCATTATCAGGGAAAGTGTGGTTTTGTCTCTGTGGTAACCTGGGCAGCTGCCCCATTTATCTGATTTCGGCAAAGCAGCCGCATCCTTTGCTTCCAACTGCTGAGGCTTAAATGGCAGGTTTGCAAAGTAAAGTTTTTAGTCCTTAAAAAGGAGGAGGAAGGTGTTTCTCCTCCCTCTTCCCAGAAATGGACATAAAGCTTGGGTTTTTTCATCTCAGCATTAAAGAAGAAGCGCGACATCCACAGAAACGACTTTGAGGGTGGGCTAGAACACATCCACGTAAAGGTGGCGACCAGAAAATGGCATTTAGATGGCTAGAGTGGTGTCCTCTTAAAAGCAAGCAAATACCTCTTATAAAGGGGGAGCTGTTTATTGTCAGTGAAAGGAATCCAAGGGGAATATCACTGAGGAACAAAGACATTTTCTGTCTCTTTAAATAACTCAAGGCAGCTTAACATCTTAGTCAACAGAGGGAACAAAGATGTTGTGTGCTCAGGGAAAGGAAACTATTTTTCTCTTGAAAAGAAAGCAGATGTTATCACCTAGCCCTGGAGAAGTTTGAGGAACCCAAGCACAATTGGACACTTTGCCAGGTTCAGTAAACAGTGCTTTGATATACTAACAGCCCCTAATGAAGCTGGTCAATTAAATGAGCTAACCTTTAGGCTACTAATAAGATTGTTACGACAGCTTGCCTTTCTGTGTGTGTAGACCCCTGGAGCAAATCATTCTGTTCCTGCCTTACCGTGGAGAATTTATGAAGGGCTAATTGCAAATCCATCCATCCATCCATCCATCCATCCATCCATCCATCCATCCATCCATCCATCCATCCATCCACCCACCCACCTACCACGTTCGTTTTTACTATCTGGTTGGAGATATAAGATATACACAGATGATATATTAAGTTGGTCACACCTGTAATTATGCAGTGGTCATAAAGGTGGCCCAGAGCATCAGCGTTGAAGGTAGGGCAGGGAAGTATTACTGGTGGCTGGGGAAGGAAAAGGAAGATATGATTCAGATAGAGTATCTTTTTCTTTGACCCTCACATGGAGAATGTGAATAAATAGGTGGAGAGGACTTAGCAGCTTAGCTGGGGCAGAAAGCATATATGGTGTGGAGTTGGTGGAGATGAGGCCGGAAAGATAACTTAAGTCCCAATTTGGGAGGACCTGAAATGCCATTCTAAGAAGTCTAAGCTTTTTCCTAAAGGCAATAGGGAGCCACTGAATGTTCAGGATCATATTGGGAAGGAAAACTGAGCCCAAGATGTTTGCTTAACTACCCCAAATGGCAATAATTAACCTCCTTGAAATGCCGTTGATATGATGAGTCAATTATGAAGCCATTCAAACATGGCTAATTTTCTGGGGTGGGGAAAGGGGAAGAAGAGAGATAAGTTATTAAAGATTTCAAATTCCAAAGAGGAAGAGGAATCTCCTGATTGGATCAGACAATGAGGACACACCCTCCCTACTGGAAAGGAAGACCCAGCTGGGCCCAGTTCTGGAGCAACTATGGAATTACAGTGGCTCCCGTTTGAGCTGCTGGTTAAAATTCCACTGGATTTTCCATGATAAACCATCAGATACTTAACATTTTTATAGCTCAGCCACAAAACTTTTGCTTCAGGCTGGACCTCACTCAGCCTGTTACTTGCTTAATTAATTTCTCTGTCATCCCTCCACAATCAGAGGGAGTAAAACTTCAGCAAGGAGAAGAAAACAAGAGGTCCCTGCATTTCTGAATGATGTGGCTTTTTCCTCTTCTACTGCTCTGAGACCAGACTTTGGAAATGTGTGTTTCAGTCAATACTCTATTAAGCAGAAAGCTCAGGGAGTGGGGGATACAGGGGAATGAAATTTTCTGGGTAATGGAGGGTTCTGTTGATAAAACTCAATTTGTTTCAGCCCTCTTTGCGGCTGCTGGTTATTAAAAAAATGCCCGACTTCACTTTTTCTGCCCTCTGATTGTGATTCAATGGATCCTTGCTGAAGAGGGTTCTTGCGTGCCACAGAGAAGCACTGTGGTCCTCAATAACTGCAGGCCAGGACTGGAGAAGAGGATGGAAAAGGATCAGGACATGGGCCAGCCACTTCCACCCCACATGGCTCCAGGGCACCATGGGCACTGAGGACCCTGCTGCCACACCCCTCACTCACCCCTCCACCACCACCAACCCCCTCACACACACAGGCCAGAGCAGGAAGTAAGCTCAAAATCACAGCCTGATTTTTTTTTTTTCCTTGCCTAATCTTTACCTGACTTTCATGAGAACAGGACAGATGTTGGGGGAAATACTGTTAAATGGATTTGTCTCAAATGGCAACTTCCAGGGGTGGTCCCAGGGGTCTGGACACCCTAAGTCAAACAGTGTAGGAGCAAGAACACTGGCCTGTGAGCCAGAAGAGCCGATTTCTCATCAGGCTCTGTTATTCATGACCTGTGTGGCCTTGGGCGAGTGGATCTCCTCTCTGGACCTCATTATCTTCCTCTATGAGGGGAGGGTGCTGGCCTGCGCTCTGCAGGGTCCCTTCCACGCATCTAAAAAATTAGGATAATGACACCTTTCCTGCTCACCTCAAGGAGGTGTGAGGAGATCAAAATAAAAAATGATTAGATATTCTTGGTAGGTTGTAAAGTGCTCTGTAATTGGGAGGGGTAAGTCTCTATGAGAGGCTCCCCTCAGCAGTCAGGAATTTCTTGATGCAAACCAGGTGTTGGTATAATCAGATCTGAGATGGAAGGGGGCCTGGGGAGACACGTGGCTAGGGGGGAAGTAAGTGGGCAGCCTGGTCTCCAGAGATGCCTTTCAGGCAGGGCTTCCTAGGCCTCCCTCAGTCTCTGTACCCAGCAGGAAACCCTCCTCCCCTCCCTCTGCCCTGCTTATGCCTTGCTCTGTAGTGAGCGCCCCCTTCCTTCTGTGATTCTTTTTCCTGGGCTCTCAGGACCCCCTGGCAGGAAAGCAGACAGAGATCCCCACTCCTCTGCCCAGATGTTTGGTGATGGACCCGAAGTCCCCCAGCAGGCCCGAGCCCTGACTAGACCCTGGTCCATCCTTGGTACTGTGGGGAAAGCATGGGCTCAGAAAACAGGCTTCTTATCCCTGCTGGGCCAATGACTCACTTGCTAGCTGTGTGACCTTGAGCAAGCTATGTAACTTCTCTGAATCTTAGTTTCAGACAAATCTGGGAGGCCTTCTGTATGCTTCTCAGGAGGTTCCAGCTGAGCTGAGTACCCTCTTTTGTCCACTACAGTAACCTCAACAGCACACCCTTATACTGGACAATGCCTGACACTGGAGGGGTACTTACAAATACCAGACGCAGCTGAAGCATTATTTTCTAGATGGCTTCCATCTAGAACTCTGAGAACCTAGTCTCTGGCATCCGTCACCATGCAGACCCTATCTTTATAACTGGGGCCTCACTAAAGTCCATCCTGACTCCCACCCAGCTTGTTCTTCACTCCTCAAGGTTTTGACCTTGAGACTCATCTGTTCTCACCAGAGGGAGGGTAGATCCACAACTCTGGCATATCATCTCTCCTCAAAGATGCAGGGAAGTTTTCGGGAAGTAGGACTTAGAGGGAGTTTTACTTTGGCCAAGAGGGTTGTGGTTTAGTCCCTGGAGCCTGGGGTTTAACTGAACCTTAAGATGCATTTGGCATCTGTGTGAAATCTCTGCTGTGTCCCCAGCTGTAGGACAATGAGGGCCATTTATAACTTTGCAGATGGAATGAGAACATCTGGTTCAAATAACACACGCACACATCCCAACAGGAATACATTACAACAGAGATAGTCGCTCTCAAGCTGAATGTACTCTCCTGCCTCTCAATTCAGAGGCCATGGGAAACAATAAATAAGGCACATCCCTGTTCTGGAGGACCCACAGACATCATCTCATCTACACTCCTAGCCTTGAAGCTAGAGAATCTGAGATGGTGAGGAAATGGTTCATGTGAGCACATGTGCAAGGCTGTGTTGGGGCAGTAATCCCCATGGCCTAACTTCCAGGCTTCAGCGTTTCTCCAGGTCCTCAGGTTTGTACTTCTTTGCCCAGGGGTGAAAAAGCCACGAGGTCAGAGGGCTCAGCCTTTAAGATCCCCACTCAGCAGATGGCCTTTTATCATGTGCGGCAAGGCCATCAGTGCAGCCAATCCTGACGCTGCAGCCAAGGAGGGACCCCAGATTCAGGGAATCTTGGCGGTGAGGGTCTCCACGTTGAGCCAGGGCAGGGTCACAAACAGCAGGCCACCCAGGACCTGACGAGGGGCAGCAGGTACGAGCAACGCTGGGCTCACGTGTGGGCTCCCGCAGTGTGCGGGTGGGGCCCGGCGCTCCCGGTGCCCATGCCCAGGGTGCTCAGGTCGGATTCTTCCAGAGAAGGCCGGTCGGGAGGACCGGAAGGAGTCTGGGGTTGAGGGATGCGCGACGGTGGAAGCGGGGGAGCGAGGCCTGCAGACACGGGGGCAGAACAACGCCATGAGTCGAGTTCCGGGCATGTCTGCTGGAGAGGTGGTGGTCCGAGCCTCTTCCTCGAAGGCGCTCTTTCTCTATGGTGAACCGGCCATCCTTTCTTGATCTATTTCGTTCTTTCTTGATTTTTTTTTAGCTTTCTTTCATCCCAAGCGTCTCTCCATTAGTGTTCGGCAGCCCTTCAAGATCCCTGCATGGAATTTTCTCTGGGGAGGGGACGGAATGAAGGTGTGGAGAGCCCCCTTCACCGGACCTTTCTTCTTCTTGGAGAAGTCGGTGGTTTCTGCGGCCCTGAGGGAAAAGAAAATGTCCCTGTATCTTTACCCCATTCTCAGCCTTCTTTTTATTTTCTCTCTGTGTTTCCCCAAGACTGTCATCCCCACTATGACCCCATGGCTGGCTCCTTTAAAACCAAGCACCGGCCACCCCCCCCCCCCCCCCCGCAAAAAGTACAGAAAGGCCCAGGGAGAAAATCCATACGGGAGAATTCTGTCTTCCTGCACGCACCTCCCATCCCCTTTTTTCTAATTATAGGACTGAAGAACTGGAGGGATCTCAGAGTCGCCGGCCCCAGCCCCTTCATGTAACAGGCAAAATAGAACAGTGGTTAAGCATACAGCATTTAAGCAGATTGTGCCCTGGGACGGGTCTCTGCACCATACTTTCTAGACATGTAACCTCGGACAAGGTGTTTTATTCATATGAAAAACACCTACTGAAAATATACCATGTTCTAGGCAATGTCCTTGGCATTGGAGACACAACATTGAACAAAAACAAGACCCATGGGATGACAGAACTTACATTCTATTCTAAATGGAGAGATAGACAGTAAATACATATATTCATCCCAACCAAAAAACCAAACCCACTGCCGTCGAGTCAATTCTGGCTCATAAGGACCCTATAGGGCAGAGTAGAACTGCCCTGTAGAGTTTCCAAGGAGTGCCTGGTGGATTTGAACTGCTGACCTTTTGGTTAGCAGCCATAGCACTTAACCACTAGGCCACCAGGGTTTCCATATATTCATCAGGTGGTGATAAATGTTAAGATGAAGAATGTAGCACAGTAAAGAGAAAGTGTGGAAGGGGCTGCTATTTTAGTTAGTGTGATCAGGCCAGGGCTCTCTGACAAACTGACATTGAGCAGAGGCCTAAAGGAAGTGAGGGAATAGTTATCCAGGTGATAAGAGTATTCCAGGCACAGAAAGCGGCAAGTACAAAGGCTCTGAGGCAGGAGTTTGAGGAACAGTGGCTGGCACAGAGTGAGGAAGGACAGTGGTAGATGAGATCAGAGAGGAAGCGAGGGGTACAGATCACATGGGGCCTTGTAGGTCAGCGTAAGTGCTCTGGATTTTATTCTGAATAAGAAGGAAAGCCATTGGAGGGTCTTGAGCAGAGGGGTGACGTGATATGGCTTATATTTTAAAAATTAAGACCGTGAGGGGACAAGGATGCAATCAGGAAGTACGGTTAGAAGGCAATTGTAGTAATCTAGGTAACGGATGATGGTGGCTCCAACCAGGTAGTAGTAATGGAGGTGGAGTCTGAATATGCCTCCAATTGGATTGGATATGGAGTATGAGAGCTGTGTGGAACAGCCAAGGATGATACCTACATTTTTTACCTGGACAGCTAGGATGGTATTGCCATAACAGTAGTCCCCCCTTATCCACGGGATGGATATGTTCCAAGACCCTCCGTGGTTGTCTCAAACCCAGATAGTACCAAATCCTATATATACTATGTTTTGACCTATAGAGACCTATGATAGTTTAATTTATAAATTAGGCACAGCAAGACATTATAATAAAATAGAACAGCTATAACAATATACTGTTATGAAAGTTATGTGAATGTGGTCCCTGAGTGGGATGGAGTGGGAGGGTGTGAGATTTCATCACACTGCTAATTTAACATTTTCAAACCACGGTTGACCGCAGGTAACTGAAAGGGCGAAAGCAAAACCGTGGATGAGGTGGGACTACTGTAAGTGAGATGGAGAGGTCATGGGTGAGACAGGTTTGGGCAAGGTGTAGGCAGATCAGGAGTTCCATTTTGGATATGTTTAGTTTGTGGTGCCTATTGGACATCTAAGTGGGAATGTTCAGACAGCAGTTGGATATATGAGTTTGGAGTTCAGGCGAGAGGTCTGGTTGGGGAGAAAAATTTGGGAGCACTCAATATAGATGATTTAAACCCATGAGACAGGAACATGTGACCTAGGGAGTGAGAGTTGTCACTCTACCTCTCCTCTCTGAAATGAGGATGACAAGAGAGCCTTTCTCATGGGGCTGTTGTAGGGAGGGAATGGGGTGATGACTGTCGGGTGTTTATAGGCTTAGGTACCTGGTGCCTGATATTTGGCAATTATTAAAGATTATTATTACAGGGAGGCTCAGGAAAGAGGGTGACTGTGGGCCTTAGCAGAGACTTTGAGAAGGGGAGATTTCACATAGATTATTAATGGTAGAGCCTACCAATACCCAATTTAGAGTGGGATCGCTGTCTCTGTAGAGATCTGATTCCTAGGTTCCCCCTGCTCCTTTAATCCAGGCTGTTTTACTGATGAGTAAGCCATGTTTTTTTTTTTTTTTTTTTTTAAGCCATGTAGCCAACACACAGCTAGAAGGAGGTCTGGACATCCCATCCCTGAGAGGGCAAAATCCAGGCCCTGTTGCCTCATGGTCACCTTGCTCCAGCTATATTATGGTGGTTCCCTGGCTCTTGATTGCTGGGGGCTTTCTTTCTTCCTGCCTGACATGCTTTCATTGGACCTGGCCACAGATCTGATCTGCCTTCCACCACTGCATCATCCTATCTCTCCCCTCCCCTCGCCTCCCCTCGCTTCCCCTCCTCTCCCCTCCCCCCCTTTCCCTCCCCTTCTCTTCCCATCCAAAACTCATATATCCATTTGCTTTCTCAGTTCTGGAGGGATCAGAAAGCCAGAAAGAGATTTGACAGCCTCATTGTATCCCCATGAGGAATCTTTTTTTTCTGTTTAAATTGTGAGACCTGGAAAAGATCCCAGAGGCCATCTGGTCTACCTCTTCGGTTTTTATAGATAAACAAGTTGAGCCTCAAAAGAGGAAGTGACTCGCCCAAGATCACACTTGGGATTAAACATCAGGGTGCCTGTGGCTTAGTACATGCACTGTCCACAATGTCACAGCTGCTTTTGTGAAAGTAGGGAGAGCGGTGCTCAACTCAAACAGGAGTCTGACCTCTTTACCTTCCTGTTTGAAATTATTTATGAGTTCCTTATCACCTTAGGATAAAGTCCAAATTCCCTGAAGGATAGATAAGTCCCGCCTACCTTTACCAACTGCATCTCCTATCACCCTCAGGGATCCACTTATACCAAATCACTAAAAACAAAAATGCCTTTGAGTCAATTCCAACTCATAGTGACCCTATAGGACAGAGTAGAAGTGCCCTATAGGGTTTCCAAGGAGTGACTGGTGGATTCGAACTGTCTTGGAAGAAGTACAGCAAGAATGCTCCTTAGAGGCAAGGACGGCGAGACTTCATCTCACATACTTTGGACATGTTATCAGGAGAGACCAGTCCCTGGAGAAGGACATCATGCCTGGTAAAGTAGAGGGTCAGTGAAAGAGGAAGATCTTCAATGAGATGGGTTAACAGTGGCTGCAACAATGAGCTTAAGCATAAGAACGATTGTGAGGATGGTGCAGGACCAGGCAGTGTCTTGTTCTGTTGTACATAGGGTCACTATGAGTCGGAATCGACTTGACGGCACCTAACAGCAACAATGTAGGGTTTCCAAGGAGCGGCTGGTGAACTCGAACTGTAGAACTTTTGGTTAGCAGCCAAGCTCTTAACCGCTGCGCCACCAGGGCTCTACCAAATCACTAAAAAAATGTCCCTAAATAGACCCTAGTATCCCACACCTCCAGACTTTTGCACAGGCTGTTATGTCTGCCTAAATACCTTTTCCACTTTCAGCTCTTGCTAATCCTTCAAGTTTCAGCTTAGATGTCCCATTCTCCAAGAAATCTCACTAAAAACTTCTACTCGATCTGGACCAGGCACCCCTCCTCAGAGTCCCATAGCACCCTGCCACCACATGGCATTATGTTTGTCTATTTTTTAGCAATTGTACGTCTCCAGAGCTTGGTAAAGTTCATGGTTTGAAGAACAAGTGGAATGATGGGGTAGGTTACAAGTGATGAGATTTTAGGATTAAACCAGTAAAGAAAATGCCCCATCCCATGTCTAGTCCAATCCCCAGAGGAAACTTTGGAGCAACGGTTTTGGAATCAGGAAGGCCTGAACTCAAATCCCAGTTCAGCCAGTTCCTAGCTATGTGACCCACAATTCCTTACCTATAAAATGAGTTAATCGTACCTACTTCATGGGGTTGTTGTGAGGATTAGTTGAGGCCAATCCTGGAATAGACTAAAAAAAAAAAGCCCAGTAGAAGCTATTGCTTCCCTGGAGGAGGAATCACAGTGCTAGTTGTGCAGTGCAAATGTGGGAATGGAAACCCTGGTGACGTAGTGGTTAAGTACTACAGCTGCTAACCAAAGGGTTGGCAGTTCGAATCTGCCAGACCTCCTTGGAAACTCTAGGGGGCAGCTCTACTCTGTCCCATAGGGTCGCTATGAGTCGGAATCGACTCTGACGGCACTGGGTTTGGTTTGGTTTGGTTTTAATGTGGGAACACGTGACATAATGTGGAACTTGGTAAGTGCTCACCAGAATGCTGCCCAGAACACTCTTGGGGTTGGAAAGAGGGGATAGTGAGGGGGGAGGCCAGGCTTTGTTTGCAGAGGGTCAAAGTTGTGAGCATTTCCTCAGGAGGGCACCGAAATTACTTTCAAATATACAGTGTGAACAAACCAACAAAGCTTTGACAAGCAGGGCCTGGAGAAGCTGCTTTAGGAAGAGGTGAAGCTGACTTGCTAACACAGCCCCATTATAAAGCAACAGCTGCTTCCCCAGCTCTCTTCTGTCCTCTGTCTCTTTCCTCTCCTCCACTGCAGTCTCTCACTCTTTCCGCATTATACCCTGGCTCACCTCTTGGCCTTTGGCGCCGTTTGCTTCACCCTGTTATAGACCTGAGATACAATTAAGGCTTTGGCTTTTAGGGGAGAAGCTTTGTGACCATGAGAGGGAGGCCCCATGAGAGTCCCGTGTAGGATCTTCCCACATTACCCCTGTTGTCATGCCAGCCACCTGGTCAGATGCCTGCTGGGTGTACCTCTGGATCCAGACTCTAGTGTCCTCCTCACTCTAATGTGGCATCCCCTGGATGGAGCTCATCTTTAACACTGGCCATCTCTGCTGGCTGGGCTTTGGCCTTCTGCCTCCTCTGGGCAGTAGACCTGGGCCCAGACCCCATTTCACCATCGCTACTGCTATCTCGGAGCCCTGGTGGCATAGTGTTTAAGAGCTCAGCTGCTAAACAAAAAGGTTGGCAGTTCGAATCCACCAACTGCTCCTTGGAAACACTATGGGGCAGTTCTACTCTGTCCCATAGAGTTGCTATGAGTTGGAATCGGCTCAATGGCAATGAGTTTGGGTTTTTTTTTTTTTTTTTTTTTTTGGTTTACTCTTATCTCAGCACCAACAGCTTACAGGGACCCCTTTAACCTCGCCCTTGGCCTGAGGTAGGATAGACCCTACACTGCCAGTCTTCAGGGCTCAGTGCAGCCCCATCTCTTTTGTGAAGGCGTCTCTCTGCTCCTGAGTCCTTGCTGAACTCCCTTTGAACTCTTAAAGCCTTGCCCTTTTCTGTCATGAGTAGAATTTGCTCGCAATATCTTTTTTATTTTCTTTTTAATTTTATCGTGCTTCAGGTGAAAGTTTACAGCATGAATTAGTTTCTCATTCAAAAATTTATACACAAATTGTTTTGTGATATTGGTTTGCAATCCCCACAGTGTGTCAGCACCCTCCCCCATCCACCCTGGGTTTCCCATGTCCATTCGTCTAGTTTTCCTGTCCGTTCCTGCCTTGTCGTCTTTGCTTTTGGGCAGGTGTTGCTCATTTGGTCTCAAATACTTGACTGAACTAAGAAGCACATTCCTCATGTGTGTTATTGTTTTTTTCTATAGGCCTGTCTAATCTTTGCCTGAAAGGTGGACTTCGGGAGTGGCTTCACTGCTGAGCTGGCAGGGTGTCTGGGGGCCACAGTTTCAGGGATTCCTCCAGTTTCTGTCAGACCGGTAAGTCTGGTCTTTTTTTGTGAATTTGAATTTTGTTCTACATTTTTCTCTAGCTCTGTCTGGGACCCTCTATTGTGATCCTTGTCAGAGTGGTCAGTGGTGGTAGCAGGGAACCACCTAGTTCTTCTGGGCTCAGGCTGGTGGAGGCTGTGATTCATGTGGTCCATTAGTCCTTTGGACTAATATTTTCCTTGCTTTGTTTTGTTTTTTCCATTCTCTTTTGCTCTGGATGGAATGGGACCAATGCATGAATCTTAGATGGCTGACTGAAAGCTTTTAAGACCCCAGACACTTTACTCACCAGAGTAGGATGTAGAACATTTTCTTTATGAACTATGCTATGCCAATTGACTTAGATATCTCCTAGACCATAGTCCTCAGCACTCAGCCCCAGTAACTTAGTCCCTCAAGTTTGGATGTGTCTAAGAAGCTTCTATGACTTTGCCTTGGTCAAGTTGTGCTGACTTCCCCTATATTGTGTGTTGTCTTTCCCTTCACCAAAGTTAACACTTGTCTACTACCTAGCTAGTGATTTCCCTTCCCCACTCCTCCCCTTCCTCATAGCTGTCAAAGATTTTTTTTTTCTGTGTGTAAACTTTTTCTTGAGTTTTTGTAATAGTTGTCTCATACAATATTTGTCATTTTATGATTGACTTATTTCACTCAGCATAAGGCCCTCCAGATTCAACCATGTTGTGAGATATTTCATGGATTCATCATTGCTCTTTATTGTTGTGTAGTATTCCATTGTGTGTATGTACCATAATTTGTTTATCTATTCATCTGTTGATGGGCACTTAGGTGGTTTCCATCTTTTTGCTATTGTGAATAATGCTGCAACAAACATGGGTATGCATGTGCATATTCATGTAACAGTTCTTATTTCTCTAGGATATATTCCTAGGAGTGGGATTGCTAGATTCCATGGTACATCTATTCCTAGCTTTTTAAGGAGGCACCATATCATTTTCCATAGTGGTGGTACCATTTTACATTCCCACCAGCAATGCATAAGAGTTGCAATCTCCCTGAAACCTCTCCAACATTTGTAATTTTCTGTTTTTTTGATTAGTGCCAGTAATGTGGGGGTGAGATGGTATCTAATTGTAGTTTCCGTTTGTATTTCTCTGATGGCTAATGATCGCAAACATATCCTCATGTGTCTGTTAGCTGCCTGAATGTCTTCTTTGGTTTAGTGTCTGTTCATATCCTTTGCTTGCTTTTTTAATTGGATTATTTGTCATTTTGTTGTTGAGGTGTTGAAGTATTTTATAGATTAGACCATTGTTGGATATGTCATAGCCAAAAAATTTTTTCCAGTCTGTAGGTTCTCTTTTTACTTCTTTGGTGAAGTCTTTTGATGAGTATAAGCCTTTAACTTTTAGGAACTCCCGGTTATCTAGTTTATCTTCTGGTGTTTGTGTGTTGTTAGTTATGGTTTGTATTGTATTTATGCCATGTATTAGGGGCCCTAGCATTGTCCTTATTTTTTCTTCCATGATCTTTATTGTTTTAGGTTTTATATTTAGGTCTTTGATCTATTTTGAGTTAGTTTTGTGTATGGTGTGAGGTATGGATTCTGTTTCTTTTTTTTAATGGATGGACATCCAGTTTTGCCAGCACCATTTGTTAAAAAGACTGTCTTTCCCCGTTTAATGAACTTTGATCCTTTGTCAGAGATCAGCTGACCATGCACTCAATATCTCATTGTTGTTCGGTGCTGTCCAGTCAATTCTGATTCATAGTGACCCCATGTGACAGAGTAGAACTGGTCCATAGAGTTTTCTAGGCTGCAATCTTTACAGGAGCAGATCACAAGGTTTTTCTCCAGTGGAGCCACTGGGTGGCTTTGAACCACCAACCTTTCGGTTACCGATCAAGTGCTTAACCATTGCACCACCAGGGCTCCTTCTCAATATTGTAGTCCTTAATTATACGCTTTAAAAGTTAAACATTTTGCATAATGTTGGGAAAAAGAAAGCATTCTTTCTAATGACCAAATTTTGGCTCTGCTTTTAAGGGACTTAGGCAAATGACTTCACCTCTCTGGTCCTCAGTTTCTGTATCTGTAAAATGGGATAATAATAATTTTCTTACAGGGCTAATTGTAAGGATGAAATGGATTGTCACATCAAGTGCCTCATTTTGAACCTCCAGCTAATCAATGAGCAATAAGTGATGGTTGTTGTTATAAGTATTATTTAGGGAGGTTAAGCATGTGCATTCCAGCGTCAGAGCTTGCTTTAAATTGTGCTCTACCACTTACCAGCTTTGAGATCTTGGGCAAGTTTCTTAACCATTGTAAACCTCAGCTCCCTCATCTGTGAAATGGGACTAATAATCTCTATTTTTAAAAGCAAGGAAACTGAGGCACAGAAGATAAGGTGAGTTGTTCTGCGTTACACAGCTAGTCAGTGCTAACATGGAACGTGAGGTTCTAGAGACTGCTCACTTGACCACTACAACAGAGTAATGAGTGGCATACAGAGGTCTCTGTAATGGGGAGTGGAGAGGGAGGAGTCATCATTCCTGCTGGGCAGGGCGGGAGAAGGAGACAAGGAAAGCATTAAACAGAAGGTGAAATTGCTCTGGTCCTGGAAAGACCTAGTGTTTGGCTAAGTGGAAAATGAGGTCCAAAAGCAATCCCAGGTAGGAAGACTGGCGTGCGCAAACACAGGGAGACATGACTGTGCAAAACAAGTCTGAAAAAAATGTGAAGAGTCTAGAGCACCTGGGCTACAGATTATAAAGTGGAATGTATAGTAAGAGCAAAACGTAGATTGGCTGTTTGGACCTGGAGATTGGAGGGCACTTAACGGGGATAAAAATGATTAAACCAGAAAATCTGGACTTAAGGAAGATACTATACTGTAACACAAAACTTAGCTGAGCTTCTTGGTAGTCAAGGCTAAAAGGGAAACACACAAAGGAACAGAGCTTTCCTTGTTACAAAGCAGGTGAGAGCTTCTGCTCTGGAACCAGACTCCCGGGAGTTGAGTCCTGGCCCTGCCACTTACTGGTTATATTGCTTTGGTGTAATGGTTAAGGTCGTGTCAACTTGGCTAAGCCATGATTCTCAGTGGTTTGACAGCTATGTAATGATGTAGTCTGGCAGTTATGTAATGATGCAGTTTGGAAGTTACATAATGATGTAGCTGTCTTCCATTTTGTGATATAATGTAATCACCTCCATAGTGTGATCTGATATGATGAGCCAATCAGTTGTAAGGGGAGTTTCCTTGCGGGTATGGTCTACATCCAATAGGTACAGGCATTCTGGCAAAGCTCCCTGGCTGTTGCTTTCTCTGGATCCTGCATCTGGCTCATCATCACTTGACCTCCGGTTCTAGATACCTGAGCCAGCAGGCTGCTGTCTGCCCTCCCATCTTGGGTTCATCAGCCCCTGCGGCTACATGAGTGAGAAGCCTGCAGCCTGACGCCTGACCTACAGATTGAGACTTTTGCCAGCTTCTATAACCATGTGAGCTATTTCCTTGAGATAAATCTCTCTCTCTGTTGTCTTTCTCCCTTTCTCTATATATACATATGTGCGTATGTTTGTTTATATATACATGTGTCTATATATGTATATATACATCCATATATATATGCTTCACTAGTTTTACTTCCCTAGAGAACCCAGCCTGAGACATGAGACATTTGGGAAATTAGTTAACCTCCCTGTGATTCAGTGCCTCTACATGTAAATCAGAGGAAATAATAGTGCCTGCTTTGTAGGGGTTGTTGTGAGAATTAAATGAGGTAATACATATAAAACACTTAGAATAGAGCCTGGAACATAGTGAACTCCCAATGAATGTTAGATATTATTTTAATCAAAAAATTGTTTTTCCTGCCTGAATTCTAAGATAAATTTATCTTGAGGGTCTTTATGTCAAGAGCTCTGAGCAACATCAGAGATTGCTGTTGTTGTTAGCCGCCTTCAGGTCGCTTTTCTTCTTGTAGCAACCACACGTGACAAAGTAGAACTGCCCCATAGGGTTTCTTAGGCTGTAATCTTTATAGGACCAGATTGCCAGGTCTTTCTCCCACAGAGCTGTTGAGTGGGTTTGAACCACCAACTTTTCAGTTAGCAGCTGAGTGCTTAACCATTGGGCTGTTGTTCTTAATTAAAATGTGACCATAACCGTGGCTGCATTCTCTGACTCTGTGTCTTACCTCTCCCTGGAAAGCAGCTAAGGGCAAGCAAAGGGCTCTGAGAGTGAGTCGGCAGGGGCACTTTGCTCACATCTAGGCCTGGACCTTTGAACTGCTCGATGTGTGCCAGGAGAGCGCTGGGGAAAAGCTCAGAAAGGCAGGGGCTTCTCTCCCTTCCCTCTTGCCCTCTTTTTCCTGGTTAGGTCTTTTTCTCAGTCTGGCTTTCTGCCTGAGCTGGTTTGTTTCCTGAACTTTTCTCTCCTGCACATTTGTACTTTTTTGTCCTATGGTCCCTGTACGTGTCATGCCTCTTCTTCCACAGCCCTCCTGGCAAACTCCCACATGCGTTCTTCAGAGCTCACTTCAAGAATAACCATTCCTATCTGTGGCCTTCCCTGATGCTTCCAAGCTCTCCTCTGCTCCCAGAGAGCTCTGCCCCCCCATCTCTTCCCCGATGCATGGTGGTGATGATGGTGGTGAAGATGGTAATGATGATGAAAATGGCGCAAGCTTACCTGTATCAACCATTTCTTGTGCACCAGGGACTATGCTAAGTGCTTTACAAGCGTTATTTCAATGAATTTTTACAACAACCCTATGAGGAAGTTGCTATTTTTACCCTTATTTTATAGAAAAGGAAACTAAGGCATAGAATGGTTTAAGAACTTGCTGGAGCCATGCAGTGAGTGGAAGAGTTGCAGTTTGTACATAGGGGTCTGTTTTCAGAATTGGCACCCACATCAATTATGCCAGGCTGTTACGATGATTAATAACTGATAATGGATTCATCTCCTTTGTCCTTGCCTCCTCAGGGCCTGGCACCCAGTAGGCACTGAAGAAATACTTGCCACTGTTTCGTCTTTCAAGCATCATTTCAAAGGCCTCCTCTTCCCTCTTGGACCTTCAGGCTACCCAACAGTTTGAGAGTTCCTTTCTTTGAGTCCTCTTATGGCTCTGTGCTTCCCCAGTGGCACTTTTAGTCCTGTAGCATTTACATGCATGCGCACACACACACATACACACACTGAGATTTTCCAGGAGCAGCTGCCATGTCGTGAAGCCCTACTATGCACCACCTGGAGTGCTGGGGACTTACGTAGCTTATCTCATTTAACCTGCACGCAGTTTAATGATGTGGGCATTACTATCTCAACTTCACAGACAAGAAAACTGAGGTTCAGAGCTGGTAAGGGACCATGCTAAGGTTTGACTTCATCACTGTATCACTCTCTGGTTCCATAACGCATCCATTCTTCCCTCCATGCTTCCCTCATAGCATCTGCCATGTCCCTGTATCTCCCACTCCCAAATCCTTAGGATAGACCCGGGCACACAGTAGGCCTCCAACAGACGTTTGCTGAGTTGAAATTCACTGAATTAGGTTGTGGGCAGCCCTAGAAAAATATGCCACGACTCAGGCATTTCAAGTGAAATGCATAGTTTCCAAACCCAAGCATTGAGGAGCCTGCTATTTTTGGATGGCCTTGCACAAATGTTGTGTGGGCTTCCTTCTTGCTACTAAATGTCACTGCGTTAGTTTCCTGGTTTCATTCTCCTGCCTGGGCTGGGGAGGATTATGCAACCAGAGCCTAGGGATGAGTCATCGCTAGCTCAGCTGCCAAAGTGTCCACAATTGCCATGATATGGAGCAGTCTTCCTTTTTATCCAGGCTATTTGTGGGTGGTTTTGTTTAACTTTTACAGTCTTTCTTTCTTTCCTTCTATGTTTGGCTTCCCTTGCTCCCTTTTTCTTTTTCTTTGTAAAGATGGGTTAGGGGGTACTGAGGCCTTCCAAACTCTGGCCACTTCTGTCTTCAAGTGCAAGTCCACTCACCACAAAATCCACATGAAGATGAAAACCCTTCTGGTGATGGTTTTGTGAACAGTTGACCCACAAGGAAAGTGGCCAGTCTTTTCAGGGCAGATGAAGTGTTTCCCTCGATCCAGCCAGTCGCTGCCACCCCCCTTTGGCCTGCTGGGAAACAAGCAGAATTGGGCTTCTGTGCCCCAAACTATGGCTGTGCCCTAAATGTGCCTGTTTCCTGGATTTGTTGAGACAGAGCTGCCTGCTGACAGCAGGACCCACTGGCATTGGGTCGGGGCAGCTCTGGGCCAGCCCCCAGCCCTCACAGGATGAGCACGGCTGACCTGGCTGCAGGGCCTACAGCTGTGGGCCACACAGGAGGACCAGGCCCAACATCTGAGGGGACTCGCGGGTATGTGGTACCTTCTGTGTGCCAGGTCCAGGGCTGGGCAGCCCAGTAGGAAGGGTGACTTGATATCCAGCTGTGCTTCTTGCCTCGGGCTGATTGGTCTGTGAACTGGAGCAAGGTTGGATCTTCAGGTGAAACCGCTGGATCCACATGTGGGAGGTGGGAAAGGCTGGAAGAGCAGCTGGTGCTGGGACCTTCCCAGGTGAATAACAGCTACCAGCAATGCTTAACCCAGAGCAACGAAGCTCAAATGGAGGACTGTCGGGCACTGAGGACCTCAGTCAGGAGGAATAAGTGGGGACTTCTTAATAATCTGTAACCCTCGTCATACGCGCAATGCTTGGTGATTTCCAGAGCACTTTCCATGCGTGTTCTCAGATGATGCTGTAGGACACGTATCCAGCAGCTGTATTCAAGAAGAGCCAGCCCTGTGGGCCCCTTTCTTGCCCTAAAGCTCTGGCCCCCGCATTGTGGGCAGGAGAAGATGTCAGTACGTCTGGGAACTACACACAAGAGTGCTAACAACCCTAGATTAGGAGGGAGAGGAGCTGGTTTAGAGTCCTAGAAGCTCATGCTGTGTGCCTCTGGGCAACCCTCTTAACCTTTCTGAACCTCAGTTTCCCCACCTTTAAGATAAGGGTTAGCCAGCCCTGGTGGAACAGTGGTTAAGCGCTTGGCTGCTAACAGAAAGATCGGCAGTTTGAACTTACCAGCTGCTCCACGGGAAAAAGATATGGCTGTCTGCTTTTGTAAAGATTACAGCCTTGGACACTATGGGACAGTTCTACTCTGTCCTCTGTCCTATAGGGTTGCTATGCGTTGACAGCAATAGGTTTGGTGGTTTTTTTTGGAAGACGAAGGTAATAATACAACTGAGAGCATGTGCTAACGGTGCTTCATAAAACCCTTCAGTGGTGGGAAAACAACCCCCCCAATCTCCATCAGAGAAAAATCCAGGGTGCTTGCAGAGCTCTGTGAGCCCTACATGGTCTGCCCCATGCCCACGCCCTCCTCTTCAGACCTGATCTCCTACCCCAGCTCTGGTGCGCTCTGTCCCAGCCCTGGTCCCCCAGACGCACCAGACCCATTCCTGCCTTGGTGCTTTTCCCATGGTCATTCCCTCTGCCTGGAGCCCTCTTTCCCCAAGTATCTGCATGGCCCCCTTGCCCACCCCACCTCACAGGTCTTTGCTCAAATGTCAGCCTCTGAGTGAGGCCTTCGCAGAACTTTCTTAAATGGCAACACCTCTTCCCCAAATACCCTGTCCTCTGCCCTACTTTTTCTCTGAAGATCTTACCACCACCTGCCAGATTATATCTCTTATCTACTTGTTTGTCACCTGTCTCCTTGAATAGCAGCAGCATGAGAGCAGGACTCTTTCTGTTTTGCACTCAGCTGTGTCCCCAGTGCCCAGAATAGTATCAGGGGTACATGGTCGATGCTCAGTAAATACTCACCTAATGAATGAAGTAGTAAATGAACAAAAGGGTGCTTAGTACTGTTACCCTAGGGTTGACAGAGCCAGCCCAGTCCCAGCAGCCCAACCACATTTAGACCACGGTATTGGGTCTTCTAAACCATGATTTCCCAGGAAGAGCTGTAACTTCTTCCCCTCTACAGCTATTCTTCAACCCGAGTTCGATAAAGCAGAGCATCAGTTTATCATGTCATGGATGACTGTGACTTGAACATCATGCTAATGGCTTGCTCGTGAGAAAATGGGCACTTGGCCTGTCATCAGAATCAAACAGGGTGAGAGGAGCCTGTTCAAATACCCAATTTCCTAAAGAGAGGGACCATTAGTTTGGAAGAAACAGACCAGTCTTTTATGACCAGAGGTGGCAGACCCAGACACCCTCCCCTCTGTCTGTTGAAATGAGGAGTAGGCTTGGGGCAAGAACATGCACGCTCCTTAATCTTTAGCACCGAGGCCTTCAGAGAGAGCAGTCGGCAGGGAGGATGCCGGCTGGCCAGCCCCTCTAACCCAGAGTCCCAGGAGCAACTCCTCCAGGATCCTTTGTAAAGTGGATTGTTCCCTAAGTGAGAGTACATTTTAATGTCTTCCTTTTGAAGACAGACCTCTTTCCTTAAAAGGAAAGGTTAGCTATTTTTTCCCCTACCCCTTCTCCCACAGAAGTGTTGGCTTCCCTTGTATACAAATTCTAGAAATTTCAATATTCCACTTCTATCTCCCTGCCTCCCCTACCAACCCAACTACCTAAATAATTAAAGTCTGTTTTGTGAGGAGGGGTGGGGATGGATATATTCTGGTAACTAATACATTTAATGGCACTGCTTTTTTATATGTATAAAAATACGGTGTACATATATTCATAGTTCATAAATTTTAAAATGCTTCTCTCACAGCTCACAACCTCCCCACCACTGTTACCTTTAGTTGCTGGGTGTTTTGAAGGATCCCAGGTCCCTGGTACAGGTCAGATATAACTGGAAACTAGGAAAATAGAAACTTACTGCTTCCTAGTGCCTGCTAATGCCCTAGTTGGACAGAAAGCCAGCTGAGACCACTCTTCATTGATATTGGGGTGAGCTGAGGTCAGAATGGCAGCCAGGGAGTGGACAGGGAGCCCAAAGCAGGTCCTTAAGCAAACTCTGAGACGGAGCAGGCTGGGACATTGCTGCTGGGATGAGCAGGACCTGGCCATCTGTTTGGGGCAGATCTGGGATCAGAGTCCAGAGAGGCTGACAAGGAGCAAGCCCAGATAGCTGGCAGGTGAGCCACTGAAGCCAACCACATCGAAGGCCTGGGCAACTTGCCTCTGTAGGTCTCAGTAACACAGCCCAGTGACCTAGAATCAGCCAACAGGACAGCACAGGGGTGCACTGTGTGTTTGTCAGGGGCTGAGCCCCCATGGTGACATGGGCACTTCTTGATTCTGCCATATGTGATGGCCAGATGCAGCTGTGAATATCAGAATGGACTGGCATCCACATTGCCCTGAGAAGGATCACTGTTAAGGCCCATATCATCCCAGGAATAATAATAACAGCAACAATAATAATTTCTTGAGTGTGCTTATTATGTGCCAAGCACTGTTCCAAGTGCTTTACATAAATTATCTCATTTATTCTTTCTAGCAACCCTATGGGAGGAAACTGAGGCAGATGAAAGGTAAGTGAGTTGCCCCAGGTGGAGCTGAAATATGAAGCCAAGCAGTCTGACTGTATAGAAGGGTTTCTCAACCCAAAAACTATGGACACATTGGGACAGATAAGTCTTAGTTGTGGGGGCTTACTTGTGGACTGTGGATGTTTGGTGGCATCTCTGACCTTTACCTGCTAGATGCCAGTAGAACACCACCCTCCTGTCCCAAAAATATCTCTAGACATTGTCAAATATCTCCTGGTGGGGGCGGGGGGGGGGAATCACCCACTGTTCTCCAGCCAGTGTTTGTAATTGCTAAATCAGTGGCTTTTGAGTTGACCCTGACTCAATGACAGCATGGTGTCAGAGTAAAACTGCACTCTACAGGGTTTTTCAGTGGCTGTGACCTTTCAGATGTAGATCTCCAGGCCTTTCTTCTGAGGCATATCTGGGTAGGTTTGAACCACCAACCTTTTGGTTAGTAGCTGAGCACTTAACTGTTTGCACCACCCAGGGACTGCTTTTAACTGCTGAGCCGTACCTTACAGAGCTGAAAGAGATGGTGCCAGATGTGGCATCTGAGACATGTCCAGCAGGAAGACTCTAGGTGACTGCTCACACCAGGTCTCTCAGGGCATCTTCACAAGGGCCCCTGACTTTGCAGCTTTAAAAATCCCATTTATCAGGTCATCTGCAATCAATCAGACCCAGGGAACAAAATCCTCCCAGCTCAGCTTGCAAGCCAGTTCGATAAAGTCAATTGTTGCTTATTTCTAACAGGGGGAGGGGTGGAGGTGGATTATCTGGGTGGCTGGCTGGCCACATAGGCAATCCCTGAGACCAAAGTCTAGAGTAGCGGGGCATTGGGAGAGCCTGGTGAAGTAGTAGGTTTCTTTGTTGTGATCTGGCCCTGAGTCCTGGGCTGTTTCCTGGCTTTCTCTGTGGTCGCTACATTGGGGGTCCTTGCCTTTATCCTGTCTTGCTTTACATGTCATTGTGTAGCACTCTGGAGAGCAGGAACTCTGTGTCAGCCGTCTGGAATTCAGTATTGAAGGATGTGCCCCAAGCTGACAGAGCAGCGAGCATTCCAGCAAAGAGAAGTGCAAGGCTGGTGTGTGTGTGGGCAGGCACCTTGAATAAAGAGTCTGTGTGGCCCTTCCAGGGGTGACTGGAGGGCAGGGGGCAGGTGTGGGGCAGGGACTAGAAATAAGGAGAGAGAAGTCAGATCATAAAGGGCGTGAAAGAACCTCGGACTTTCTTCTGGAGACAATGGAGACCATCTTTGGAAAGACAGAGACTGGCACTCTGGGAGCTATGAGGGGGTGAGCAAAAGGAAGAGGGCCAAGGACGGAGAGACAAGGAGCCGCTAGAGGAAGGAGAAGCTGCAGGGATACCTGAGAAGGAGCAGCCAGAGAAGAAGGAGAAAAGCCAAAAGTGGACTGTACCTCCAAACCATCACAGGAGGCCCACAGTGTCTGCCTGAGGGTGGTGAAAGGACTGAAGAGGACTCGCTGTCATTGGCAACAAGAGACGCTCAGGATGATGGAGGGCAAACGTAGGTGGGTGTGGGGCCGAGGCCAAGTTTGCTGGAGGAGTGGGAAGCAAGTGAAGGCACCGCCTTGGGGAAGCTTGGCTGAAGGGGAGTGGGCTGGAGCTTGGGGGAAAGGCAGGCTCTTTCAAATTCCTGCCATTTTGACTATCAGAGAAACCGGAAGATGGGGAAAGCCCCAAGATGTTTTCCCCCACAAAGCTGCCAGAGATGGCTTCCTCCGGTGGTTAATTCCACTTCCTCTGCTACCCCGCCCCCATTTGTGTGCCTCTCCCCTCCTTGTGACCCGGTGCAGACCTCTCCTCCTCCTGGGGCGGCATTGCCTGTGCAGTGAAGGGGTGGCTCTAAGCAGGTGGAGAGTGGAAGAGGCCCTGGGATTGTCACTGTTGCTAGAGCTCAGCGTCCACAGCCCTCAGAGCTCTGACCTGCAGGGTCTGAGTGAACACTCAGTCCAAAACTTTCTCCCGTGAAGAAGCCCTGCTGGCACTCAGAAAACATTTTATGCCCCAGGGACCGGGGATCAGAGCGGGCCCTGGAGCAGCCTCCACAAGCCCAATGTTTCTCTAAAGCCTCATGTTTTCGCTAAAAATGCACGCAGTTTTGCTTTCTACTCTGTGTTGTACTTGTGTGCTTTGGGGTTTTTAAATTATATTCTAAGTGCCTTAACTTCATGTGGAACTGACACTCAAGGACAACATGCCAGCTTTGTCCAGTGGCACTTCACCTAGCAGGTGGAGCAGCAGAGTCTCACCCTTCTCCCTCACCCCTATTTTGCCGTTGAGGAGATCGAGACCCAGAGAGGGGAGGTCACATGCCTGAGGTCACACAGCAAGTGCACAAACTAGAATCTAGGTCCATCGACCCTTTATCCAGCACTCCTTCTACCCTGTCTTACAGCCAAGGAAACAAGGATGTCATGGCTTTATTTGGGGACCTCGTATTTCACATTTGATTCTGACATGAAATTCAGAGTGGGGAGCAGGGGCCTGAAAGCAGAAAATAAGTCATTTAATTTTCTGGGTTCTGATGCTATTAGCATTTGACACTATTATTAGACTAAGCAGCCACCCTTGTGGGAGGATTTGAAGGCTTCCATAAGGCCCTTCTACACCAGTCAATCTTCCTCACTCTGGTGTTAAAAGGCTTGAAACTAGTCTTTCAGTTAAGTGTTGCCCGCTCCCCTAGGTCATCTTTGCAGAGCCTTGTGTTCCTGGGACGAAAAGCACAACTGGATCCTGGCAGTGGAAGAGTGAGATGATCCCTTAGTAAAGAGGGAGGCAGAGGAGGGACTGATATTCCCAGACCTTCTGTTTTTGAGCTAGAGTCTTTGCCAGGTGCCTCATGCATGCCATCTCATTTCCTCCTCATTAGAGAATAGGAGCCCTGGTGGCACAGTGATTAAGTGCTCGGCTGCTAACCGAAAGTTTGGTGGTTCAAACCTACCTGCCGTTCCATGGGAGAAAGACGTGGCAGTCTGCTTCCATAAAGATTATAGCCTTGAAAACCCTATGGAGCAGTTCTATTCTGTCCTGTAGGGTCAGTATGAGTCAGAATCAACTTGATGGCAGCATGTTTTTTGCCTAGAAAAGTGATAGGCATCCTTGGGTGGTGCAAACGGTTAAGCGGTTGGCTACTAACCAAAAGGTGCTGGTTCAAATCCACCCAGAAGTGCCTCAGAAGAAAGGCCTGGCCACCTACTTCCAAGAGCTCACAGCTACTGAAAACCCTACAGAGTGCAGTCCTACTCTGAAACACATGGGCTCACCATGCATCATAATCAACTTATTAGCAACTGGTTAACAAAAAAAAAAAAAAACCCACTGCCATCAAGCCTGTACCAACTCATAGTGACCCTATAGGAAAGAGTAGAACTGTCCCATACAGTTTCCAAGGAGCACCTGGTGGATTCGAACTGCCAACCTTTAGGTTAACAGCTGTAGCTCTTAACCACACCACCACTAGGGTTTGCACAACTGGTTAGGGAGGTAATAATAACCACAAAAATTATGGCTGTTTTTTTTTTTGTTTTGTTTTTAATTTCCAGAGAATACACTATCTAATAGGTACTTTTTAATGCTTTAATACTCACTACTAGAAGGTATGGAAACCCTGGTGGTGTGGTGGTTAAGAACTATGGCTGCTAACCAAAAGGTTGGCAGTTTGAATCCACCAGCCGCTCCTTGGAAACCCAATGGATCAGTTCTACTCTGTCCCATAGGGTTGCTATGAGTTAGAATCGACTCGACAGCAATGGGTTTTTTGTTTGTTTACTAGAAGGTATGAGGTAGGGACTACTGTTATTACCATTTTACAGATGAGGAAATTAAGTTCCAGTGGGGTTAAGTGCCTAGCTCAAGTCACTCACCTAACAGTAAGTGGATGGACCAGAATTAGAAACCACTTTCCACCCACCTTTCCATCTGCCTTGAGGGTGAAAGTGCTTCTCCAGGGCTTTCCTCCTGTGCAGATGGACAGAGAGCAGACCTGGGGCATGAAGGGCATAACTGAAGAAGAGGAAGAAGAAGGAAAAGTCAGTTGGTGCCTGAAGCCCTGCACCTTCTCTCCTGTAGGCAGCCTTCCCCCCAGCGCATCTGCAGTTCTGGGGTTGGGCCTGAGTCGGGGCTGATGTCAGTGGGCTGGAAATTCCTCTGTCTCTCCATCAAGGCTTGGAGAACAAAAGCTCCCACATCACACCACAGGAAGAAACTTTCTGCTCAGCACCAAGCAAGCGAGCGTGCGAGCTGCTTGGGTTCCAACCACACAGCAATGAAGTCTTCGGTTGTGGGCAAGCGGCAGAAGGGCTCCCGAAGGCATGGAACAGCTGGGCAGAATGCTTGTTGTACTTTTCCCCTGTGGATGGTGGGGAAGGGCTGAGGCCTGGTCTTGTCAAACCCCTTTGCATCTCTGACCTCATCCATTCCTCACAAACGAATAGAGCCAGGCAGGCATCTCGATTTGTCCATATTCATTTGCCAGGTGAGGAAACTGAGCCCAGAAAATTGAATCAGTAGCTTAAAGATATTCAGCAAGTTAGTATTGGGGTGCAAGGACTTGAACCCAGTCCTTGATCCCTTCCTCAAATTATTAAGAGGAGCTGAGCTGATCCTTTGGATACTAAGCAAAGAGGGAAAGAAAGAATCCTCAAACAAAGCCTGTGTGAAGACACATTCTAAAGACCCCTGTCATGGATTGAATTTTGTGTCTCCAAAATATGTGTCAATTTGGCTAGGCCATGATTCTTAATATTGTGTGGTTGTCCTCTATTTTGTAATCTGATATAATTGTCCTTCATTTTGTGGTATTATGGAATTATCTTCCATTTTATGTGTTGTAAATCCTAAACCTCTATGTGTTAATGAGGCAGGATTAGTATGGGGTGTATCTTGAGTCACACCCTTACCTTATGCTAGAGTCATACCTTTTATCTTACTAGAGATAAAAGGAGAGAGAAATGAGCAGAGAAGAGAGGGACCGAACTACTACCAAGAAAGAAGAGCTGGGAGTGGAGTTTGTCTTTGCATCCAGGGCCTCTGCACTGAGAACCTCCTAGACCTGGAGGGAGATTGATGCCAAGACACATGGAGATCTCCAAGGAGCACCAGGCCCACAGATACTGAAAGGAGACAAGGACCTTCCCCCAGAGTTGAGAGAGAGAGGAAGCCTCCCCTAGAGTCCATTCCCTGAATTCAGACTTCTAGCCTCCTAAACTGTAAGAGAATAAATTTCTATTTGTAGGATTTCTGTTTTAGCACACAAGATAACTAAGACAACCCCCTTTTTCCAGCCACTGTCCTGCCCCCACAGGAGTGCTGAGGGCTGGCTGGGAGGATATTCACTCCTTCATTCAGCACATCAGGCTGGATGTCGAGCTGAGGGTGTGGTCTGGCCTGGGCGTCATGTGTGCCCAGTTAGTTTACTTAGATCAAACCAGCAAGGTGGAACCTGAGATCAAGGTAAAGGGAAAAGGTGACTGAGAAAATGGCCATAAAGGAGCTTTATAAGGTGCTGGATACACAAAAGGCGTTAATAACAATACTGTTCCCCATTCAGCCACACCTTTGGAGCACCAGCCATAGATGCGAACAGCGGCAGAGAGCTCTACCTCTGCCACTTTATATGGAATTTCAGTTCATCTTCACAACAGCCCTTTGCATCTGAGGCAAGGACACTGCTATCCAGAAGCATCCCTTTCTTTGGGACCTGGAGCTCTCCCCCACCCACACAGATGACTCCCCAAGGCCAGTTTTGCACTGCGTGGTCCCAGCCCATAGTCATAGGTGATTGGATTAGGAGAAGGCTCAGGACCCAAACTGGCCTAATCAGATTCTCTTTCTTGAGGATTTGGAATTTGGTTGAAGAACCTCATTCTTCACTGAGGAGGCTATGAGGTAATCCAGTCCTGTCAACTGAGGTTCGTGGGACTCATGTCTGGAAGGAGAGAGAGAGAGAGAAAGAATGCAGCAGGAAACCTAGGGCAGCAGAGGCCCTGCCTCCTCTGTACGTCAGAGAGAAGGCTGATGGCATTCCAGGCCGGATAGCAGGAGAGGCCTGGCCGCATTCCACCCTGGGGCCCCCAGGACCTGCCTACCTCCTTCTAATGCATTCTGTTTTTACTACAGCTGGCACGAGTTGGTTTCTGTCACTTATATCCGAGTAGTCCTAAGTAGACAGTGAGTTCTGCGATGGCTAGGACTAGGTCTTATCACCCATGTGTCCCTAAGACCTGGCACATAAAAAGTGCTTAGTAAATACTTGCTGAATTAATGAAAAGTGGAGGCTCAGAGATGTTGATTAACTGGGACCCAAGTCACAAAGTTACTGCTGGGATTTGAACTGTAACTACCAGTTTCAGACCATGTGCTTTTTCTAAGATATCATGACACCTTTTACAAATTATTATTATTATGATAGCAAACATAGGGGATCAGAGCTACAGTGAACTGAAAGATTAATAAATCTGACTTCCGCATTTTATAGATGAGAAATCTGGACCTAGGGAGCAGAAGCGGCAGAAGTCTCTTGATTCGCATGCAGCCGCCTACCCTAGGCTGACGTTTCATCACTACACATGTGCGATACGCCCGTGCTGGCTGTTGGAATACTGAAATACTCTTGTGTTGCTGTTGGTGTTAGTTGCCATTGAGTAAATTCCATCTCATGGCAAAGCCATGTGTGCAGAGTAGAACTGCTCCAGAGTAGAACTGACCGACAACCTTTCATCTAGTAGTTGAACGCTTAACTGTTTGTATCCAATACTCTCATACCAGTTGATAAATAGCAGCTACCCTGAGCCCCTAGTGCCCCTTCCTCCCTAGCGCCTTCCTTCAGGACCCCCTGGACCTCCCCTTATCCATAAGCAAAAGCAGAGGGATGAAGCCTAGTCCAGCATGGGTCTCCAGGCCCATTCTGATAGGTCGGTGCTGCTCTGCCTGTTAAACACTTTGACTGTCAGCCCTGCACCCACCTAGTGTGATTGAGTTCACCTTGTCTCTCCATTAAAGGGACCCTCCCCTCGGCTTCCCATGGCAGCTGAAATTCTGCTGTTAGGTGACATTTCATGTATCCATTCATTCTTTCCTTCCCCCAAATACTGAGTGCCAGGCTCTCAGTCCCTAGGGGTTCTTGCTCCCCACCAACTAAAATACAAAACCCCCCAGGGAATCTGTCTGAAGTCGGCCTGGCCCCCAAATTGTGGGGATGGCTTGGCAGCAGTGTGGGCTTACCCCTGGGCTGGCTAAGCACCTGCACAAGGCCAGCAGCAAACAGGCGGACCAAAAAAATCAGGGAGCAAGATAGGAAAAAGCAGTTGTATTTTCAGCATACGTATAAATTGTGTGCCACATCAGAACACCAACTTTTATTTACAGATCAGTGATGTTTTTATTTTGATTTACATATTTTAGCGGTAGATGACATCTTGAGCTTCAGAGCTTGGGGGCTCTAAAGATCTTAATCAGCCTGGGCTGGCAGCCAGCTGAGAACAAAGTCCATGACAACAGATATAAGATGGACACCTGGGGAGGACTGAAATTCTAGGAGAGAATCTAAAACATGCCAGACCCCACAGTAGGCACTTTATATGCAATACACCCTCCCCTCATTCACTGACATGGTTAGGTACCAAAGACCAGGTCGTTATGTGAAATCACTGTTATGCAAAAATGGAGAATGACCACATCAGATCACAAAATGGAGGATGACTACATCATTACATAACTGTCAAATTACATCATTACATAACTGCCAAACCACTGAAAATCATGGCCCAGCCAAGTTGATACATAGCTTTAACCATCACGGCCAGCATTACTCTCATTTCTCACCTCAGCATTCATTACAAAATAATCAGATAGTAGATTTTTCACTATTGTCGTAAATACAAAATGTCAGATAATGAGAGAGTTAATGAGAGAGTTGATAAGTGAGGAGGTGTATCTCATTACACTTCAGAACAAGACTAAGCAGTAGATTCGATTATTTTATTATTCCATTTTACAGATGGAATAAATTGATCGCTAAGTAATTTTCACAAAACCACATCATCAGTGGAACCGAGATTTGATAATTTTCTTTGAATAAATCTTATGACTTGATGTAAATTAATGCCCAAGTATTTAATGTCTGGCATTAAGTGAAGGCAACCTCCTTTCCCACTGTATTTTCTATCTGTGTAGCACTGGTACATGTGTCAAAATGGGAGCTCTTGGATCATGGGCAGCTGGAAGGGTCAAGGACTTGTCAACTGGTCACCACCTTAGAGTGTGACAGATGCCTGGAGAGCTGTAGGCACTGGGACCAAGGTTCTCAAGGGGTGGAGCTTGGGTAGACAGGTCCTTGGGCCTGTGGGAGTCCTCAAGAGGGGGTACCCATTGGAGAATTAGACCACATGTGTGGGCATGGCCTGTCACAGAGGGTTTATGCTGGGGTAGGGTGGTGGTTTTTTTTAGGGTGGTGGTGGCAGGAGGGCTATTTGACTCAGACCTCGAATTTAGACTTGGCACTATCTCAGATAAGATTATTTATAGTTCCAACTACATTTTTTAATGTGAGGAAGAAACAAGTCACCAACTTCATATGGAAGGGAAAGAAGCCCTAGATAAGTAAAGCATTACTGAAAAAGAAGAACAAAGTGGGAGGCCTCACTCTACCTGATTTTAGAACCTATTATACTGCCACAGTAGTCAAAACAGCCTGGTACTGGTACAACAACAGACACATAGACCAATGGAACAGAATTGAGAACTCAGATATAAATCCAACCACACACGAGCAGCTGATATTTGACAAAGGCCCAGTGTCAGTTAATTGGGGAAAAGATAGTCTTTTGAACAAATGGTGCTGGCATAACTGGGTATCCCTCTGCAAAAAAATGAAACAGGACCCATACCTCACACCATGCACAAAAACTAACTCCAAATGGATCAAAGATCTAAACATAAAGTCTAAAACGATAAAGATCATGGAAGAAAAAATAGGGACAACATTAGGAGCCCTAATACAAGGCATAAACAGAATACAAAACATTACTAAAAATGACGAAGAGAAACCAGGTAACTGGGAGCTCCTAAAAATCAAACACCTGTGCTCATCTAAGGACTTCACCAAAAGAGTAAAAAGACCACCTACAGACTGGGAAAAAATTTTCAGCTATGACACCTCCAACCAGCGCCTAATCTCTAAAATCTACATGACTCTGCTAAAACTCAAACACAAAAAGACAAACAACCCAATTAAAAATTGGGCAAAGGATATGAACAGGCACATCACTAAAGAAGACATTATTCAGGCAGCTAACAGATACATGAGGAAATGCTCTCGATCATTAGCCGTTAGAGAAATGCAAATTAAAACTACAATGAGATTCCATTTCTCTCCAACAAGGCTGGCATTAATCCAAAAAACACAAAATAACAAATGTTGGAGAGGCTGTGGAGAGATTGGAACACTAACACGCTGCTGGTAGGAATGTAAAATGGTACAACCACTTTGGAAATCGATTTGGTGCTTCCTTAAAAAGCTAGAAATAGAATTACCATAAGACCCAGCAATCCCACTCCTAGGAATATATCCTAGAGAAATAAGAGCCTTTACACGAACAGATATATGCACACCCATGTTTATTGCAGCACTGTTTACAATACCAAAAAGATGGAAGCAACCAAGGTGTCCCTCAATGGATGAATGGATAAATAATGTTATATTCACACAATGGAATACTATGCATCGATAAAGAACCGTGATGAATCTGTGAAACATCTCATAACGTGGAGGAACCTGGAAGGCATTATGCTGAGTGAAATTAGTCAGTTGCAAAAGGACAAATATTGTATAAGACCACTATTGTAAGATCTTGAGAAATAGTTTAAACTGAGAAGAACACATTCTTTTGTGGTTATGAGAGGGGGGAGGGAGGGAGGGTGGCAGAGGGTTATTACCTACTATAGGTGAAGGGAAGGACAACACTCAATACAGGGGAGGTCAGCACAACTGGACTAAACCAAAAGCAAAGAAGTTTCCAGAATAAACTGAATGCTTCAAAGGTCAGCAAAACAGGGGCAGGGGTTTGGGGACTATGGCTTCAGGGGACATCTAAGTCAATTGGCAAAATAAATTCTATTAAGAAAACATTCTGCATCCCACTTTGAAGTGTGGTGCCTGGGGTCTTAAATGCTAGCAAGCGGCCATCTAAGATGCATCAATTGGTCTCAACCCACCTGGATCAAAGGAGAATGAAGAACATCAAGCTCACAAGATAATTATGAGTCCAAGAGACAGAAAGGGCTACTAGAGACTACATCATCCTGAGACCAGAAGAACTAGATGGTGCCTAGCCACAACTGATGACTGTCCTGACAGGGAACACAACAGAGAACCCCTGAGGGAGCAGGAGAACAGCGGGTTGCAGACCCCAAATTCTCATAAAAAGACCAGACTTCATGGTCTGACTGAGACTAGAAGGATCCCGGCGGTCAGGGTCCCCAGACCTTCTGTTGGCCCAGGACAGGAACCATTCCCAAAGCCAACTCATCAGACATGTATTGGACTGGACAATGGGTTGGAGAGAGATGCTGATGAGGAGTGAGCTACTTGCACCATGTGGACACTTGAGACTATGCTGGCATCTCCTGTTTGGAGGGGAGATGGGAGGGTAAAGGGGGTTAGAAACTGGCAAAATGGTCACGAAAGGAGAGAACGGAAGGAGGGAGTGGGCTGACTCATTAGGGGGAGAGTAAATGGGAGTATGTAGTAAGGAGTATATAAGTTTATATGTGAGAGACTGACTTGATTTGTAAACTTTCCCTTAAAGCACAATAAAAATTATTTAAAAAAAAAAAGATTATAGTCAGTGGGTCCTTTTGAGAGGTCGTTGGCTAAGGTTATGACATTCTTGGAATGCCTGTTATACTTACCCAAAAAGCTTTCCGGCATTTCAAAGCTTGATTCAGGAGGAGGCAAGAGTTCATTCACAATGTCTGTTGCACTATATTCAAAACATATAAAACAAAGTTGGGATCATATTATAAGTAATTTTGTGACCTGCTTTATTTTGAATTAACCTCACATTATAAGCATAATAATTTCGTAGTACAGATCAGAACAACTCTAAAGTGCAATCTATTAAATATATGCTTCTTGTCTGTAGGTGGTGTGGTCCTGACCTCAACCAGCATTTTTTTTCAGTTTTACATCTTTGTAGTTTTCAGAACCTCACTCTGTACTACTTAGACATGAGTCTTTGACATCCCAGAAGTTGGTGAGGCTCCAGATGCCCAGCTCTTGGAGGGACTGTGTGGGCATCCTGGGTGACCCCTGACTCCGCCTCTCCCTCGCCCCCTACCCGTGGTACACCTGTGCTCCTTCATCTCTGGACACCTAGTGGCTGCTACGGGTGTCACTTCACACTGTAAGGAACTGGGAGAATGTCCCTTGGCTCTCCCATGTTGGCAAAGGAGAGTGGAACTCTCCAAACTTTGTGCTGGAGCAGAGCAAAGGCTGCTTTCACCTATACCCTGACGTGTCACAGCTCTGGTACTGTACCTACAGATGTCTCAAAGTAGAGGTCAAGGGTGATTGTGGCAAGACAGACAGCTATCACCTGGTCAAGACCAGGTCCCACAAGTCAGTATCATTCACTCATCGAGGGATCAGGCCTGTTGCTTTGCAGTCTCAGTTTTTATTGGATCTGAACAGCCATCTTTCTGTGGCAAATCCAGCAGGATGTCTCATGTCTCAACATGTCAGAAAAGAACTCACCATTTCTCCTTCATCTTCCAGGGCTGCTCTTCTCCTGTGTTCTTCCTCAGTGAACAATGCCACCATCTGTGCTCCTTCTTGCTCATCCCTCATACCCAATTATTTATTTGTCAAGGTCTATTGATTTTACTTCCTAAATATGTCAGACTCTGTCTTCCTCTCTACCTTAGCAACCACCCCCTTGGACTGAACTCTGCTCATTCAGTGTGAGCCTGGCCCTTGGCCACCTTTCCCCTCAGAGCCCAACCCTGCTCTAGTATCCCTTGTGTATCTCAGCTGAACCTTCCAGAAAGGTGACTGACACTTGCCTGAGATGAGAAATGCAAATCCAATTTTGGTGCAAAACGTCAAAATTGGGCTTTTGTATCAGCCATGTCAATTGTTGCCCCTGCCTTTAAGTCCCTTCTCGCTGGCCCACCTGCATCACCTGCTCAAAGGACAATGGTCTGTTAGGCGACACGACCCTGCCAGGTAGTTGGACCAGTGGTGGCTACTGGACTAAAAGCAGCGGTTGATTGCCTGGCCAGCAACACTTGACATGAATGTGAGCAAAGAAATATTGAGAGAATGATGGCACTGGGGTCGGGGGGTCGGGGGGAAGGTCAGGGATTGAAACTGAGAAGTCATGAAGCAGGGCTGGGGCTGGAGAAGCCACTATTAGGCCCAAGTGCAATGCAGAGAGTATGCATTAGAAGAAGAAGCTGGTAATCGCAGAGAAAAGGATGGAGCTAACGCACAGAGAGAGATCAGGGGAGCCACGGGAAAGAAGCTGTGCATCAGAAGTAGAATCCTTTAAGTGGAATACATTTAGCTTTAGGAAAAACTCTCCACATGGTCCTTATTTTCTTGTTTTGCTACAGACCAGTGAAGATCACAGTGGGACCTTTGGGGTCCACCAATCTGGCTCACATCAAACAAGCCCTCTTGCAGGCTGGGGACTGGAAGGAGGCGGCAGAGATCTTGCAAAACTAGGAAAACAGCCTCAGATCTTCCCTCTGGGGAATCCAGACAATAGCAACGGCAGCTTTTTTCCACTGACATATCACCACACGTGGTGAGGCACTGACGCTGCGCTTCAATATTTAGACTTTGGTACTGTGGAAGCCGGTGGTGTTTGTTATTCTGGTGGCGGGTGTTTGGAGAAGGTCATTGTCTCCCCCAGGATGCCTGGTGTTCACAAGTTGTTCCATTGTCATGCAGACCCACCAGCATGGATAACAGGGCTGGTTCAGCATGTGTTTTTTCTGATAAGGTCCCAGGAGGTTTGGGGGTGATCTGATTCCCTGAGGAAAGCTGGTTACCTGACTCTGGGGGTAGGGGTAGAGTGGGGACCAAGGACCAGGGCCAGCCCCCTAAAACTGTGGGCACAGCCATTTCAGTGTAGAGAGAAGGGGCCCACAAGCATGGACTCTTGAGTCAGACCCCTCTGGATTTGTAAACTGGCTGTACCACTTACTAGCTGTGTGACCTTGGGCAAGTCACTTAAGCTATCTGTGCCTAGGTTTCTTCATCTTTAAAATGGGAATAATAACAATATACTACAACAAGGTTTATCATGATTAAATGAAGAATATATTAGGTTGACTTATGTGAAATCATCATTTTTATAGGTCAAAAATGGTTCATCCGAATACAAGTGTGACTAGCACATAGTAATAAAAAAAATAGTGCTTAATAAATGCTAGCTAAAAGTGTAAAAATTATATTAATGCCTGGTGGCTTAGTGGTTAAGAGCTTGGCTGCTAACCAAAAGGTCAGCACTTCAAATCCACCAGTGGGTCCTTGGAAATCAGTTCTACTGTGTCCTCTAGAGTCACTATGATTTGCAACTGATTCGACAGCACCTAACAAGGGTAATGATAATTATTTCAGCCCTTTTCTGACAGTGAGTACCAGCTATTGTTGCCAGGCCTTGTCCTAACTGTTAGCAGAGTGGGGAGGTGGGGCCGATGCCCGTTCCTGTGTGGTAGGCACCAGGAGACTGTAGACTCCTTAGTGTCAGGGCCAGCACTACCACTAATGAGCTGCGTTGCTTCCTCTCTGTACTGGGTTGAATAGTGTCTCCCAAAATTCACGTCCACCTGGAACCCCACCATGTGAGGAAATGGGGACTTTGCATATGTAATTAGTTAAGATGAGTTCATACTGGATTAGAGTGGGCTCTAAATCCAACGGCTGATGCCCTCCTAAGAAGGACATGTGAAGACATAGATACACAGAGAAGAAAGCCGTATGACAACAGAAACAGAGATCGGAGTGATGCAGCTACAACCCAAGGAATGCCATGAGCCACCAGAAGCTAGGAAGAGGCAAGAGGGATTCTTCTCAAGAGCCTTCAGTGGGAGCCTGGCCCTGTTGACACCTTGATTTTAGACTTCCGGCCTCCAGAACCGTGAGAGAATAAGTTTTTGTTGCTGTAAGCCACCCAGTTTGTGGTAATTTGTGATGGCAGCCAGAGGAAATTAATATACCTTCCAAGCTTCTTCTCTGACAAAAATAAGGATACTAGACAGGCTCTCAAAAACCCTTTCTAGCTCTGATTCTAAGAGCTCAGACCGCAGCCACCTCACCATCTCTTTCCTTTTCACTTCTTGTCTCTCTGTCTGAGTTACTCATTTGCCGATTGCAAAACAAAAGCCCTAGGACCTAGTCTCACATTTGTCCCTGGGTCACCACTATATCTTGACCTCAATAGCCAGTGACAACAAATCAAGGCCATGGTTCCTCTTTTTCCCAAATCATAACAGCTTGGGTTCACATCCAGCTTTACTATAAGAAATCCAAGCTTTTTCACTTCCCCTTCCCAAATAATGACAATAACTATCACTTGTTTATCACAGTCTATGTATCAGTCATTTTTCTAAAGGCTTACACATGTTAAGCCACTTAACTTTTACAACAACTCTATGGAGTAAGTACCATGATCCCCAGTTTACTGATGAGGAAACTGAGGCACAAGTTATCTTGCCCAAGGTCACACAGTCAATAAGTGGCAGAACAAGGATGGGAAGCAGAGTTTGTGTTCTTGGCCACTAAACTCTATTCTCTTGGCAGTCCCTGGAAATGCTTACCTGTTCCTCACCTCCCTCTTGGTGTCACTTGCTACCTCAGCCAGCTGTCCGGCTCCAGAATCTTGTCCCACTTAGTGACTCATTTCTAGCAAGTCACATCCTTAACAATTTTAGAGCTATGGTCTGACTGACTAGTACTCTGAGGCAACACCTTTGATCTTTCTGAGGTGTTAAAAGATTTCACAGACATACTCTCCCTCAACTTAATCTTTAGACCACAATTACCTGAGAGAGCCCTGAATTTGAATTTTTCTCAGAAGCCTTGTTTTCTATCTGGAGCGGTGGGATATTCATAAACAGCAAGTCTTAGCTTTCTTTTTACTACAAGCAGAAAGAAGAAACCAGGCAGCACCTTCAAAACTGAAATAGAAATCTCTTTAACCCAATTATCTAGTTCATTAGGAACATTTTCTACCTTTCATATCCACATATCCACAGGCAACAGGGTTGCTAAATTTTCTCTAACTGCACATCAAGAATCTCCCTTCCTCCGGTTTCCAATATGTGACATGGTCCTCACTTCCCTTTAAGCCCTCCCCAGCAGTCTCCTCAATGTCCTTCCAACTCCTGCCAATTTTAGGTCTTGGTTACAGCAGCACCTCACTTCCAGATACCAAAATCTGCATTGATTATCTATTTCTTTGTAACAAATTCCCACAAAACTTAGTAGTTGAACAAACATTTATTATCTCATAAAGTTTCTGAGGGTAGGTATCTGGAGTAGTTTAGCTGGGTGGTTTTGGGCGGGATCTCCTATGAGGTTGGAGTCAAGTGCTTGGCCTAGGCTGCAGTCATGAAGTTTTGACTGAGGATGGAGGATCTACTTATAATATGGCATCTCTCAAGTGGCTGTTGGCTGAAGACTCAGTTCTTCGCTGGCTGTGATCAGAAGGCCTCAGTCCCTTGCCACATGGGCCTCTCCATAGGGCTGCTTCTTTGCATGGCAGCTGGCTTTTCCCAAAGCAAGTGATCCTAAAGAGAGTGGCCAAGACTGATGCCACAGGGTCTTTTCATGCTATAATCTCTGAGTTCACATACCATCACTTCTTCTTTATTGGTCATACAGGCCAATCCAGTTACACAAGGACATGAATGCTGGTAGATGAGGATCATTGGCATTCATCTTGGAGACTGGCTATTGCAATGGTGAAAGGCTGAATGCTTTCTCCTAAGACCTGAGACAAGACAAGGATGTATACTCCCACCACTTCTATTCAGCGTTGTGATGGAAGTTCTAGTCAGTGCCATGAGGCAAGAAAAAGAAATAAAATGCATATGGATTGGAAAGGAAGAAACAAAACTCTCTTAATTTGCAGGTAACACAATCACGCAGGTTGAAAAGTTTAAGGAGTCTACAGAAAAGCTACTAGAATGGATAAGTGAATTCAGGATTTTCTCAGGATACAAGATTAGTATTTTTAAAAAGCAGTTGTATTTTCATATACTATCAACAAACAATTAGAAACTGAAATTCTAAAAAACCAAAGTGTCGTTTCATGTATGGTAGCCATGTATTTGCAGCTGAATAGTTTTCTCGACCTGCTCTCCCCCCAGTAGAATTTGAGGGGTTCAAAGGGTTTCCTTTCGTTTTGTACTGTTTTGGTCCCTTTCAGCCTAAGCTGATAGTATTTTTTCTGATGTAATTCTTTTAAATCACTACTTGGTGGAAAAGAACATCATGGTTGGGAAAGTGAAGGGCTGGCAAAGGCGAGGGAGGCCCTTGATGAGATGCATTGACACAGTGGCCAAAATGGTGAACTCAAACATAGCAACCATGAAGATGGCATAGGCCAGGCCACATTTTGTTCCGTTATACATAAGGTCCCTAGGAGTTGGAGCTGACTCAATAGGAACTCACAAAAACAGTTCTTTTAAAAACTTTGTGGGTTGTCAAAAATATTGAATACTTGGGGGACAAATTTGACAAAAGACGGTTAAGACCTGTATGCTGAAAACTACAAAACGTTACTGAGAGAAATGAAAGACGATCTAAATCAATGGAGAGATATGCTTCCTCATGGATCAGAAAATTCACAATTATTAAGATGTCAATTCTTCCCAAGTTGACCAATGGATTCAATGCTATTCCAATCAAAACCCTGGCACAAAAGGATAAGAAGATGCCCCCCAAAAAAATTTTTTGGTAGAAAATGATAAGAGGATTCTAAAATTTATATTTTTATATATTAAAGCAAAGGACCTAGAATAGCCGAAACAATTTTGTAGAAAGAGAAGGTTGTTGTAATTATGCTACCTGATTTCCAAACTTATAAAGCTACGCTAATAAAGACAGTGTGGTATTTGGAGTCAAGACAGGCAAATAAATTAATAGAATAGAATTGAGTCCAGAAATAGACCCACACATATATGGCCATCTGATTTTTTAACAGCTTTATTGAGGCATAGAGAGCCCTGGTGGCACAGTGGTTAAAGCTCTCGGCTGCTAAATGAAAGGTTGGTGGTTTGAACCCACCAGCTGCTCCGTGGGAGAAAGTTGGGGCTTCCATAAAGATTACAGCCTTAGAAACCCTATAGGGCAGCTCTACTGTGTCCTAAAGGGTTGCTGTGAGTCAGTATCGAGTCGACAGCAGCAGATATTGAGATATAATTTCCATGTTATAAAATTCACCTATTTAGAGTGCATAATTCAATGTTTTTTAGTATATTCATAGGGTTGTGCAACCATCACCACAATCAATTTTAGAACATTTACATCTCCCCTAAAAGAAACCCGTATCCATTAGCTGTCACTCCCTATTCCCCTCCACTGCCACTCCAGCCCCAGCCCCAAGCAACTGCTCATTCACCTTCTGTCTCCATATATTTGCTGATTCTGAACATCTGATCTCAATGGAATGTGGTCTTTTGTGTCTGACCTCTTTCACTCAGCATAACTTTTCCAGGGTCCATCCATGTTGCATAGCATGTCTCACAGCTATTCCTATTTATTACTGAACAATGCTCCATTGTATGTGTATCCCACGTTTTGTTGAGTTGATGGACAGTTGGGTTGTTTCCACTTTTTGGCTGTTATGAATCATGCTGCTAGGAATACCTATGTAGAAGCTTTGGTGTGGATATATGTCTCCATTTCTCTCAGAATTGCTGGGTCATATGGTAATTCTCCGTTTAACTTTTGAGGAACCAAAAAGTGTCCCAAATCAGCTGCAACGTTTTACGTTCCCACCACCAATGCATGAGGGTTCCAACTTCTCCACATCCTTGTCATACTTGTCCATCTTTTTAATCTTAGCCATCCTAATAGGTATGAAGTGACATCTTATTGTGGTTTTGATTTTCACTTCCCTAATGACCGATGAGGAAACCTTGGTGGCGTAGTGGTAAAGAACTATGGCTGCTAACCAAAAGGTTGGCAGTTCAAATCCACCAGGCACTCTTTGGAAGCCCTATGGGGCAGTTCTACTCTGTCCTATAGGGTCATTGTGAGTTGGAATCGACTCAATGGAAACAGGTTTGGTTTGTTTTAGTGACTAATGATGTTGAGCATCTTTTTATGTGCTTATTAGACATTTGTATATCTTATTTGGTAAAATGTCTATTCAAATTCTTTGTCCATTTTAAAATTGGGTTATTTGTCTTTTTATTACTGAGTTCTAAGAGCTCTTTGTGCAGTCTAGATACAAACCCCTTATCAAATATATGTTATAACTCACAGCATAAACTTTAAAATTTTCATGTGGTCCAATTTCTTTTTTTTCTTTTGTTGCTTGTGCTTCAGGTGCCATATTTGAGAAACCATTGCCTAGTCCAAGGTCATGAAGATTTACTCTGATGTTTCTCTTTTATAGTTTTAGCCCTTACATATAGGTCTATGATGCGTTTGGAGTTAGTTTTTTTTATAGGGTCAAGTAGGGGTCTAACCTGTTTCTTTGTGTGTGGAAACCCAGGTGTCCCAGCATCATTTGTTGAAAAGACTGTTCTTTCTTCGGACCAACTGACTTTTTACGAAGATGATAAGACAGTTCAACGAGGAAAGGACCATCTTTGCAACAAATAGTGTTGAAACAATTGGCTATCCATATGCAAAAAAAAACACAACACTGACCCTAACCTCACACCAAATAAAAAAGTGACTCAAAATAGGTCATAAAGCTAAATTTAAGAGCTAAAACTATAAAACTTCTAGAATAAAACAGAGGAGAAAGATCTTAGTGACTTTGGGTTAAGATAAGCACAAATTTTACTGAAAAAGTAAAAATTGATGAATTGCACTGTAGCAAAATTTTTAAAAATTCTCTCCAAAGACCATGTTATGTTAAGAAAGTGGAAAAGCAAACTACAGACTGGGAGAAAATATTTATAAAATATATCCGATAAGGGACTTGTATCCAAGATATATAAATAACTCTTATGACTCAGTATTTAAAAGAAAAACAACTCAATTTAAAAATGGGCAAAAGATGTTTTGCATCCTACTTTGGTAAGTAGCATCTGGGGTCTTAAAAGCTTGCAAGTGGCCATCTAAGAAGCATCTATCGGTCCCATCCCACCCAGAGCAAAGGAGACTAAAGAAAACCAAAGACACAAGGAAAATATTAGTCCAAAGGACTAATGGACCACGTGAACAACAGCCTCCACTAGCCTGAGCCTGGAAGAACTACATGGCGCCAGGCTACCACCACCTATGAATCTGACAGAGATCACAATAGAAGGTCCTGGACGGAGTGGAAGAAAAATGGAGAACAAAATTCAAATTCATAAAAAAAGACCAGACTGACTGGTCTGAGACTGGAGGAACCCCCGATACTATGGCTCCCACACACCCTGCTAACTCTGAACTGAAGCCACTCCGGAAGTCCACCTTTCATCCAAAGATTAGACAAGCGTATAAAACAAAAAATAACACACGCGAGGAACATGCTTCTTAGTTGAATCAAGTATATGAGACCAAATGGGCAACACCTGCCCAAAACTGAAGACGAGAAGGCAGGAACGGGCAGGAAAACCGGTCAAATGGACATGGGCAACCCAGGCTGTGATGAGAAAGGGGAGAGTGCTGATACATTGCCAGAATCGCAACCAGTGTCACAAAACAATTTGTGTAGACATTTTTGGTTGAGAAACTAATTTTCACTATAAACTTTCACCTAAAGCACAATAATTTTTTTTTTAATTGGCAAAAGATTTGTACACTTCATCAAAGACCACATACAGGTATCAAATAAGCTTATGAAAAGATTCTTGTATTATTAGTCCTTAGAGAAATCCAAGTTCATACCACAATGAGATATCACTACCTATCCTAAGACTTGGCTAAAACAAAGAAGACCAAGCATGCCATGTGTTGGCAAGCATGTGGAACATTTATATTCTACCCACATTCATACACTGTTGGTGAAAATGTAAAACAGTACAGTGCTTTTGGAAGACAGCTTGACAGTTACTTAAAAAGTTAAACTTGCACCTACCATATAGTCTAGCCATTCCACTCCTAGGTATTTACCCAAGAGAAATGAAAACATATGTCCACACAAAGATGTGTACATGAACGTTCATAAAATATTATGTAAATGTAGAGTATAATTATCTTGAGATCTATTTAAAAAGTGGTTAATAAGGTCATTCAAAATAACATTATTTATTGGGCACTTGCAGCCCCACTTGCGCTGTGAATCAAATGTAGCTAGCTGTGCTTTGATGGACCCTTTAGCTTAAATGACTGTTTTATTTGACCCATGATTGCTAGATGAAGCTTACAGATTACATTAAGGTATTACTTGTGCAAAAACAATATTATAACTATACTAAGTGAAATCAAACTGAAATGGAAAATGCAATCATGATCCACTTTTTGGACAAATCAACTCATTTATTTTCCCTCTTTCCCATCTGGTACTTGTCTGCATGCATAAAACATTCTTACGTAGTTGTAAAAATCCAATTTTGCACTCAGCTTTTGAAAAACAATTGTAATATTGCAAACTCTTTTCCATATTGTTGCTGGATTTTCATGACCATGTTATTTATTTTGTGGATCTACCGTTCTTTAAATTTCTCCTATTACCTGACATACAAGTTTTTAAAAAGGTTGCCATTAGAAAGAACTTGTAGTTAATATCTTCATGTATAGAACATATTTTTTTTCTTTTGGATTACTTCCTTGGGATAAATTTCTAGGAGTGGGATTATTGAATCATTATATGTGAGCATTTCTATAGCTCTCGATATATATTGTCAAAAGAATTTCCATTCATTCAGTCACCAAATATTTATTGAACACTTTACTCTTGCCAGATACTGATTAAGTGTTTGGGTTACAGTAGTGAGGAAAAATATACAGTTGCACTCAGAGACCCCACCATCTACTTGGTAAGACAGACTCAAAACAGGCAAATGATATTATCATAACTGTGCTAAGGAGAGAGACATGGAGTTATAAAAGTATTTAATGGTGGGACCCTACTTTGTCTGGTGGTTAATGAAAGACTTTCCTATTGAAAAAGTAATTGAGCTGGGAGCTTATTAAGGATGACTAGGACCTAACTAGGCCAAGCTTGGGCAGGACAGAGAGGAGAAGGCATAGAATTCTAAACAAGAAGCAACATGTGCAAATGCCTCTTGGCAGACAGAGTACAAGGAACTGAAAGGAGATCATGGACCCCTGGTGCTCAAAAAGCTGGAGAAACAAGGGGCAAGACCACCCAGGGCCTTGTAGACCATGTTAAGAGTTTTGGTCGTTACCTGTTAGCAACTGAACCCTACTGGACTGGATGTGTATTTTTTTTTAAGTCCTCCCAAATAATTTTTTTTTATTTTGTTGTTGAGCATATACACAGCAAAGCATAAACTAATTCAACAATTTAGTGACACTGATTACAGTATTTGAGTTGTACAACTATTCTTACCTTCCTTTTCTGAGTTGTTCCTCCCTCCTTAACATAAACTCACTGTCCCCTAAGGTTCCCATCTTTTTTTTTTTTTTTTTCAGTTTTTCTTGTGCTTTAAGTGAAAGTTTACAAATCAAGTCAGTCTCTCATACAAAAATTTATATACACCTTGCTATATACTCCTAGTTACTCTCCCCCTAATGAGACAGCACACCCCTTCTCTCCACCCTCTATTTCCATACCCATCCTACCTAATCTTTTGAGTTGCTGCTGTCAGTTTGATCCCATGTAGATAGTTCTTAAAAGTGCATAATGTTCAAGGCAGACTTTTACTACTGGTTAGGCTAAACTATTGTCCGGTTTTAAGAAGACTTCAGAGGATATTTTTGATGTAAGGTTTAAAGACTACCTCAGGGCATTGTTTCAGGGGTTCATCCAACCCCCTAGCTCCCAAAAATCTACAGTCCATGAGAATTTGAAAGTCTGTTTTGCATTTTCCCCATTTTGATCAAGATTCTTCTATGGAATCTTTGATCAAAATGTTCAGTAATGGTAGCCAGGCACTATCCAGTTCTTCTGGTCTCATGGCAAAGCACGCAGTTGTTCATTGAGGCAATTAGCCACACATTCCATTTTCCCCTCCTATTTCTGATTCTCCATCTTCCTCTGATGCTCCAGGTGAATAGAGACCAATTGTTGTCCCTCGGATGGCCACTTGATAGCTTTAAAGACCCCAGGCACTGCGCACTGAACTAGGAGTTAGAACAAGAGCGCCGAACACTTATTAGATTAATTAACTGGGATGGCCCGTGAAACCATGACCCTAAATCTCTAAAACAAGGTACCAAATGCTGTGAGGTATTTGGTTGTACATAAGCAGGCTCAGCATCTACCCTCTTCTTTTTTTTGTAGTTGTTGTAAATATATCTATCGTACAACTTTTGCTAATTCAACTTTTCACAGGTGTACAACTTATTGACAGCTATTACAATAATTGGCTGTGCAACCCTACCCTTAATCAATGTGATTTTTCCATCACCGTTAACCCTCCTTTTCCCCCTTCCTCCCACTCCTGATAACCACTAATATACTTCGGTCTCTATATATTTGCCTTTTCGTGTCTTTTTATAGAAGTGAGATTATATAATATTTGTCCTTTTGTGATTGGCTTATTTTGCTTAGCGTAATATCTTCAAGCTCCATCCATACTGTAGTATGTATCAAAACTTCATTTCTTCTGCTGGCTGAGTAGTAGTCCATTGTAAGTACCACATTTTGTTTATCCATTCATCTGTTGATGAACATTTAGGTTGTTTCCACCTTTCGGCTATTGTAAACAGTGCTGTGATGAACTCTGGTATACAAGTCTCTTTTTGAGCCTCTGCTTTCAAGTCTTTTGGGTATGTACTTAGGAGTGGAATTGCTGGGTTATATGGTAGTTCTATTTTTAGTTTTTTGAGGAACTACCACACTGGTTTCCACAATGGCTTTACCATTTTGCATTCCTGCCAACAATGGATAAGGGTTTCAATTTCCCCATATCCTCACCAACATTTGTTATTTTTTGTTTCTTTAATCTTAGTCAGCCTAGTGGAAGTGAAATGGTATCTCACTGTTGATTTTGATTTGCCTCTTTCTGTGGCTAATGACACCGAGCATCTTTTCATGTGTTTGGTGGCCATTTGAGTGTCCTCTTTGGTAAAATGTCTATTCAAGTCCTTTGCCCATTTTATGATTGAGTTATTTGTCTTTTTACATTGTCAAAGTTTTATATGTATTTTGGTTATTAGATTCTGTGGGACATATGGTTTCCAAAGATATTCTCCCAGCTTGCCTTTCACTTTTTTGGTAAAGTCTTTTGATGCACAATGGCAGAGGACCAGGACTGGGGTGATTATGTACATAAGGAGTTTGAAGCATCTTTGAGGTAGGTAAAATGAGTGGCCACGTGGACAGTTGGAGGTAGAGGTCTAAACTCCAAGCAGAGTTTGAATTAGAACCATGAACTTATGAGTCGTCAGCATATAGATGGTGTCTAAAGACACAGGCATGGATGAGACTGCATAGGGAGAAAGCATGAGGGTGAACGGAGTCTAGACCAGGTGAGTGAGGAACTCCCACCTTAATGGCCAGGTGGAGGAGGACAGCTGGCCAAGGAGGCTGAAAGAGATGTGAGAGGAAAACCAAGAGGACATGATGTCACAGTAGCCAAGGGAAGAGGGCTTCAGGAAGGAGAGAGGCCACCAGTGTTGGATACTGCAGAGAGGTCCTGGCAAATGGATTTAGATCAATGGCAACCTTGGCAAGAACTGGAATGATGGAGAGATGGGCTGGGTGGGGAAATGAATGAGCAGTAAGAAAATGGAGATGGTGTGTCTATACAGCTCTTTCCAGAAGCCTGGCTGAGAAGAGGAAATAGAAAGATAGCTGGAGAAGGCTGGGTGAGGGCTTAAGGGAGAGTTGCTGATTTTGTATTATTGCTGTTTTTCAGAAAGGAGGACTTGTGGGAATGCTAATGGAAAGACTTGAGTTGAGAGGATGGTGGTTAAAGTCAGGCGAGAGAAGCAACAGGTGGGAGATGATGAGGTCCGAAGCACAAGTAAAGAGATTGACTTTGGGTAGGAAAAGGGACACCTTCTCTCGTATAACATGGTTGTATAAGGAGCCCTGGTGGTGCAGTGGTTAAGTGCTTGGCTACTAACCGAAAGGTTGACAGTTCAAACTCACCAGCTGCTCCACGGGAGAAAGATGTGGCAGTCTGCTTCCATAAAAGATTACAGCCTTGGAAACCTCATGGGGCAGTTCTACTGTGTCCTATAGGGTTGCTATGAGTTGGGATTGACGGCAACAGCTACTCATTTATATGACCCCTAACCAGGGCTCAGAAAGGCCCAGTGTTTGTTCTAATGCTCTGCTGTTGCCATCCTGAAATTCTTGCTAATTTGAGAACAAGAGGCCCCACATTTTCACTTGACACTGGGTTCCCCACATTGTGTGGCTGATCCTGCCTACAAAGTCGGAGGTGTTACTTGCTGCCGGACCTCACCAGAACTGGACGTGATCATCTAAACCTTTTTGTTGTGACTGTTAATTTAATAGGTGGAAATCTGCGCCTCGCTGTTTTCCTTGGCATTTCTTTGATTACTGGCCAGGTTGGCTGTGTTTCCTCATGCTTGTTTACTAGCCATATTTCCCTTTGTGTGAACTGCCTCTCTCCTTTGTCCATTTATGATGTTTTCAAACGCCAAAAACAGTTTCCTCTGTGGGAATGGATCAGCAATTTGTTGAAATGTATAGAGAGGGTGATTTCCGCACAAACAGTACGGGGTTTCAGGAAGGAAGGTGCAGGCTAGAGGTGCCTGCGGAAGCAGAGAGCGCGTGCGGCTAGGCCACGAAAGCGGCGGGCCATTGAGAGTAACCCCCTCACTGGGTGTACCCGGCTGTCTTTGAGTCGACTACCTTCACATCTGTTCTCATTAATCCTCAGCTGTCTGACAGCCGCAGCTCACCGCTCTGCTTTTGCCTGGGTTCTTCCTCCTGCCTAGGGTGCCCTTTCCCCTTGACTTCCCGGTGATCAGACTCACAGCACCCTATTCATGCTGACATTCAAATATGTACATATTTCTCTGTACATGGCACCACGGTGAAGTGTTCATCTGCGAACAGAAAGGTCACCAGTTCAAGCCCACCCAGTGGCTCCTCAGGAGAAAAGACCTGGCAGTCTACTCCCACCAAGACTGTAGCCTAGGAAACCCTGTGGGGCAGTTCTACTATGTCCTATAAGGTAGCTGTGAGTCGGAATTGCCTCGAAGGCACACAACAACAACGTATATATGCTTCATACGCGTATGTATTTGAATATCAGCATGACTATATATAAAAATACATATATATACACATACATACATGTACATACCGACTGGGTGGCACATAACTACAACATATACGTGCAAATATTTGTATATATACACACAAACATCTGTGTGTGTGTGTAAGTGGTGGGTCAGCGGTAGTAGCATCATTTTCCTTACGGGAGGCTAGGGTTCAGTTCCCAGCTAATGCACCTCGAACGCAGCCACCACGCATCTGTCAGTGGAGGCTTGCATGTTGCTGTAATGCTGAGCAGCTTTCAGCAGAGCTTCCAAACTAAATCAGATTACAAAGAAAGGCCTGGCAATCTGCTTCCGAAAATTAGCCGTTGGAAACCCTGTGGATCACGATGGTCCAACCCCATTGTGCAGGGGGTTACCATGAGTCAGGGACTAACTTGATGGCAGCTAACAGAAACAATAATATATAGATAGATAGGTATAGATATACTGGTTCTGCCAAGTTGATTCTGACTCATGGTTACGCATGTATGTCAGAGTAGAACTGTGCTCCATAGGGTTTTCAATGGCTGACTTTTTGGATGTAGATTGCCAGGCCTTTCTTCTGAGGCACCTCTAGGTGGACTCAAACCTCCAACCTTTTGGTTAACAGCTGAGCATATTAACCATTTGTACTATATATATGTACATAAATATACATATATAATCACATTTTACTGTAATTATTGATTTTACATCTGTTTCCCCACCTGAGCCATGAGCTTCTTAGGCTACAGATGCCTCTCTCTCTCTTTCTTTCTCTCCCTCTCTTTCTTCCTCTCCCACTCCCTGGAGGTCAGAGAGGAGAATGGAAAGAAACTGGTTTCTTGGAACATATATGAGCCGCTAGATCAAGCTTTGCCTGAAGCTCACATTTCTGAAGTTTTCAGGTGCAAGTACCAATAACTTCTCTTTATTGTTTAACTAGATTTGAGACTCGTTCTTGGTTTTTCAGAACCTTCTTTATCCTGACAGATCTACCAGAAGCAGAAAGCTTTGACCTTGCAGAGATGCAGAGCTTGTTGGGAGAAGCCTTGCTGTGCACTCCGTCTTAGCCTGGCTGCCCTACTCAGGAACCTCTGTACTGCTCTGTTCCCTCGGCTCAGACAAGCATCCCTGTGGACACTCACTGGGCTCACTCTGCCTTTATTTTTAGAAAGAGACCTTTACGAGAAAAGAAGCACAGTTTTGTCTTCAGCTTCCTCTCCCCCCACAACCGGAGCGGTCTGAGCCCAGGCCAGCTCCCTCCGAGAAGTCATTACCTCCAGTGGGTGCTGCAGCTCAGCTCGTAGACACAGACTGGCCAGTGTCTGCTTGGCTCCGGGGCCGTGCAGAGCTGCCTTGGGTCTGACAGAATACTGACCAGGCTTGTTTTTCTTTCGGACCAGAAGAAACCAGCTCCTTTTATTTCTCAATGGCCAACCTTGGAAACCTGGCTTGCCAGAAAAGCGGGGGGGGGGGGGGGGGGGGGCGGGTGGCGGCGCGGGGAGAGATGGGGGAAGAGAAAAGAAGTCCTTTGGGGAGGTTCTGGCCAGGGCATGAAAGAGGCAGAATTTTGCTGGAAATTGGGCTCCCTAGCCAACACCAGGTGGAAAGATCAATTTGAGCTTTATGAATTAGTCCCTTCATTTTTTTCTGGGTCTGATTTTCCTCCTCTGTAAAATAAGGTTGGGCCACCAGGCTGAATATCTAGTATCGTCAGGGCCCAAGACCCAGGGAAATGACACAGGGTCCGGGCACTGGGCCTGGGGTTTGAGGCAGGAGCTGACTCAAGGCAGGAGATAAAAGCCCAGATGTGAGGCAGGCCCAACTACAGGAGCATTGGCTCCAACCTTCGAATCAGTTTGAGCAACAAGAAAAAGCTGGGGCAGAATACAGCAATGGTACTACCCTCAACAGCCACCATCTCCCGTTATTTCTGACCTCATCTTGCCAGATCCTAGCTCTTAACCCATTCGCACCCCATGGATTTTGTCTTGGTGTTTAGGTACCTTGGTCATAACATCTTGCATTCTCTGAGGACGCTGATTTAGAACTGCTACTTTGGCCTTTCTTGTGTTGTCCTCCTCAGGTCGGAGACCCCCACTGTGGGTATTAGTTAGGTATTGTTGCTGTAACAAACAGACCTAAACATATAATGGAAGTGACTTTCTTGCTCAGGGAAACCCTGGTGGCGTAGTGGTTAAGTGCTATGGCTGTTAACCAAGGGGTCAGCAGTTCAAATCACCCAGGCACTCCTTGGAAGCTCTACGGGGCAGTTCTACTCTGTCCTATAGGGTCGCTATGAGTCAGAATTGACTCGACCACAGTGGGTTTGGTTTTTGGATTCTTGCTCAGGTAACAGTCCAGTGCTGTTGTAGGTTGAGATCAGGTGTGGGGAATGTGGGGACATCCTTTTCCATGCAGTCACTCAGAGAATTTGACTGATGGCTGCTGTGCCATCTTTAAAACATTTCCAAAGTCATGTTTGGGGATCACAGTCTCAGTAAAGCAGAAGGAGAAAGTGCACGGGTGGGTTTTATTGGTGAGGCCTGGAAAGAGCCCACACCTGTCACATCTCATCGATTGGAACTATGTCACATGGCCACACCTAGCTATGAGGAGGCTGGTCAATGCAGCCTAGCTATGTGTCCAGGAGGAAGAAGAAATGGGTCTAGTGGACACCTACCCAGTTTCTGACATGCTTGACTTTGGCCCATTGGCATCTCTGATGGTCTGGGCTGGTGCCCCCTTCTGGCTCACCCTGGCTCAGCGATGGGCCCCTGAGTTCTCAGCCTAGGGCTCCTGAAATTCCGCTGACTTTCAACGGGAGTGGTTTGGGCCTTTGGGAGGTGCCAGCTCTCTCTCAGATGGGTTAAGTGAAGGGATGCAGAGCAGTGAGCCGGGTAGAACGTCATATCACTGCTCTCGCTGCTGTCACCCATCACCATCACCATCACTAACCACATGGCCCCAGGTGTAAGATATTGACCTCTCCACTGTGGAGGAAGAAGATGCTGAGGATGGGTTTATTGGTGAGCTCACCAGAAACAGGACCAAGAGGCGATTCTTGGTCCCAGGGCTCTGACTTTTCTCAGAAAATCTTAGTATATGTGGTTTTTTGTTTGTTTGTTTTCATTTTTGGTAGTTTGTGTGTATCTAGATATGTGAAGGGGCTCAACAAAATAATCACAACAAGGCAGAGAGGTATCATTACCCCCATCTTACAGATGGGAAAACTGCGACTCAGAGAAGCTGTGTCTTTTCTAAGGGTAAAGAGTAAGCCAGGGTTTGGAATCAGTAGACTGGCTCCATATCCCATGCTGCTCTCACTGTATCATGCTCTCTGCTTCCTTCTCTGTCTCTGTGCCCTTCAGTCTATTCAAATGTCCCCCCCCAAAGCCTATTGGATGTTCCCTGTCCTGCCTCTGAATCTCCATTGCCCTTCATCTGTGCCTCTGTGACATCTACCATGCGATAAGGGTTTTTTGTGTGTCTTGTTCCCCTGGAAGCCTCTTGAGGGCAGAGAGCACGTGGAACCCATCTCTGAACCTCTCCCTCTGAAACCATCCTATACATAAATACCTGCTCAATGAATGAATGCTTTAATCAGGGAATTCTTGAATTTAGTTAAATGGAAAATCTAAGCTAACCATGAAAGAAAGATCAAAGGACAATTTATAGTAAACCACACACTCGCTCTGGTGTTTTTCCTTCACACCCTATTCCCTTCTCGCATCTTGGTTTTCCCAAGTGGGCTTCCACGTGACTTGGCTCATTCACTCTGGCGAGAGAATTTCCTAACATTTTGTTTATTATTATTAGCAATAGTACTAGTACTATGAATACCACCTGTAAAGGGTACCCCCCTTGAGTGCAAGGCCTGTATAGCCCCCAGGGCCCCAGTACAGGTCTGGCCCACTGTATACTTTCAACACATGTTTTTGGATAAATGAATGGATGTATTTAGTGCCAGGCATTGAGCCAGACTCTCCAAATACTTTACCTTTCATTTTCAAAACCACCTAACAAGGGAAGTATTATAGTCATTATTTTATAGATGAGGAAACTGAGGCTTAGTGAGGTTAAGTAACTTGCCTAAGATACACAGCTAGAATGAGGTTGAGCCAAGATGCCAGTGAAGGGCTGCCCGACTCCAGGGTGTTCCCTCTTGTTGTTAAATCAACAAATGCCCTGTAGCATCCCAGTCTCTCTTTCATTTACCTACTCACTCACTCAGGAAATATTTCCGAGCCTCTGTTCTATGGATGATGCCACACAGGGAGAAGCAGCACAGTCATAGTCTTTGCCCTAATGGAACTCGGGTCTAGTAGTCAAGACAGGTTTTCAACCAGCAAATGCCCAATGAGATACACACTTTAAAGTGTAGTAAGGGCCACAAGGGACTTTCTTGGTTTGGAATGTCAGAGAGAGTCTCCCCTGAAGCTGGGACCTGAAGGATAAAGAATGACAAAGAGCCAGCCTAGATAGGAGAGGGTGTTCCTGGCAGTGGGAACAGTATTGGGGTAGGCCCTGAGGCGAGGACGGGCTTAGCACATAGAGGAACAGAAAATCAGTGTGGCTGGAGCTGGTGATGCAGAGATTGTGAATGAAGATGAGCTGCAAGCAATGGACACATCACATGGCTGTTGGACAAGGAGACTGGACTGTAGTCTGAGCCCACTGCTAGACCGGGGAGAGTTTTAATCAAGGAAGCTACATGATCTGTTTAAACACACAAAAGATCACCTGCTCTTGGGCAGTGAATGAATTGGATAGGGATCAGAGTGGAAGCAGGGAGGAGGCTATTACAATAACTCCGGCAAGAAGATAATGGTGGCCTGAACCAGAGGAGAGGCCATGAGGGTGGAGAGTGAGGGATGTATTGGTGATGAAGTTAGATAGTAGAACCAATCCGATGGAGTCTTTGCAGACAAATCAGGGCTTCCATACACTGCTGGGGGTTGGGCTAACACCAGTTCCAGTGAACGGGGAAGGGGGGGACCCTTTACTAAGTTTTCCAAGAACGCTGGTCAACAGGCATAAGTTTATCCCACCAAGTTGCATCAGTTCAATCTTCATCATGAGCATCTGTAATAGAAGGATGCTTGGCTTGAATGGTGATTCTGCCTGTGAGCCGTGACTATCACAGAGCTGGGAGGGGGAAGGCCACTATGTCCCATCAAAGGTAAAGACAGGTCAGTGGGTCTGGCACCACAGCGCTGCCCATGGGCCCAGGAAGAGCTAGACCAGGATGAAGCATTGGAACGAAGCATTTTTGCCCTGGCCCAGGGCAGGGGCCAGAGATCCAGGCAGAGTGCCCACATGTCAAGAAGCAAGAAGTGCCGGTGATGAAGAGAGAGACAGTGAGTTAGGGGATAGGAAGCCCCTCTTAGGGGTCATTGACTGAACTGAGTTAAAATGGCAGTCAAAGGAATGCAAGGAATTGGGTAGATATTCATGATTCATTTCGAGGCTTTGAGAGGTTTACGGTCATTCTCCCTTCTACCTCCTTTTCCCAAAATTCTCCAAATGCCTGCTATATTTGGAGGGAGAGGGGTTTGTTAGTAATGCCTTAATTTAATTTCTGGGTTTAGCCAAATCCGTTGGATTTGCCCAGGTGCTGAATGAGATTGGCTGGTAGTCCCTGGGTTCCAGTTCAATGAAAATAATGGGATTTCTTGAATTAACATCTGCTCTCAACCCCCCTCCTCACTCTTGACCCCATACACTCCTGGAGTCTGGCTGCACCCATAGTGCTGCCTCTGAGTGGGATAAGTTCTGCTCCCCTGTCCTGCCCTGCCCCAGTCTCCTCCCAAGGAAAGGACTAGATACCCAAACCAGATGTGTCAGTGGCTGTTCCTCCATGCCGGAGAAGGCAGATCCCGTTAGCCCACTCCCACTGTCCTGGGGAAACCAGGCCCTTTGAGTAAACCTGCTATGGGCCACATATTTCCCTCTCCTTTTAAAAATAAGCACTCCCTGTGGCACAAGTTGGCCTTCACCCTGGCCGGATGAGTCCCTTCCAAAAACTATGTCAGAGCATCCTTTGTATCACCCGGGGAAGAGAGAAGGTGGAAAAAAGGCTTCTATTTACCCGGATGTTTGACATCCAGAGAAGGAATATTATTGTTTCTCCAGTCAAATACTGGGGCTTTGCTGAAAAATATTTTCAATCTGCCAGAGTGAAGCCCAGAGTCTTTGTGAACCCCGGCCAATACATGCAGCCCTAGGGTGTTGGATCAGGGCCCATTTCTCCCAAGCAGCCACATTCCTGTTGGATGCCCTGAATATGGCAAGTCTGCTGTCAAGCGTAGAGGCGGCTACTGAAACATTCTCCCCATCCTATTGGTAGGTAAGGTCAGGGAATTCTCTCAGGGCCATGACAGGTCCAGCATCCTGGAGGTGACTGGAGTGGGGATAGGGTCATGTCAAGGAGGGACTGTGACCTGGAGGTAACAGAAATAATGTGACCAAAGTCTCGTTCAGGCCAGCCAGCATCCTCCCACAGGCAGAGGAAGCCTGCCTGATATGGGCATGGAGTGCTCACTTGATCTCTCTCTACTTTTCTTACAATACAAATGCAGTACTTATTCATTAAAACAAATTGGGAAAACATAGGCAAGCAAAAGGAGAAAATGAAAATCACCCAACTTCCCATCTCCCAGAGAAAATAATGACTATGTCCATTATATTTTATATCATTCAAGTTTTATTAGTTCTATGCACGATATACATCATTAAAAAAAATAAAATGGTATCATACTGTATATACTATTTCATAACTTGTTTTTTTACCCAATTTTGAATCATGAATATCTTTCCCTTTCATTAAATACTTTTCCATAACATTTTTAATAGCTATATAATTTTCCATTCTATTACTATATCTTAATTTTTTTAGACAATCCTCAATTACCGGGTATTTTGTTCATTTCCAGTTTTTGAGTCTGAATTGACTTGACAGCACACAACAATGACAACATAAGCAACACTGTGATGAACATCTTTGAGGTAGCTCTTTGGGGACACCTATAATTATCTGTTAAGAGTGATAACAGCTACTGTGTTTGAGTATGTACTCCACTTTATGTGGAAGCCAAGATCCACCTTACCCAATAATGTACACAGCTGTATGTGTCAGAGGCAGAATTCACACCCAGGTCTGTCTGGCTCCAAATTCTGGACTGTAACCCCAGTCTGCAGCCATTAATTTAAACTCCCAAAGGCAGAATCATTTGATCAAAGAGATGCACATTTTAAGACCTATGAGACATATTTTCTTCTGGAAGCAATCTATGAGAGAATCTGTTTCTCCTGATCATTGTTAGAAATAGGTATTGCTATCATTTTTAAAAAATTACAGATTTAAGAGGTAAAATGGTATTTATGGTTTTAACTTGCATTTATTTGATTACTATGAGTTGATTTTTTTTTTACATGTATTTTGGCCATTTGTATTTCTTCTTTTGTGAATTCCATGGGAGCAAAGACCTTTAAGCCATTGGAGCCCAAAGTCACAGGGATGGAAAGCAAAAAATGTCACCAGTCATTGTGGATCACCAGGAGTAGCAGTGAGAAGAGCCATTCTCATTTCCACTTCATGATACCTGGACCCTGTGAGTCCAATATATGAACCCACATACTGGATGCTGATTCACAGCATATATTACATCTCAGAGGGCATTGCTCTATCCCTGTGAAGAGTTCCACTCAGCTGCCACCATACCTGAGTCCTCAAATGACTATCCCCCCGTTCTATTAGGTCGATGCTTTAAAGTAATGAGAACATGGTAAGACCAGCAATTTTCATAGGCACAAACCCATTGCTGCACTTCATTTGCTGTGAAATGAGTTCCTTGGTCAGAAGCAATACTGTGTGTGAAATACCATGACAGTAAATAAGACATTCTGTAAGTCCACGGATGGTGATTTGGGAAGAAGCATTGGCAGGGATGGCAATCCATATCCAGAACATGTGCCTGTTCCAGTGGGAAAAGGGGGAAGGGGAGAAGGCTGCTGCTTCCAAAATGCAAGTGGTCCAATATAATCAACCTGCCACCAGGCATTTGGCTTGTCCCCCTGAAGATTGGTGCCATACTGGGGGCTCAGTGTTGGTCTCTACTGTTAAAAGGTAAATTGGGCATTAAGCAGTGGCTGTAATATTCAGATTGGCCTTGGTGAATGGAAGCCCATGTTGTTGAGACCTTGAATAACCTCTGTCCCTGCAGTCATGGCCACTTTGTTTATGAGCTCATTGAAATACATGGAATGAATCATCTTGTCCACTTAATTATTAAGATCATGCTTTGCTGAAGTTGCTCTTTGATAAGCATTCACTTGGAACTCAAATATCTTCACCTCTGTGCCCATTTGGAGAGGTCTAAAAAAAAAAAAAAAATTTTTTTTTTTTTTTTATTCACATACCTCTTCCCCAGACCTTCTTGTCATTGTATTTCCAGTTGCATTCCTTCCAAGTCCCTGATCTAGATCTCTGGCTATCTCTCCTTCCAGGCAAGATAAACAACCAGACGCCATGCTCAAAGCTCTGCCCATAGGGAGTATTTCCTTTCAGTGCTGTCCTTCAAGGAGCATCCCCAAGTGAGGCTATAGTGTTGTAGAGCTGCTGTCAGCAATAGTTGCTGAGTCTCCCACTCATCTTGGCTTAGCTCTTAGGGGTTCCTCATAGGTGGGTCTGTCTCCACATGTCCTTATAGTGGAATTCCTAATGAACTCCCTAATGGCAATGATAATGCTGCAGAACTCTTCTAAAGGAAAGTACTCAAATCCCTCAGATTTGTATCTGGGAAAAGCCATTCACGATTAAGACAGAGATAGTCAAGGTTCATGGCAGGGAGAGTTTCCCAAATATAGGGAAGGGGTTCAGATGCTGAGGTCAATACATTGCCTTCACTGCCTCATCACACTAGGTTGTGACAGCTCCTGCGCTAATAAGGGTCTGAGAGGGCAGCAACCGGGCCTCTGGGTCATTGTTGTATCCTAACATCAAGCCTAGCTCCTGGGTTACTGTTGTCTTTGGGTGCCATTAACACCAGAGCTCCTAGCTCCTGGAAGGTACCCTAAAAATGAGTGAGGAAAATTATCTTGTCATAGAAATGATCTTTTATTATTATTGTTATGCTTTAGGTGACAGTTTACAGCTCAAGTTAATTTCTCATACAAAAATTTATACACATATTGTTTCGTGACGCTAGTTGCAATCCCCACAACATGACAGCACACTCCCACTTTCCACCCCGGGTTCCCTGTGTCTATTTGACCAGTTCCTGTCCGTTCCTGCCTTCTCATCCTGCTTTTGGACAGAAGCTGCCCATTTGGTCTCATATGTCTGTTTTTGTTTTTGTTTTTGTCTGATTGAACTAAGAAGAACGTTTGTCGCGTGTATTATTTTTGTTTTATGGTCCTGTCTAATCTTTGTCTGAAGGGTGGGCTTTGGGAATGATTTCAGTTCTAGGTTAACAGAGCTTCCGGGGGGGCCATAGTTTCAGGGGTTCCCCCAGTCTCTGCTGGACCATTAAGTCAGGACTTTTTATAGGAATTTGAGTTCTACATTTATCTCCAGCTCTGTCTGGGAGTCTCTGTCATATTCCCTATCAGAGTGGTCATTGGTGGTATCCAAGTACCTTCTAGTTCTTTTGGTCTCAGGATATTGGAGTCTCTGGAAATGATCTTGCTTCTTAAGGAGAATATGATCAAATCTGGGCTTCTGGAAGCCCTGACTCTGCATTCAATTGACTGTGTGCCTTGAGACAAGTTAAGCCTCCTCTCTAAGCCCCTATTCTCTCTCTCAACAATGAGGGAGGTAGACCAGATAGTCGTTAACTTGGCCATTCCTCAGCCTAAGCCCTGATAAGAGTCCAACCAGTGGGTCCTGCTGTCTAGAAGACCTATTCTCAGCTGGCCTGGTGACTCCTCGTGCAGATCTCTGCCCTCTCTACTGCTGAGGGGGGTGGGGGCAGGAATCTGCCACGGACTGGCTGTGTGACCTTCCAAAAGGTCTTGAGGGCCCTGGGGCTTCTCCAGCTCTTAGTTTCCCCATCTGTAAAATGGGTTGGTGGTCACCAATCCCCAGGGACTTTCTCGACTCTGGAATTCTTTAGGTCATTACCAAGCCCACGTGTGGAGGCCTCAGTCAGAGAGCCCTGGCTCATGGACATCTGAGGAGAAAGGCTGGGAGGCAGGGCCAAGTTGTGGGCACTGTTTGCAGGCAGGACAAGAGTCTGAGTTTGGCCCCTCCTGGCCCAGGGGCCTGGCTCTTTGGGAACACAGGAAAGCCAGGGAAGATGACATGAGCTGTCTCTCCCCAGAGGGAGGGGGGCCTTGAGAGAGGAGCAAATCCAGACATAAATCAAATGAGGTGTAAAATTGTTCTGAGCTACGCATTGTAAAACGGCTGCAACGCATTGTTAATGGCAGCCCCAGAGCTGGGGACACATGGGTGGGCACCTGGCGAGCGGGTGGGGTGGCAATTAGTCCAGGAGTGATGATGGGGAGGGGGGCTCACAGCTCATCTGAAGGTTGCCGTAGGTCCACCCTGGCCCTTATCACCTCTTCTGGTGGAACCTGAGGAAGGGGCTAAGGAGCCAGTACCTAAGGCCTGCTTGCCCTCACCAGCACCTTCTGCCCCGTCCCCTCCCCCGAATCGTACAGAGCCCTGAGAATCTCACCACGGACACCTTCGAGGCAGAGGGTGTCTGAGGTCACTTCCACCTCCAGCCCAATCTACAGTGGGGCCCAAGGCCCAGTCAGCAAGCCCCCAGCTGTGCCAGGAGTGACCACAAGCCCATGCTGACAGGCTAGTCTGCTAGGCTGAGGCCAGACACAGACAGCTGAAGACACATATCCTCACCCACGGCCAGGCTTGTGGCCGGTAGCACACGTGGGAGCCTACTGGGGAATCTGAAACCTATCTCTGGTTCCCAGGCCTGGATTTCCAGGGTGCAAGTACTTTTGTTGTTGTTGTTCTTTGGCCAAGGAAGACTTTTCAGATAATACCTATAATCTATAATCAGCACTATGTGGTCATCTTAACAGCAAAAAACGGCATCATCTCCATCCCTAAAATTCACTATATCATCCTAAGTCTCCTCATTTTATTGTAAATCATGAACACTCTGCTGTCACCCAGCAGAGGCAGGGATGTGAGTTGGAGGACCAGTGGCCTTGGGGGATCATCAAGTGTCAGGCTGACATTGTACATAAAACACTCACCATGGCAGGTCCCTTCCTAGGGGCCTTCTAGAGAAGTGTGAGTTGAGGATGTAGCTCTCCTCACCTTCCATCCTACATTTTATCATCCCCTGCAACTCCAACAAAACTAGCTTGGAGAGCCTCCATCCTGACTGGACTGGCCCTATGTTTGACACTCTTTGGCTTTCAAAGCACTTCCATATTTCTGGACTCTCCTGGCCACCCCAGGGAGGGTGGGCAGAGAGGGCAGAGGTACTTAGCCCCACGTTACAGATGGAAAAACTGAGATGGCACAGCGAGTGAGTCAGTGGCCAAGCAGGAACTCTAACCCAGATCCTTGGAGTCCTTGACCATGAGCAAGGGTGAGGGCTCAATAATAACAGTAAAAAACAAACCAAACCCATTGCCATCGAGTTGATTCTGACTCAGAGCGACCCTATAGGACAGAGTAGTACTGCCCCAGAGGGTTGCCAAGGAGCGGCTGGTGGATTCGAACTGCCAACCTTTTGGTTGGAGCCTAGCTCTCAACCACTGCACTACCAGGGCTCCAAAAATAACAATCGTAATTACTACTATTTTTGTAAATGTTACCAGTAAGTATTATTGATTCAATCACTAAGTGAATGGCCAAGGTACCATGGCATGAACTTTATATTATCATTTCATTTAAACTTCCCAACAACCCTATGAGCTGGCTTCTGTTGTCATTCCATGTTGCTGATAAGTAAACTGAGGTTCAGAGAGGTGAAGACTCTCGTCCGAGGTTGCAGAGCTGGTAAAGCAGGGTCACAAACCCAGGTCTGCCTGGCTACAGAGCCCTCAGGGCCTGCTCTCATGAACACCGTGGTGATGTGAGTGCAGGGGGCCCCCAGGAGGGGCGTTGAGAGGTGTCAGACTGGCTCACCAGGGGTCAGCAGGATGGAAAGAGGAGCCCTCAACACAGACAGACATTGGTTCCCAGGGAGGCAGAGCTCTGGCCTGGGGGTGAGCAGCTTCTCATCTTGGCTCTGTCGCTGCCTGGGTCTGGAGCAAGTCCCTCCCTCTCAGCGCCTCTGGGAAAAATGAGGGTTTGGACTGTGTGTGCTCTAAGTGGTCTTCCCTAGAATACTAGCTTTCTGGGCTTCTGTCTAGAGCCACCCTTGCTTCGTAGATCAGCTACTGTAGGAAGCCCTTGGTGGCCCAGCCCCCCTTACTCCCCAGTTTCCTGCCTTCGGTAGGTTTGCCCTGGACTGCCTCTTGTCCTGGACAGCTCAAGCTGGTGCCTGCTCTGTGCTGTTTCTGCCTTCTGCATCATGCCCGTTGTCTGCAAAGCACTAGTGGCCCTTGCTCTCCCAAGAGTGAAAGGTGGCTGTGGCCACCACTTCACCCCAGACCTTTCTGCTGAGCCCAGGAAGCCCCTTGGCCTGGGAAGGCAGGGCAGAAACTCCTAGAAAGGGCTGAGGGGGAGGAGGGGCTGAAGGAGGAAGCAGGGAGCTTGATGTGTGAATGACAGTGTGTAGGGTGGGGAACGGGGGCTGTAGGGGCTCCACATTCCTCAGGGAACCTACTCCAAGAAATTTCATGCTCCAGTGAGAAACCATAAAATCAAAGGTGTGTTTCCATATGTAATAATTTACCCAGAATGAGTGATGAAAGCTTCCCTCCCATTAGTCACTGGGCAAGAGGCTAAGTGATTTACAGATATGTGGCCTGAGCAGCACTCCAGAGGGTTAGGGATGGTGTGAATACAGATGTGACATCACACGCTCTTTAGCTTCGCATTCGAGGCCCTCCGCAGGGAAGCCCAAGCCTGGCTCCCCACTACCCCACCTTCCAACTCTATTTCCCTGCATCCTGTTCCCATCTCCTCCCTCTTCAATAATACTTTACTGAAGCTGCTCTTGTAAAGTCAGAGCCAGTGGTTATGACCATGCCAGACAGGTCTTGGCTGCTTCAAACTAGCCGCAGCAGGCTCAAACCACTTCTAACCAGCCTGAGCCAGTTCTAGCTGATTCCAGTTCTGACCAGCTCAGGATGTAAACTGGTTCTAACATGATCCGACTGGATCACACCAATTTAGACCTTTTAAAGTAGATTCTGGACAGTTCCAACTGGTTCTGGCTACATCTAACTGGATCAAACCAGCTCCATGCAGATCAAAGCCATGCTGTCTGGTTTAAATGAGTCTTTACTGGCTCCAGCCTGGCCTGCCCCTTCTGCTCCTCTGAAACTCTTCTCATGGAAAGCTATCCTCTTCCTTGGCCTCCCTCTGGGAAGGTTTGACCCTGCTGGCCATTCTTTTTTTTTTTTTTTTTTAATTGTACTTGAGGTGAAAGTTTATAGCTCAAGTTAGCTTCTCATACAAACATTTATCCTAGTTGCTATCCCTATAATGTGACAGCACACTCCTCCTTTCCACCTCGGATTTCCTGTGTCCATTCAACCTGCTCCTGTCCCTTTCTGCCGTCTCATCTCACCTCCACACAGGAGCTGCCCATTTAGTCTTATGGATCTGCTTGAACTAAGAAGCACACTCTTCATGAGTATCATTTTATGTCTTATAGTCCAGTCTAGTCTTTGTCTGAAGAGTTGGTTTCAGTTGCTGACAATTCTGGAAGAAAAAGAGGATTAGTTATGTATTTGGTTCTGAGGTAATCTAGACAGAAAGACTGTTGTTTTATTAATACCTCACATTTACAGTTTACCGAGTACATTCACACACACTGGCTCATTTGAGACCATGACAACCATCTGGGGTGGGGTTCATATAGTGCACCCATTGGGCCTGCAGATGGCTGCCTGGAGAGGGGTTAAGAGGTGCGTTCCAGAATCCCAGCTCTCTACTTGTCAGTTATGTGGCTTTGCTTTCCCTTCTCTGAGCTTCAGTTTCCACCTCTATAAAATGGGGATGATATTAGTGTCTACTTCATTGGTCATGGTAAAGACAGAGGGGAAAATCCACCTAAGAATGCTTAAAACCGTGTCGTGACCCACAGCGAGCGGGAAATATTCTTTTTTCTTATTATTACGATTGTTATTGTTAATGCATGATTTTTACGATTATCATTGTCATTGTGCAGATGGGAAACTGCTGGGACTTGTCCTGGCTTTCAGTTTCGCTTGACCCTGACCCAGCCTGGGCACGGCCTCCTGGCTTCCTGTTCTGGAAGGTTCTTAGGGAGTTAGGCAGAAGGCTTGATTATGGCGGTGCCGCCTACCATACTTGCCAGGAGAAACCGGGACTGCCCTGGGATGGATTTTCCAGTAACCACTGCTGGGAATTCGTGACTTCTAACGTGCTTTCTGATAACTGTCAGAGGTTTCCTCTTGACTGAGAGCTTCCTGTGGGTGAGTGAATTCCCCTAGGAACAGAGGAAATGGAGTGAGCTGAGGAATCACTGCTGGCCAGGTAGGTGGAGCCAGAGGTCCTGTGTGGGGAGCAGGCAGAGAGGGGCTGAGGAAAGAGCCCTGAGCCGAAGGTCCAGGTCCTGGGGCTGAGGAAAGAGCCCTGAGCCGAAGGTCCAGGTCCTGGGGCTGAGGAAAGAGCCCTGAGCCGAAGGTCCAGGTCCTGGGGCTGAGGAAAGAGCCCTGAGCCGAAGGTCCAGGTCCTGGGGCTGAGGAAAGAGCCCTGAGCCGAAGGTCCAGGTCCTGGGGCTGAGGAAAGAGCCCTGAGCCGAAGGTCCAGGTCCTGGGGCTGAGGAAAGAGCCCTGAGCTGAAGGTTCCAGGTCCTGGGGCTGTCCCTGTCCTCCTGGGGTTCTGCACAGGGAGGGGGGATTGGCCGGAGGAATACAGTCCTTTGGTGGCTTCCTGAGGTCCTGGAGATCTGGATCTTCAGGCCTCTTGACCCTTGTCCACTCTGAACAAGGGAGGAGATAGTGGTGGCTGAGGGTGGGGAGAAGAGCCACCTCACCCAGGGAGGCAAGGAGATAGGGACTGAACTTTTGCTAGCTCCTTCCCTCAAAACAAACAAAAAGAGCCACATGTACACGATGTAACTGGCTGTTGTCAAGCTGATCCCGTAACGGCAGCCCCATGCGTGTCATTGTAGAACTGTGCTCCACAGGGTTTCCAATGGCTGGTTTTTCAGAAGCAGATCACATGGACTTTCTTCTGAGGCATCTCTGGGTGAACTTGAACCATCAACGTTTCAGTTAGCAGCTGAATACATTAGCCATTTGCGCTACCAAGGGACCTATAAATTATACACCCGTTGCCACAGAGTTGATTCCGACTCATAGTGACCCTATAGGAGAGAGTAGAACTGCCCGCTAGGGTTTCCAAGGAACAGCTGGTAGATTTGAACTCCCAACCTTTTGGTTAGCTGACAAGCTAACCGAAGGACAGTGTCCTCTCCTTTCTGGACACTGCAGAGTGATCCGAGGGGATAATCTCATTTAATTCCACATGAGGTAGGAAATCTTACTAGCTCCATTCTAAAGCAAGGAACTGTGGGCTCAGAGAGACTAAGCCACTTGCCTGTGGTCACCAGCTAGTAAGTGACACAGCCAGGATTTGAACCCAGAGCTGCCTTCCTCCTCATGGAGCCTACACAGCCCTTCCAATGTACCCGGCATCTTCATGCGTCATCCCTCCTCCAGAGGAAAGGCTCTTTGGTGTCACAGGCTGAAGGCAGGTGTGGAGCAAGCCAGGACACCTGGCTCCAGGCCTAGAAATAACACTCAAGGGGGTTTTGTGTTGGAATCCAGCATGAAGATATTTAACCAGTAGGGACAGGGACAGGGAGGGTGGCAAAATCAGTCTCACCTGCTCCCTGAGGCCCAACTTGCTTCCCTGGACCTTTCTCCCTTGGGGGTGAGGTGGGGCAAGAGTTAGACAATCTCTTGGAAGAGGGTACCGTGTGACTTCTCCTGAGTCTCTGCTGAACGACTGGTACTCACTCACCATTCTGTGTGGCAGATCTTCGTGAGCACCCCCACGTGTCAGCCTGTGCCTGGCCTGGGGAAGTCAGAGAGGCTCAGAGACAGACCTCGACCTCAGAGACCTCACTGAGTCAGGAGCAGGTGGTGTCACCTGCACATGTGGCTTCAGAGGTAGGTGGGAATGGCTGAGTACTCCAAGAAAGGCACAACTGAGGGCTAGGAGAGTCAGTGGGCAGCAGTCGCCTGCAGGTGGAGTGATTGGGGGGCCTGCATGGAGGAGGAGGTGGACTGAGCTGGGGGTGGTAGATCTAGACAGAGTCAGGGGGTATGGAGAATGGAAGTGCAGCCCAAATGGTAGAAGCAGCCAGAGCAGAGGCAGAGGCCAGCAAGGTGAAGACAGTGCTGTCCCCACAATTAGGGCAGGGATGGGGTCACTGTTGTGTCCCTAGTGGGTGCTCAGTGCACACGAATAATGAGGGCTCCTGGAGAGGAGGAAGAAATGGGTTTGAGAGTGAGCGGGGGGAGCCCCGTCCCCTGGCTGGCCTCAGCCTTCTTCTCCCCTTCCCTACCACCACCACGGGGCCTGGACCAGTGGAGGCAGCCTCCTCTTCAGAACCCCAGCCACCCCTATGACACCTGCTCCCCTCCTAGAGTGCCAAGAGCACCTGCCAGAGGCCCCCTCAGCACCCTGCACATAGCACGCCTGCCTTCAGCCTATGACACCAAAGAGCCTTTCACCTGAAGTAGGGACAACTCATGAAGATGCCAGATAAATCGGAAGGGCTGTGTAGACCCCAAGAGGAAGAAGGCAGCTCTGGGTTCAAATCCTGGCTGTGTCTTTTACAGCTGGTCACTTACTGAGTAGGTGGCAGTAGATGCCTTCACCGTGGTTCTGTTGGAGAGGAAGGAGGAGAGGCCAGGTGATGCCCCGCTGGTTGCTCAGAGAGCTAGCAGTGAGTCACCTGGAATTTCCTAAGTGAGTAAGTCAGAAGGTTGAGAGAAGGGCAGGGATAGGCCTGAGGACAGAGAAGACGAAAAAACAAGAGGCTAATATTTGAGAGGAGGGAAAGAACACCCCCTTCTGTGGGAATCCGTGATGCTATCAAAGACATGGAGGCATTTGATAAGAGAGTCTTTTTTGAAGATGGAGAAGGTTTGGAGAGCAAGTATGGAGGGTGGTGGTGAGGGCAGGCCCTCCAGGCACAGGAAACAGCATGGGCAAAGTCCTGGAGGTGGGACAGTGGGGCCCTGCACATGGACAAACACGTGTTCACTTTGGCTGAAGCCTCTAGAGGGTGAGGAGGAGTCTGGGAATTGAGTTTGTAGATGAAGGGAAAGGCCAGCTCATGGCACTCTATGGTGGGACTTTCTTGGGAAGGCTTGGAGAGCCTTTGGAAGTTCTTGAGCAGGGAACTTTAGAAAGAGCACTCTGCTTTCCAGAATGTTCTGCAGCCCAGAGAAGAGATTATCATAGGGTCCACGTAAGAGATAACAAGAGTGGTGTCCAAGAGAGCAGAAAAGATGAGACAGGACTTGTCAAGAGACAATTTCTTGGAAGCACAGAACTTTCAGTTCAACTTCCTGTTTTTCAGATGGGAAAGCTGACAAGAATTGCCCGAGGTCACCCAGCTAGTTAGGTAATTGGCTTCCACTGCACTAGGAATGGCAATGCTCAATCAGTTGGTAGTGACTGCCTGAAGGGCTGTGCTGGGCCTCATCTCAATGAATTGGAAAGAGTGGTGTGATTGATTAATGATGTCTGCCCTGAGCAAGGGAATAGAGAAGAGGGGCCTGAGTGCCATGGGCTTACTATCTCTAGACTCTTAAATCTCTCTGCTCCCCAAAGTTAATAATTCTGCCCTCCCTAGCTTACAAAATAGCTGCAGGGATCAACAAGATCACATGTATGAAAATGTTTTGAAGACTATCAAGGCCGCACAAGTAGGAGGGATTGTTCCTATGGTTATGCATGCCTGTGTTAGTCACCCTGATGCCGGTGCCAGAAAAAACACACAACCCCCCCAGCATCCTTGACAGCTTTCACCCACCAAATGTCCCCAGCATGCTAACTTGATGTCAGCTGAAGGCGGGTTTAGTCACAGGTGGCTGTACTGAGGCTGGGTTTGGGGAGCAGATGGAGGGGCCACATATCTAATAACCACAGACTGAGAGCTCCGTGAGTCACCCAGCTCCTTGGCACATGGAATTGAGGGCAAGGCCCCCTTCAGTACCAGAAAGAGCCTGACCTGTCTAGAAGGTGCAGCCAAGTTAACCGTTTCTGGCACTCGTTGTCGGATTCCAGCCTTCAGCTTCCCCCTGTTCCCTGGACCCTAATGTGTCAAGGCAGATAGAGGCACGTCCTCCTTTTGTACTTGTGGGTGATGTCACCTTACCTGCTTGTGTGTTCCCAGGACAGTGGACTCTGGGGCTGGGAAGTCCTTTCTGATAGGGTGGCATCCCATAGGGAGTAAATGTGCATTTGCTTGTCCCTGTAGTTGGTCTGCAATCAGCTACTACCCTAAAGGTTGGAAGTTTGAGCCCACTCAGTGACTTAGCAGAAGAAAGCCCTGGCAAACTGCTTCCACAAAGATAATAGCCAAGAAAACCCTACGGAGTTCAGTCCTGCCCTGTAACACATGGGAACACCATGAGTCAGAATCGGCTCAATGACTACAGGTTTGGTGTGGTTTTGGTTTATTTTTGTTTTTGTTTTTTTTGGTAGTTGGTCATGTCAACTCCTTTGTGACCTTTGACTCTTGTGTCTGGTTGTGCAACGGGTGGTCTGAGTCACACACACTCTGTCTCACAGGTCTTCTTGAGCCACCAGGGAGATGACATTTATTGAGTACCTACTGTGGCCATGCTGAGCCCTGTGCACCTTCATATAGGTTATGCCTGAGTCTCAGGACTCTGTGGGTCATATCAGTCAGGGAGGCTAGGTTATGCTGCGATAACAAAGAACCCCTCATGTTTCCTTGGCTAATACTATGTTTGTCTCTCACCTGTGGTATTTGTAGGTGGGCTGAGACTTCTATTCCATGTCATCCTTGTTGTCACTCTCAGGACCAGACTGACAGAGCAGCCATCATCTGAAACACAGCTGACAAGCATGGCGAAGGTTAAGTGGTTAAGAAAAAGAAAGACCCCAGATTTCCTTTCCATCTCTAAACAGTTAGGTGTCTATCCCTCAGATTGGAAGAGTTATTTTATCAAGGGGGTAACATAGGAGGGTCTCTTAACAGGTGGGTACCAGCAAAAGTTGAGAGCAGGGGTCCCATATCATCTACTGGAGAATTCAGTGTTGATGCCAACACCGTCCCCACCCTGACCCTCTGCCTCTATTTAGTCCTCTAAGCCTGACAGGGGACTGGAAAACCCTTTTCTGCAGAATCTGAGCAGCTCAAGAAGAATAACCTAAAAATCCTGACATCAGGAGTTTCCCAACTAAATGACCCAGACAGATTGCCCTACAGGGAATCTCACAGTTGACAAGCCTCACTGCCATCTCAGAGCTTCCACTCAGCTTGTTAGTTCCTCCCCATCAAATATGAGCAAGCGACCAGGGATCCCCAGTCAGCTGAAGAGGGCCTCTCACATGAAAGACAGAAGCCAAACTAACAAAAAAGCAGGGGAAAGAAATTGCTAAATAAATAAGCAAAACCTATCACGATACCCTCAGAAAAATATGAGATGAAATTACAATCATGAAACAAGAACAGAATACTATAAAAATAACATTTTGAGAATTAAAAATAAGATCTCAAACATTTTAAAGTATGATAAGATACTATAGAGCCCTGGTGGCACAGTGGCTAAGAGCTACAGCACTGATCAAAAGGTTGGCAGTTGAAATGCACCAGTGGCTCCTTGGAAATCCAACAGGACAGTCCCACTCTGTCTTATAGGGTTGCTATGAGTCAAAATCAATTTGACAGCAAAAGGTTTAATTTTTTTGGTGGTTTAGGACACTATAAAAATAACATTTAGAGATTTAAAAATAGATCTCAAGTGTTTTAAAGTATGATGGCAGAAAAGAAAAACTCAATGGAGGTTTGGAAGATAAAGTTAAGGAATCTCTCAGAAAGTAGGCTAAAGAGACAAAGAGATGGCACATGAGAAAGAAGGGAGAGAGAGAAAACCCAGCCACAAAAGGCCATGTATTGCATGAACCCATTGGTATGAAATTTCCAGAATATGCAAATCCATACAAATAGCAGGCTAGTAGTTGTCTAGGGCTGGGGAAGATGGGAAATAGCTAATGGGTATGGGGTTTCTTTTCGGGATAATGACAATATTCTAGAATTAGATAGTGGTGAAGGATGTACAACTCTGTGAATATACTAAAGACCATTGAACTGCACACTTTAGATGAATGAATTTTATGTTCAATGAATCTGTTATAGGTGGATAAATAGAATGACTGAATTGTTCACTTTGGATGACTTGTGTGGTATGTAAGTTATATCTCAATAAAGCTGTTAAATAAATAGACAAGTAAATAAATAACGAGAGTACCAATCCAGTAGGTTCAATATCTAAATACTAAGAGGTCCTGGAGGAAGGGACAGAGAGGATAGAGGGGAAGAAAGCACCAGTGAAACAATGTCAGCAAATTTCCCAGAACCAAGGGTCGTGAGTTCCCAGACTGAAAGAGCCACTGGGTGGGTTCGAACTTCCAGCCTTTGGGTTTGCAACTGAGCATTTAACCATTGCACCACTGAGGGACTGAGAGGCCGAGGAACCAGGAAGCAGAACCTGAAGAGACGAGCAGCATGGGAAGCAGAGCCGCCTCGGTCTTGCAGGGTGGGGCAGTCAGAGGAGCAAACCAGGTCCTCAGCTTCCGTGGAGGCGGCCCCGCCACCTCCACCACCGCCGGCTGCTATCAGGTCAGTCCCAACCCGTGGAGACCCCGGTACTTCAGAGCAGAGCCGCGTCCTGTGGGGTTTTCAGTGGCTATGATCTTTTGGAAGTAAATCGCCAGGACTTTCTTCCGAGGTGCCTCTTGGTGGATTCAAACTGCCAGCCTTTCAGTTAGCAGCCCAGTGTTAACCATCTGATCCACCAGGGACCCCTCCATGAGGCTAAGCCGATAGATAGTGCCTAATTAGAAAAGTCAAGAAGTCACAGTTCAAGTACTTGGAGTCCCAGAGGTAGATATCAGGAGACACAGCTAACAGAGGTGAACCCAGGAAGAATGGGGAAGAGAAGGGTTATAGCACACTGCACAACTATTTCAGTCTTTCAACCAAGTGTGTATGTAATGGATAAAAGTAAATAGCAACGAGTGGACAGTCAGCGTGGGTCACAGGTCTGGAGAGGTCAGGGAGAAAGCTGAGCCTGAGCTGATTCTGAGGACCTGGAGGGTGGAGTGTGGGCTGAGAGCACTGCGCAGGCAAAGACGCAGAGGTGGGAAAGCCCAGGTACGTTGGGAGAAGGTGTGGAGGCCAGTTTGGTTGCAGGAATGATGAGAAGGAAGGTTGGAGAAGAAGACAGAAGCAGGCTCATAAAAGGCCTTGACTGCCAGGGTACAACAGGGCCATTTTCTCTGTAATCAGGGCTCAGAATGGTACTCACCCTAGTAATTTTGTGGTATGACCAGGGATCTCTATAGCCATGTATGTGTTCATTTATTTAGTAGACGTTTATTGAGCACCTACTCTGTGCCCAGCCCTGAGCTAGGTTTTGCAAATGCAGAAACATCGAAGATACGGTCTTTGTCCTTGAGGGCAAGTAATCAAAGTGCACATTATCTGAAGTGGGACAAATCAAAATCACTCACCACCTGTCAGGATGTGACCACACAGCATCACAGATCCCCGTGGATTCCTGCTCAAGACGCAGGACCTGAATCTGTCGAGAGAAACGTCAGGTGTCCCCAAATTGAAGACCATTCTACAACAGTGTGAGGGTTGTGAATGTCAAAGAAAGACCAGGAGCTGTTCTAGACTAAAAAATCCAACCTGTTGCCATCCAGTCAATTCCAACTCCAAGCAATCCGATAAGACAGAATAGAGCCACCCCATAGGGTTTCCAAGGTTGTATGTAATCTTTATGCAGAGCCCTGGTGGCATAGTGGGCAAGAGCTCACCTGCTAACCAAAAGGTTGGCAGTTTGAATCCACCAGCCGCTCCTTGGAAACCGTATGGGGCAGCCGTACTCTGTCCTATAGGGTCTCTATGACTCCACGGCATCGGGTTTAATCTTTACAGAAGCAGACTGCCATACCTTGCTCCTGCAGAGTGGCTGGGGGGTTCAAACATCTGCAGCGAGCACTTAAACCCTGCACCACGAAGGCTGGATTGATTCTTATCTGGATACTTTTGCTACAAAGAACTTTATGAGGAAAACTGGTAAAACATGAATGGGGTCTGAGGATGAGGTGGCAGTGATGTTCCACTGTTCATTTCCTGATTTGACGGCTGTAGTGTGGTTTATCAGCGCTTGTCCCTGTTTGTAGGAAGTACACACTAGAGAATTTGGGGAAGTTAGGGAACCAGGATTAAAAATTACTTATACTGTACTTGCAACTTTTCTGAAAGTATGACATTGTTTCAAAATTAAAAAGAAAATTAAAAAAAAAAAAACAAAAACAGTTAACAAAAAGTGAAAGGCCTCTTTTGGCTGTGTTTGTAGCTTTGGGAGAACTTGTGGAGGCATCTGTCTTTGTTGGTGCGAGGGCGCCCTCTTGTGAATTCCACAGCACAATGCCGCACTGGGCACCAGGTGGGGCCTGGCACTTCGTGATTCTGCCAAAACTGCAGATGCCCTCAGAGGTCATCTTATCCAACCCCCTGCCTCCGGCCAGGGTTTCTCCTCACCCAGACCATAGCTGTTTCCTCTGCCTTCAAAGTTCCAGAAGTGTCTGTCCATTTATGGCCCTGGCGCTGGGAGCTGCCCTGAGGCTTGGTCTCCTTGAAAGTTGCCTGAACAGACAGAGAAGGGAGCAGTGAGCCCGTGTGGGTCAGTGACAGGGGCTGCAAAGCCAAGGCTGCCCCTAGCCAGCTGACTGACGTTAGGCACATCACCTTCCTGCTCTCAGCCTCAGTTTCTTCGTCTCTATACTGGAGAGCAAGAAACTTGCTCAGACTTTCACAAAAAGTAAAGAGATAAAAATAATAGATCCCAGTTTCCGATTAATGAGGTGACCACATGTCTAAAGTTGCCCTGGAAAGCCAGATTAACACCTGCTGACCAGGATAATTACTCGTGGCCCCCTCTTCCTCCCTCACCAGCGCCCTGGATCGATGATGAATCACTTGGTCACTCCACCAAGCGTAGATAACCCACCGAGGGAACGGTAAATCATATGACCAGTCTGCTGCCTGTGGGCTCACTTCCTGGGTGACAACCCCTGTAACACGTAAAGGTTGTTACTCCTGCCCACCCCTCAGGCTGGGGTCATGGGACCCCAGAACTCACAGGCCTGGCCTCCGCTCCCTGGGGAGAGGGAGAGAGATGCTTTCATTTCCCTCCACGGTGAAAATGTGATATTAAGTATCTTTCTCACCAATCACCCTGTCACCTACACCTGCCTAGGCACCCAGATTTCTCAAATATGGTGTTGTACAAATACTGAAATTGGCCCTTTTCCACGGGGCACAGGATGTATGCATATACAGGTCCAGCTTGATCTAGAAAAGTCTAGACCTGTGGCATTTCTTAGACCCAAGTGTTGAGGAGGCTTCAGACCAGTTGTGTCCAAACACAGGAGCTAAGTGATTTCCTCAGAGGGACTCTTAGGGTCCCCTCCTCAGAGGGGCTGGGGGTGAGGTGCAGCAGATATTTAAAAGTTAGAGTTCAATTTTTTCTTTATTGTTTTTAACAAATGTACATTAATTATGGAAAACGCATAAGTAATACAAACATTCTTATGATAAGAAGTACTCATACCTCGACCTTCAGGGTTTACCTTCCATGGCCAGGTGCCTTGGGATATAAGTCCAAACCCTCTTCACTACTCCCCAAATTTTCCAGACAGGGAAACTGAGGCTCTGTGGGTGGCAGGGATGAGACTGAGCTCTCAGGGTAGGTAAGTGGCCAGGCTAGGTGTGTCTGGCCACCACAGCCAGCAGCCTCTGTGGGAAGAGCCACTGCTTAGCTCTGCTGCTCGTTTCTGTGTGTCCTTAGGACTCAACATGGCCTTGCCTCGTGGAGCTTCAGCCCTCCTTTGTGGATTCTGAACAAGCTGGGACCAATCAGGCACCTGACAGGTGCTGTGTGCTGAATTGAAATAATTTAAAGAGAAAAAATCTAGACTTGGTTGGCTGAGTGAGTTGTGTTCCTCCCCACAGTAACGAAACCAACTGCTGTTGAGTCTACTCCGACTCACAGTGACCCCACGTGTGTCAGAGTAGAACTGTGCTCCATGGGGTTTTCGGTGGCTGATTTTTCAGAAGCAGATCACCAGACTTTTCTTCGAGGTGCCTCTGGGTGGACTCAAACCTCCAGCCTTTCTATTAGCAGCTGAGAGCATTCGCACCACCGAGCAACCCACTGGTAACAAGGCAGGTAGTATTTGCATCTTAATGGGCAGCTTCAATGTCCTAAGCAAGTGGGCCAGTTCTCACAGTGGAGTTTGAAGCTCTGGAGGAAGCTGAAGTTGGGGAGATATTTTGGCAGCTGCGTGTCTTCGGCAACTGTGTCTCCTTGTTCCGGAACCAAAGCAGATGGCCTGGGGGTGAGTGGCAATGAGAAATGTGGCCCACCAGTGCCTCCTCAGGGCTCCATCGTTCAGAAGGGAAAGAGGGGACAGGGAGAAGGGGACAGCGCAGGGAGGTGGAAACCACTGGGCATCTGGGACTTGTGATGGGCCCTGACCAGCTTTCTTTCTCCCTCCGTTTTCCTCTTACTCTCTCTCTTCTGTTCTCCTCTTTCTATACCGTAAGGGGCCCTCAGTGTCCCACAGGTGATAGAGCCCTCCTGTCCCCACAGCTCTGGCCCCGGTGTGGGGGAGTGGTGATAAAAAGGGAGAGACAGAGCAGAGGGGAAAAGGCAAGGGGGAGCTGGTCCTACCTTGGGGCTGAAGAACTTCTCCCTCGAACATGTCCCAGTGGCGTCAGGCTCTGCTTTCCAAGAGCTGAGTCTGCGCACTGCGGCCTTGAGCTTTCTTTTCCTGAGGAGGAAACATCATTTGGGTCCTGGCCCCCAAGTTCCCATAATGAGGCCAAAGTCCATCTCCCCTCTCTCATGCCAATTCCTGTCTGCCCTTGTGCCAATTTTCCACATGGAGTTATTCAGTCGGAATAAGTTCCTTTTCCACAGTGACCTGGAGTGAGGCAGCCCTGAGTAGGGTGGAAAGTTCTAGGGGCAAGGAAAAAAGATCCAAGTCTGAGCCCAGCCCCTACTACGGATGGCTGTGAGCCTTTGGGCAAGTTTCTTTCTAAGCTTTGGACTTCAGTTTCTGCCTGAGAAGATCAAGATGGCGGCTGCCTCACCCACCTGTAGGCAGCATGGATGAGACAGGATGACTACAACCCAGCATGGCACTGGGCACACAGTAGATGCACAATAAAGTATTAGCTATTATAACAGGGAGAAAAAAACACTGAGGGCTGGGGTCGGAGAAGGCCTCTTGAAGAAGGTGAGACTTGAAATGGGGGCAGTGGTGGCCCCCTAACCAGGCTGTTCCCATGGTGTAATTTTGACTATGGCTCCACCATCGGACTTCCCTTATTCCTGCCATTTTCTAGGCCTGGTTCTCCAGCTTTCCCATCAGCTCTGTGAGCTGCTCAATAATCTTCCAATACATTCTCTTTCTACTTAAGTTAGCCATAGTTGGCTTCTGTTATTTCTGGCTACAGATGAGCTGCAAAGGAACTATAGTAACTGTATCTGGGAGTAGAAGGGGAATTCTGGAGCTCTCTCACTTGTAGTCCCTTCTTGGTAGGACCAGCTTTGCCTCCAGGCGTCTTTGTCACTGTCAGTAAAATAAAAATTGCATAAAACCAAAATCCACTTATGAGTATAGTTTTCATTAGGGGGGATTTCATCAACTCACTTCATTTCCTCATTCATCAAATCTTATTCAGTGTCTGCTTAGTGGCAGGTTCTGTGTTGGTTACTGGGGATACAGAGATAAATAAAATAGAGTCCTTAGCGTAGCTAGGAGTTGAAATCAACTCAAGGGCAATGGACACAAGTATGGGAGCCCAGAGGAGATAGCAAGGACTCTCTCTGTGATGGATCAGGAAAGAATTCTAGGAAGTAGGCACCAGTTTATACTAACATGTAAACAACTAATATGGCATAAAATCTGTTCCTGAGAACACGTTTTGGTAGACAACAGGGAAGCAGGACAGTACTGTAGTTAAGAGCACAAGCTTTAACATCAGAATGTCTGGGTTTGAGTCCCGGATCTACAATGTATAAACCATCTGATCTAGGGCTGGTGACAGCCTCTCTGGGCCTCAGTTTCCTTATCTGGAAAATGGGGATAAAAAGAGAACTTACGTCATAGAATTTTGGGAAGAATAAAATGAGTAGGATGACTCCTGTCCGGAGGTGAGATGAGAAGGCAGAAAGGGAGAGGAGTTGGTTGAATGGACACAGAAAATCTGTGGTGGAAAGGAGGACTGTGCTGTCAGGGTCACATAACAATGTGTGTATAAATTTTTGTATGAGAAACTAACTGGAGTTGTAAACTCTCACTTAAAGCACAATAAAAAATATATTCTAAGACAAAAAGAAAAAAATGAGTAGGGCACTCAGTTAGCATTCGATACATGTTAAATAAGGAAAGTCCTGGGCTCTGAAGGGGTAGAGGGTACCTAACAACACTGAAAGACTTAAAAAATGAAGCCAAGACAAAATAATTCTATTATGAAAACATTCTGCATCCCACTTTGATATGTGGCATCTGGGGTCTTAAATGCTAACAAGCGGCCATCTAAGATGCATCAATTGGTCTCAACCCACCTGGATCAAAGGAGAATGAAGAACACCAAGGTCACACGATAACTATGAGCCCAAGAGACAGAAAGGGCCACAGGAACCAGAGACCTACATCATCCTGAGGCCAGAAGAACTAGTTGGTGCCTGGCCACAATCGACGACTGCCCTGACAGAGAGCACAACAGAGAACCCCTGAGGGAGCAGGAGATCAGTGGGATGCAGACCCCAAATTCTCACAAAAAGACCATACTTAATGGTCTGACTGAGACTAGAGGAATCCCGGCGGCCATGGTCCCCAAACCTTCTGTTGGCCCAGGACAGGAACCATTCCCGAAGACAACTCATCAGACATGAAAGGGACTGGACAGTGGGTAGGAGAGAGATGCTGAAGAAGAGTGAGCTAATTATATCAGGTGGACACTTGAGACTGTGTTGGCATCTCCTGTCTGGAGGGGGGATGGGAGGATAGAGAGAGTTGGAAGCTGGCAAAATTGTCATGAAAGGAGAGACTGGAAGGGCTGACTCATTGGGGGAGAGCAAGTGGGAGTATGGAGTAAGATGTATGTAAACTTATATGTGACAGTCTGACTTGATTTGTAAACGTTCACTTGAAGCTCAATAAAAGTTAATAAAAAAAAATGAAGCTAGAACACAAAACTTAAATAATAATAAACCGAAAACCAAACCTGTGGCTGTCCAGTCGATTCCGACTCATGGAGACCCCATGTGTTACAGAGTAGAACTGCTCCACAGGGTTTTCTTGGCTGTCATCTTTACAGAAGCAGATTGCCTTTCTTCCACAGTGCCACTAGGTGGGTTCAAACCACCAACCTTTAGTCAGTAGTTGAGCACAACTGTTTGCGCCACCCAAGCACCTTAACATGCAGGTGAATATTGCACGTTGTCACTTATAAACACGTTGACGTATGTATTTTTAAATCTCCTCCAACACCCTGTGAAGCAAGTCTTGTCTCCTTGTCTCCATTGAGACCGTATGATGCAACCCCCTCCTTTTACAGTGGAGGAAACCGAGGCTCAGAGGGGAATTGATTTCTCCACGGCTCTCCATGGCAGCATCAAGGCTCCAATCTGAATCTTCTAGAGCCTGGTGATCTGGCGGCTGGCAGTGCTGGCTGGGGAACCCGGCACAGGCCAAGGCTGGGAGGCTGCACAGAGCTCCGCAGGCTTGGGTGATAAGACCACAGAGTTGCCTGGAGTGGAGGGTCTGCACTGGGAGCCCCCAGAGGAGTCCATCCCTGAGGGAAGACGGGGAGGTGTGTCGGGAGGAAGGCAGACACCTGACAGATGAAAATGCAGAAGCACACCCTGGCCAGTGTCCTGTGCTAAACCTCGGGTGCTGTGGTCTTCTTGGTGAGAAGGCAGGGTACGAGCTGGCCTGCAGAGACCATGGCAGGGCCTGGTGGACAGCGCTCTGGGCTCAGACAGAGTCATGGCATTGGGCGAGCCTCTCTCCAGGCTGGACTTTTCCATATACCTCATCTCCCCTAAGTCTGCCTTGCAAATGAACATTAAAACCTCTGCTCTGCCATTCAGAAGTGACTTACCTGGGCTCACTGAGTAGGAAGTGGTAGAACCAGCACTCAAACCAGGGTCTTCTGTCTCTAATACCACATTCTTTCTAAAACATGATCGTAGCAGCTAATGAGAATTATTGACGGCTGACTAGGAGCCAAGCACAGTGCTGGGTACTTTATCTGGATTGTCTTTAATCTACACGACTCTCCTTTTTAGGGAGTAGGAATCTCAGGCTCAGGGAGGTTAAGTGGCATGCCCAAGGTCACACAGCATTCCAATGCAGATTTTCTTTGACTCCAAAGCCCATACTCTGCTCTCTAGCTTGTTTCCCAAAGCGCGTTCCATGGGATGTTCACTGGTGTCCTAGAAAAGGGGGTGGGTGCTATTGGTGGGCCAACATTTTGGAAAACATTAGGTTTAACTGTTCTCTTCACTGTAAGACTTTTCAGAACCTGCAGGAATCTATTTAGTGAATCTCTGAGAGTGGTCCACAGAACACTTTTATCATAAAAGACTACATGAGTTAGGAATGTGTTTAGCTGCAAGTAACAGAACTACCTTCCCCAAAGTGACCAGGAACCAGAAGTACAGAAACAGGCAGTCTAGGGCTGATGTGGTAGTTCACAGCTGGCACTGGGAACCCAGGCTCCTTCTATTTCCTGCTCTACCATTCCTCACATGTACCTTTCCTCCTTGTGGTGACAAAATGGCTGCAGCCCTCTCAGGCATCACGGCTACATTCCAGGCAGGAAGAAGAAGAAAGACAAAGAGCAAAGGTGAGGCTCAAGTGAGTCGAAGCCTTTATATTTTGGAAGCTCTACCCTGCAGACTTCTGCCATAACTATGTCACAAGATCACTCTAGCTACAAAGGAGCTTGGGGGTTGAGCATTTCTGAAAGGCACAATACCACCTGAATGAAATTGGATGTTTCTGGGTAAGGAAGAAGAGAAGAATGGACATAGGGTGGGAAAAGCAATGTTTACCATAAACGCCTTCTGGGATTGGTATTCACTCTACACTCGTGCCCTCTCCTAATTTTTCTGCCTAGTGGAAGTCAAATCACTCTACAAATGACCCCTTCTCTGCCAACTCCTCTCAGATCCCCCCTCCCTGCCTCCTATTCCTCACCCCCTGCTTCTTGGCAGTTAAGGCACCCCTTATCAGTGAACTGAAGGTTGTGTCACAGCGAGGAATAAAAAAACCAAACCTGTTGCCATCGATTCCAACTCGTAGCAACCCTATAGGACAAGGCAGTAATCTTTAAGGAAGCAGACTGTCACATCTTTCTCCTGAGGAGCAGCTGGTGAGTTCACACCACCGACCTTTCAGTTAGCGCCAGGGCACTGGTCCATTCCTCCTACTATGTTATCTATTGGGAAACATTAAGTTTAACAGTTCTCTTTAAGAATTTTCAGAAGCTGTAGGAGTCTATGCTGTGAATCTATTGACTGCTGAAGGGCAAGGATGTGCCTCATTCGCATCTGTTTCTACCACAGGGCAAGCCCTGCACAAATACTAAGCAATTAAGTGAATGGAGGGCAGAGGTAGAAAGAGGTTCTCAATCTTGCTTGGTTAGTTGAAGCGGGTACCAGCTGAAGCCAGTGTAAACAGAACAGAGGACTTCCTTTTAATGACCTAGGGACCTCAGGGAACCCAGGGCTAGATTTGCCAGGGCTCAGAAAGGGATGAGACAGTAACTGGAGGGCTTTTGGGATGCCGGGTCACCGTTCTCCACGTGGGGTCTTCATCCCGCAGGTTCTGTAGCCCAGCTTCCTCTGCTTCTCTGTCCAGGGGGCAGGTGAAGACGGCCACCCCTCTGTTCCCAGTTACATCAGCTCCGGATGAAACCCGACCCTCTTAGCCCAATTCCTAAATCCAAGGAAATACTCTGAGTGGACCAGCTTGGGTCAGGAGTCACCCTGGTCTTGTCAATTGTGCCCGGGGGCAGGGGCGAGGGCTCATGTAGTATAGTAGGTGGGAGGGCCAGTTAAGACAGATACCCCAAGATATATCTTACGGTGTTAGAGTATAGCAGAAGTCAACAAACTATGACCCAATTACGTGTCTCATTCATATCTGTTTCTGCCACAGGGCAAACCCTGGCACAAATACTAAATAATTAAGTGAATGGACTTCAGAGGCAGAAAGAGGTTCTCAAACACCACTAAATTCAACCTGCCACTAGTTTCTTTTAAATAAAGTTTTATTGGAATACAATTATGTTCATTCATTTACATATTGACCATGGCTGCTTCCCCGCTACGACAGCAGAGTTGAGTAGTTGTGAGGAAGACCAAATGGCCTGCAAAGCCAGATAATTACTATCTGGCCCTTGACAGGAAAAGTTTGCCAGGGAGGAAGCGTGTCTGTCTAGCAGCCTGTGGAAAACTTGAGGGCAAAGATGTAGTATTTACACTTGTATCCCAAAGGCCATACCACAGATACCTGGATGAGTAAGTGAATGAATGAATGAAGTGCAAAGGTGAAAGCTGGTGCTGTTGCTCGTTCTCAAACGACTTTTCCAGATTTTGAGCAGCGTGGAAGGATGTTGGGAAAGGGGTTTCTCCCTCCTCATTCGCTCAGCCTCGCATCCGCTCTTAATTGAGGCGTAGTGGTACAAGCCTGATTGGGAATAGCAGGTGCTGGGATGTGGTGAACATTAGGGAAAGTCACTTGGCAGGCTCCGGAGCTGCCAAAAACGAAAGTGTGCCGATGGGCCAGATGTTGGCTCATTACCATCCGCTCCTCCTCAGAAACGTTTTAAAGGAACATTTGTTTCTTGAGGAAACACAGCTGTTCCCAGGGAAATGGGTTTCCCTCCTTTGGGCAGAGGAGCGGGGGAGGGGAAGTTGGGGGAGGGACACTGGGGAAGACTTGGGTGGGTGGCAGCCAAAGGCTCTCCATCTGAGTGAGGGGAGAGGTCCAGGAGCACACCTAAAAAAAAAAAAACGTTGCCTTGCCATCGAGCAGATTCATACGAAGTGACCCTACAGGACAAAGTAAAACTGCCCCATAGGATTTCCAAGGGGTGCCTGGTGGATTCAAACTGCCAACCTTTTGGTAAGCAGCCGAACTCTTAAGCGCTACACCACCAGGGTTTCTGTAACATTTTAGAGGTTGTAAAGTTGTAGTATGTCCACCAATACTTTCATCACACTTCTGTGATGGACGGGTTATTTGCCTCAGTTCTCAGAAAAGGAAGCAGAGGCAAAGTGACTTGGCCCAGGCCACAGGGCTAATTAGTGGTGGAGCCCACATCTCATTTTTAATTCCCTGCGTCTCTTTCTCTCCTCCTCCTCTCTGTGGTGGGGGCCACCAGGACAGAATGACTCGGGGGGAGACTAAGGTAGGCAGAGGCAGAAATCAGCACTGGGGACAGGGAGTGGCCTGGGCCTCTGCGTTTTCCACTTAATTTCACCTGTCTTCTTCTCTGCTCTTCTGAGATGTTCCTGTCAGCATCTGTGGGTGAGCGGCTCTGTCTGTGTTTGGCTCTGCCTGTGCGTCCCTTTCTCTCTCTCTCTGACTTGCTCCCTGTATCCATCTCCAACTCTGCCCATCCCAGCTCAGTGCCGGAACATCTCAGCATCTGGGCAGTGGAAACTGTGATGGCTGATACAGACTGCTCGTCGGCACCTAAGCAGCACCCAGAGCCTGTGCCCTACCTGCCATTCCTTAGTTACTCCTCTGTGGTCTGAGACACAGTCTAGGTGATTTCGCCTCCTCTGGGGCCACTTGACTTTTAACTCTGGCATCTGTACTTCTGTGCTTTTGCGGGGGGGAAAGTTTTCCAAATTGCGTGGTGAGTCATAAAATCAATTTATTGCATTGTGACTAGCAATTTAAAAAAAAAGGAAATATCAGAACGCGCCGCACATGCTATTTTGTGAATTGTTAGTTTCAGCTCTCTGCATGAATGCGTGTACTGCGTTCCAATGTAAAACGTTTTCACAATGAGATTTGATAAAAAAATGAAAACCACTGAGTGAAGGTGCTTTGGCTGCAAGCAGCAGAAACCCCTGGCCCAACAGGCTCTACAAGAAGGAATTTATTATCACCACTGCAAGAAGTTCAGGGGCGGGAAGCTCCAAGCCAAAAACTCGTTGCCTCCGTCAATTCCAACTCACAGCGACCCCATAAGACAGGGTACAACTGCCCCATAGGGTTTCCAAGGAGCGCCTGGTGTATTTGAACTGATGACATTTTGATTAGCAGCCAAGCTCTTAATCTCTGTGCCACCAGGGTTTCCAGGCAAGCTCTGGGGGTGACTAATTCCCTTCCCCTTCTGCCCTTGGCCATCCTCAGGGTGCCAGCTCACCCACCTTATGGTCACAACGTGGCTACTGCAGCTCAACCCACACCCAACAATGTCCAGGAGTGAATGAGGGACTCTTTCCCCCAAATCAGTTGCCATTAGGGTGATGCCTACTCTTGGTGACCCCATGTGTTACAGAGTACAACTGCTCCACAGGGTTTTCTTGGCCGTAATCTTTATGGAAACAGATCTCCAGGCCTTTCTTCCACAGTGCTACTGGGTGGGTTCAAAACACCAACCTTTATGTTAGTAGTTGAGGGCAAATGTTTGGGCCACCCAAGGACCTGCCTTTTCCAAGCACCCCTTTTTAGAAACCAGGCAACTTTTCCTCTCACATTTCTTTGGCCAAAGATGGAGGTCACATGCCCATCCCAATCGCTGGCAAGAGAAATAGGGATTACCATGATTGGTTTAGACAAATCAAGATGATGTCTCTTCCCTGAGCCGCACAGAGAAGGTAGACCCCCTAGGAGCTTGGGGCTTCTCCAGAAAGGAAGAAAGGGAGAAAACTGTGGGGTGGGCTGCCGCCAGCATTAGCCACAGCCACTCCCTGTCCCCAGTGCTGATTTCTGCCTCTGCCTACCTTAGTCTCCCCCGCGTCATTCTGTCCTGGTGGCCCCCACCACAGTGAGCATGCAGTGCGTGCGGGGTGCGGTTTGGAGGTCTCTGCTCATCCCAGCCCAGCCTTTAAGGGGCAGAGCCCAGAGCTACGCCACAGCTCTCCTACTTGCTGCTGTGAAGCCTTCACTCTGAGCTGCAGCATCTTCATCTGCCAGATACAGACCAAGAGGATTGAATGAGTAACTGATGCAAACAACCTGGCAAATACCAGGAGGCAGCAGTTCCTCATGTTTCTTGCCTTATTAGAGGAAAAACCAGACTGGCTTTTGCCCACCCGTTCTCCAGGGAACTGAGCCCTTTTTGGAAGCGACCTGTGGCACACCCCCAGCTCCCCAGGGGGCCATAGGACCCCACCAGCCTCTTCCTCACAGTTATTCCCTTGAGCCAAAGCCTCTAGAAAAGCCAAAAAGTCAAAGTCTCTAGAAGGCTCCTCTAATAGGCTGTACCTGTTACCTGGGAGGATTCCTGGTGCCGCAGTGGATCAGAGCTCGGCTGCTAACCAAAAGGTCGGCAGTTTGAATCTACCAGCTGCTCCTTGGAAGCCCTATGGGGGAGCTCTACTCTGTCTTATAGGGTCGCTATGAGTCAGAATACACTGATGGCAAGGAGTTTGGTTGGTTTTTGGTTACCTGGGAGGGGCTCACTAGCCACAACCACAGGTACTTCCATAATTACAGTCCTCCCCTTTGCATAATGCTTCCCAGCACCCAAAGGGCCCCCACGCTAGGACTCTGACAACAATCCCCAAAGTGCACGTAAAGTGACTAAAGTATATCCATTCATTCATTTAACAGGTATTTATTGGGCATGTACTGTCTGCCTGGCAGGCACTGTTCCAGGCCTTAGGGACTCATCACTGAACAACACAAACATCCCTGCCCCTCGTGGAGAGGTTAAGCGACTTGCCCAAGGCTATATGGGGCTAAATGACCAGACCAGTGCCTGGACCAGGTCCCCTTGGCACTCCCTAGGGGATCCAGTCAGTGGTCTCCTAGGAAGGCCAGTGGGATAAGGGCAGGAATCTTTGGTTGGGGGGAGGGAAGGCAGAATGTGGGAGCTGGTTGGGATTCAGGGAAGGGGAGAGAGGTAGAACGGGCATGATTTTCCTGGAGAGCACCAGCGGGCACCAGGTGGCAGGTGTGGGCAGGAAGAAGTCCGAAAGGAGGGAGCCAGAAGAGGCTGTGGGGCCATCTCCACCCCAGGGCTCTGGACAGCCCTCTGGTGCAGTTATCTGGGCCCTTGTCCTTCCCTTAAGGATGTCACTGCTCCTTTCCCCTTCCTTATTCCTGCCAGACTCTAGCCTCAGGCCCCATGCTCCCTGTTAAGGGTCTCCAAGGCGGGGGGTGGGGGGGTGGTTCCTGTCTGTTCTGGCCAACCCAGCTTGGCCTCTTCTCGCTATGAGCAACAAAGGTGAACACACCGAAGAAGGAGGGAGGGAGGGGCGCAACAGGACCCCCTGGGCCAAGTCTGTCTAGAAGGCCCCTAGTGGTGGTTTCATATTCTGACAGCCAGAAGAAGTAGCCACTTGCTCTGGACCTCTCCAGAGGATCCGGGAAGACCAACTGTTTTCCATACAAGAGGCTGCCTTCTGTGGGGCGCAGTAACTCCAGAGGTTAGAGATGTTCTGGAATCAGGGGCCCTGGGTTCAAATCCCTCCTTTGCCACTTCCTAGCCATGTATCTTTGGGAAAGGGACTTAACTTCTTAATGCCTCAGTTTCCCCATTTGTATTATGAGGATGATGGTGAGGTGGTATTCTTAAGGGAAGGACAAAGACCCAGATAAACAGCACCTGAGGGCCACCCAGAGCCTGGGCGTGGAGACAGCCCCACAGGCCTCTTTGGAAGCCCCCCCTTTCTGACATCCTTCTCCCCACACCTGGAGCCCACTGGTACCATGGGATTGTTGGCTCTAATATACCAGTAGGCGAGTTAAACAAGGAAAGCACTTGGCACACAGTGGCACTCAATGCATGTTTCTAATAGTTTTGACTATGAAAAGCCAGTAATACCCAAAGATACTTTGGTGGGTAGTGAGTGCCCTGTCACTAAAGGTGCGCAAGAAGAAGCTGGTGAGGAAGCTATGGCAGGAGAAAGCCTCAGACAATGGAAGACCAAATGGCCTTTGGGATTGCACCTACCCTGAGTTTCTGTGATTCCTGTGTAAAACCCCTCCCTAGTCCTTTGGTTCTCTTTTCATAAGGGGTGTGTGTGTATGTGGGTGTGCATGTGTGCGTGTGTGTGTGTGTGTGAGTCTTCATGTCTTTTCTCCCTATCAGGAGTGTGAGCTCCTCTAGGCCTGGGATTGGACCTTCTACTGTTTCATAGCTTCTACTACCAAAGGGTTTCTTTGCTGTTGGGCTGAACAGCCTTTTCCTTCTTCCCAGCCGAGAGAGCACTGGGCCCCATGGGGGGTACCCACTGCTGTAGTTGCATCTTACCAGTTTGCTGGGTTGTTCTTTGGAGGTACTCATGGTTAGAGACCACAGGAAGAAAGAGGAGGGCGCTTGAGCTGTAATATAGCACTGTTACTAACAAAACAAACCCCAGACTGCCATGGCTGCACCCCAACTTTTTTTCCCTCTACCCCAGTCCTGAGGCCACTGGGCGGGATCAGACTCTCCTTCCCCAGGATGACCTCATCGCCCCAGGAACCAGACTGTTTAATTAGAAGATCTTCAGTTGGAAATGCTCATCCTTTTATGAGGGAAACAGCGACAGGCTTTTAAGGACATGCCATAAGTTTTACAGTTATTGGATTTTTCAACTTGTTTACAAAAGCAATACTGTTAAATGGTCAGCAGCCAGGCCCAGCTGTTTTTCCTCCAGTGTCTTCTGACGACAGCAAAGCGTATTATCCCCCCAGCCAGCTTCCGGGAGCTGTGTGGAACTGCCTTCCATTTTGCTACCTGTTTAATTATCCATTCCGCCAGGCTTATACTGAAGCTCCTTCTACAGCTCCCTCTGCTTGTTCACAGCCAGATCTGTTCTGAAATGCAGCAAAGACCTCCTTCCCTGCTCCCCTGGTCCCTGCAGCAACTCCTGCAAGCAGCTTCCCTCCAAGACAATGCCAACCCCCTAAAGAATCTGTCCCATGGGGACAATGGATCCAAGAGGGAATGGCCTGAGTGTAGGGTAACTTGACATTTAACACCTCTGTGTCCTGAGCTCCTTCTTGCTAGGGGAAAGAAGGCTGCTTTCCAAACCGGGGTGTCAGAAAACCAAAAAAAAAAAAACAAACCCATTGCCGTCGAGTTGATCTGACTCATAGCGACCCTATAGGATAGAGTAGAACTGCCCCATGCAGTTTCCAAGGAGTTCTTGGTGGATTCCAACTGCGGACCTTTTGGTTAGCAGCTGCAGCTCTTAATCATTATGCTACCAGGGTGTCAGAAACCCCTGTAAATTTTTTTTTTTTTTAATACAGTTTGTTAGACTTTACCTTGGAGAACCTGAATTAGAGGGCCTGAATCCTTAAGTCTGGATTTTTCAAAGCTTCCCCAGATGATTCTGATACCTAGCAGCTGGGTTTGAAACCCTTTAGACTTGACCATCTCTGCCTGCCCTTGACCCTGAGGTTGTGTGATGCTTTCTTCTGGGGAAGTATGAGGGCGGGACACCAGGCTCCTAATGCTCTCCGTACTAACAGGAAGTTGGAATCCCCACGTGTACCGCTGGGTAAACTCACACCTGGTGAAAGTCATCTCGGGAAACATCCAGGTGGACGGCCTTCAGATCACTCATGTAGCTATAAATAAACCGCAGTGCATGTAAACCAGCGCAAGTGTTTTTGAATGATCCTATCATGGAACACCTGCACTGGCTGAGCAGCGTGTGTGAGGGCCTGGGGAAGTGTGTCCCTAGCCCAGCTTTCATCGGGAAGGTGCCTCCAGATGAAGGTGCACTTGAAAGCTACTCTTACCCTCTTACCCTGGGCTGAGGGGTGAAGAGGAGGGCGAGGGGCAGATACTCAGGGTGCGAGTCCCTACCCCTAGCAGCCCAGGTTTGTCCCCAGAGAAGTAGACCAGGGGGAGAGGGCCCAGGATCTCCGGCTTTCAAACTTCTCCACTCCATCCCCAGTACGGTGGTTGGTGGGATGACAGTAGCAACAATGGTTCCACCATACTACTGAGGCTTAAGCTCTGGGCAGCATATTTGTACACCTGTTATCTCACTCCATCCCCACAACGTCCCCGTGAGGCAGGCCACAGAGCTGTAACGTGGACAGCCTCACTTGGCAGTTGAAGGAATTAAGGCATGAAGATGGGATTGAATGACTCGAACAAGGTCACAGAGCTGCTAAGTGGTGCAGTCAGAATGTGCCCTCAGATCTGATTCCAAGTCCACAGCCCTGTGGGTCTCCTTCTTTATCAGACTCGTGTGAGGCTTTCAGGTTTCTCAAAGTACTCCCACATATATGACTCCATCTGAATGAGGTAAACAGAGAGAGTTTAATATTCTCAGTTGTTATTGAGGAAACTGAGGCTCAAAGAGGTTAGGCGACCAAACTGCTGTATTCCTCATGAATCAGGAGCTACAGGAAAGGAGAGTGTAAAGCTGAGCAAGGGGGTGGGCAGCAGAAAAAATATAAAGTTTGGAATTTTAATGTAGGTAGTTCTTTAAGCTCCTACCCTGGGCAAGTGTCAGATGAGGCTCAGTTTCATCACCTATGTTAAAGGGTGATTTTTTTTTTTTAAAGGTGAAGTCATTACCTTCATACAAATATAAAAACAAATGGCAAAGGCTTTATTTAACTCATTAACGAATGAGGGAACCAATAAGGCATTAAAAATTGGTTCAAAGGAGATGAACACACACGTAGGCAATCTGAGATGAATTTGCAAATTGTTGCAGAGCTGGTTAATATCTACAAGGCAGTAACAGATGCGTTCCAAAAGACAAAATTTACTTGCATTTCTGTGGGCAAGAATCATCGGCATTACTATCAGTTTTCTACAGCTTACAGAGTCGAAAAATAGCTCAGAGACAATGCAGGGCACAGATAATCCAGAAAGGTATGCTCTTCAAAATGTCCAGGGATCTTTTTTGCTCATTTTAAAGTCTTTCACAACTTTTCCTAAAACTGTAAAGTGGGGTCTGTCCAAAGGGCTGTTGGTGAGAATTAAATGAGGTGGCATATGTTTCCAGCCTGGCATGAAGTAGAGACCCAGTAAAAGTTCCTTGCCCTTGCCCTTGACCCTGGGGGTAAAGTGAAGTGGGTGGAATGTAGGGGAGAGGGCTGGTGGACATGCAAATTACGTGGAAATCAGCCCCTAACTTCCCCCCCTCCAGCCTTTTCCCGAGCTCTCTCACAGACTGAGTTCATCTCCCTCCAGAAGCCCACAGAGATGCTGTCCCACCTTCCAGTCTTTGTCTGATGATTTTCCCACCTGTCGTATCCTCACCCCTCCTGTCTGCTTGACGAAATCCTCTCCCTCCGAGACCCAGGTCAAAGCTCTCCTCTTCTCTGCTGGCCTCCCTGAGCACCGGAGCCCACAAGCCTCCCCTCTGCTCTGAGCCTCGCACACAGGGACGGAGTTAGTGTCACCCAGACCTGGTGGCACTACATCTGTGAATAAGTCATTTCCATGCTCTGGCCCTGATTTTACCATCAGTAAAAACAAGTGGCTTATTTACAATAGCAAAGAGTTAAAAACAAAGTGCCCATCAACGGAGGAAGGGATAAACGAATTGTGGTACATACACACAAGGGAACACTACACAACTATAAAGAATAACGAGGAGTCTGCGAAACATAACATGGATGAATCTGGAGGACATTACTAAGTCAATCAAAAAAGACAAATATCGTACGGTCCCACTATTCAGTCGGTCAGTGAACAAACCCTCACTGAAGCTCTCCTCTCGCCATGCCTTGAGAGAGCAATTGTACTCGGCTCCTTTTTTTTTTTTTCCTCCCCTCAGGCAGGATTCAGTGTTGCCATGGATCTAACCAGGGACACTAAGGACGGGGAAGGGAGAACTCAGCCCTGAAAAGGGGCAGGAAACAAGCTGGAAGAGCGGTCAGGGGAGATAAAGCTCACTTTCACTGCAGTGCTAGGGTTGGCTTCCAGGAGGAGATCCTTGAAGTGGACACTGGGAGACTTAGACCCAAAAGGATGATTTAGAGGCACAGGGGCCACTCAAAGACACGGAGTCTAGAAGGTAAGGAGTGTGCTGGGGAAACTGCTGCTTGCTCAGTTTGGCAAGGGCCCAGGGAATCTGGAGGGAAAGGCTGGAAGAAGAGTCTAGAAATGGGACATGAGGTCTTGATTGTTAAGGGCTTTGAGTGATGGACAAGAGTTTGGACTTCACCTCAGACAGCGGGCTGCCAGGAAAGAAGGCTGGGGGACCCTCTTCTCCTCCCCAGGAAACAGTCATGACGGGGGAGACTGCACCCACCCCACTTTGTGTCCTCCCAGTGTCTAGCACAGGGAGGGCCACATAAACGGCCTCCCTGGAGAAATAAAGTTTCTCATTTTCTACAACAGTGCTTCTTATGCTTTACAGTGCACATGAATCCTTGGGGATCTTGTTAAAAATGCAGATTCTGATGAAATGGTTTTGGCATTGGGCCTGGGACTCTGCGTTTCTAACCAGTTCCTAGGTGATGTTACTGGTCCATGGGCCACGTTTTGAGTAACAACAGCTGGATCAAGCATGCCCTTTGGGTACCCTCAGGGTCAGCAAGAGGTGAACTGCAGGGAAGGTAGGGCTTAGACTAGATACCTTCCACCCTATTTTTTCCTAGTCTCCAGGCCCTAGCCCCCCAAGGCCAGACTTGCCACATGTTGGGTTCTCAGGACTCAGCCCCCAAGGCAGAGTCCCACCTGGGCTGCCCCCTCCAGGCACTGTAGGTGCTGTACCTCTTGCCTTCTCCTCACTCTTAGCATAGCATAGAGGTCTCATTCCCTCTGGGCTGTAGGAATTGAGAGGGAATGACCACTTCTAGCTAAACCCTCCAGGGACATCCGCAGAGCAGGTAGCCATTCAGCTAAGCCTGGACGGATGTCCATGAGTGGTAGGAGCCACACCCCCAAAACTAGCCCAGGCCAGGATCCTAATGGCTGACAACAGCCAATTGTCCATGACCCCCAGAACACATTCTTGAATTCTGACTGGGGCTGAGTGCCTTCATTCAAGCCAGTTAGCCTAATGTTGGGTACTGGGCATCACGGGAGGCTTTAGGACAAGATTTGGCATGTCTCACCTCGCTTCATGCAGGCATGGCTGACCAGGACTCAGTGCAGAGCATCCTCCTCCAGGCCCGGGTAGGTGCCCCTCAGTCCCAGAGTGCCCCACGCTCTTCTGCCATCACAGCGCCGGTGGTCTGTCTCCCCAGATACAGTGTGACCTTCATGAGCAGAAGCGTTGTGTAGGATACAACTTTGCATTCCCAGTGCCTGGCACGTGGCGGGCGCTTCGTGAATGTCTGAGGAATGAACAAGGGGCCAGACCTGGAGCCCACATCTACGTACAGTGCAGTGGTTCTCAACTGGGGAAACTGTGCCTGCCCGGGGACATTTGGCTGTATCTGAAGAGATTTCCCAGGAGCCCTGGTGGTGCAGCGGTTAAGCGCTAGGCTGTTAACCGGAAGGTAGGCGGTTGGAACTCATCAGCTACTCCTCGGGAGAAAGATGTGACAATCTGCTTCCATAAAGATTTCACCTTGGAAACCCTATGGTGTAGTTCTACTCTGTCTTATGGGATCACTATGAGTAATAATTGACTCAGCCAGGGGCGGGGGTGTGGGAGGTAAAGACATCTTCAGTTGTCATATCTTGGTGGGGGAGGGAATTACTGGCATCTGATAGGTAAAGACCAGGGATACTGTTAAACAGCCTACAATGCACAGCACAGTCCCCATAAAAAGGGATTATCCAGCCCCAAACACCAACAGTGTTGCAGCTGGGAAACCCCCCTGCAGGGCCACAGCACCATCCAGGAGGCTGGCAGGGCATTGGTAGCATTTTCTAGAGAAACCGAGACCCAGAGCGGGTGAGGAGCCTTTTCCTGGGCCACACGGCCAGTTAGCAGCAGCCTGAAATGAGAAGGCAGGTCTTTTCAGGCTGGAACCAGGGCTCTTTCTGCCACGCCTCTCCCAGCCCTCCCCTCAGCCCCCCATGTTGTCAGGGCTGAAAATCACCCCTGCCCCACACCCTCATATGGTTTAATAAAAGCACAGCAGTAGCAAGTGTGAACGTTACGAAAAACACTCAAGCGTTCAAGTCTTTGTGTTTGCCTTTGTGCAAACATTCCCACCCAAGAAATAAGAAAAATTTAAATGTTAACAAACACAGGCAAACAACAGCGAACTAGTAATAGGACACCTTTGGATGTTTGTTATGCCGGGTTTCCGGGCTGCTAAATTGATTAACGCATTTCCCTTTGGCTTGCAGATCAGTCTCTTGGCTGTCAGGACCACCATCACACACAGCATGTTACACCTTACAGCTTAAATGCCTCTGTGACACCAGCGGAGTCCTGGTCTCCAGGTAAGGGCTTGATTCATGGCCAGCAGAGGGGAGGAAATGGATGGCTCTGCACCCACCATCAGAGCTGCTGGGGGGCCCTGCTCTCTCTCACCCTCTCACACACATATACACATGGGGAGCCCCCCACAACAAGTGGCTACATGCAAGTGAAAGTAACATCCTATAAATACACACATGGGCACAGTGACATCCTTGTCTTTGAGACTTCCCTGCTGGTTGGCTTGCTCAGTAGGGGTTTGCTTAAAGAGCAGGAAGAGGAGGGAAAAGGGACGGCTTAGGGCACACTCACTCTGCAAAATCTGTTCACCTTACAAACGAATAGGGGTTGTCTCCTCTGTGGTGGCCAGAGGTGAGGCTCAGAACTCAGTGGGCATCATGGAAACCCAGGCCTGGGTGGCAACTCCATGAAATGAGGTCTAGCTTCCCCCTCAGTTTCTTTGTAAATTGGGAGCTAACACCACCATTGACAAATTCATCAAGGTCCTCGTGTGTGCCTGACCCTGAGCTAGGGAACAGAACTGGAAAAGAGGGAGAAGGAGGGGAGGTAGGGAGAGGCCAAGGAAGGAGGGACCCTGAAGAGAGGGTGGAGGTTGGGACCCTGAAGCGAGTTGGGAATATTGGTCCATTGGGACAAGCCCTGGGGTTGATGATCCATCTGTGAATTCATGGCCTTCCCCACTGGCACACAACACCCACGACTTGGCCTCCACCAGCCACCAGCCCTCCTCCACCCGGCAGGAGACGAGGTCAGGCCTTCTGGGCAGATAGGCCTGCCTGGATCTTAGGCGTCTTTTTCTCAGCTGCCTTCCCGCCTCCCACACTCCTTGCTTAGCAGCTACCTCCCCTTCACGGTTGTTGATGTTTCAGCTGCTTTATTATTGGTTAATTTTCATGTGGGTTTGTTTGCCTTGGCTCAAAAGCTAAGCCATGAGCTCCTTGTAGGCAAGGCCTGTAAGTCTTTGGTTTCTGCTGGGTGATATCAACAAAGGTGGTGCCTGTTTGGAGAGAAGGTGAGGGAAGAAGAGAGGAAAGAAAGGAGAGAGGAAGGCTTTGGGGATGGTGAAAATGTTCTGGAACTAGCTAGTGGTGGTGGTCACGCAACACTGTGACTGTAGTAAATGCCACTAAACTGTTCACTCTAAAATGGTTAATTTTGTTATGTGAAATTCACCTCAATTAAAGAGAGAGAAAGAGAGGGAGGGAGAAAGCATTTCCGGGTCAGCGGCTAACTAGGATCCAAGATGGGAGCCATCTGCCCCACATGCTTATCTCGCAGAGGCCTTTCTTCCCAGCCTGAAGCCCTGGCTCTGCCCCTGCCTGGTCTGAAGCTGGCACTGCAGAGCATACCCGAGGACTCCACATGTCCTGCCAGGCCCTCTGCTCCGTTCCTGTTGACCTCAAAAGCCACATTACTCTCCTCCCACCTCCTATGCGTCCTCCTGTGCTCTAATCACACACAACTTCCTGTTCTCAGTTGTACCATACTTCCACCACCGATCTGAGCTTCACGCAGTTCACGCCCCCACCTGCTCTACGAAGCCTCCCCTATCTCCAGAGCTCCATGCTCCCTCCTCTGGGCTCCCACAGCACCCTGCGCCCCTTCCCCATCTCCGCAGCTTATATACGGATCTGTAATCATCTGCATTTCCCGCGAGAGGGTGGGATGCTCCGTAGTCACCAGTTATTGGCCCCATCCCCCTTATTTCTTCCTTGCTTACAGGGCCCATCTTTTGCTCTGTCCATCCCTTTCTGCTGGACCAGGGGAGTAACGGAAACCCCAGCCCCCAAGGGATTGATCCTGATCAGTGTAAGCCAATCACAGTACCCCATTCCCCTTGCCAGGTATTGACTGAAGAAGGGGCATGTGATCTAATTCTGGCCAATGAAAAGTAAGGGGAAATTTGCTGGGGGAGCCTCCCAGAATTCTGTTGTGCTTAAAAGGACACACGACAGGGATAAGGGGAAAGAGGCCCTTTTCTGCCTCTGGACATGGTTGTCATTTGTCAACTGGAACCACTAGCAGCCACGCTGTAACCATGAGGAGCAATATCACCAACATGCTGAGGATGGTGGAGCAGGAAGATGTGTTACCAGGCAGGGTCCAGGCTGGAGTCAGGAACCATACCAGTTCCACTAACAAAGAGAATTTTTTATGAATAAGGGTTAACTAGGTATAAAGAATTTTAACTAGGTAACTGAAGGGGCAAGAGGAGAACACTGATATCAGGAAGGTAACAACCGCAAGAAGCAGATACCACTTTTAGGACTGGGGGGACAAAAGAAAGAGTGAAATTATTAACACTAAGAGGAGGGGTCCCATGAAGCTGAATGCAGACCTACCTCTGAGAGCCAACCTTCCTTGCCATGTAGTCGATTCTGATTCATAACAACACTTTAGGATGGAGTAGAACTGCCCTATAGGATTTCCAGGGAGCAGCTGGTGGATTCAAACAGCTGACCTTTTGGTTAGCAGCAGAACTCTTAACCACTGCACCACCTAGGCTCCTGAGAAGCAAAGGGGGGTGGCCACCAAATCTACTGAGTTGATTCTCACTCATGGTGATCCTATGTGTTATAGAATAGAACTGAGCTGAATAGAGCTTCCTAGGCTGTAATCTTTATGGAAGGAGACCTGGTAGCACAGTGGTTAAGGACTCGGCTGGTCCATGGGAGAAAGATGTGGCAATTTGTTTCTGTAGAGATTGTTGTTGTTGTTGTTAGGTGCTGTCAAGTCGGTTCTGACTCATAGCGGACCTATGCACAACAGAACAAAACACTGCCCGGTCCTGCGCCATCCTTATAATTGTTGTTAGGCTTCAGCCCATTATTGCAGCCACTGTGTCAATCCACCTCATTGAGGGTCCTCCTCTTTTCCGCTGACCCTGTACTCTGCCAAGCATGATATCCTTCTCCAGAGACTGAACCCTCCTGACAGCATGTCCAAAGTATGTAAGACGCAGTCTCTCTATCCTTGCTTCTAAGGAGCATTCAGGTTGTACTTCTTCTAAGATAGATTTGTTCGTTCTTCTCGCAGTCCTTGGTATATTCAATATTCTTCGCCAACACCACAACTCAAAGGCGTCAATTCTTCTTTGGTCTCCCTTATTCATTGTCCAGCTTTCACATGCATATAATGTGATTGAGAATACCATGGCTTGGGTCAGGCGCACCTTAGTCTTCAAGGTGACATCTTTGCTCTTCAACACTTTGAAGAGGTCCTTTGCAGCAGATTTACCTGAGCAATGTGTCTTTTGATTTTGTGACTGCTGCTTCCATGGCTCTTGGTTGTGGATCCAAGTTAAATGAAATCCTTGACAACTTCGATCTTTTCTCCATTTATCAAGATGTCGCTCATTGGTCCAGTTGTAAGGATTTTTGTTTTCTTTATGTTGAGGTGCAAGCCATACTGAAGGCTGTGGTCTTTGATCTTCATTAGTAAACGCTTCAAGGCCTTTTCATTTTCAGCAAGCAAGGTTGTGTCATCTGCATAACGCAGGTTGTTAATGAGTCTTCCTCCAATCCTAATGCCCCGTTCTTCTTCATATAGTCCAGCTTCTTGGATTATTTGTTCAGCATACAGATTGAATAGGTATGGTGAAAGAATACAACCCTAGCGCACACCTCTCCTGACTTTAAACCATGCAGTATCCCCTTGTTCTGTCTGAACAACTGCCTCTTGATCTATGTAAAGGTTCCTCATGAGCACAATTAAGTGTTCTGGAATTCCCATTCTTCACAATGTTTATCCATAATTTGTTATGATCCACACAGTTGGATGCCTTTGCATAGTCAATAAACCACAGGTAAACATCCTTCTGGTATTCTCTGCTCTCAGCCAGGATCCATCTGACATCAGCAATGATACCCCTGGTTCCATGTTCTCTTCTAAAACTGGCCTGAATTTCTGGCAGTTGCCTGTCAATATACTGCTACAGCCATTTTAGAATGATCTTCAGCAAAATTTTTCTTGAGTGTGATATTAATGATATTGTTCTATAATTTCCACATTTGGTTAGACTACCTTTCTTGGGAACAGGCATAAATATGGATCTCTTCCAGTCACTTGGCCAGGGAGCTGTCTTCCATATTTCTTGGCATAGATGAGTGAGCACCTCCAGCGCTGCATCTGTTTGTTGAAACATCTCAATTGATATTCCATCAATTCCTGGAGCCTTGTTTTTTGCCAATGCCTTCAAAGCAGCTTTGACTTCTTCCTTCAGCACCATCAGTTCCTGATCATATGCTACCTCTTGAAATGGTTGAACATTGACTAATTCTTTTTGGCATAATGACTCTGTGCATTCCTTCCATCTTCTTTTGATGCTTCCTGAGTCATTGAATATTTTCCCCATAGAATCCTTCACTATTGCAACTCAAGGCTTGTCTGTCAGTTTGTCGTACTGTGGGGGCTTGCGTGTTGCTGTGATGCTGGAAACTATGCCACCGGTATTCAGATACCAGCAGGGTCACCCATGGAGGACAGGTTTCAATGAGCTTCCAGACTAAGACAGACCAGACTAGGAAGAAGGACCCGGCAGTCTACTTCTGAAAAGTATTAGTCAGTGAAAACCTTTTGAATAGCAGCAGAACATTGTCTGATATAGTGCTGGAAGATGAGCCCCCCAGGTTGGAAGGTACTCAAAAGATGACTGGGGAAGAGCTGCTTCCTCAAAGTAAAGTCGACCTTAATGACATGGATGGAACAAAGCTTTCGGGACCTTCATTTGCTGATGTGGCACGACTCAAAATGAGAAGACACAGCTGCAAACAACCATTAATAATCGGAACCTGGACTGTACGAAGTATGAATCTAGGAAAATTAGAAATCAACAAAAATGAAATGGAACGCATAAACATCAATATCCTAGGGGCATTAGTGAACTGAAATGGACTGGTATTGGCCATTTTGAATCAGACAATCCTATAGTCTAATACGCTGGGAATGACAACTTGAAGAGGAATGGTGTTGCATTCATCATCAAAAAGAACATTTCAAGATCTATCCTGAAGTATAACGCTGTCAGTGATAGAATAATATCCATACGCCTACAAGGAAGACCAGTTAATATGACTATTATTCAAATATACGCACCAACCACTAGGGCCAAAGATGAAGAAATAGAAGATTTCTATCAGCTGCTGCAGTCTAAAATTGATCAAACATGCAATGAAGATGCATTGATAATTACTGGTGATTTTAACGTGAAAGTTGGAAACAAAGAAGAAGGGTCAGTAGTTGGAAAACATGGCCTTGGTGATAGAAACAATGCTGGAGATTGAATGATAGAATTTTGCAAGACCAATGACTTCTTTGCAAATACCTTCTTTCACCAACATAAACAGCGACGATACATATGGACCTCACCAGATGGAACACATAGAAATCAAATTGACTACATCTGTGGAAAGAGACGATGGAAAAGCTCAATATCATCACTCAGAACTAGGCCAGGGGCCGACTGTGGAACAGACCATCAATTGCTCATATACAAGTTCAAGCTGAAACTGAAGAAAATCAGAGCAAGTCCACGAAAGCCAAAATATGACCTTGAGTATATCCCACCTAAATTTAGAGACCATCTCAAGAATAGATTTGACACATTGAACAGTAGAGACTGAAGACCAGACGAGTTGTGGAATGACACCAAGGACATCATCTATGAAGAAAGCAAGAGGTCATTGAAAAGACAGGAAAGAAAGAAAAGACCAAGATGGGTGTCAGAGGAAACTCTGAAACTTGCTCTCGAATGTTGAGCAGCTAAAGCAAAAGGGAGAATTGATGAAGTAAAAGAACTGAACAGAAGATTTCAAAGGGCCTCTCGAGAAGACAAAGTATTATAATGACATGTGCAAAGAGCTGGAAATGGAAACTCAAAAGGGAAGAACACGCTCGGTGTTTCTCAAGCTGAAGGAACTGTAGAGATTACAGTCTTGGAAACCCTATGGGGCAGTTCTACCCTGTCCTGTAGGGTCACTATGAGTCAGAATAAACTCAGTGGCAACTGGTTTGGTTTTGGTTTAATTCTTATGGAAGTAGATCATCAGGCCTTTTTTTCTGTGGAGCCACTGGGCGGGTTTGAACTGCCAACCTTTCAGTTGAGTGTAAACCTTTTGCACCACCCAGGGACTTTGACATCGGGGGGGGGAAAAAAAACCCATTGCCATCACGTCTATTCTGACTCATAGTGACCCTACAGGACAGAGTAGAACTGCCCCACAGGGTTTCCAAGGAGCTGCTGATGGATTTGAACTGCCAGTCTTTTGGATAGCAGCCAAACGCTTAACCACTGAGCCAGCAGGGCATCAAGGTGGTGCTTAATGGCTGGGGCTGATGTCCCTGAGCTTGGAGGATGAACCCAATGGGGCCAGGACCCAACTCTGAGACAGGGGTGCAGTGAAGCTGGATCTGTGAGTGGTGGAAAAGTGGCAAATTGAATTCAGCAGTGCTACTGGAAGGACCTGCCACTGCTGGGGTGAAGAAGTACTGCTGGAGTGATGTTGATAGGAACAGGAAGCCCTCAGGAAGGAAACAGGAAGTCCCTCCTCCAGCCTCACCATCTTCTCCAGCTCCCTCTATTGGCAGAGCTTGACAGGCAGCTGCTGGCAAAGCAGAAATGTGGTTTTGTGGAATTCCAGCCCCTGTCTCAAAGCCAAGTGTAGAAGGGTGGGTTTGGAACTGAGACAATAGCCTGATAACTGACACAAATGGAGAGCACCTGAGTCCTGGAAGACATCACTGAGCCCCTGAAGTAAAAAAAACTAAAGAGCAGCTGCACCTCAGACTTCTTGTCATGAGAGAAAATAAACGTGCCCATTATGTAAGCTGCCCTGGTCTGCTTTTCTGTGGCTGACCTAGCATCTGTACTGACAGACTTGTCTTATTCAGCTCTGCTTCCTCCATAGGGCCTAGCATGGGGCTGCCATGTCAGTACCCGTTAATCAGGTTGAAGTGAAGCCTCCTTTGCAGCTAGTGTGGTGGTGAGCTGGGACTCCAGACTCAGATTCCTGAGTTTAAATATCAGCTCCCTCATTCAGTTTGCCATTTCAGGCCCATTTTCATCTTTCTAAGCCTCCATTTCTTCACCTATAAAATGGGAGATATTAAGAGCACCTGAGGGGCCCTAGTGGCACAATGGTTAAACTCGGCTGCTAATTGAAAGGTCAGTGGTTCAAACCCACCAGCTGCTCCATGGGAGAAAAGACCTAGAAATCTGCTCCCATAAAGATGACAGCCAAGGAAACCCTATGGGGCAGTTCTGCTCTGTCACGTGGGGTCACTATGAGTGGGAATTGACTTGATGGCACACAACAATGACGACAGCAACGAAAGCACCTAGCTCACTGGAGCGTGGTGGGGATGAAGGGAGACGCCCCTGTAGAGCTCCGTGCAGTGCCTCCTGCACACACAGCAGCTGCTTTTTCAGCTGTTGTTATTGGGTCTTCAGCTCTCAAGCTGTCCTTCTAAGAAATGGGCTAGAAATTGGCTCCTGAGAACCCAGCTCCACCCTGTGCCTCCCAGGAGGGTCCGGTTCCACATCTTACTTCCTTGGGCTCAAGTCACTTGCCTAGCACCTACTCCCAGGCCCCTAGGATGGCCTCCTCCCTGTTTCTCTGGGCTGGTCCATCTTGACGCCCTCTTGTTGCCCGAACCATTATCATATGCAACCTGTGCTAAGATGCCATGTCCTGCCACCGGTTGAGACTTTATTACTTTCCTAGGCCTCCCGTAACAAATTACTACAAAGCTGTTGGCTTAAAACAACAGAAATTTATTCTCGCACAGTTCTGGAGGCCAGAAGTCTGAAATCAAGGTATCCACAGAGTCATACTTCCTCTGAAGTTTCTAGAGGAAGATCCTTCCTTGGTCCTTCCAGCTTCTGGTGGCCCCAGACATTTCTTGGCCTGTGGCTGCGTCACTCCAGTCTTTGCATCCCTTTGTCTTTACATGGCCTTCTTCTCTCTACGTCTCTGTGTCTCCTTTTCTGTCTTTTATAAAGACACTCTTGTTAGATTTAGGGCCCACCCTAATCCAGTATGACCTCATCTCAGTCATTACATTTGCAAAGACCCTGTTTCCAAATAAGGTAGCATTCTGAGGTTCCAAATTAACGTGAATTTGGGGGGGCACTATTCAACCTGCTGGAAACCCTGGTGACATAATGATTAAGAGCTACAGCTGCTAACCAAAATGTTGGCCGTTCGAATCCACCAGGCACTACTTGGAAACCCTATAGGGCAGTTTATTCTGTCCTATAGGGTCTCTATGAGTCAGAATCAACTCGATGGCAGTGGGTTTGGTTTTATTTTGGATTCAACCTGCTATAAGTGGCAAGCTAAGGAACAGAATTCTGCCTCCCAGGAAACTCCTTGATAATCCAGAGAGGAAAGCTGAAGACAGAGTAGTGGCTGTCCCCACTCAGACACAGCGGGCCCCTTCTTCTGGAGCCAACTGTCCCCTCTGAGGCAAAGCCAACACTTCAGCCCCTGTGACCACCCAGCTCCTGAAGGTCAATGGTCACAGCTGAACTCCCTCAGCAGGTTACTATTCCCCACCCCTTGCATCTCACCTACACCTCTTTGGCAAGGACCCTCTGTTGAAGCACACACTGTAAATAAAACCATTCTGGTTTGTGGGCTAGAGGTAGAGAGCAGGGAAAAAAAAAAAAAGGAATAGAGGCAAAAATCATCATCATCCACAAAACAATACGCAAAACCCAGAACATTCCTCTGGACCATCCATAACTAATCCAGACCACAAAAATAATCCATTAGACAGCTGGTGTAATGGTAGCATGTGAAAGACTGTGGAACTTTCTAAAATTAATTTTCTTCATTTCGGTTTATTAAAATTGCACTCATCTATCTCCCCTGTTAAATATTTTATTTTTTCATATTAATGGCCGCAATTTCAGCTGGTGCCTGTTTCTGTCATTAACACTGTACAAACTTAATATCATTAGTAGTTTTTCCCTTAATTATGTGACTAGAGAAGAAAAACAGGAAAGTTTCCGTGAAATTGGAATAGTATATCTAAATTGCCTCATGTTTATTTTAACATTAACAGTAAATGAAGCTAATGGGCTTTTATATTATTAAAAGCACTCATTTGTGTCCTGCCTGTTCTAATATACAACAAAGCTTTAAAAGATGTTAAATAATTAGTTATTTAATAGGGATGGGTGGAATATATCAAACCAAAGGAAAACTTGAGGGTAACCAACACAAGCTGTTTAGGGGTCTGTCCCTTTTAGGATTTTCAAACACGAGAGCCTCTCCCCACATCCCCTGCCCCACTGTTAATGTGATAGCTCTAATTTATAATGACCCTGGAGAGTTAAAGCAACAAAATCTACTGCCACAGCCTCGCAGAGGACAGGCGTGTATGGGGGGTAATAATGTTTGCAATTATTTCTTGGCACCACCCATCCATAATTCAATACCTGCGCAAGGTCCGTGCTTGCTGGAGCAGCTCGGGCCCGTGTTGTTGGGCTGGGGCTTGGGAGTGCTCTGGGCAGGGAGGCCCGTGAGGCTACTGTTGACCTGCCTCCTTGCCTCTTAGCAGGGCTCTCCTCGGCTTTGGAGGATGCTGAAGAATGGAGATGTTGGTCTGAGTTAGGAGCCCAGTGAGCATTGGGAAAAGACTCTGGCTGGCAGGTTGTCACTCTCCCGCTCAAAAACCTACAATGGCTCCTGTGGCCTTTTCCATCAAAGCCACGCTTCTTGCTTGGCATTGGAGCTCTACCTATCTGACCCCAGCTCCTGTTCATCCCCGCGTTTTTACTCTTTTCCAGCCAGTTGGTTTCCTCACTGTCCCAAGCACATGCCAAGTTGCTCATCTCCTTGTCTTTGCTTCTGCTGAGGGGCTTACCCGAAACACTTGTGCCCTTTCTTCCGCCTATTTAAATTCCAGTTGTTCTGTATGGCTCAGCTCAAATTCCAGATCCTCCATTAGGCCCCTCTGTCACCTGAACTCCTAAAGCAGTGATTCTGAAACTTGACTGTGTATTAGGATTACCCAGAGGGCTTGTTAAACCAGATTTCTGGGTTCCACTGCTAGAGTGGATGGGGCCTGAGAATCTGCATTTCTAACAGGTTCCCAAGTGATGCTAAGGCTGATGCTGCTGGTCTGGAGACCACATTTTCAAAGTCACTAGAGCATAGGCAGCCACTTCAGACCATTAGACACTGTACTTGTTTTGGCTTGAAATGTTTGATAGTGTCATATGGCCAAGACTTGTCTCCTCAAATAGATAGCAAATTCCTTGAGGGCTGGGGCTGCAATCATCTAAGTTTTGACTAGGGCTGGGGATCTGCTTCCAAGAAGGCCGATTCACATAGCTGTTGGCTGGAAGCCTCAGTTCCTCACTACGTGAGACTCTCCATAGGCTGACTGAGCGTCCTCACAACATAGCTGTTGGCTTAGCCCAGAGCAAAAGTCGGAAAGTTGTAGTGCTAGTCTCTGAAGTCACACATCATCACTCTCACTTTATTCTATTGGTAAGAAACAAGTTACTAAGTCCAGCCCACACTCAAAGGGACGGGAATTAGGCTCCACCTCTTGAAGGGAGGAATATCAAATAATTTATGGACACTATTTGAGTTTTTTTTTTTTTTTTGATGGAATAGGATCTAGAACTCAGAGTGTCCAACTTATTGCCTAGTGCTCTTAAATTCTTTTTAATTGTTAAATAGATCATACATATATACATTAAGTATACCTCTCCAGTATAAATCATAATTATAAGATGGCACCTCGGTAATCACCACCCAGATTACTAGAACTTCATTAGCACCCAAGAACTACTGTGTACCCCTTGCTGATCACAACTCCTCTTTTCCCCCCAAGGTGTACCCACTATCCTGACTTCTGTGATTTTTATTTTCTTGCCTTTCTTTATAAATTTACCCCAATTGTGAACCATCAAACGATATAGTTTAGTTTTGCCTGTGTTTTGAGCTTTATAAAAAAAAAAATCATACTGTACATATTCTTTGATATCTTAATTCTTTCGTTCATCACAATGTGTGTGAGTTTTCATCAGTGTTCTTGCATGTAGCTGTATTTCACTTATGTTCATTGTTATACAATGGCTATCTTTATCTCTAGTAATTCTTTTTGCCTTAAAGACTATTCTGTTTGATATTAACATACATATATCAGCTTTCTTTCGGTAAGGATTTGCATGATAATGATGTTTCCATCTATTTGGAAGCTTAAAAAAAATTAAAAAATAAATAAATATATATTTTTTTTTATGCTTTAGATGTTTTTCTACTATTTTTTTTTTTAAGAGCCAGTCTGAAAATCTTCATTTTTTAATGGAGCACACACTCCACTTTAATGTAATCTTGATACATTTTTGTTATACCTACTACATTATTTTGTGATTTCTATTTGTCCCATCTTTTTTACATTTCTTTTAGTTCCTTTCTTACCTATTTCGGACTAATGGTATGTTTTTGACTATTCAAAACTGTGTTTTCAACTAGTTTGAAAGGTATATTCCCTGTTTCTAAAACTTACCAATGGCTAACATTAATCCATACCTTTGCCCTCCTCCTGAACTACACAAAAAGCCTTTAGAATACTTTAAATCCATTTAACCTGACTTAGATGTTGCCGTTTTCATATTTTAAATCCCATCTTTTCTTATAATCCCATGTAGCATTCTTATTATAGTTTAAAGCAGTTAATATTTGCTTAATCTTATATATACAGTTACTAGTTTAAGTATGGAAACCCTAGTGGCCTAGTGGTTAAGAGCTATGGCTGCTAACTAAAAGGTCAGCAGTTTGAATCCACCAGGTGCTCCTTGGAAACCCGTGGGGCAGTTCTACTCTGTCCTATGGGGTCCTTATGAGTAGGGATCAACTCCACGGCAATGGGTTTTTTTTTTTAGTTTAAGTATTCTTCGTTTGTTTGTATATTTCAGCTCTTCATCCTGGGTTCACTTTCCTTTTCCCTTTAGTACAACCTTTGGCATGTCTGGTGGAAAATTTTCTTCTTCTTAATTTTACCTTCATCCTCAAAAGACGTTTTCACTGGCTAAAGAATTCTAGGTCAGTGGTCATTTTTACTCAGTACATAAAAAATTCTGCTATCTCCTGGCTTCCACTGCTGCTGTTGAAAAGTCAGCTGCTAATCTAACCTTTTTTTTTTTTTTTGAATGATTGTTATCTGCTTTCCCCCTCCTCTGGCAACTTTAAAAATCTTTTCTTTGTCTTTAATGTTCTCCAGTTTCACTCTGATGAATCTGTGTGTAAATTTTATTTATTTGACCTGCATGGGATTTGTTCAGCTTCTTAAAATTATGGATTGGTATCTTTCTTCAGGTCTGGACATTCTTAGCCATTATTGCGTCTGCTGCATTCTTTTTTAAAATAATTTTTATTGAGCTTTAAGTGAACGTTTATAAATCAAGTCAGTCTGTCACATATAAGCTTATATACACCTTACTCCATACTCCCACTTACTCTCCCTCTAATGAGTCAGCCCACTCCCTCCTTCCAGTCTCTCCTTTTGTGACAATTTTGCCAGTTTCTAACCCTCTCTACCCTCCTATCTCCCCTACAGACAGGAGATGCCAACACGGTCTCAAGTGTCCACTTGATACAAGTAGCTCACTCTTTGTCAGTATCTCTCTCCAACCCATTGTCCAGTCCCTTCCATGTCTGATGAGTAGTCTTCGGGAATGGTTCCTGTCCTGGGCCGACAGAAGGTTTGGGGACCATGACCGCCGGGATTCCTCTAGTCTCAGTCAGACCATTAAGTCTGGTCTTTTTATGAGAATTTGGGGTCTGCATCCCACCGATCTCCTGCTCCCTCAGGGGTTCTCTGTTGTGCCCCCGTCAGGGCAGTCATCGGTTGTGGCCGGGCACCATCTAGTTCTTCTGGTCTCAGGATGATGTAAGTCTCTGGTTCATGTGACCCTTTCTGTCTCTTGGGCTCATAGTTATCATGTAACCTTGGTGTACTTCATTCTCCTTTGATTCAGGTGGGTTGAGACCAATTGACGCATCTTAGATGGCCACTTGTTAGCATTTAAGACCCCAGACGCCACATTTCAAAGTGGGATTCTGCTGCATTCTTTCACTCTTCTTCTAGAACTCTAATTTGATTTTTATTAGATCTTTTCATTTTTCGCCCGTATCTTTTAATCCTAGTGGTATAGTGGCTAAGAGTTCGACTGTTAACCAAAAGGTTGGCAGTTCATAATTTAGGGGAAGAGAAAGACAACACACAATACAGGGGAGGTCAGCACAACGGGACTAAACCAAAAGCAAAGATGTTTCCTGAATAAACTGAATGCTTCAAAGGCCAGTCTAGCAGGGGCAGGGGTTTGGGGACCATGATTTCAGGGGACATCTAAGTCAATTGGCATAATAAAACCTGTTAAGAAAACATTCTGCATCCCACTTTGAAGAATGGTGTCTGGGGTCTTAAATGCTAGCAAGCAGCCATCTAAGATGCATCAATTGGTCTCAACCCACCTGGATCAAAGGAGAATGAAGAACACCAAGGACACAAGGTAATTACGAGCCCAAGAGACAGAAAAGGCCACATGAACCAGCAACTACATCATCCTGAGACCAGAAGAACTAGATGGTGCCCGGCCACAACCAATGACTGCCCTGAGAGGGAACACAACAGAGAACCCTTGAGGGAGCAGGAGAGCAGTGGGATGCAGACACCAAATTCTCATAAGACCAGACTTAATGATCTGACTGAGACTGGAAGGACCCCGGTGGTCATGGCCTCCAGACCTTCTGTTGGCCCAGGACAGGAACCATTCCCAAAGCTAACTCTTCAGACATGGATTAGACTGGACAATGGGTTGGAGAGGGATGCTGGTGAGGAGTGAGCTTCTTGGATCAGGTGGACACTTGAGACTATGTTGGCATCTCCTGCCTGGAGGGGAGATGAGAGGGTAGAGGGGGTTAGAAGCTGGCGAAATGGACACGAAAAGAGAGAGTGGAGGGAGAAAGCAGGCTGTCTCATTAGGGGGAGAGTAATTGAGAGTATGTAGCAAGGTGTATATAAGTTTTTATGTGAGAGACTGACTTGATTTATAAATTTTCACTTAAAGCACAATAAAAATTATATAAAAAAAAAAAAAGGTTGGCAGTTCAAATCCACCATGTGCTCCTTGGAAACCCTAGTGGGCAGTTCTACTCTGTCCTGTAGGATCATTATGAGTCAGAATCAACTCAGTGGCAATGGGTTTGGTTTTTTATTGGTATTTTTTTAACCTCTCTTTCATATTCCCCATCTCTTTTTCTCTCTTTGCTGCATTCATCTGGTTCACTAATTCTTTGTTCAGCTGTGTCTAATCCACTGTTATGCACACGACTGCGCTTGCCAACTACCTTAAAAGCATCACCAATCCAAGGCTACTTTGAATTACATTCATGATTGTGGTTATTTTGACCATTCAGGTGATGTGAATTTGGGCTGGAAATCTTATTTTCGTGACTGATTCTTCCCCTTCCTGCTCTGCTCAGAACCAAGACAACTTTCCTCAAAATTCTGGGTATGGGAAGAGTTTTCTTTCTGGCTCCCGCTTACCCTGAGAGTTTTCCCTTTGGGGTCCCAACTTTATGGAGGAGGATATCCTATTAGATTCCCCATCTTTGCTGGGCCCTGGGCTTTCTCTTCCCCAAACCCCTCGATGATGTCAAAACTGAACCACAAATTTGCTGATTGGGCAAATACGTACAAGGCACAATTGGCTTCAGTGCTCTCTGAGTTCCTGCTTTCACTTAGTTTTTGGCCTGGCAGCTTCTTACTATCTTGTCAGCTCTTTGGTGCTTTTAAGGAGATGTTTTTAATTTCATCCAGCAATTCTAGTTGTTTCTCCCATGTGGACTGATCTAAATAACACAGTTTGGCATATTGGAAATGGTAGTCTGCTCTTTGCTTTTTCTGCAACCCCAGATTAGCATTTTTTTCTCTATTGGTGAAGTCCAGACAGGAAGTGGAATGGTACAATACATGGATGGTGAGGGTGATGGAGTGGTGGCTGTTGGGCAAAAAATTCTGCTGAGGATGTTGGGGTTCCTTGCCCATGGAACCTGGCCCTCGCTCATACACCTAAGTCATTCATCAGTCTTCTCCAGGGAGAACAGTCCTGACCTCCCACTATTTTTGCCTGACCTCATTCACCTTGGCCTCAATTGGTTAACACCTCCTTCAGCTTTCTCCATCTTAGTTCCTCTTCCTGGTCCCAGTCCCTACTCTGTACTGTGACATCAGCTGCCAGCATCTGCCTGACCTCAGGCCTCCATCTCTAGCCAGATTCCTTCTGCTGGGTTTATGGCAGGGACAGATTACCCAATAAGCAAGATATAAAAAAAAAAAAAAAATTTTTTTTTCCTATGGAATTAATTGTGCTTACTAATCTGTAGTGCACAATTTCACCTGGTTTTCACCACATTGAAGGGTGAAATTGTGCACTACAGATTAGTAAGTAAGCACAGTTCAGCCAGCGCATGCCTTGCTTCCTATAAGCTGGCACATACTGTGCTTGCTGGTTAATCTGCCCCTGTGCATGGCCCTTAACCCTTAGTACCTTGGGATTCTCATGGAGCTGCCACTTGGCATGGGGAAGTCCTCATCTCTTCTTCTCGTCTGATAGCTACAAAGGAGGGTATGTCTTTCTCTGGAACTGTGGGACATGAGGCCCATGGAGGGCCTGGCCTAAGTCAGATTCCTCTCTGGACTTGCAGTGCTCATCTCAGGGCCTGGCTCTGAGAAGGAACTCCTTGAATATTTGCTGCATTTTCAGTGCCCAACTCAGGGCCTGGCACTCAGAGAGTCCTGAGAAGGGACCCACGTGGTGGGAGAAAATTGGGGGGTAGAGGCATCAATTAAACTCAAAGTCCCCAGAGGCTTTTAAGTAGGAGGATGACACTATTAGATGTCGCTCCAAGAAAGAAGACTCTGACTGAAGAAGGATTGGAGACAGGTCAAAGCAGATTTCATCCAAGCAGTCGCGAGGCTACTGCTATGGTCAGGGTGAGAAATGATGGCAGCTTGGATTGGGGTCAGGGTGGGGGAAAGAAGTGGAACAATTGCACAATACTAGGAAGTGAAGTCAACAAGCATCACACTGTTGGCATGGTCACCCTGGATCCACAGATTGATACAGGGGAGAGAGTGGATTTTAAAAGATGCGGGTCTTCTCTTAAGGCTCAGTTGACATGAACAGCCAGGAGACAACTTGGTTTCAATGAGTCAGCCCTGCTGAGAATTGTGGCCTGGGGAGAGTTAATTGTGAGACTGTCTGGGTGAGTGACTCCAGGCTCCTCCTTCAGTGGGCGTGCCAGATTGTCAGCCACAAAGCCAGTGGGGGTCCAAGGCATCCAATTATCCTGGGTGTGGACAAGGCCTTTCTTCATTTTCTTCATTATGATGTCCCTGCACACAATCATCCTGCTATCTCAGGGGAGCCCCCCACCTCCAAGGAGAATTACAACAAGGGAACAAGAGGAAGAAAATATAAAGAACAGTCATAAGTAATAAAGGCAGAATAAGAAAATCATAAAACTCAAAATTAAGAATAATAGTAAGAAAATTAATTTTTCAGAAAATAATTTTTTAGAGTAAAAAATAGTTTATAAATAATAGTTAATTTTAAAAAACTCAAGTTAAAAATTTTAAAACTGTTTTAAAAAAAAACAGAAGATTAGAACCTGTGAAACAAAAATCTAGAAATATATGAGAGGGATTCAAGATAGGAACTGAAAGAGTTGGTCCAACTCAAGAAATAAAATTGATAATAAAACAGTTTTTTACAGTGCAAAATGTGGGAGGATTGATAGAGGGGGTCAAAATTGGAATGTGAAATGAGAAAATACGAGGTAAATAATTAAAAGCTGAAAAATGAGAGGAGGGAAGAGGATGATTTCAAGGTGGAAACCAGGGAGCAAAAAATGAAAGTCCAATTACTGTCAGGCCAGAGACAAGGGCCCTCAGAGTTCCAGGTAGAACAAGTACACCTGCTCAGGGACCCCTGCTTCTCTCTCCCCTCGGGACCTCTCCTGGCTGCAGCAAGAAGAAGGGGGCACACGATGAGTGTTGTGAAGTGGTGGCGAAAGCCCAGGTCTGGGAGTCAAGAGACCTGGATCCCAGGGTGCCTGGCTGCATCCCCTCTGGCCCCAGCAAGCCCTGCCCACATTCCGGCTCAGTTTCTTCGTGGAAAGTGAGTGGAACCAACTTGACACTCACAGGGCTCCTTCTACTTGATGTTCCAGACTAGGGCATGGGTGCCAGGAGCAAGCAGGAGGCTGGGAGCTTTGTTTTGTGGCTTCTCAGGGGAAGCACTGACTTTGGAGCCTGAAGACCTGGGTTCAAGTCACCAAGGCTTGAGAACACAGAAGAAAGCAGAAAACGAGAGCTGTTGAGCAGGGCCAGTGCAGAGGGTTCTACTACCCCCCCGTTATGAATTGAATCATGTCCCCCCAAAACAAGTGTTGTAAATCTTAACCCCTATACTTATCATAAGAGAACTCTGCTGGTGCAATGGTTAAGCACTTAGCTACCAACCAAAAGGCCAGTGGTTCAAGCCCACCCAGCGGCTCTAGGGGAGAAAGCCCTGGCAATCTGCTCCCAGAAAGATTATTGTTGTTACTGTTGTGTGCCGTGGAGTCGATTCTGACTCATAGTGACCCTATAGGACAGAGTAGAACTGCCCCCATAGGGTTTCCTGGGCTGTAAATCACCAGTGGGTTCAAACTGCTGGCCTTTCAGTTAGCAGCCGAATGCTTGGGAGCAGAATGCTTAAGCACTGCACACCAGGGCTCCTTCCAGAAGGATTACAGCCTAGGAAGCCCTATGGGGCAGTTCTACTCTGTCCTATAGGGTTGCATATGAGCCAGAGTCGACTGTATAACACACAACATCAGAATGGATGTAATCCCATAGGGAATAGGATTTTCTTTGTTATGTTCATGAATCCGCATCAGTGGAAGGTGTGTCTTAAACCAATCACCTTTGGGATATAAAAAAAAAAAGCAGATTACACACAGAGAAGGGAGCACAAACGGAGGGGGAGATACAAGCCACATGAAGATTGCCAAGGAACCAAGGAATAGAAACTGAAAAGAGACACAGACTTTCCCCCACAGTTTACAGGGAGAGAAAGCCTTCCCCCTAGAGCCGGCACCCTGAATTTGGACTTCTAGCCCCTAAACTGTGCGAAAATAAGCTTTCTGTATGTTAAAGTCATCCACTTGTGGTATTTCTGTTGTAGCAGCACGAGATAACTAAGAAATCCCCAGGATAGAAAGAGCCAAGGGGCTGGTCTCCCTGGCAAAGGGAGCTTGGGATTTCCCTGTGAGGAAGGAGCCTTGGGCCAGAGAACTGAACCGCTTCCTAAGTAGTCTCACCCTTTCCAATCCATTTTTCTCACCGTTATCCTCCCAGGGTCATTCTAAGACATTTCTCTGATGCCGTCTCTCCACTGCTCAGAGCCCTTAGAGGGCTCCCTATGGCATTCAAGATGGTGGTGTCACTAAGGTTGGTGTCACCCAATGTGGTAGCTCCTGGTGTGGTAACACCTCTCCCCGCTCCCGCCTCCACCACCATGGGCCTCCTCCCATACCAGACCATACAGAATCCTTGAGTCTTTGCTGTTAGGCCATTGAGTCGGTTCCAACTCATAGCAACACCATGCACAACAGAACGAAACACTGCCCAGTCCTGCGTCATCCTCACAACAGTTGCTGTGTTTGAGCCCATTGTTGCAGCCACAGTGTCAGTCCATCTCATTGAAGGTCTTCCTCTTTTTCTCTGATCCTTTACCTTACCAAGCATGATGTCCTTCTCCAGGGATTGGTCTCTCCTGATAACATGTCCAAAGTCCGTGAGACAAAATCTTGCTATCCTTGTTTCTAAGTAGTATTCTGGCTGTTATTCTTCCAAGACAGGTTTGTTCATTCTTCTGGCAGTTCATGGTATAGCCAATATTCTTTACCAGCACACAGAATCCTTAATTACTGATTCATTGTCAGAAACATTTTTGATATAGGTTCACAGATACTACTTACCACAATATTGTAGCTAAAGCACCAGAAATTTTGACAAAATCAGTGACTATAAAAATACAGGCAGAAACAAAAACATCAGTGCATGCTTGTAGCAGGTACAGGCAAAACCACAGGACTTGAAGAGTCATTATAACTGGGCAATAATAGCAGCTTTGACTAGAGGGCATTAGAAGTTTCAAAAAGTGAATTAGCATAGAGTTTTAGCCTTGTAGGTGTATTGATACATGTAAGCTGGGTTTATGGAAAATGTTTATGTTGTTTTAACTAACTACAGGGATAGTTTTATAAAAATAACAAATTTCTGCTGAAACACTGCACAAAAATTTTATCAATAGTCATTTTGGCGTCACCCCCTCTGACAGTGTCACCTAGTGTGGTCTGTACTCCCGCCACCTGCACCCCTCTGGTGGCGCCACTGACTCAGGACACACGGCCCAGGCTCCTCTGACCTAGCCCCTGCCTCTCCTCCAGCCTCACTCCTAACGGAGCCTCCCTCACTGTCAGGCTCCAGCCAGTAGGAGGCACTGTCTGCATCATCAGGACACCCTCATTCTGATCTGAGAGCTCATTCTCAAGTCCTGGGCCATCAGAGACGACAGGCCAGTCAAGCTCCCTTTGTGTTTAAAGGCAAATGTCCGGCTAGTGTTGCTGCTTCTGCCTTGTAGCTGTCTCCTCACTGACCAACGAGGACACATGGTCTCCATCTTGTAAGAACCGGCCCTTTATGTGGGCATGATGCCACCTCCCTAGATGCTCCTGGAGAGGAATCACATTCCATCCACCCCTTTTCTCTTCCGTAAACTTTCCTTCCTGCCTCCTATATGGTCAAAACTTTTTCCCTCCATTACTCAACCCTGGCTCCTTCCTGATTCCCCAAGTGGTGGGTTGTGGGGTGGGAGGGGGTGGGGGTGCGGGGGTGTCTCCCTACAGGCATCTGCTGTGATGGCCCATCACTTTCTGTGTTCCTGAACATCTTTCTAGTCCTCCAAGCTACAACATTTAACCTGGTGGAGGCTGGGGAGACCAACTCCGCCCCACCTGAGGAACATCGGAAAGCTTACTCCTCAAGGAAGGCCCCACCTCCCTGAGGAGGGAGGACAGGCACAAGAGAGAAGCCGGAAACTCTGAAATCAAACTATGCCAACCAGAAGGAGGCTGTGGAAGCTGAGTACCAGAATCGGTGCCTTGACTCACCACTCATTCATTCATTCAACACATATTTATTGAGGGTTGTTCTGTGCCAGGCACCGAGTGAACAATGAGAAGGAACAAGGCAGACATGGTACTTTCCCTAGAGGAGTTTATGACGTGTGTGTGTGTGGCTGGGGGAGGCATAGCCAAGATGCCAAGCAATCACAAGCTTATGTAATCAGTGTATGGGGGCTGGGGCCAAATCACTAATCCTTCCTGAATCTCAGTTCCTCATCTGTAAAATGGCCACACAGTACTAATCTCCCGGGGTGGCTGAGATGGCAGAGTGAGACAACACGTAGAAAATCTTCAACGTGGTCATGGGCACATGTAGCATTTAGCCAAACTGAGGGTTGAGAAGCAAGAATGAGTTGCAAACAATCTAGTAGGTCATGAGCAACTTCTTTTAAAAAGGAAATGGAGTAGAATAAAGACCTCAAAGTGCACAAAATAAGGGTATCATTTCATGAAAATTCTACTTTAAGTTTGGGTGCGTGGGTGTGGGTGTGTGTGTCCACTGAGTCATGTGGAAAAATATATTATTTTCTTATTGTGGGTCATGTTCAAAGAAGTTTGAAGGTCACCGGCCTAGTGGTTAAGAGCAGAGCTCTGGAGTGGCCCTGGTCTAGTTTAAATTCCAGCTCCACCACTTACTACTTTGTGGAAGATCTTCAGAGCTTCCGTGAGCTATGGCAAGGACTGATGAGACAGTGCATGTGAACACGTTCTCAGAACACCACCTGACACGTCACACTGTTGTTGTTCTTAGGCGCAGTCGAGTAGGTTCCAACTCATGGTGACCCTACGTACAACAGAACGAAACGTTGCCCAGTCCTGTGCCGTCCTCTCAATCGTTGCTGTTTGAGCTCACCGTTGCAGCCACTGTGTCAGTCCACTTGCTTGAGGGTTTTCCTAGGGCCTCAAAGTATCAGTACCTAATCTTGTTATTATTTTTGATATTATATAGCTGGATCTCAGTAAGGGCTAATTGTTTCTGATTAAAAATATGATAAGTAAAAATTATTGTTGTTGTTTTTATCAATAGCTAACAGTTTGTTTGTTTGTTTGTTTGTTTGTTTTAACAGTTTTAGGCACTTGTTCACCAGGCACCAACCTCATTTAATCCTTGCAGCAGCTCTGTGAGATAAAGTCTATCATTCCCATTTTACGGCTGAGGAAACTGAGGTAATGGGAGGTTGAGACTTAGAGCAGATTTCACAGGCCAACCAACCCAACTCACACCCCTGCGACAGCACCCAGTGGCACTCCCTGCTGTGATCTGAGGCCTCCCTGTCCTCTAGCCCCAAGACCCGAGTGGCTCCAGTTTTGAGCCCCCAGGGCTGACCATTTACTGGGGGTTTCAACTCTCCCCTGCCCTGTCTGTAGGCTCCCTAGACTAACAGCTCTGCTTCAGTTTCCTCAGACTACCAGATATTCTCTTTCTACTATAATCCGGCAGTCTTTTATTAAAAACCCCAACCCCTCAGGGTCACCAGAGGGTGTCTTGACCACTGGCGGCAGCCAGCAAGCTGGTCAGGGGAGAGTGAGGGAGTTGGGATCAGCCTGGCCTTCGAGGCCCAAGCCAGGCCTGGGGGGTTTGGCCCTGCAGTCCCCTGTTCCAGTCCTGAGGGGACAGAGAACAGGGTCTCAACTGCTGCCAGTCTCTGGGCTGAGAAAACACATGAAGGTGAGAACTTCCCCGTGGGAACCTGACTTGGGAGACGCCCATTTGCCTGGAAGTGGAGAGCCAGCTCAGAGGCCGACCAGCTGGGCCCGAGGCGCCAGTGCCACTGAACCCGGGAGCACAGACAGCTCCCAGCACAGTGTCAGCCGGCAGCTTCCCTCACATCCATCATCCAGTCCTTAAGACATATTAAAATGGATTTAAAAAGACATTTTGCCTTTTCTCTCCTTAACACCCACATTATTGCCACACATCGGCTTTTGTTTTAATTAAAATTGGTTTTGAAATCCTCCATGAAACTTCAGTGGGATTGTTAAAGGCAGCAATTTCCTTATTGGCAGTGCGTCCCTACAACATACTGTAATAGTTATTTTGCAACAAAGCACAAGTCTTATTAATTTAGCTCAATCAAATCAGCACCATGTTAATTTACGGGGCTGTAAAAATCTGGCAGTGCCGCTTTAGATCAAAGAACTTAGGGCAGGCAAGACACCAAGTGGGATGTTTATTTTGTACAATGGTCTCTAACTGCATCTCTGTGATTTAAAAGCTTTCCGAGGCGTGGGATGATAATATTACATGCATATAGAATTGTGTGTTTGCTACGCCTCATTACTCCCCACAGAGACCCAAAATCATTTGGTATTCAACTCCTAGCTAAAATATTTCCTTTTACATACAAATATTTTTTCTGCTTTAAATGGCTTCTCTATGTTAAATTTTTTTTGGGGGGGGGGGTGGTGAAGCAAGATCATTTCCTACATGGGATTCTATTTTGGTCCACCATTGATCTGTAGTGGTGGTTGCTAAGTGGTAAGTCGGCTTCCCGCCCTTCTCACCCTCTGCCATTCCCTCCAACTACAAAGCAGGTGAAGATTTCCATGGGGCTGGCTTTGCATTTTCTGCCTTCCTCCACCCGCTTCCGGAGTCTCCCTTCCTGGTTTATTTTTACTAATGTCTTCTTCAGCAACTAGGAATGCTTCTCTCTTGCTCAAGTCTTAATGATAAGGCTTCAGATTAACAACGATGATTTGCCAGGAGATGCAGGCTTTGCAGCCAGTGGAGAATTTGAAAGGCAGTGTGGGTTTGGGAACTGCAGTGGGTATGTGTAGTGGAAATGAGGAGATGGAAGCTCAGAGAGAGCTAGGGACTTGCCCAAGGTCACACAGCAAGTTAGGGAAAGAGCACTGGACCCTGGGACTCAACCTGGATCCTCTGAGCCCCAATTCCCCTATCAGTAGAATGTTGTTGCTGTTGTTAGCGGCCCTCGAGTCAGCACAGTGGGATTGGATTGTTATGGTCCATAGGGTTTTCGTTGGCTGATTTTCAAAAGGAAATGGCCAGACCTTTCTTCCTAGTCCAACTTAGTCTGATAGCTCTACTGAGACTTGTTTGGCATCATAGCAACACGCAACCCACCACTGACAGATGGGCAATGGCTGCACATGAGGCGCATTGGCCAGGAATGGAGCCCGGACCTTCTGCACGGAAGGCAAGAATTCTACCACGGAATCACCACTGCCCTCATCATAGACTGAGGATCAGAATAATACCGATGTGAGAGAATTGCTGTGGGGGGTGAAGGGAGGTCAAGCATGTGAAGGGCTTAGTCCCGTGCCTGGCACAGAGTGGGTGCTCAGCCAGTGCTGGATATGGGTATGATTGTATCCCCCTTGTCAAGAGCCAGGCTCAGCTTTTCAAGCACCTGCCTGGGAATGACAGAGCTGGACTCTGCCTGGTGCGAGCTAAGAGCAACTGTCATCTTAAATGCTTATGCCTGCAGATTCTCTCTGAGCTGACGAGGACGCTTCCATCTGCTCTGGGAGGGCGCACACCTGCGCTGGGGTGCAGAGTGGGCACTGAAATAATGATTAGTAACAAATGAATTCACGACAACCCTGAGAGACAGGCAGGCCTGAGACCCCATTTAAGGGATGAGAAAGCCGACAGGCAGGGAGATTCTAACCCAGGGCTGTGGACTCCAGAGTCAGCGCCCTTTCCAGCATGCTGGCTGCCTCGGGCACCCTGGCGGGTCCGGTTACCCAGGGAGATGATGGTGGGGGTTTGAGTAGGAAGCACATGTCCTGTAGGGGTATTAGCAGCTGCTGATGTGACAGCATCTGTGAGGCCTCCAGAGGCACCCCTTGCTCCTTCCTTGACTGTGCCAGGCCTTACAGAAAACTGTGCTCTAGGGTAAAACCCATTGCCATCAAGTCAACTCCAACTCATGGTGACCCCACATGTGTCAGAGTAGGACTGTGCTCCGTAGAGGTTTTAATGGCAGTGATCTTACGGAAGTAGGTCACCAGGCCTTTTCCCCACGGTGCCGCTGGGTAAGTGTTGCCTTTTCCTCACATCTGCTTTTATTTATTTTAATAAACACACTGTCCACTGTCCATGTACTTTCCGCCTCTGTCCCTTGATTGAGGATGGGTTTCTGGTCAGTCGAAGCAGCAGGTAAGCTTCCCATGCCTGGCAATAGCCTTGCGTTGGGGTGGAGATTCTGACTTGTGACTCCCAGGTGCCATCGCATCTTCAGTGAGAATGATGTGGACAGTCCGCACCAGTGATGGACAAAGCTCTTGTCTGACATTCATCCTTCCGTGTGTTGAACCAACATCTTCTTCCCTTTAACATCTCTAGGAAGCTGAGGAATAAAGCATTATCACTTCATTAGGGTCTGCCATGTCTCCTCTCTGATCCGCCCAATGCTGGGAGGCTCCAGAGCCACCAGATGACAATGAGGGGTGACAGCTACTCCAAGCACCCGCTCCAACCCCAATAAATCAGGTAAGTCCAAAAGCTTTCTCTGTGGGCCTGGGCAAGCAAGGCCCCATCTTCTAGGAGGGTGGAGAAGCGGAAAGGATGGTACTGGAGACGGGGAGACACAGAGGAGAGTTCCAGTCCCCAGGCAGACGCTATGCATGGTCTCAAGGCCTCGGGTGAGAAGTGGTGCTAGAAAAGTTACGGCCAATGGGCTCAGTTCTGGACAAACGCCAGTCCTTTGGCTACAAACCAGGAAGACTATTGAAACGGGAAAACAGGTGGGAACTGAGAGAGCCTGTTGAAGTTTCAGAGGTGGCATCGTGGTTAGGCAGTGGCATCGAGGCTGAAAACTTAACTGTTGATTTAATTCAACAAGTCTTTTGGGGACCTACTCTGTGCCCAGCACTTGGGTGGGCCCTGAAAAGAAGCAGCAGCAGGAAGCATTTGGGACACTGGCCCCATCCTCCCAGAGCATGAGTCTGCTACAGCCTGCAGGTTCCGGCCCACTCTCGTCCTGAGAAGCTGTCTTTCCCATTCCTGGCCGCATCTGGCTTCTTCTTACATGGGTCTGTGCTGGCTTTTGAAGCTGGGTCCAGAAGAGGGTAAAACTGTTCGTAGAGAAGGTTGCTCTTTGGCCATCTTAGCTCAACATCTGCAAGCAAATGTTAAGCTGTGCAAGGCTGGGTCTCCTGGGAGGTGTCACTTGCCATAGAAAAGAGATAGCAATATGGTGGCTTTCAAAGTGGCTTCCCCCAAATAAGCCTCTAGGGTGCTGTTGAGTGAATTAGAAAATGGCGCCCTCTTGAGGCAGACACAGCCCCATAGGAGCTCAGATTGGCAGATGGCTCACAGGATGGCCTTCTACCTCCGTGGTCCCCTGGGATGGACACCCTCGCGCAGCAAACAACCTGTACAACCATACTTGGTGGCTCCGCTCCGGCCCCCAGTTACACAGCCAAAGCCCCCAGACCCTTTGCTGTCATAATTTGTGAGAGGATCCGGGCCTAGGCTCCCATAGACATATGGATACCACAAATCTAAGCCAAGGCATCCCCAAAACATGGACAAAACTGGGCTCTAGAGCCCCAAGCCCACGCACAACCAGCTCACTCAGAAACTCAGCTTCACACACTGTGACCTTCTCCACCATTCTTTTCACAGAGGACCAGGTGGACATGGCAGGGGGAGGGGGAGACCCCTAAGGCCCCCTCCCTCCATCAGCGCCAAGCTTGCCCTTCTCCTTCCTGCTCTTTAAGACAGCTTTCTAAAGAAGAGGAACCTTCCGTGATAGCAGATGGCAGATAAGTAGGAATGGTAAATAGTTTTAATTACTGCATAATGTAAGTGAGACAATAAAGGGGAGACAGTGGAAGCAAGCTGCTGCCGCCAAGGCCCTGAAACTGTTGTGGGGCCCAATTTGTCTGGCATGTGCTGTTCTCAGTCTTGGGAGGGCTTTAAAGAGAACGCTGAAAATATTAATTGCCTGCCTCACTGGCCCATCCATCTTCACAACCGAGTAACACGCTTTTTTAATTTCAGGGGAATCGTTTTCAAATGGGAATCATGCAAATGAGTATTTTAGCTATTCATTTGTTTTACTGCGAGCGCTTTGTGAGCAAATGGCCTACAGCTTGCAATGAATTAAAAGACATGGGCACTGGAGACCGATTTTTAATACAAAGTCTTGACTCAGAGACGACCCCGACCAGCAGCACAGAAAATGTTGGCATAGCAACTTTGGGCATTTTCATGCAAATTGGCTTCTATATAGATGATACGAATGCAATGTTTTCCTTCAACTAATCATCATAAAATTAGTTTCACTATATTTAAATGCCTCCACTTAATGCATTATATCCATATGCATGAAATTGCCTGCGTTAATGCAGTACATAAAATGCCAAAGATACAATGAATAGCCAAATTGCAAGCAGTTATGTTATCTCCCATAAAATGACTCCCCTCCCCCCTTCCTTTTTTTTTTTTTTTGTGAGTGTGGGTGTTATTGAATGTGTGGGCGCCAAAGGCATCGATCACAAATTGCTATTAACACACAGACTTACACACACACGTCCCAAAGTCCTCTACAGTTAAGTAACGTTAAGGTTGTAACACAATCTAACAAAAGCCAGGAAAGACAGGGGCTGGTCTGGTTGTGCCCACCAAGGCTGGCCCCCTCCCCTCACACAGAGTCTGCAACCAGATGAGATGGTGGAGCCAAGAGCATTTGCCTTGCCTTGGAATTAGCTCCAGTAAGGGGTGGTTTCCACCCCCCACCCACCTGCCCACCCATTGAATTGGAAGGCCCAAGGTGGACATCTCTGAGCCAAGTCTGGTGACCAAGAATCACCGTAAAATAATCAAAGATGGAGCCGCTGTGGGTGAGAACTGCTCCCAAAGACTGGATTCGGCAGACTGGAGAGAGGAAAACTCTGGAGAAATACGATAAACGTCAGTAATTCAGGAAGAATTGGAGAGAAAGGAAGAAAAGGAGCATCCATGGCCACTGTGCTTGGTACTGTATCTCTGCTGTGTCATGTCATCCTCACAACAAAAGTGAAAAAGTCAACATGGCCATCGCTGCTCTTGTGGACTGTGAAAGGAGTCTCAGAGAAGTTGACGGACACATCCAAGGTCATATGATCTGTAAAGAGCAGAAGGATGTAAACCCTGGACAACCAGATTCCAAAGCTGTACTTTCTTCTGTATGAGGTTGCCCCCTGCAGGTGGCATAAAGTAATGCCAGAAATGGATTCTATCACCCCTTTCGCTCCCAGAGGCACTGTCCTCTCTTGCAAGGTGGGGGCCATAACAGTAGAAAGAGATATGGTTTTGTGAGTCTTTCCTTCGGTACCGAAGCTGTATTTCTCTTCCATATCGGACAGAGAGCAGTACTCCTCAACTTGTTATCTGGACCTCCACCTCCTCCGATTCCTGCCATCAAGGAAACCGAGGCTCTTGTCTACTCCAGCCTTGGAGGATTTGAAATTTGACTTAAATATATCTGGGTACCATTAACATTCATAAGGAGCCCCAGTGGTGCAGTAGTTAGGCGTTCAGCTGCTAACCTAAAGGTCGGCGGTCATTGGTTAGAACCCATCAGCCCCTCCATGGGAGAAAAGATGTGGCAGTCTGCTTCCATAAAGATTACAGCCTAGGAAACCCTACGGGGCAGTTCTACTCTGTCCTGTAGGGTCACCAGAAGTCAGAATCAACTCAAAGACACCATGGTTGGTTTAGTTTTATTAAAGTTCGTGGAGGAGGTTGTGAGGGAGAGAAGCAAAAGATAAATTTGGAAAAATACAAGCCCTTCCTTTCCACCCTGGGAGTGCTCCTCAGAACTCTCCAGTTCTCAGTCCTTGTAGAACCCTGTGTTTGGCCTATGTAGAGGTGACTTACCTCACAAGAATATATGAGGTAGGAAGACATCTTTCCCAAGACCCCAAGCAGGCCACAGAACTCAGAGACCAAATGAAGGGGTGAGGACAGCTGCTCCCCTGTGATGGCTCAGGCCTGCCTGGCTACATCTCATGAAACGCTTGTGTTCAGTACAGGCTTGGTGAACTGAATTAAACGGCAAGGAGAGAGAAGCCTCTGTGAACAACAGCATTAGCTGGAGTCTAAGGCATAGATCAGGGACTCCCCTGATCCATTTTCATTTCCTTCTACATTTCTGCCTCCTGTCATCAATCTTCTCTAGACACCTCCCTCCACCTACTTCCAGCACACAAATACTCCTATTAAATCTTTCCGTTGGTCTTTTTTCCTTTGTTTCCCCTCCGTAACCGTTTTTTCCTCACCACCTGCAGTCGTTATGGCTACCGTGACTTTAACAGACACTAAAATAAGTTGGCGCACTCTCCTAAAAATTGAACAATTTATCCTAAGCATTGTTCTTGCATTGCTATCCTAAGCAATCCTTAAGCATTGGTCCTGTGATTCCAACAGCAGCCACCAGGGGACATGTCTTAGGAAGCCCAGCCTATTTCGATTATGGCACATACCACCTCCGGTGGCAGCAGTGAGATTTGCAGGCATGATGCCCCTAGGCCGTTAACTGGAATTTGAAAGGGCTCAATAGCAGCCCTGGTGGCACAACAGTTAAGCGCTCAGCTGCTAACAGAACAGTTGGCACTTTGAACCCACCCAGCCACTCTGAGGGAGAAAGACCTGGCAATCTGCTTCTCTAAAGATTATATAGCCAAGAAAACCCAATGGGGCAGTTCCATTCTGTCACATGGGGTCGCTATGTGCCGGAATGGACTTGGCAGCATGCAACAACAGCAACCTGTCTTAAAAAGCCAGCCCCTTTCAGCGACAGCAAGTCTGAGGGCATTCTAAAGGTGCTGAGCATCTCCGGCTGCTGTCCCAGCCCTCTCCTGTACATTTAGCGCCCAGAAGAAGAACGAACGTTGAATTAAGTCTTGCCTTTATAATCTGGCTGTAGCCCGTTCCCCGCCTCCTCCCCCCCTACACACACCTAGATCCCAGGTGGGACCAATGGTCCCAGCTCATTCTGTTTCTCCCACCTTTTCCAGAGACGCGGACCTGATCCTGGCACAGCCTCTCTGACGCAGGTTACTTTGCCAGTTCTTGCTGTGTCTGCACTCCCCTTGCTGCCTGTGGGGGAAGCTGAGTCCCCTGCTGCAGTGGGATTATCCTCAGCCTTGGCCTGCCAGTCGTGGCCTTCCTTTCCTTGTGCGATTGATGTTATTCTCCTAGTTTAAAAGCAGTGAGAAAAAAGAAATGGTGACCACTAGGAATCAAGAGGGATTCACTCAGAAAAGTTACTGCCATCTCTCCTCACGTCCCCTCTGGTGGATGCTTTAGACATCAAGCGTTTTGATTTCTGCAAAACATTTTGTAAATCTCCGTGGTTAGCCTTGAGAAAGAGCGGTAAGATGAAAGGACAGATATGCAGATTCAGAGCCCCTTAATCAATCTCGTGCAGGTATGGGGGAATTGCCTGGAAGGAGCTGTCTAGTGAAACACTGCTCGTCTCCATTTTACTGCCTCGAATGAAAACATTAAACGCAAAATTTCAGCATTCCCAGGCATCGCAGAAGCACTTGGGTGACAAAATCTGGATCAAAAAGGTATTTAATAAGCTGCAAAAAAAGAAAAAAAATAGGTTGAATGCGATAAGGTGAAATTTAATGGACAAAAAATATAAAATTCCCCACTTAGGTTCAAACACTCAATTGTCTGAACCTTGGATGAGGGATGTTTGGCTTGAGAGTAGGTTGTCGGTACAAACCCCTAAGGTTTTAGTAATTCATAAACGAATGCCTAACCCCCGAGGTGGTATAGCTGCTAATGCCAGCTTAAATAGCATTAATGGACATGTGTGGTAAAGACGGTGACAGGCCCACTGTCATGGTGCCTAGCAGACCACATCTGAGAGAAGGAATGCATGAATGACTGGAGGGGTCAGGAGGCTTTCTTTGAATATTAAAGGACTTTCATGTGAAAGAGGGAGCCAGTGTCCAACTGTGATGGAGGCCCAGGGTACTCTGAACCTGAAACATCCTTTTTTGAAAGCCCATTCCTAGGAACCCAATATAAATAACCTGCGTATCCGGTAGTGGAAGGAGGCTCCCACCACCGGGTTCAAATCCTTTTTCTACCACTTCCTGTGTGACCTTGGGCAAATTAACTTCTCTGAACCTCTCTCCTTAACTGTGAAGTGGACACAAAACCACTGCCTCCTTCATAGGGTTGTTGTGAGGATTAAAACAAATGGCATATGTAAGGAGTCTGGCATATGTAAGGGATCAACAAAAATTTGTGGAATGAATGAATTTCCTTCGAATACCTCTCACGCACCATTCACTTTCACCAATCACAAATAGTCTCCAGGACCCAAAATTCTACACTTTCTTCCCTCTTCTATCTGGAAGTCTCCCTGGCCACATCCAACCCTGACACTCTTGCCTCTTCTGGTTCCCCAGGGCACTTACTGTCTGTTCCATGGCCTATTTCTTGATTGACCTGGAGAACCAGAGGGACATCTGCCAAGGACTGCCATCTGGGCCTGGGCTGGAGCAGTGTGGTGTAGGAATAGCATCCCCTACTGGGGATGCTGGAGACCCAGATTATAGTCCCGGCTGCTAAAGGACTGGGCAATTCCCACCCCCTTTCTTTGGAAACTCTACCGGGCAGTTGTACTCTGTCCAGTGGGGTCGCTATGACTAGGAATTGACTCAGTGGCAATGGGTTTGGTTTTGGCTTTTTTTCTCTGTGCTTCACAGGAGGTTCTCCACACTATCCATCCTCACATTTGGTGATTCTCTGTAATATCCGGCTCCCTGGTGTGCTTGTAACTACAAGGTAAAGATGGGGCTCTTAGCAGAAGGATGCAGCCATAATTAGCTTCCAAGGAAGACCCAGGTACTTGGCAACAATACACATCAGCCATTGCACTTTAATAGGAGAGAATGCTTGGTCCTCAGTCTCCTTCCAGATGCACTGATCAGAAGGGTGTCCTCTGAGGCTCCCTGAACCTCTCGCTAGTTTTCGCAGAAGTGAATGAACCTGTCTGGGCATCTCCAATCCCTGGGGACCTTGGAGAAGCCCCTTTCCCTCTCTGGGCCACATTTTCTCCATCTGTAAAATGAAAGGAGACCCCCATCAGCAATTACATCCAAGTTATTGATTGCGGTGGGGCCTTACCACCAATAACTGACGCAGAGTTATCAAAATGGGATCTGGGGTTAATAAACAAAGCTTATTAAATGGAACCCTCAAATAATTGTTCTTCCAGTCTCAATCAAGAAACTGAAATAATTTGGCTTCTCAATTTGCTCCAGCAATTTCCTTGAATTCCTGCTGTTGATTAGTTCGGGTAGCCAGCTAATGGCATCTAGCACACCAAACCCATTCATTTTGTTTTCTTAGAGGCAGGCTCCATTTTGGAAACCAGAATCAGGAGGTAATGGCTTTGATGTATTGTCAGTGGGGAAGCCGGGAGTCCGCACACAGTGTCATCACAGCCAGGGATCCACAGTGATGATGACACTGGAGTGAGAATGAAGAAGAGGGGAGGATGTCCCAGGCAGAGGGCGCGCAGCCACCACTGGAGAGGGGACATCCAGTGAGGCAGCACCCATGGACCCGCCCTGGTGGCACAGTGGATAAGAGCTCGGTCAACCGTTCAAATCCACCAGCCACTCCTTGGAAACACTCTGGGGCAGTCTACTCTGTCCTATAGGGCCGCTACAAGCTGGAATCAACTGGACAGCAATGGATTTTTAACAGGTTAGGGCAATAATGGAAGGAGCCCCGGTGGTACAGTGTTTAAGCACTTGGGTGCTAACTGAAAGGTCAGTGGTTTGAACTCATCAGCCACTCCGCAAGAGAAAGATGTGGCAGTCTGCTTCTGTAAAGATTTACAGTCTTGGAGACTCCATGGGGGCAATTCTACTGTGTCCCAGAAGGTCGCAGTGAGTCAGAATCAACTTGATGACAACAGGTTTGGTTTGGGTTTAGGGCCAGTAATGGAAATTCACAATTTAGGTACTGAAAACCTGTGCCAGAAGTGGAAACTCTAATTCCAGGGATGAAGGTAATCTGGCGTTCACTACACGGAGCTAGCAGGTGTCAGAGGCAGGATGAAGGCTCTGAGCTATCTGTTCATTCAACAAATATTTACTAAGCACCTACTACGTGCTGACCACTGTTCTAGGCACTAGGGATACAGCCATGAAACAAGAGAAGAGCTCTCCCCGCACAGAACTAATTCCAGTGGAGAAGGTAAATCAACAAATAATTACACAGCACAGGTAGTGGCAGATACGTGCCAGGAGAAAATAAAGCCACAGAAAGGACTGGGGAGTGGAGGGGGTTGCCATTTTAGATGGGTGGTCAGGGAAGTCTTCTCTGAGGAGGTGTCAGGTAGCAAAGACTTGTATGAAGTCAGAGTGAACCCTGTGAATATCAAATGAATGTCACCGAAAGCTGCCCTTGTCACCACAGGTGATGAAGCCGCTAGGACTGCATTCAAGCTGCGAGTATCAGGCAGGGAACACAGCTAATCATGGCTCGAACACACAGCATTAATTTAACTCAGTGAAAAAGAAGTCAGGGAGGGGGTCCAGGGCTGGAACAGAGGGTTAAAGTGGCCCTTGGGGCTTAAGCTGCAACCTCACTTTCTGCTCCACCATCGTTAGTGTGTGGCCTTTGTTCTCAAGGTCACAAGGCAAGTTCTCAAATCCAGGCATGGAGAGCAAGTCCAAGGCAGAAAGAAGGGGTAAGAGGCAAGGACAAAGGGGCAAAAAGCGCATCAGCTGAGTCTGCCCATCAGCCCATCCATGACTTCTGCTATGTCTCCATGGCCAGAGCTGGGTCATGTGGCCACCTCTGCACTTGCCATTGAAAGACAGCTCAGGAGAAGGGGGGCTTTGTGCAAGGGATGTGTCTGCCAGTCATTACCATCTCCCCTGGTCATTTTATGAGTTCAGGTAGCCAGGCTCCCAGTGTGTAGGGTGGCTCTCACTCCTGGGTCATCTGAAAGGCCCTTCTCTCCTCTGTCAAGAAACAGTCCTATAGGGAGTCAAGAGATGTAAGGCTCAGACCCAGCTCTGCCACAGAGCAGCTGTGTGACCTCTCTGAGTCTTGCTGGAGCAATCAGGGAATTGGTCGGGGCTCCAGGTGCCACCCCGATATCAGCCACTATGAAGTCTGCCACGTAGGACCCTTAAGAATCCAGCTGAGTCCTGGGGGGCACACAGATCTGTCACTCTACTGAAGGAGACACAAGCTCTGAGGGGGCAACCCAGCTATCAAGGCTAAAACTAAGGTGCCACGAGTGAGGTGGTTGAGACACTTGTTTTGGGCACAAAATTGAAGGAAGCATCAAAAAAAAAAAAAAAAACCTCAGCAATCAAGACAGTGATGTCACTAGGGAGTGAGGAGGGGAGGGGGTGTGGACCACACCCCCTGACACTATCAGAGGCAGTGACATCAAAATGGCTCCAGCGTCCACGGTGGCAGCAATGGTGGTAGTGGCGGCAGTGGGCAAGGCAGGAGCTGATGGAGAAGGGGCCACCAAGTCAGTGGTATCACTAGATTTAGCGTCGCCGTCACCCGGTGTGGTAACTCGTCAACCCCTGCCACCCGCCAGTCAGGGTGTGGGCAGCGGGACCACAGGCCTGCCGTTGGGTGGAGGGAAGAGTCTCCGCCTTGGTCGTTGTGCAAGGGGAGGAGCTGCAGGGAGCCATGGGGGTGGGGGGTGATGCTCCACCCATGGGGTGGGGTCTGCCACCTGGCCCTGCCCGCCTGGGGGCGTGACACCATGAGTTACCATACTGGGTGACACCACCCCTGGTGACACCGCTGAATCAAGATAAAAAAATCTTAATGCAATATTTTTTAAAAAATCAAAATTAATGTAAAAAATCCATGATGAACAAAATATCGAAATTTTAAATAAAGGCAAGACCAGGATTACCGATTTTTCCTGTTGCCGCAGACACCAGCCAGGCTCAGTGTGACGCTGTTATTTATCCTGTCTTTACTTAATACGTGGAAAATTTGTTCATCATGGATTTGTGTGTGTGTGTGTGTGTTTGTTTTGTTAAATATTAAATTAATATATTATTTGATTACAGAATTTTTGGGACCCCCCCCTTAAATTTTGCACCTGGGGTAAATGCCTGGCTCTCCTCACCCTAGCTCAGGCCCTGCTTACTGGAGCCCTCTAGGGAGAGACCCTTGCTGGGCACAAGGCCAAGCCTCCTGCCCAGTCAGGCGTTTCCCGTGTCTGCACAGTGGACATGGAGCTTTTAGCCCTTTGCCACGAGGTGTTTGGATTAAAGGCCCTGGTGTTTCTTTAATAAGAAAAACATGCTGTAGCCATTAAAAATTTAGTCCCACAAATTAGTAGCTCCTCTCTGAGGTACTTTACTTATTTAATCATAGTAAATTTGGGCCAAACCCTCTCCTGGGGCTTCCGGCACCTGCCTCCACATCCCTGAGGAGCTTATTTGCTAGGACCATGCCATTCCCACAAAATCCCTCTGCCTTTGGCTCCCCTGGCCCGCTGGCTCACAGGGAGATAAAACACCTTTGCCTCATTACTCAGATGGCTAATTGCAAACTGATTTAATTAAAGTATACAGATATTTCCCCAAGTTAGTTACATTTCATATCACTCCATTAGGAGTAATTGGCTGGAATGAGGAGCCAGAGAGAGGGAGGCTGGCCAGGTGGATGGGGAGCCAGGAGCCTTTTCAGTCGGCAGAAGGCTTCCTGCAGGTCCATTTGGGGTAGTCTGGAGGGCATTTCTGGCAGTGCAGTCGCTGTGACCCACCTCGAATCAATAGCTTGCTGGGGACATCCTTGGTTCATTTTAATCAGGGACACTAGCCTGGACTAGGGACCTGGGTTTGAAGCCCACTCCAGCATGTGCTACCTCTGTGACCTGGAGCAGTTACTTAGCTTACCTGAGCCTCAGTTTCTTCCTCTGTAAAACGGGAGTGATAGCAATGCTTACCTCAAATGGCTGTTGTGAGTTTAAGTGAAACAAGCTTAGAAAGCCTTTATCATAGTACCTGGCACATAGTTAATGCTTAATAAGTAATGAGAAGGTATTGTCTGAGGCCAGGTGTGTGGCCACAGTGTGAAAGGGTACAGTACCGTAGAAGAAGCCCGGTCTCAAAAAGTCAGAAACTTTGGGTCTGGCCTCAGGTATGCTCCTAATTTGCTGTGCGAATTTGGGCAAGTTGCTTACTTCCCTCGGCCTTAGTTTACTCACCTGGCAAATGAGGAAAACCAGGAAGAGACTGAGCTTTGCCCACCCTCTACCCTTTATCCCCTTCTCTCAATTCTAATTGGGGCAGCAATGTCCCAGCTACAAAATCAACATTTTCCAACCTCCCAAATAGGGCTAGCCTGTAATCAATTCTGGTCAATGAGATGGAAGACAAAGTTGTTCACTTCTTGGGTGGGGTTGCCAAGAAGTCTCCTTTTTAAGGGAGATGGCACCCCTCCTACCCTTCTCCCTTCCTCCTTCCTCCCACCTTGAATGTGACTCTGATGGTTGGAGCTCCAATGGCCATCTTGTGATCATGAGGTAACCTTGAGGATGGAAGCCACTTGATAAGGAGGGCAGAGCAGAAAGAAGAAGATGCTGGGGTCTTTGGTGACATCTTGGAGTCCACCTCTGGGCTACCCCTGAATTTCACACTACATGAGAGAAAAATACACCTTGTCTTTTGCATGTTGTTTTGTTTTTCTTAAGCCTTGACTTGGTTACTTGCAGCCAAATGCTATTCCTAACTGATACAGGATTTACTATTCTTTCAAACTATTAAAAGAACTGCCTTCCCATCCCCCGTCTGTACCAGGAGGAGTCCCTGGGGGTGACCACAGCCTGCAGCAATGGTCTCCAGCCCCAGTCTGCTCAGGAAGTTCAGGGTCTTCACGATGGATCCAATATCCCCATATTTCTAGCCTGTAAGTCTCAAAACTTGAGGAAATAAAAAGTAGCTCCTTCTCACAGAGAGAGCAGGCCTCTTATCTACATACTTCCAAGTGTCTTTGCAGCCATTCCTTTTTCTGAATGCCTGTGGCCGGGGTAGACAAACCAAACCGGGGAGGAGTTTTCTTTATGACCTCTCTGGTGGAGTAGAAGACACAAGGATTTGCTGCTGAAATATCTGGGTTTAAGTTACTGTTCCGTCCCTTACTGATCATGTGACTTTGGAAAATCTCTAAATCTCTCTGGACTTTGGTTTTCTCATCTGTAAAATGGGCGTCAAAATAATAATAGTGTACCCACTCTGTAAGGAAATGAGGATCGAATGAAATGTGTGTAAAAGGCATCGTAAATCGAAAAGTGCAGTGCACTTATCACAAGATGTTATCATTACAAGAGGCCACTCTGTGTGCCAATCTGTAAGTCTCTCCTGGGCCCCTTCCCTGATCCCAGCCTTGTGCTAGGCATGGCAAGCGGATGCTAAAAAAAGAAGCAGCCATGTCCCCACTTTCAAGGAGTAGTGGTGCATACAGCTGGTGCTCCCTATTTAGATTTCTCTGAATTGATAACTTCATTTCTGCTTTGCAGAACAGAAAAGGTGCGATGCAAAGCCCCGGCTCCAGGCTGGGCTGCTCCCTGGGCTTTAGGGCTGGGGGGCCATGAGGAAGAACTTTCCACAGCAGTGTGAGTTCTCTTTTCCCCACCACAGCTGGTCATGTGGAAGGACTGGCACGGGGTGTACTCAGGACCCCAAAGCAATTTTGACTATCGGGAAGACAGTGTCTCTAGCAGATGTCACCAAAGCCCCTCCCTGCCAAGGAGAATAAGGCCCTGGGGGCTATGTGGATGTAAAGAGAGAGTGATGTGGTTGGTGTTATTTTGGGGGAGAAGGGGTGGTATGGGGGCCATATTGGTTTCCTGGGGGTGCCATAACAAATCACCAGAAGCTGAGTGACTTCAAACAACAGAAATCTATTCTCTCATAGCCTGGAGGCCAGAAGTCCGAAATCAAGGTGTCAACAGGGCTACGTTCCCTCCAAATGTTCTAGGGAAGGATCCGTCCTTGCTTCTTTCTAGCTTCTGGTGACTGTCAGAAGTCCTTAACATTCCTTGGCTTGTGGACTCATCGCTCCAATCTCTGCCTGTCTTCACGTGGCCTTCGTTTCTGTGTGTCTCTATGTCTCAAATCTCCCCCTGTTTTTTTCTTTTAAATAACCAAACTTGCTGACATTGAGATGATTCTGACGCATAGAAACCCTGTAAGGACAGAGTAGAACTGCCCCCATAGGGTTTCCAAGAGCAGCTGGTGTATTTGAACTGACAACCTGTTGGTTAGCAGCCAAGCTTGTAATCACTAGGCCACCAGGGCTCCTTTTCTTATAAGGACACCTGTAATTGGAGTTAGGGCCTGTCTTGGTTATCCAGTGCTGCTATAACAGAAATACCACAGGTGGACGGCTTTAACAAACAAATTATCCTCTCACAGTCTTTTTTTTTTTAGTCTAGGAGGCTGGAAGTCAGAATTCAGGGCACCGGCTCCAGTAGAAAGTTCTCTCTCTCTGTTGGTTCTGTGGGGAAGGTCCTTGTCATCAATCTTTCCCTGGTCTGGAAGCTTCTCAGAACAGGGACACCAGGTCCAAAGGACACACTGTGCTCCCAGCTCTTCTTTCTTGGTGGTATGAGGTCCCTCTCTGCTTGATTCTTTTACTTCTCAAAAGAGTTTGACTCAAAATACAACCCAATCCTGTAGATTGAGACCTGCCTTGTTAACAAAACTACCTCTAATCCTGCCTCATTAACATCATGAAGGTTAGGATTTACAATATGCAGGATAATCACACCAGATCACAAAATGGTGGACAACCACACAACAGTGGGAGCCGTGGCCTAGCCAAGTTGATACACATTTTGGGGGGACACAATTCAATCCATAACAGGGCCCAACCAGGTAATCCATGATGACCTCATCTTGAGACCCTTAATTATACCTACAAAGATCTTCTCTCCAAATAAGGGCCCTATTCACAGGTTCCAGAGGTGAGGACTTGGACATATCTTTTGGAGGCCACTACTTAACCTACAACAGGGGCAAAGCCCAGAGGGTATGCTCTTTGCAGTCTTGTGTGTCACGTCCCTGGTCTTGGGTCATAGGTCCATGTAGTTCTTTTTGGTCATACCTTCACTATATTTATCATTTTCTTCCTGTTTTGTCTTCCTCCCTGATTCCATTCTGAGTTCTTTCCCTACAGTGCCAATACTAATAATAATAATGTGCCAGCATCGATTATGCACCCGGCAGTGTGCTAAACTCCTTATGAGCACTGTCTTTCCTAATCCCCAAAGTCATTCAGTGAAACAGCACTATCTTATAGATGATGAAATGGAAGCTCAGAGAGGTTAAGTCACTTGTCCAAGACCACACAGCTAAAGAAAAAGAGACTGGGATTGAAGGCCTGCTGTCTGACTCCAGAGTCTGCCATGGTCTTACTGTGTGGACACGAGGAGTTGTGGGTCCTTCTTTGAGGTTCCTGATGGCTGGTCATATGCTTGGAACTCTTACATATATCAGGAGCTTGGAAACTGCAACCTGTGGGCCAAATTCAGCTGCCACCTAATTTTATAAATAAAGCTTTACTGGAATACAGCCACGTTCATTCTTTGACCTTGTCTATGGCTGCTTTTGTGCTACAACAGCAGAGTTGCAGCAGAGACCACCTGGCCCACAAAGCTTAAAATACTTGCTATCTCACTCTTTATAGAAAAAGTCTGCCAACCTCTGACTGATAGCAACCAATCTACTTGCCCATCACCCAGCCAGCATATATTGAGCACCTCTTGCAAGTGTGATATTGCTGGGCATTGGTGATTCAGAGACAAATTGGATACGGGCCCTGTTCCAGATTGCCAGTGAGGCAGCCCCATTTGACAGATGAGGGGACTGAGGTCCAGAATCACTGTGCTCCCCAGATTCCAGAGAGATCTGTACTGAGATGGACTAAAACCCCATCTCATGACCCCAAGTCTGGCACCTTGCTCTGTCCACTCCACCTCAGGCGACCTCCATAGGCCCCACGAGCAGGGCCTGCAGGTCCACAGTAGTAATGGAGAGTATAGAGATGAGCCTCTTCCTCTCCCTCGGTCCCTTTCAATCTCCTCTACTAATCCTCACTTGCCAGAAAGCCGGTGTAAGTCGTAGCTCTTCATTTGGGAAGAAAAAAACAATGATATTAATGACCATTTAGTTCACGGGCAGTTACCCAGGGCTACTGACTGTGCTAAGCACACTAGGTCCTTGCCTCCTTTAACCTTACAACAGCCCTGACAGGTGGTGGTTGAAGTTCTCTCTGCCTCCCACTCTCTAGCTGGAGAAACAGACCTCAGGGATTAAATGATTTGTCCAAGGTCACAGAGGTCATACAGTTAGGAAGTGGTAGAGCCAGAATCAGAACCCAGGTCTGCCTGGTTCTAATGTCTAAACAGGACACCTCCCCAACATTTGTGTTAAGGAATTGGGGCTGGAGACAGTGAGAATGGGCTTGCTCACCTGGAAAACTTGTGCAGTTGGAAGTTTGTCCCTGGGGCTCCCAGTCATGCTATGGTTTGACCCTCAACATGGAGCTCCCCTGCTCCCTCAGACTCTCCTAAGCTGTGTCTGCACACCAAGGTAGAAATGACTGAGAACTAGGCCCCCTCCCAGGGGTATCTGTTCTTTAAAGATGATTAACCACAAAGGGGAGTCCCTGGGTGGTGCAGTTAATGTGATCCATTGCTAACCAAAAGGTTGGAGGTTCAAGTTCACCCAGAGGCACCTTCATAGAAAGACCTGGCAATCTACTTCTGAAAAATCAGCCATTGAAAACCCTATGGAGCACAGTTCTACTCTGACACACATGGGGCCCCCACGAGTTGGAATTGACTCAACAACTGGTTTTGTTTTGTTTTGTTTTTCTTTTAACTACAATGGTATCATGTTTTAAAGGTGGAATTTCAGACTTCTGCTGGCCAGGTCCGGGAGCAAGGCTTTCCTCGGCTCCTGAAGCAACATCCTAGAGGATCCACCCCCTGCACCTGCTTCTAAGACAGGCCTTGGGCTTAAAGCCAACGAGAAGGTAGCAGGGGCATCGGGAGCCCAGGTTCTGGTCTTGCCTTTGCCTCCGAGACCTGGGCCAAGTGCGCCCACTTCTCTGAACCTCAGTGTCTTTTTCTAGAACAAGAGGATGTTGGGTTAATGAGTTTTTCACCCCATATCATGCTGCCTACCAGTAAACCAGGGGGTAGGGAAGAAAGCTGAGTTACAGCTGCTGCAGACAAGAGGGCTAGGACAGGGAGCAGCTGGACCTGGTAGCCACCTGGCCTCTCAGGCCCCATCACCCCTCAGCGGGTCCTCATCATCCTTGCACAAGCATCCTCCCCACCCTCCTTTGTCTATAGACCTGAACCGTCCTTTTCACCCTTGGGTCAAAGATACAGAGGTAAGCCCAGGAGAAGCCCCGGAAAAATGGCTCACAGCCCTGGCCCTCTCCCTCTCGTTCCTCCTCCATCGACCAGATGTTGCTTTCCCTTAACACACAAGCTGGGTGCTGGCCCTGTGTGCCCTGCTCAGGGTGCTGAATCACACAGTCCCTGTCCTTCCTCCACGTCCCAACCTCCTCCCCTTCCAGATCAGGTCAACGGACACACATCCCTGCCTTGTTCAGCACCCAAACCCTCAAAGCCCTTCCTGGGGCCCCCACCCACCTCACTGGCATGTTTACTTAAGGCTGGATTCTATATCTAGGAGTTCATTAATTTTTTTGTGGGCGCCAAAATGCGGATCATTTGTGCTTATCCCCAACTAAATAAGTCAGGTCATAAGAGGTAATGCCATGGGTAGTGGAATGTAAACAAACACATTCTACCTCAATAAACATGCTAATTTCCAGCTATAATATTCACAAGTAAAAGATCCATCACGCCGACCCTATTTGGCAAAGGCAGCGGGCCTCATCCGTCAACGAGGGAGGCTCCCGCCAGTTCGCTGCGGGAGGGAAATAGTACAACTTAACTTGCTTGATGACGCCCTCGGGGGAAACATGAGCCTCATAAATGAGTCTGGAAATGTGATAAAAGGATAATCTTGCATAAATGAGCCTATATCATCATTACCTGTACCGACCAAGGCTAGGCTTTGAGTGATGTAGTCACATTTCATATAAATTAAGGCTGACGAGTCGGTGCACCAGGCCAGCAGGAGCCCTTCGTCCCCACCATGTCCCACTAGCCACCCTAGCCTGAGGCTGCCATACAGGAGGTGGATGGGGCCACGAGAAGGGTTCAGCCCTGGCTGGGCCTGGGACATTGGCGTGGGAAGGCAAGGACAGCCCAGCTGGACCTGAACACAAGTGTGGCCCTTGGCAAACGGGTGAAACATAAGTACGGGGCATGGGCCCTTTCCTCCCCTTTATAGGTGAACTAAGGGTCTATTATTTCACGTGTGAGGCAGTGGTGGTTCAGTGGCCAAATTCTCGCCTTCCTTGTGGGAGAGCCAGATTCAATTCCAGGCCAACACACTTTATGCGCAGCCACCAACCATCTGTCAGTGGAGGCTTGCGTGTTGCTATGATGCTGAACAGATTTCAGTGGAACTTCCAGATTAAGACGGATTAGGAAGAAAGGCCTGGCAATCTCCTTCTGAAAATCAGCCAGTGAAAACATTTGAATCACAACCATCCAATCTGTGACTGATCATGGGGGTTACAGGACAGGGCAGTGTTTCATTCTGTTGTCCTTGGGGTCACGATGAGCTGGGGGCAACATGATGGCAGCTGACAGCAACATTATTTCATACACTCAATAATATTTATTGAACGCCTATTAAATCCCAAAGCTCTGTGAGAGGATAGAATCAGTGACCAAAAAAGCGAGAAAGAGAGAAAACTATTGTGCACGCGCTGTGTGCAGGAATTGCACTAGTTACTTCATACATCACTACTTACACCTCGCAACACTGTGTGGGTAAACACCATCACTGCCATTGGCAGTGGCAGCAGGGGTGTGGTTGACATCTAAGTGTATCTAGGTTCAGGGTTTCATCCTCCTTCCCTCCCTTCATCCCCATGAGAGGATATCTTAAAACAAAGCTTCAGAGACCTGGGATGGATTAGCTAGATCTTCCTGGAGGCAGAAGATGGACAGAAAGACCTCTGGGTGTCCCTCTCAGCAGAGAATCCTCTGATGTAGGCCACCTGGGCTCCTGAGGGAGTCCCCAGGTGGTGCAAACGCAGTCAGTGGCTGACTGAAAGATTAGAGGTTTAAGTCCACCCGGAGGCACCTCAGAAGAAAGGCCTGGCAATCTACTTCTGAAAAATCAGCCACTGAAAACCATATGGAGGACAGTTCTACCCTGGCATACACGGGGTCGCCATGAGTCTGAGTTGACTTGATGGCAAATGGTACTGATTCTGGGCCCCTGGTGGGTCCTCAGAGGGGCCCTAATGGGCAGCAGACCCCCATCCAGACGGAGACTATGTCTCTCGAGGGCATCCGAAATCACGTCCCTAATAGTGAGAGAGTCAGACTTCAGGGGCTTGTTTGATTCAGGACCTGCTATAGGGTTAATTTTCTGAAGGGGGAAAAAAACCTATAAAGGCTGTTGAACACTGAGCTGTAGAGCTCACTGGAAACCTGAGCTGCAGAAGTCTTAGTCAAAAAGGCTGGCTGAGAAACCACTGGCCTCTGCCAAGCCGGGCGGATGGAAGCTTGCACATTCCCGGGCTGCGTGTTTCAAATATTTTCCGTGGTTTCGCCAGTGGAGGGCCAGGAGAGAAGAATCTGTCATTATGGACTTGGGTCTGCAAAACAGCTTGGCTGGCAGAGAGCTGTGAAATCTCAGGAGCTGGAAAACTTGACTCATGAGCTTTGGGACTCCAGTGTGCTGGGGGTGGGGTGAAATCCAACCTCCAGCCGCAGGGAAAGGCCTGGAATCCTTTGACTTACAATGCCTTCTTACTGGCTGGCCAGGGAGACCTCCTCTCCCACTGAGATGAGAGTCCTGTGAAGTTTCCCAAATGCTTTTCATAGGTGCAAACATTTGTGAGCACCTACTAGGACCCCTGGTGGTGCAATGATGAAGTTCTCAGCTGCTAATTGAAAGGTTGGTGGTTCGAACCCACCCAGTTGCTCTGCAGGAGAAAGACCTGGTGATCTGCTTCTGTAAAGACTACAGTGTAGGAAACCCTATGGAGCAGTTCTACGCTGTCACATGGGGTCGCTGTGAGTCGAAACTGACTTGATGGTAAAAAAACAACTAGGTACCAGGCATCACACTGAGTGTTGGCTACACAAAACCAGGAAATTGGTAGAGTGGGTATTATATGCCCATTTTCAATGAAGAAACTAAGGTCCAAAAAGGTGTAGGAATTGCCCCATACAACAGGAAATGGCCAAAACATCAGCTCATCTTTTGCATACTGAAGACCTACTATGTACTGGGCATTGCATCAGGGACTGAGCTGGCAGAGATGTTGAGGTGAAGGGCTCAGAGTTTGTAGATGAGAACCATTTGGAGTTTTCTGAAACGCACTGACTTCTGCTATTGAAGTTTTCTTATTGAGCCAGGTGAGGGAGGATGAATTTGAGATGTCACCATAGTTGGGGGTAGGGAGGAGCTACGAGGACACTAGTGGCACAAAGGGCCCTGGTTGGAGAGTCAGGAGGCCTGATTTCTGGTTTCAGGCTGTTGCTAACTCGCAGTGTGACTCAGATCCCCTTTGCGTCTCGGTTTCCGAAGCATACACTATCTGGGCCCTGCCAACAACCCTTTGAAAACACCATTCCCTACACACATTGTTGCCTACATGCCAATGGCTTCTTACCGAAAGCCCTGAAGGTGCTTTCCGGCTACAAGAGAAGGCTGCACGCACAGGTGGGACAGGCCAGAAATGCCAGGGAGCCAACGCCTCCAAAGCAGCTCCCCACCACAGACAGATGGCAGTTAAGGCAAACGCCCCATTTCCTCTCTTTGAATGCGACAGCCCTGAAAGTGTGTTTTCCACACCCCCAGCAAGTGCGGGCCCTGGTGGCTGGCAGTGGGACCCCACTCCTCACACACATGACTGGTTTCCTTCCCTTCCCTGTCCTCATTTCCTCACCTTCCTACAGGTGCTTCCAGAAATTGCCTCCCAAATCAACTGCTTGCCCTCAAATCCTTGTCTCAGGCTCTGCTTCTGAGGAGAACCAAGTCAAAATGGGGAGCGCAGCCTGGAAGTGGCTTTAGCCATCATCTGGTACAACACCATTTGTCATGGATTGAATTATGTCCCCCAAAAATCTGTGTATCGACTTGGTCAGGCCATGAATCCCAGTATTTTGTGGTTGTCCTCCATTCTGTGATTGTAATTTTATGTTAAGAGGATTAGGGTGGGGTTGTAACACCACCCTTGCCCAGGTCACCTCCCTGATCCAATCAATGTAAAGGGAGTTTCCCTGGGGTGTGGCCCGCACCACCTTTTATCTCTCAAGAGACAAAAGGAAAGGGAAGCAAGCACAAAGTTGAGGACCTCATACCACCAAGAAAGCAGCACTGGGAGCAGAGCACATCCTTTGGACTTGAGGTTCCTGCACTGAGATGCTCCCAGATCAAGGGAAGACCTATGTCAAGGTCCTTCCTCCAGACCCGACAGAGAGAGAAAGCCTTCCCCTGGAGCTGACACCCTGAATTCGGACTTCTAGCCTACTGAAAAAAACTAGACCAAAAAAAAAAAAAAAATCTATGAGAGAATAAATTTCTCTTTGTTAAGGCCATCCACTTGTGGTATTTCTGTTACAACAGACACCGTTATTCTATAGGAGTGACTGAGGCCCAGAAAGGATAAGCTGCTTACCTCCTGGGGCATGTGGCTCTCCCAGCCTAGTCTCCCCTGAGCCCTACTGTCCCTGCCTTCAATCAGCAGCAAGGCTTAGGGTGGACCCCAGGCTAAAGGAGAGCACAGAGGTGGGAGCACCAAAGCAGGGGCTGCCCTGGGCTGAGGATCCCACAGCCTAAGTCCCGTTTCAGGTACCCTGAGGAAAGGGGCCCGTGAGGAGAGCAGGAAGCCAGCAGAAACCTGATGGCCACAGCACCTCACTTGGCCTGACAGCCACCTACCCCCCCCCCCAAAAAACCCCACTCCTACCACTTCCCATCATACACCTGGGTGAAACCATGTCAACTTCCCTCTGCCTTGGCCCTTACGCATGCTGCTCCCTCTAGCTGGGAAGTGCATCCCTCCATCTCCCTTTGGCAATCTCCTACTCCACCTTCAAAGCAGCTCAGGCTTCTCCAGCTCTGTGTAGCCTTCCCTGACACCTCCCCTACTCCCCCATCAGGAGTTACCCACTTCCTCCTGCCCCTCCATGGGTCTAGAACACCCCCAGCACTGCCCCTAGAATGTAACTAAGAGGAACCTTTGTTGATAAGTCTCCCACGGGCAACCCAGACTTCTCCAGCTACAGGAATCGGGCTCACCTATCTTTTTGGAATGTGGAAATCATCGAACTGTATCTTTACTACCATACACAAGTACGATTTTGCTGAAGATAATTCAAAAATGGTTGCAGCAATACATTGAGAGGGAACTGCCAGAAACGAAAGTCAGATTCAGAAGAGGATGTGGAACAAGGGATATCATCGCTGATGTCAGATGATCTTGGCTGAAAGCAGAGAATACCAGAAAAAGGTTTACCTGTGTTTTATTGACTATGCAAAGGCATTCGACTGTGTGGGTTGTAACAAATTATGGATACCGTTGCAAGGAATGGTAATTCCAGAACACTTAATTGTGCTCATGCAAAACCTGTACATAGACCAAGAGGCAGTCATTCAAACAGAACAAGGAGATACCGCACGGTTTAAGATCAGGAAAGGTGTGTACCAGGATTGTATCCTTTCACCATACCTATTCAATCTGTATGCTGAGCAAATAATCGGACTAGCTGCCCTATATGAAGAGAAGGCAGCATCAGGATTGGAGGAAGACTCATTAACAACCTGTGATATGCAGATGACACAACCTTCCTTGCTGAAAGTGAAGAGGACTTGAAGCACTTACTGATGAAGATCAAAGACCACAGCCTTCGTTATGGATTGCTCCTCGACATAAAGAAAACAAAAATCCTCACAACTGGACGAATAAGCAACATCATGATAAATGGAGAAAAGATTGAAGTTTTACTTGGATCCATAATCAATACCCATAGAAGCAGCAGTCAAGAAATCAAACAATGTATTGCACTGGGCAAATTTGCTGCAAAAGACCTCTTTAAAGTGTTAAAAAAACAAAGCCATGGTATTTTTAATCACTTCAAATGCATGTGGAAACTGGACAATGAATAAGAAGACCAAAGAAGAATTGATGCCTTTGAATTATGGTGCTGGCAAAGAATATTGAATATACCATGGACTGCCAAAAGAACGAACAAATCTGTCTTGGAAGAAGTACACACAGAATGCTTAGAAGCAAAGATGGGAAGACTTTGTCTCACATATTTTGGACATGTTGTCTGAAGGGACCAGTCCCTGGAGAAGGACATCATGCTTGATAAAGTAGAGAGCCAGCAAAAAAGATGAAGACCCTCAACGAGATGTATTGACACGGTGGCTGCAATAACCGGCTCACATATAGCCACGATTTTGAGAATGGAACAGGACCGGGCAGTGCTTTGTCCTGGTGTACATAGGGTCGCTATGAGCTGACACCGACGCAACAGCAGCTAACAACAACAACTTTTGTCCTCAGATCCAACCTCTTACAGGTGCTCTAAAATGTCTGCTGAATGAATAAATGCAGGGAAATAAAGACCTGGAATTGTTGCCATTTTCCCATCGTCGTCTCTTTTTCCTTGGTTGGTCTCCATAGAACCAGGAGAGGCTGGTGGTTGGGGGAGCAACAAGCAAGAAACGGGCCCACGTAGGCAGGCTGGGTGGGATAGGAGCTGAGCCCTAGGGTGATGGGCAGACGAGGTCCGGGCTTAACCTGCAGGGAGCCTGGCGGGGAGACCAGCCAAGGGCCAGGTGCATGGGACCCCAAACCATGTTCCAAGGGGTAATCCTGTTGCATTGCAGAGCTCCAGGGATCCCCATTCACTGTTGGAGATATGGAGTGAAGTGGCCATGTGACGGGTCCCTTCATGGGACAATTTTGTAGGAGCAAAGCAGGGTTTTTTGTTTGTTTGTTTTGTTTTTTTGGTGCACGGATTTTTAAAAGTTTTGCTAGCTGTGGAATTCAGACTAAACCCTACTTAGAAGCCCGACATGTAAACAGTTGCCTCAGTGGAAGTGGGGATTGAATTATGGGGGAGGGGTTGCCCCCCTCAACAACCTCTTATCCTTCTGAGAGTCCCCCAGGGCTTCACAGAGCTGCTTAGACACCACTGGCCTAGTAAAAAGAAGCTGGATCGTGTCTGAGGACCCAGGTTCTAGCTCTACTCTGCTATGTGCTGGCTGTGTGACCCTGGGCAAGGCACTTCACCTCTCTGGGCCTTAGTTGCCTCATCCCTACAATGGAGAAGATACTATCTACCTCACAAGCTACTGAGGGCGCAACACAGCTAGCTCTGCACCTTATTATAAAATAGCCACACATATTTATTGTCAGGAGGGCCAGAAGGATGGAAGACACTTTGTGTCATCTTGAGAGAGGAGTTTTGGAACCACTAGACCCCGGGCTGCAGAGCAGACACAGGGCTGTGTGACTGCTGGTGCCTTTCTTCTTGGGATTTCAGATCCCAAGTGCTCACGAGGCGCACTTTGCCCCAAACTCATTATCCAGACAGCTGGGGCCTGGAGCAGGCATTGTTTCTCTTCCCTGAGTGTAGAGCTGGGACCTGTGAGTAGGGAAAACGCCTCCCCTCACTGCTCTACCAGCCAAACCCCAATCCCAGCCTGGGACCCAGAGCCCTGAAGGGAAATAGAGGCAGAGTGTTCTGGCTCCAGGAGGCAGTTAATGGAACCTTGTTAATTACTATGCAAATTACTTTAATAGCCCGGATCCCCCTCAGACAAAGGTATGGGGGCTTGAGGCTGGAGGTTGGGGGGCCGGAGGGAGACGGGGTCCTCAGTGAGGGGAAGGAGCAGCATCTCCTTGGCCCAAGAGCTCCCATTTATGGTTTCCCGTGGAGCAGGGGTAGAGGCACAGATGGGGAACTGGAGGGATGGATGGCTATGCTTCTGACCCTGGTCCATGGGGAGCCCAAATGTGACAATGAGTGGAGGGATCAAGCCCATCCTTGAAGGAGGAATGGTAAGGACCTGAAATGATCTGTAGTCCACCTCCACCCCTTCACTGCAGCTAGGGAGAAGCAAAAGCTCAGAGCAGGCAAGTGATTTGTCCAATGTCACACAGCAAGGTGATGACCAAGCCGGGACTAGAACCCCAGTCTCCCCTCTCCAGCCCAGAGGTTCTCAAACTGGGTACCTGTGGAATGAGCTGGACCTGGTCCCCTGCCTGAAACATCATACAGTAAGACTTTCCAGTTTACAGAGGAAAAAAAAAAAATTAAAGAGAGGCATTTTCTTGATTTTAAGTTCTGTGTGTAATTATTTTTAAGACACACTGTCCTGCAGACCTGATATATAGTCATATTTTCTTCAATAAAATTGCTCTTTTTTTTTTTTTTTGTATTATGGAATTGTTGTCGTTAGGTGCTGTCAAGTTGATTTCAACTCATAGTGGCTCCATGTGACAGAGTAGAACGGCCTCATTGGGTTTTTTAAGCTATAATCCCTACAGGAGCAGATCACCAGGTCTTTCTCCCACGGAGCCCCTGGGTGGGTTCAAACTACTAAGCTTCTGGTTAGCAGCCGAGTGCTTAACCATTGCACCACCAGGGTTCCTTATTAATTGTGTCAAAGTGTCACAGTGTTCTATGTTAGACACCAGGACTTTAAGCTTCTCAGTCCTGAAACACTTTTAATTCAATTTTCCAGGTAGAGGAAGAGAACAGAGAAGCCCTAACAGACTTGCCTTAGGACGGCTGACTGATCGGTGCTCTTTACCTCATACTAGAATTTTGTGTGAACTCTGAGTGAATAGGAGCCCTGGTGGCACAGTGGTTAAGAGCTCAGCTATTAACTGAAAGGTAGGCAGTACGAATCTACCAACAGCTCCTTAGAAACCCTATGGGGCAGTTCTACTCTGTCCTATAGGGTCACTATGAGTGAATAAATTCTGAGACAGAGTGCAGAGTTGGGAAGGGAGGAGGGGAAGAGTGAGGCTAATACTCCGGGGTTGTTGCAAGGATGACATGTGCCTGTGAGTAAAGCACAGAAGCTGTATTTCACAGGCTCTGTGACATCTCTCTTGGCTGCTTCCTTTTGCAATGCAGGCTGAGTTCCAGACAGCATATCTGCCAGCAAGATGAGGACTAGAATGGTCTTACCATAACATGGCGGCTCTGTAGCCACTTACTAGCTTGTGTGTGGCCTTGAGCATGTGGGTTCACCTCTCTGAAAAATGGAGCTAATACGTACCTCACAGGATGGCTGAAATTATTATATGAGATGGTGTTTTGTGCCTGGTCCAGAGCCTGGCACAAAGTAAGCCCTCACCCTCTCCTCTTTGTCTCTCTCTGTACAGATATAGATATAAATATTTTTAAATTAGGGTCAGGTTGGAAGTTGAAATCCACTCATAGGCCTTGGAAGAAAGGCCTGGCAATCTACTTCCAAAAAATCAGTCCTTGGAAACCCTATGGAGCGGTTTTACTCTGACACACAAAGGGCCTTCACAAGTCGGAACTGACTTGATGGCAACTGTTTTTTTGTTTTTTTTTAACATTAACGGAGTGCTTATGGTATGCCGGGGCCCTGGTGTCACAGTAGTTAAACATTTGGCTGCTAACCAAAAGGTCAGCACTTTGAATCCACCAACTGCTCTTTGGAAACCCTATGGGGCAGTTCTACTCTGTCCTACGGGGTGGCTATGAGCCAGAATTGACTTGATGGCAACAGGTTTGGTTTCGGGTTTGCTATGCATGGATGACCTCGTTTAGTCCTCCCAATAAGAAAGGTTCCATTATTGTCCCCATTTTACAGATGAGAAAACCGAGAATTGGGAATGTTAAATAATTTGCCTAGTAAGTTGTGGAATTGGGATGCAAACCCTGGCTGCCTGACTCCCAAGCCCCTGCCCCTAACCCTGGGTTATGCTGTGTCTTGTGTGTGTTACGCACGAGGCATCCATCTGGCACATGCGTGTGTGTATGCAGGGCAGAGGCTGAGAAGGAGGCACTGTCACACTGCTGTGCCTTTCTCATTGATCTCCCACAGAAGCGTTGGTGAAACTTGACCCAGCCGCCGCTCTTCGGTGGCCGTTTTTCTTAATGAAAAATTTAACAAGGGAGGAATCGTTGTGCAGCGCTGGGGAGCCCTGCACGCTCGGCAGCGTTGGCACACGAAACCCAGGGAGGAAGAAGCCCCCGCAGAGCTCACTGCCTGCGTCAGGGGCTCTCGGAGTAAACAGCAGCCACGCACAAGGAGAAACACGCTTGACCTCTGGAGCAGCCTTCTCTGCCCTCCTCCACCCTAGGCGCTGGTTCCTCCCAGCGTTCTGCCTTGCGCTACCGCGCTTTCTCCATGCTGCCTTCCAAGAACCCACAACACGCTGACCACGGTCCTGGTCTGCAAACTTCTGCCCCAAACATAAACTCCAACTCCCGTGGCCAGCTTTCCTCCACCACCTGGCCCCAACCTGCCTTTCCAGACAACCCGAAGAGGTGGGTGCCCGGGCGGGTCCACGGTGAAGCCAGAGATTCTCGGAGCGCGCAATTTAAGGAGGTGCCGTTCTGTGCGCTTGAAACGCCCAGGGAGTACACAGGTCTTCAGCCCCCTCGGCTTTCCCTCCGGCCTCCCCACCTGGATGTCTTCACCTCCACGGGCTCTTTAGAACTGAATCCTGATACATGCTGCGACGGATGAACCTTGAAAACATAGTACTGAGTGAAGCAAGTCAGATGCAGAAGGACAAATACTGTGTGATCCCAGGTATATCAAGTATCTAGAACAGACAAATTTGCAGAGAGAAGAAAGTATATTAGTGGCCACTAGGAGCTGAGGGAGGGGGAATTAGGAAGACATTGCTTAAAGGAGTACTGAATTTCTGTTTGGGGTGATGAAAAAGTTTTGGAAAATAGAGAGTGGTGATGGTCGCAGGACCTGGTGAATGCAATTAACCCCACTGAACTGTACACTTAAAAATGATATCTATTTTACTACAATTTTTTGACAAAAGAATTGAATTAAAGGTGCCGCAGGAAATTCAACTCAGATTCAACACAGACTGTGAGCGTCAGCTCAGTGCTGGGCCCTTCAAGTATATCCTGTCACTTGGCCTTATAGCACACTGCTTTTTCATAGCACCATTTTGAAAGCAGATGCCTCACAGCCCTGACACTCTGACTTGCCAAAAGTTGTAGAACGAGCAAGAAGCAAAATAATGCAGTAACACCTACCGCTGATGAAGGCCTGCTCCAGGCCAAGCTGTGCTAAAGGGTTTGTGTCTGTTACCTTGTTAACCCTCATGACAATCCTGAGAACCAAAAAAACCAAACCCGTTTCCATCGAGTCGATTCCACTCATAGCAACCCTAAAGGATAGAGTAGAACTGTTCCATAGGGTTTCCAAGGAATGCCTAGCTGGATTCGAACTGCCGACCTTTTGGTTAGCAGCCATAGCTCTTAACCACTAGGCCACCAGGGTTTCCAATTCTGAGAGGTAGGTCCTATTTTCCCCCCTTTGCCAATGAAGAAACAATGCTCAGAGAGTTTAGGTTACCCACCTGCCCTTGAACAGCTCAGGAGTTACAGGTTATCTGAGTGGAGTCACACAAAGCCCGTGCTTTGTCACAGGGGATGGGATCAATGCTGGTGGCCCTGACGGAAGAGTAAGGGGTACGTGAGCTTGGCATTAGGTAGCATTATTTAAAGTTATTTATTTTTCAATCTTCTTTCAGTCCTTATGATTAGATACAAGAGAAAGCCTGGGCTTGTTGCTAGTCAGTCTTTAAGGCCTCTCACTCTTGCTATCCCTCTTTTTAATTAAAGAAAAACAAAAGAGCAGCCCCCAGGTTCAGTGCCTTCAGCAGGTAGGAGCTGGAACTTAGTTTTGTTTTCATTGTATTTATTTTGATATGTGCCTTCTATGTATGTTTCATAACAATGGTTTCTAATTTATAATTCTTATAAAATTAATATAGCTAAGTAAAAGTGTGATGATTTAAAGAAAAACTTTAAGTTACTTTAGGAATCATCCTGAAGGTAGTGTGTGGTGATATGTGGATGTTGCAAAAATCAGGAAGATACTATATGAATGGTTGGGTGGTGCAAACAGCTGAGCATTTGGCTTCTAATGAAAAGGTTGGCTGCTCAAGTCCACCCCGAAGTGCCTCAGAAGAAAGGCCTGGCCATCTTCTGAAAAACCAGCCATTGAAAACCCTATGGAGCACAGTTCTACTCTGACACTCATGGGGTTGCCGCACAACTGGTTAGGTTTTGGGAGTTTGGGAAACACTGCCCTGCTTTCCAGCTTCGGCAATCCTGGAAGGCCAGCTGGGCCGAGATGAGGCACGCCATCTTCATGTCCACTGTAAGTTCTATGGGTGAAAGGTTTGAAATCTGTGGGGGTTTTCTGTAACATTTTTCCAATGTCCAGCACCAGCTGTGTAAATTTTGAGGGGAATTTGCAGCAGTGCCCCCTTCCTCGCCCAGCTTCCTGATTCCTGGATCACAGGAGGGTGTTTGTGACTCAACTCAGCAGCCTTCTGGTCTCCCCATCCTGGTTCTGTGGAAGTAGGTACTCAGTTTTGTGGTGTTCTGGGAAGCACCCCTGTGGTCTCTACAGGTGACAGCAGAAAGCCGTGGCTCAGCTCCCCACTTGCTGTGTGAATCTGGACTGTGTGCTTCCCCTCTCTGAACCTGCAGTGAAATGAAGGGGTTGAGCGAGAAGATTCTAAAGCCCCCTTCAGCCCAGACAGTTCAGTGATATTCCTTGGCCATATCTGTGCCATGCTTGCTGGAATCAGCCTGGCTCCTCGGCTCTGGGTCTGTCATCAGGACGGCTGGCATAGCCTGTATGTGACCTCCCCATCTCTGCTTTTTTAAGCCAGTTTTCTCCCTGCTTGACAATGCTACACCACAAATCTAGCATTGCTGCCTCACTCACAAATCTTCAATGGCTCCCTATTGCCTACTGCCTAGATATCCCAGTCTGGTGTTTAAGACTTTGTATAATCTGGCCATCTTTCAGCTTCACCTCTTACTGTTCCGCATGACCCGATTGTTGAATATACTAGGGGCTCCCAGGGTGCTGTTCAGCCAGCACACACTGGTGTGGCCAAAAACAAACACACACAAAGAAGTTGCCATCAAGTCAATTCTGATTCATGGTGACTCCACCTGTTACAGAGTAGAACTGCTCTACAGGATTTTCTTGGCTGTAACCTTTACAGAAGCAGATTGCCAGGTCTTTCTTTCATGGCTTCTCTGGGTGGGTTCGAACTGCCAACTTTTAGGTTAGCAGTCGATCAAAAACTGCTTGCCCTACCCAGGGACCTTCTGGTATGACCTTCTCTCAACTGCAAAAAGTAAAGCCACAAAGCTTTGAGAAGATACCATAGGTGAACATCCATGACCTTAGAGAAGCCCAAGGTTTCTTAGACAGGACACAAATATGCTAACCACATGACGTAGGCATAATGCCTCTAAAGATATTTGTGTACTAACCCCCAAAACCTGTAAATAGGTTACGTGGTAAACAGGAATTAAGATTGAAGATAGAATTAAGATTGCTAATTAGCTCACTTTGAGATAAAGAGATTATCTTCAATTAACTAGGTAATCACAGAGTCCTTATAAGTGGAAGAGGGAGACAGAAAAGAGAGAACCAGAGAAACAGCAGTATGAAAAGAACTTAACTACCATTCCTGACTTTGAGATCGACGAAAGGGCCTCTAGCCAGGGATGCTGGCCACCCCTAGAAGGTGGAAAAGGCAAATAAGCAGATTCTTCCCTAGAACCTCAAGAGAAGAATGCAGCCCTTCTGATACCTTGATTTTAGCCCAGTGAGACCCATTTTGGACTTCTGACCTCCAGAACTGTAAGATAATAAACTCGTGTTGTTTTAAGCCACTAAGCGTGTGTAATTTGCCACAACAGTAATTGGGAACTAAAATAGCACAAAACAAACAAAAAAAAGCTTGGATTATATTAAATTAAAAACATTTTTTCATCAAAAGACACCCTTAGGAGAGTATAGGGCCAACGCATAAAGCAGAAGATATTTTCAATGTATATATCTGACAAAGTATTCATGTCCAGAATATTTAATTACCTACTACAAGTTATGAAGAAAAAAAAAAAGTCAACCCAATAGAAAAATGCATAAAAGGTTTGGATAGATTTTATTAAAAAGTGCTCCACATCATTAGTCATCAGGGCAGTGCACACTGAAATGACAGTGAGTTAACACTATATACCACCAAAACCAAAAACCAAACCCAGCGCCGTTGAGTCGATTCCGACTCACAGCGACCCTATAGGACAGGGTAGAACTGCCCCATAGAGTTCCAAGGAGCGCCTGGTGGATTCAAACTGCCGACCCTTTGGTTAGCAGCCATAGCACTACATCACCAAAAAAAACCAAACCCACTGCCATCGAGTCGATTCCAACTCATAGCCACCCTACAGGACAGAGTAGAACTGCCCCGTAGAGTTTCCCAGGAGCACCTGGTGGATTTGAATTGCCGACCTCTTGGTTAGCAGCTGTAGCACTTAACCAGTACGCCACCACGGTTTGCATACACCACCAGAATGGCTAAAATAAAAGGTCTGATAACATCAAGTGCTGCCAAGGATGTGGAGCAACTGGAACTCTCATGCATTGCTGGTGGGAATGTAAAATGGTAATGCCACTTTGAAAAACTATTTGGCAGTATTTACTAAAACAGAAATATACCTACCCTCTGACCCCGCGGTATAAACCCAACACAAATACATGCAGATGTTTACCACAAGTTGTGTACCAGATTATTCACAGGAGTATTATTGGTAATCACCCAAACGTGAAACAACCCAAGCACTCATCAACTGTAGAATAGATAATTTGTGGTCTGTTCATACAAAGGAATCCCAAAAGCAATGAGAAACAATTATCTACAACTACCTGCAACAGTCTGGATGAATCTCACAAACATAGCTGAGTGAAAGAAACCAGACCCAAGAGTACACACATTATGATTCCATTTACAAAGAACTCAAAAACGATCTCTGGGGTTAGAAGTCAGGATAGTGGTTCCTCCTGGGGATGTAGTGATTGAATGGGGGCCAAGGGGGATTCTGGAGGGGCAGGGAGGGTGTAAATGTTTCTTGATTCACATGCTGAATACACAAAGGCATATTCAGTTTGGGAATATGTTTTGAAGCTATATGCTTACAGCTTTTCAGTTTTCTGTATGTAAGTGGTGTGTGTAGTGGTTAAGAGTTTGGCTGCTAACCAGAAAAAAGGTTGGCAGTTTGAATCCACCAGGTGCTCCTTGGAAACCCTATGGGGCAGTTCTACCATGTCCTAGAGGGTCGCTACGAGTCAGAATTGGCTCAACAGCAATGGGTTTGGTTTGGTTTGGGTATGTAAGTTGTATATACCTCAATCAAAATTTTTAAAAAATAATATTAAGTAACTTCTATACCATTGAGGAAATACCCATTTCTCAAGCTTCCAAAGTCCATCCCAAAACCCACACATCACCTTGGTTTCCAGGAAATCCAGGTCTCCTTCCCTCACATGGGGAGACTTGGCCAAACCTCCTCAGGCCACCAGTCCCAGCTGATCACAAATGAAGCCTGGAGAGAATCCTATGATGGCATTGTTGCCATCCTGGCATCTCTAGAAGCAGCTACTCGAAATCTTGTGAAACATCAGAGCACAGAAAGGAAGCTCATTTCTCATCCAGAAGGCTCAGAGACACCACAGGCTCTGGGCTCCCTCCCCTCCCCACCTGGAGGGCACCCTAACCGCAATCCTTCCTGCTGAAGCTGAAGTGTATCTCCCTTTTCTGTCTCTAATGGGGTCAAGCAGCCAACAGCTCCTGTGCTTATTTGGAAATCATCATTAGCAAATGCTTTGGGGAAGGAGGAGTTTGGCAGAAGCAGCGGCTTCACCCAGAAGAGCAGGCGCATCTTTCCTGCTCAGCAGCTGCCTGCAAACGTTTGTCCCCCACTAAGTACCAGCATGTTATGTGAATAATAATGGCTAATAATAGTGCTTTTCTGCAGGGTGAGTCCAGGTGATGCTTCCTCTTAAGGAGTGTGTATGCCCAGGTGGGCGTGAGGGGGAAGTGTGTGCATGTGATCACATGTTTGGGTGAGGAGGGTGTGTAGTCATGTGCTTGCATGTATGTACACGTGTGCATGTTTGTGAGTGCTGTGCATGCAAGTACATGTGTGTATTAGTTTCTTATTGGTGCTGTAACAAATCACAGCAAACTCAGTGACTGAAAACAACAGAAATGTGTTATCTGATAGCCCTGGAGGGCAGAAACCCAGGGCTGTGCTTCTTCTGGAAGCTCTAGGGGAGAATCCTTTTCCTTGCCTTCTCCAGCTTCTAGAGGCCACCTGCATTCCTTGGCTTGTGGCCTCTTCATCCGTCTTCAAAGCCAGGACTGTAGCATCTTCAAATCTCTCTCTCTCCTACCTGTCTCTTTCCTTACAAGAACCCCACCCAGGTACCTCCCCATCTCAAAATCCTTAGCTTAATGACACTTGCAAAGCCCCTTTTGCCATGTAACCTAACATATTCACAGATTCTGGGGATTGGGACATGCAAGTCTTTGGGGGGCTAGTATTCTGTCTCGCATAGTGTGTTAGTGTAGGTGCACGGAGGCATGTGTGTGTGTGTGTATATGTGTGTACACAGGGCCTGCAGAGCTGCGTGCTGGGTAACTAAGGCTCCTCCACGCTCCCGGCATTCCGGCACAGCCAAGCATGTGGCTGCCATCTGCCGCTGTCCCCACAAAGCCTCCCTTTACAACCCAGCTGCAGCCAGCCAGGTCGCCTTCTTCCTCCAGCTGGGAGGGTGAGGGGAGCTTTGCATCTTGCAGCTTCAGGGTTAGTTTTGCCGTGTAACCAATGGCTTTGGGAAGCCCTGGCTGCGTGCTCAGGGATCTGGCCCACAGTGAGGCCAGGCCCAGGCGCTGGCAGTGCCCAGGACCCCTGCTGGAAAGATGGATGGCCTGGGTGAGGGGAGGTAGCCCAGCCCACCCTCAACTATCAGTCCATTCAGTTGCTCTGTAATGGGCTCCCCCAGCAGAGGACACCAAGGCAGGTGCATCACTTGTATTCAGGAGGAGCCACTGGGCGCATTCCTGGGCTCCTCTAGCCTCCTTCTCCCCTGGCTTGTCTGGGGGTGGGCAACTTACAAACTGCAAATTCATCTGCTGTCATAAATGCATCATTTGTTTTCAAAGCTGGGCTGCCTCTTGATAAGAGTTTACTAGTAACAACAAAACATAGCAACAACCAACTAGCGTTTATGCCCGGCTTACCTTCCGCGTCCCTTTCTAAACCCTGTGCACGTTTTCTCTTTTAACCCTCATGCCAACCCCACGAAGGAGGTACGATTATGCACCCATATCATGGATGGGGAACCTGGAGCTCAGAGAGCAGCGAGGGAGCAGGTGCCAGGCCTGTCTGCTCCAGAACCCTCCTACAGGTAATCCATGCTGCCTAGCAGGTATGTTTCTGGCAAGACTGCCTGCTGATTGAGCCTCTAAGGCCAGAGAGCCATTCTTTGCTTAGGCTTGCCTCTCACTGGGACTTCTCCCCTAAAACGTCCCTCGCTCTGGGAAAGGGGGGAAAGCAGCCACTGAGCCAAAGCGTGGAGCTGTGTCTCTTTTGGTTTCAGACAAGTGTTGCTGTATAACCAATGGCTTTAGGGAGCCCTGGCTGCGTGCTCAGGGTTCTGGCCTGTGTGGCCCTAAGGAAACAACCTGCCCTGTCTGGGCCTCAGCCCCTCATCTCTAAAGTGGGGGAGCTGGACTCTGGTCTCTTGGGTCTTCCAGAGCTGACTCTGCAGGGCTCCAGAAGGGACTGTGGCCGGTCAGAGGGCTGCTGAGGGGCTTGCTGAACCCTTGGGGTGGTCCCAGAGCCCTTGGTCACACCTATTGTCCTCCTCAGACAGTGGACCCAATTCTCTGGGGAGGGGATTAGCCTGAGAGAATGGTTTCCTGCTGTCTTTCAAGGATAAAGCATATTCTGAGGTTAGAGATTTTTCACACCTAGTTTTCTTTCCTTAAAAACAAATAAATTGATGCATAAAATATAACTACCATGGGGTGGTGGTGGTTCAGTGGTAGAATTCTCACCTTCCACGAGGGAGGCCCAGGTTCAACTCCTCGCCAATGCACCTCGTGTGCACCCACCAGCCATCTGTCAGTACAGGCTTACGTGTTGCTATGATGCTGAATAGGTCCCAGCAGAGCTTCCAGACTAAGACAGACTAGGAAGAAAGGCCTGGCGACCTACGTTTGAAAATCAGCCAACAAAAACCCTACAGGTCACAGCAGCCTGATCCCCTTGTGCATGGGGTCCCCAAGAGCTGGGGCCAACTCCCGGCAGCTAACAACAATAAAGAGAGCTGGAGGAACCTTGAGGGAAAAATAGGGAGTGACTGCTAGTGGGTACGGGGTTTCTTTTTGGGGTGAAGAAAATGTTTAAAATTGACTGTGGCGATGGTTGCACAACTTGATGAATATACTAAAAACCACTGAATTGTACATGGGTGAATTCTATGGCATGTAAATTACCTCAATAAAGCTGTTTTTTTTTTTTAATCTGTGCACATTAAATTTTTTTTTAAGTTTTTGAATTTATGACCTGCACATGAAAAGTAGCTTAAGAAGAATCATGAAAGTCCCTCCGTGCACTTTAGTCAACATTTTAGCCGTATCTGTTTCTAACATTGTGTCACTTGTATTTTCCTGAAGAATGTGTGTGAGTTCAAAAATAAGAGTTACATTTTATATGAATACAGCAGAAATTGACACCGCCAGTGGTCTCTTCTCTGAGATGGGAATATTTTGAATGAGAACATAGTTTCTCTGCAGAGGTACCTGGAATACTCAGCAAATTCTGCTAAAAGGAGGATGGTCTCAACTTTAATATCTTTAAATAGGAATTCATTGACTATTTTGACCCAAACATTTACATGGGTGCTGTCTTTTAACCTGCATTTAGGATGCCTTCTTTTACAAATATTATGAATGAAAGGATAAAACTCATCACGTAAGTTGACTTTGTAATTTTTTAAACACTTTGCCCAATGTAGATGCTGCAAAATCATAAACTGTGTATTTCCTTCGGTCCAAATATGAAACATAAATTTGCTCAATGAAAATAGGCGCTCCATCAAAATATTCTTCCCTCAAGTTAAAGCACTCCAAAGAAAAATTATAGACTTTCTAAATTAAATCCTACCCACAGTTTAAATCCTCATGATTTATTTTGTTCATCTCCTTCCTTGCTTTTGAGAGATAAATGCAATTATTTTGCAACGTGCAGTAGCTGGAATTGGCTAAAATCTTTGTTTTCATGATACCTGAAATCTGATAAAAAGCTTCAAAAGTTACAGTTTACTTTTACGTATGTGTTGGACACCCTAAGTAAAGATTTTCAATTGCCTTTGAACAAAATTTAGAGGACTCATTCACAAAATGTCCAGTTCCATTGTAGGCACTTAAAATGATTTACAAAGTAATTCTTAAAAGCCTAAAACATTTTAAAATTCCACCAATGACAGACAGCAAAAAGGGGAACCCTCTATTGCCATGCAGTGCTGTGCTGAGCTATAGTGCAACCTGTGCCAGCCCCCGCCCACAAAAAAATCAACAATAGTGATCCTGTCTTTATTTAAAAGTTTGATATTTTATCCATCATGAATTTTTTGCGTTAATTTTGATATTCTTTTTAAGTAATTACATTAAAAGATTTCCTTTATTACTGAGCTTTTTGGCAACCTTGAACTTTGTACCCAAGGGGAGCGTCCCACCTGCCTCACCCTAGTCCCAGCTCTGCTGCCATGTTAGAACAGGTTTTATATTCAACACCAGCTTAATCACAAAAACATTGTAGTATAAGTACTCTGTATGGTTATATATTTTGACAACTACTGGTTTCATTTCAATTGATATAGCATCTCAGCTTGTTTCATCCCAGTTTTGAATTATATGTGTGCCACACCAATTCCAAGTTCATTTACGCTCCATGGGTTTCCTAATTGGGTATGAATATCGTTTCTACCATGCTGCTTTGTTCTACCTAGATGTGTATTCATATTATCACCTCTAAGGCCAATATTTCAATTTTCAATGTTGAACTTTTTAACTGAATTTCCAAGGATAGTCACAATAATATCAGGTATTTCACTCTCACCTGAATGAGTGTCCAAAAGCTTGACTATGATTCCATTACTGGAATTAACTGATTTTCCATTTGAAGTAACTGAAGACCTCGATTTCAAACTGCCAGGGGATGACATGTTGGGTTGCAAGGCACAGAAACCCTCTCAAACTAGCTCAAGGCAGGGGAGTTTGTGGTGGGGATGGCTCCACGGGCAGCTAGGAGGGACGTTCATGGAGGATTGAACTGGAGCTCCAATGGGTTGGGTTGCTCAGAGACCAAGCAGCATCTAGAGCAAGCCCAAGCACCCAGATCACTCCCTGAATATCTGCTTTCTTTTGTCCTACTCCCAATTGCAAGTTCTTGCCATACTGTCAGGGCAAGTTCATGAAACAGGGAATCTGATTGGCCTAGATGATATTTTGAGCCAGGGCAGGCATTGCTGGCCAGTCTGTGGACTAGCTGACCATGGACTGAGTACTGGCCTTATTCCCATCAGCTGAGACCAAGTGGCAAGAGATGGCACAGGGTCACTGGGAGCAGGCATGGCCATCTGGTGTACATGGACATTTCCCTTGGAGGGGACGGTGGTTGTGGCCTCCATGGGCCCTGATTGGTGACCCTGGCTGCTACTAGTCCTCAGTGACTCTTCCTCCAGACAGCTCTTCTCTCTACTGATGGCCATCTGACATTGATGCCCTCAGCTCCATTACTGGACATTTTGAAGGGAAAATGTGTCCTCCATAGTGATCAGCAATTCTCTACCCTGATGACATTCCCAGAAATACCCAGAGGAAACCGCCAGCCTCTGCTGATATGGTCTTGACCCCACCTCAAGACCATAACAGCTCATCTTTATGGAGCCCTTGCAGAACATTCCCCAGCCTCCCTCCACTCCTCACATGGTTGGCCAACGCCAATGAGATGTGAGGGGACATTGTTGAGTGACAATTCGAAGAAAGCACTTCAAAGGGGGCACGCATCTCTGACCCTCCCTTCTCCAGGGTTGGGGATGCTCTATAATAGCCAGAACAGCCAACTTGGGACCATGAGTGACAAGAAGGATTCTGGGTCACCAACAGTATTGAGGACCCACTGTACCACCACTAGGTTGCCTACCTCTGTCTTTTACTAAAAGGAAGAAAAAAGAAACCTTAATATGTTTTAGTCAATGCTTGAGACTCACCCCGAACATCATTCCTAGCTGATTCAGCATTCAAATTCCTCTTTTTCCACTGAATTTGGTGCAGGCTAATTTGATGGAGGAGTCCATGTGGGCAGTGGTTAAGAGCTACAGCTACTAACTAAAGGTTGGCAGTTCATACCCACCAACCGTTCCTTGGAAACCCCATGGGACAGTTCTACTCTGTCCTGTAGGGTTGACATGAGTCAGAATCAACTCAACGGCAATGGGTTTAGTTTTTTGTTTGTTTAATTTGATGGAGCCACCAGGAAGCACATGTCTAGCTCAGGGTGGTGACCCTTTGCCCCATCGTTTGTTTCTCATCCAAGGAGAAGTAGCACTTAGATACAGAACACGGTGCTAGGAATCATCCCAACCCCACAGGAACTCCTCCCGTGATGGGGCAGGGGGGGAAGGGACGTTAATTAAGCATTTGCTATGGGCAAGAGACTTTAGTTGTTGCAATGTATTTAATGCTCAAGAACCTTGTGAGGTAGGCATACATTCTGTTTTATCCCTTAGGAAACTGGGCTTGACAGGGGCTAAGGGACTTGCCCAGGGTCACACATCTAGAGCTGGGAATTGAACCCAAACCATCTGACCCCACCAGTCTGCTCTCTTCATTGCACTGCCCTATGGGGTCAGGGAGCAGCTCTCTCTCTCTTTTGGGGAATTGCTCCTTCCCTCCTCAAATCCTGTGATTCTAATGGGGCTGCCAGTCCCAAGCCCTCAAGGGTTGGTACAGAATGCAAGCTGGGCCAATCAGTGGCCTTCCCTGGGACTTTTTGAATTGAAATGAAGGGCAGAGGGGGCGTCTTTTTACGATAGTGGAGCTTCAAGATGTGAGGCCATGTTTGGCACATGGAGGAAGCCAGTCTTCAGTCAGAATGATGTTGACATGCAGAGAGAGCCTGACAGGGTCTTCTCCGCCCCTGAAACAGCTGTATGGCTTGGTTGTGTGTGCTTATTCCTTTTTGATTGAGCTAGTTTGAATTGGATTTTTGTCACATAGCTGCTAGTGGGAATGCAATATGGTTCAACCACCTTGGAAAACTGACAGCATCTACTGTGAACACATGCATGACCTATGACCCAGCAACTCCACTCCTGGTTGTTTGCCCAACAGAAGTGAGTGCACGTATATACTTAAAGACTTGTGCTAGAAAGAATTAACAGCAGAACTATTCCTAACAGCCCCAAACTGGAAACAACCCCAAAGTTCCATCAACAGGGTTATAATAGATAAATAAATTGTGGTATATTTATCTACTGGGATTCTGTACAGCAGTGAGAATAAACTACTTACAGCTCCATGCAACAATACGGTTGGATGTCACAGGCAATGGACTGAGTAAAAGGAGTAGGACATGAAAGAGTACAGGCTGTAGCTTCTTCATATAAAATGAAGAATGGGCAAAACTACTCAATGGTGATAGCAGTCAGAATAATTGTGACCTTTGGGGACAGAGGAGCTACTAACAGGGAAGAGGACACAAGGACATGTTCCAGATTTTTCTTAGAATGGTAGTTAATTTTGTAAAATGTCATTGGTCTGTCCATGTAATATTAGAGCTTGTGGTACACTTTATTGTATGTATGTTAAACCTAAAAAATAAAACAAGATTGGCTTGTAAAACAAAACAAAACAAAAAAATCCATTGCTGTCAAGTCATTCCTAACTCATAAGGATCCTATAGGACAGAGTAGGACTGTCTCATAGGGTTTTCAAGGAGCAGCTGGTGGGTTTGAACTGCCAACCTTTTGGTTAGCAGCCATAGCTCTTAACCACTACACCACCAGGGCTCCATGAAGCTGCTGGCCCTTGTAAAGCACTTATGCAGGCCATATGCATGCAAGGCATGGTTGTTCCAATTGTCATTCTCCTGCAATGTGAGTAGACAGGAGAACTTTTTCAAAGCTGGGTTCTAACTGTCTCAGGGTTCAATGAGTTCATACTTTGAAATATGTTTCTGCATCAGTATGGAAAGCAGAGAGAAAACAGAAAGAGAGAAGGACCCCATAGTATGGTGTTTATTGTGGGTTCTTTGGAAATGAGGTTCTTGCAGGCAAGGTTTTTATTCACGTCCCTTTAAGGGAACTGAACAGCTCTGACCTTCAGCCTTAAAAACACTGCTGAGGGGAGAAAGCAGATGCCAGGGACTCAGCCCCTAGCCGATGACTCATGGGTCCTCACGCTCCCCACGTGTGTTTCTGATTCAGACCGTGACTTTGCCATACTAAACCTCAAGTTACATTCAATTCCCATCATAGACATTCCTAAAGTGGGGTGGAGCAGGAGGCCCAAAAGGCAGAGAGAGGAGAGAAAAAGAAGACACTGGAAGCTGGTTTTTGAGACTTTATTTTGTCTAAGACAATAGTAAGGTGGAGCCACAGTTGTTAAACCTCCTCTTCTGTGCCAGGCATTTTACACCCTTGATTTCACTCTGTCCTTCCAGCATCCCTGACAGGTAGTATTATTACCCCCATTTTACAGGTGAGAAGATTGAGGCTCAGAGAAGTCGAGTGACACACCCAAGGCCACACAGCAAATAACTGATTGACCCACATCCTTCTTGCTCCACCCCAGTCATTCTCCGCAATACAGCCAGAATGATCTATTTTTCTTTAATTGTGGAAATCATGTATAACAATACATTTGCCACCTCACCCATTTTCACGTGCACACCACAGTGACATTAATTACCTTCAGCATGTTGTGCAGCCATCAGCACTATCGTTTCTGAAGTTTTCTGTCACCAGAATGATCGTTTTTATACAGGATTCCAGTCATGCCTCTCTGTTCCAAACCCTTCAGGGTGTTCCCACTGCTATTATAGAAAGACCCAGGCCTCACCGTGGCCCCTGCCTTCCTCATATCACTTGGCCTGTTGCTCCTGCCACATTTCCCTCAAAGGTTTGTGCTTCCTTTTACCATAGAACCCTCGGCCCCTATAGTCCCCTCTGCCCCAAATCCTGCATCCCACTCTCTTCCCCTGGTTAAGTCCCCGATCCTTTGGGTCTCAGCCCAAATGTCACTTTCTTTCACTCAACTTATTGCCTTCAATATAAACCAAAACCACACCAGTTGCCTTCAAGACAATTCCAGCTCATGGCAACCCAACGTGTGTCAGAGTAGAACTGTGCTCCATAGGGTTTCCAGTGACTGATTTTTCGGAAACAGATCACCAGGCCTTTCTTCCAAGGTGCCTCTGGGTGGGTTTGAACGGCCAACCTTTCAGTTAGTGGTTGAGCAGTTAAAGCCTTTGTGCCACCCAGGGACCTGCCTTTGATACAGGTGGTTTCATCGCATTTCCCTGGTGGCTGAGGATGTTGAGCATCTTGTGTGGTTGCTCCCCCTCTGTACGTCCCATTTAGTGAAGCATACGTTCAGTTCTTTCACCCATTTTGAAGTTGGGTTGTTTCTCTTGTTACTATTGAGTTTTGAGGGTTCTTTGTATATTCTGGATACAAGGAGTTTGCTGGATATGGGTTTACAAACGTTTTCTCCACATCTGAAGCTTGTCATTTCGTTTTCTAAACAATGTCTTTGGCAAAACAAAAGTTTTGAATTTTGATAGTCTAGTTTGTCAATTTTTTCTTCTACCGGATTTTGCTTTTGACATCTAAGAATGCTTTGCCTGAGCCCAGTAATGAAAATGTTCTCCTGTATTTTCTTCTAAAAAAATGCACAGCTTTATATTTACATTTAGATCTGTGATCTGTTTTGAGTTAAATTTTGTATAAGATAGAAGTTTTAGGTTGAGGTTCATGTTTTTGCATATGAATGTCTAATTATTCAACACCATTAGTTGAAAAGCTATCCTTTCTCCATTGAAATGTCTTTGCACTTTTATAATAAATCAATGTGTGGGTCCACTTCTGGGCTCTCTTCTGTTCCATAGATCAACGTGTATATATCTTTGCTAATAACTACACTGTCTTGATAACTACAGCTTTATAGTAAATCTTAAAATTGAGTAGTGTGAGTTAGTGTGAGTCCTCCAGCTTCATCTTTTTCAGAATTATTTTGGCTAGTCTAGTTCTTGGAATTCTGGAACACTCAATTGTGCTCATACCTGTACATACCTGTACATAGACCAAGAGGCAGTCGTTTGAATGAAACAAGGGGATACTGCATGGTTTAAAGTCAGAAAAGATGTACATCAGGGTTGTATCCTTTCACCATACTTATTCAATCTGTATGCTGAGCATATAATCCGAGAAGCTGGGCTATATGAAGAAGAATGCAACATCAGGATTGGAGGAAGACTCATTAACAACTTGTGATATGCAAATGACACAACCTTGCTTGCTGAAAGTGAAGAGGACTTGAAGCACTTAGTGATGAAGGTCAAAGACTACAGCCTTCGGTATGGATCGCACCTCAACATAAAGAAAACAAAAATCCTCATGACTAGACCAATAAGCAATATCATGATAAACGGAGAAAAGATTGAAGTTGGCAAGGATTTTACTTAATTCGCATTCACAATCAAAGTCCATGGAAGCAGCAGTCAAGAAATCAAACAATGTATTGCATTGGGCAAATCTGCTGCAAAAGACCTCTTTAAAGTGTTAAAAAGCAAAGACGTCACTTTGAGGACTAAGGTGTGGGTGACCCAAACCGTGGTGTTTTCAATTGCCTCATATGCATGGGAAAGCTGGTCAATGAATAAAGAAGACTGAAGAAGAATTGATGCCTTTGAATTATGGTTTTGGCAAAGAATATTGGATATACCATGAAGAATAAACAAATTTATCTTGGAAGAAGCACAGCCAGAATGCTCCTTAGGAGGGAGGATGACAAGACTTTGTCTCGTGGACTTTGGACATATTATCAGGAGGGACCAGTCCCTGGAGAAGGACATCATGCTTGGTAAAGTAGAGGGTCAGCAAAAAAGAGGACGACTCTCAATGAGATAGATTGACACAGTTGCTGCAACAATGGGCTCAAGAAAAACAACGATTGTGAGGATGGCATAGGACCAGACAATGTTTCCTTCTGTTGTATGTGGGGTCACTATGAGTTGGAACTGACACCTAACAACACAAAAAATTCCATATAAATTGTCCCTGAGTGGTGCAAATGGTTAAGTGCTTGACTACTAACTGTAAAGGTTGCCAGTTCAAGCCCATGAAGAGGCACCTTGGAAGAAAGCTCTGGCGATTTGCTTCTGAAAGGTCACAGCCTTGAAAACTCAATGGAACAAAGTTCTACTCTGCACACATGGAGTTGCCATGAGTTAAAATTGACTCAATGGCAACTGGTTTGGGTGCTTGTTTACTTTCACACAAAAATTGAAATCAGCTTGTCTCTGTCTACAGAAAAACCCTGCCGACATTTCGATTAGAATTGTGTTAAATTTATTGATCTATTTGAGTCTTTCAGTCCATGAACATAGTACATCTCTCCATTTACTTAGGTGTCCTTTGATTTTTTTCAACAGTGTTTCGTAGTTTTCAGCACAGATCCTGCACATGTTTTGTAAGATTTATACCTAATTCTTTCATTTTTTGGAACTATTGCAAAATACTATTTTTTAGCTTCAGTTTCCACTTGTTCGTTGCTAGTATATAGAAATACGAAAGATTTTTGTGTGCCAACCTTGTATCCTTCAGCCTTGTAAAACTCTGTCATTAGTTCTAGCAGGTATTTTGTAGATTCCTTGAGATTTTCTACATTGACAATCTTGCCACCTGAAAATAGGAACAGTTTTATGTCTTTCCTTTCCTTTTATTTCTTTGTTTTGTGTTAATGCACTGACTACAATTTCTAGTTCAATTTTGAATAGAAGTGATGAGAGTGAACACCGTTGCCTTGTACTTGATCTTAGGAGGGAAGAAGTATTCAGTCTTTCACCATTATGTATGATGTAGGTTTTTTGTATCTTCCTCCCTCAGGTTAAGAAAGTCCCCTATTCCTAGATAGCTGAAAGTTTTTTATCATGAATGGACGCGATTTTTCTTGTTTAGTCAGTTAATATAGTAGATTGCATTGATTTTCAATGCCTTGCATTTCTGGGATAAATGCCATTTAGTTTTTTTATGTATCACTAGATTCAATTTGTTAATATTTTGTTGAGGATATTTATATCTATGTTCATGAAGGATACTGACCTTTAGTTTGCTTTTCTTGTACTATCTTTGTCTGGTTTGGGTATCAAAACAAAGCCAATCTCATAAAAATGAGTTGGGAAATGTGCCCCTCTCATATATTTTCTGGAAGAGATTATGTGTGAAAAAATTCATGTGATTTTTTTTTTTCCTCAAACATTTGGTAGAGTTTGCCAGTGAAACAATCTGGGTCTCATGGTTTCTTTTTCAGAAGGTTTTTAACTGTAAGTTCAATTTCTTTAATAGACACAGGACTATTTGTGTTATCTGTTTCATCTTGGGTGGTTTTTTGGTAGTTTGTGGCTTTCAATAAATTGGTTTATTTATGTAAGTTGTCAATTTATGTTTGTTGAGTTGTTCATGTGTTCCCTTATTAGCTGCATATCTCTGCCTGTCTGCACTGCACATGCAGACAAGCTGTGCCTCAAAGTTCCAGGCAGCCATAAGACTGCTAGGAATGAGACACATACACTCGCTGGCATCAACCATTCTACGGGTGCTACATTCATCTGTGATTGAATGAGACATGAGACACTTACACAGTGTTGGCAAAGTTAAGGCCATTATTATTTGTAGAAGGCAAACAGTAAACAATAATGACAGCTTCTCAAAGGGGAAACACATAACCTTTCCCAAATTACCCATGTCCGTTCTTATGTTGAGGAGCAGACATGCTGTGGTTCAGGTCAGATGCTGTGTTCATGTCACTGCTGCCTCCAGCTACCACCACACTGCTCAGGGAGGCTGCCTGGCTCCGGAAGCTCCTGCTCTGCCACTGAGCTCATTGGCCTCTGCTGCTGGATCCCCCCATACTCCCTGGGCCTGTGGGACTCGTTTGCTGCCACACCACCCAGGCTCACGCTGCCCAGGGTGGGGAGGTGTGCAGCCCCTGCACGAGGCACACTTAGCTCTTGCCCTGCACAACCAAGTGTTACAACTCTTTTAGCTCTGCTGGCAAGCCTCCTGCCCGAAGGCATCCGGCTCCACCCTGCTGAAGGAAGACCCCTGCACAGACTCCTCCAAGCAACTCCTGCACAAGGCACACTCGGACCTCTGTTACAGCTCTGTTAGCTCTGCCAGCAAGTCTCCTGCCCAAAGGCACTCAGGTCTCATCCCACAGGCTGGCAAGCCCACAGCCACATCATTCCATGGGCCAGAAGCCCACCGCTGCTGTCTTGCAGTTTTCGGTGTTGCAGCTCTCTTTTCTGGGTGTAGAGGGTTCTCAGCACACGAAACCCAAGTTCTTGGTCCAAAGGATGTGCTCCACTCCAGGCTCTTCTGGAAGGTAGTTAGATCCCCTGAACCTCTAAGGGATTGGCTCTTATATAAGTATACTCCTTGTCAATTTCAAGGCATGGTCCTCCCACCAGAGCCATAAGCAGACCAATTCTCTCAGTAGAACACAAATCACTCAATTTGCATGATAAAGTGACCAATCGCCTCAGTGGACTGCAAGTCACTCAATTTGCATAATAAACTGACCAATCCCTTGCAAGATTGTAGCCCAGCCAATCATTCTGGGAGTGTTAGAAGACCACAGCTAGAAAGCAATTCGCTGCACTGCGTTAGCCTTATAATTGCATTCAGTAAGACACAAAGTCTCTACTTTATATTTTGTACATACTTTATGCTTACTCCATCTCTCCCAGAACTGACCCTTCATCCATTGGGTTTAATTTTTTTTTTAATTCTGGTCATTTGAGCCATTTTTAAGTGTGCAATTCAGTGAGGTGACTACATTCACATTGTTGCACACCATCACTACTATTTCCAAAATCTTTTCATCACTGCAACCACAATTCTGTTTCCATTAAAACAGTCATTGGGTTTTAATTTCGTTTACATCTGTCATTTCTAAAAATTTTATTTGATTCTTTTTCAAAGTTACCTGATCAGTTTTGATAGTCTCTCGTTCTTTTGTTATATTCAGTCACCTCTTTAATTTCTTTAAACAAATCAAACAATTGTTTTGTATTCTATAACAGAGAATTCCAGTATCTTCAGCTGTCATAGGTCTGATTCAGCAGTGTTTCTGCTGACTCTCATTTCATGTAGCATATTTCCTTTTGTGTTTAATGATTTAATTTTTGTGTGTGTGTGTGTGACCTTCTGTTTCTTGGAAATTTATCTGTGAGAATTCTTTGAAGCCTAGATTTAAAGTGTGTGTGCCTCCAGAGAGGATTTGCAATTGCTTCATCAGGCATCTAGGGAACAATTTAAACTATTTTTTGACTTCGTTTTGGGGAGGGGGGCAGGCAGCATCACAGGCAGTGTCAATTCTGGCTTTGCATACTCTTGAGACTGGGCTTACCCTAGAAATTGTCAGGGAAGACCCTTCTTTTCTCTGCTCTAACCACAGTCAAGACAGAGGCAGACATATCTCTTCCTGTGGGCTTTTCTCCCTAATTTGCTGACTGAAGATGTAGCTTTATGCTTTGGTCTTGTTATCCATTTCTCACTTTATATGGACCCCAGGCATTATCTCCTGTACCATGAACTCATGTAGCCTGTTAAGACCCAGACTTTGGGGCACCACAGATAAGTAGATACCCTTAGGGAAAACGCTGACTCCGAAATTTATTTACAGCTGTGGACTCAAGCCCTGGGAGTCACAAATGGTTAAGTGCTAGACAACTAACTGAAAGGTTGGCAGTTCAAACCTAAAGCCCTCGTCCTCTGCTTTCAAAGGTCACAGCCTTGAAAACCTTATGGAACACAGTTCTATTCTGACATACATGAGGTCACAATGAGTCAGAATTGACTCGATGGCAACTGGTTTTTTGAGTTTTGCACCTTAGTCTTCAAAGTGATATCTTTGCTTTTTAACACTTTAAAGAGGTCTTTTGCAGCAGATTTGCCCAATGCAATAATATATCATTTAATTTCTTGACTGCTGCTTCCATGGGCTTTGATTGTGGATCTGAATTAAGTGAAATCCTTGTCAATTTCAATCTTTTCTGCATTTTTCATGATGTTGCTCATTGGTCCAGTTATGAGGATTTTTGTTTTCTTTATGTTGAGGTGCAATCCATACTGAAGGTTGTAGTCTTTGATCTTCATCACTAAGTGTTTCAAGTCCTCTTCACTTTCAGCAAGCCGGGTTGTATCACCTGCATATCGTGAGTTGTTAATGAGTCTTCCTCCTATCCTGATGCTGCGTTCTTCCTCATATAGTCCAGCTTCTGTGATTATTTGCTCAGCATACAGATTGAATAGGTATGGTGAAAGGATACAGCCCTGACACACACCTTTCCTGACTTTAAACCATGCAGTATCCCCTTGTTTTTTTGGAACAACTGCTTCTTGGTCTATGTCCAGGTCCCACATGAGCGCAATTAAGAGTTCCAGAATTCCCATTCTTTGTAATGTTGTCCGTAATTTGTTATGATCCACACAGTCAAATGCCTTTGCAGAGTCAATAAAACACAGGTAAATATCTTTCTGGTATTCTTTGCTGTCAGCCAAGATCTGTATGACATCCATAATGATATTCCTCGTTCTACATCCTCTTCTGAATCAGGCTTGAATTTCTGGCAATTCCTTGTCAATGTATTGCTGCAACAATTTCTGGATTATCTTCAGCAAAATTTTACTTGTGTGTGATATTAATGATATTGTTCGATAATTTCCACATTCTGTCGGATCTCCTTGCTTTGGAATGGGTACAAATACGGATCGTTTCCAGTCAGTTGGCCAGGAAGCTGTCTTCCAAATTTCTTGACATAGAGGGGCACCTCCAGCACTGCATCCGTTTGTTGAAACATCCCAATTGTTCCATCAATTTCTGGAGCCTTGTTTTTTGCTGGTGCCTTTTTTTCAGTGCAGCTTGGACTTCTTCCCATCAGTTCTTGATGATATGCTACCTCCTGAAAATGGTTGGATGTCAACCAATTATTTTTGGTACAGTGACTCTGTGTATTTGTTCCATCTGCTTTTGATGCCTCCTGCAACGTTCAATATTTTCCCCATAGAATCTTTCACCTCAAGGCTTGAATTTTTTCTTCAGTTCTTTCAGCTTATGAAATGCCAAGTGTATTCTTCCCTTTTGGCTTTCTAACTCCAGGTCTTTTCACATTTCATTATAACACTTTACTTTGTCTTTTTGAGCCGCCCTTTGAAATCTTCTGTTCAGCTCTTTTACTTTGTCGTTTCTTCCTTTCGCTTTAACTGCTATATGTTCAAGAGCAAGTTTCAGAGTCTCTTCTGACATCCATTTCAGTCCTTTCTTTCCTATCTTTTTAAAACTACAAATTATTAGTCATATCCTCGTCATTCCTTTAGACTAAACTCCGTGTAAGCATTCCTTCCCATTTCCCCTTCACTTTTTATCCCCTATCTTGAGTTCTCGCTTGTAACTCCATTTTCACTGCAGTCCTTGTGTGCCACAAAAATGCCGTGATGGGATTAATATCTTGATTGAGATGAGGTTCTTGGATCACAAATCTTTTCTCTAATAGTCTGTTAATGTTATCTTTTAGTTTTCATTGTTGCAGATGTTAAAATTAATGTTAATTTGAGTCTCTTTCCTTTGTAGCTGACTCTTCTTACCTGCATGAACCTGTATGATATTCCTTTTATCCTTGTGTGTCAGGTATGACTCTCAGACCACAAACTCAGGTGTATGAGAAAGGGAACTTTTCTTACCTAACTGAATTTCTCTATGGGTAGAATTGTGTCGCCAAAAGAGATATGTTGGAGTCCTAATCCCTGTAACCTCAGAACATGACCTTATTTGGAGACATCATCTTTGCAGATGTGATTAGCTAGTCATACTGGAGTAGAAAAACTAAAACAAAACAAAAAAACCCGTTGCCGTCAAGTCAATTCTGACTCATGGCAACTCTATGGGACAGAGTAGAACTGCCCCATAGAGTTTCTAAGGAGCTCCGGGTAGATTTGAACTGCTGACCTTTTGGTTAGCAGCCACAGCTCTTAACCACTGCACCACCAGGGTTTCCTACTAGAGTAGGGTGGACCCTAATCCAATATAATTGGTGCCCTTATAAGAAAGAGCAAAGAAAAACACACAGGGGAGACAGCCATGTGAAGATGGAGGCAAAGACTGGAGTCAAGAAACACTGGACCCACCAGAAGCTGGAAGTGACAAAGAAGGATCTTCTACTACAGCCTTCTGAGAGAGCATAGCCATGCCGACACCCTGAATTTAGACCTCTAGCCTCTGATTTGCACTGGGCAAATCAGTTGCAAAAGATCTCTTTAAAGTGTTGAAAAGCAAGGATGTCACCTTGAGGACTAAGGTGTGCCTTAGTGGTGTTTTCAATATGCATGGGAAAGCTGGACAATATATAAGGAAGACCGAAGACGAATTGACACCTTTGAATTGTGGTGTTGGCGAAGAATATTGAATATTCCATGGACTGCCAAAAGGATGAACAAATCTGTCTTGGAAGAAGTACAACCAGAATGCTCCTTGGAAGCAAGGATGGTGAGACTATGTCTTACATACTTAGGACATGTTGTCAGGAAGGGTCAGTCCCTGGAGAAGGACAAAGTAGAGGGTCAGCTAAAATGAGACGGATTGACAGTGGCTGCAACAATGGGTTCAAGCGTAGCAACAATTGTGAGGATGGCTCAGGACTGGGCAGTGTTTCATTCTGTTGTGCACAGGGTCGCTATGAGTCGGAACCGACTCTATGACACCTAACAACAACAGTTGCCAGAACTGTGTGAGAATAAATTTCTGTTGTTTTAAACCACCCGGTTTGTGGTATTCTCCGTGGCAGCCCTAGGAAACCAGTACAATTTCACTTGTTTGAACCCCCATCCCACTTGGCTGGAGGACACCTCATCTTAGGGCTACATCTCAGTTCTTGGGTGGGGGTGGGGACTATGGAATGCTGAGGCAAAGGAGGTGGGGATTGGTCCTTGGTATCATTTTCTGCCTTGCTCTCCTCCCCCTAGATGTCCCGTCTTCAGCCATTGGTGCCCACCAGCCACTCATAGACACCTCCTGGGCCCTGCCTCAAGCCTCTCTGGCTCCTTCTCCCTCTGTGCCTTGTCTGTGCCACACTTCTGGGCACATCAGAAACATGCCCCTGGGTCCACCCTGGGCTGTGGGAAACATTCTCTAGCTCACAAAAGCACTCCACTGCTCCTGGGAGCTCAGCCTGGCTGCATCAGTCCATCTGCCTGGACAAGCCCAGGGGACAACTTCCCTTACCCTCCTATTCCCACTCCTCTCCCGGCCAGGGAGGTCCAGGCTCCTCCCACCTCTTTAGCTCCACCAGCTGCTCAAGGCCTCTAGATGCTTGGATGCCCAGATTGACCTTGAAGATCCATGTTCTCTGCTCACTTCCACTATGATTCTTCTCCCTCCCCAGCTCATGAAATTGTTACTTAGTTTTGTAGGGGAGGGAAACACAGGGAGTGAGTGGGAAAGACTGACTTGAAAACCAGGTGTTAAGACATCTAGGATGGGCTTCTCCCAAGCCTGCAGTAAGATGTCACACAACACAACGGAACACAGTACTGAAGTGACTGGGAACCCCTCCAGGCACCCCTTCCTTCCAGGCTTGACCTACTAGCCAGGGAGATGTGTGGTGTGAGGCTGGGGAAGAGGTGACAGATAAAAGATGAATGAGCGTCTCCCTGGCATGCTGTGTAACTCCATCATATCACAACGATGTGCCAGAAGCCGTGCTCAGAGCTTTCCAAGCATTCTCTCATTATCCTCACATTACCTTTTTGGGAAAGAAAGAGAGCTACTTCTTTATTCCCATTTTATAGTTGGGGTAACTAGGCTTCCAAAGATTGAATAGCTTGCCCAAGGTTACACAGGGAGTAACTGGGGAGGCTGAGCTTAAAATTAGCTCCAAAGCTGAGCCCACAATCTGCACATCACACAGCCTCTCACTGCCAGCTCACTGTGATGACCCTCCCCTGACAGAGGCTGAGGAGGGGAGGGACTTTTTAAGTTGGTGGGAAAGTGGCACCCAAACGCAAGACTAGAGCCTGGGCTGCTTGACCTCAGCGGTCCCTGTCCACAAAAGGCTTCCAGGCTAATGTGGGAGACAGATTCCTATGTTCCTACCCTGGGGTGGTAGCCATGGGGCAGGTGCAGTGTCTGTTCTGACCAGCAGGGGTCACTGTAGGCAATAGCAGGTAAGGCTTGCTCTAACAGTCTAACAGGGAGCACCTCCCAGAGCAGGGAGATAAACAAGAGTCCTGCTGCTTGCCTTATGGGGCCACCAGGTGTGTCACGTTGAGAGGATGCATTCAGTAATAGAGCGCCACTTGCATCTCACTACTTCATCTCCTGTGCCAGTGCCCATACCCCATACCCCATAGTGTATATATTTTCCTTAACTTGCCAGCTCTGTGGGCACCTTCACATCAGAGAACAGGCTCCAAGCCCCTGCTGAGAGCAGCTGGGCAAGTGGCTTCACCCTCTGGTGATAACGACTGGACCAGAGCTGGACACCTGACCCAGACTGGGCCAATCGGCTTCCCTCCTGGGTTTACAGAGGCCCAAAACCTCCTTCCCTCAAACTGTGGGTGCTGCAACTAGAGGCAGCCCTTCAGCTAGAGGTGCGGTGAGGTAGAGATCTGTAGTGGCTATGAAAATGCCACCCACATCTCTGACTGCGGGGAGCATAACTGACCCCCACAGCTTCAGCTCTGAAATCCATCACCAAGTTGTGTGCCTATGGTAGGCCTCACTTCCCACAGGCTCCTTCTAGTCAGTGACTGAGCATGGTAGGAATATGAAGGAGACCCAGTCTCATGAGACCCAGGACTCCTCTGACAGGCCCCTTTGACTTGAGGACTCACCACTGGCCTTTCGAATGTCTTAGTTATCTAGTGTGGCTAAAGAGAAATTCCACAAGTGGGTGGCTTTAACAAACAGAAATTTACTCTCTCACAGTTTAGGAGGCTAGAAATTCAAATTCAGGCCACCAGCTCTAGGGGAAGGCTTTCTCTCTCTGTCAGCTCTGGAGGAAAGTTCATGTCATCAATCTTCCCCTAGTCTAGGAGCTTCTCCACACAGGGACCTCAGATCCAAAGGACACTTTCTGCTCCTGGCTCTTCCTTCTTGGTGGTAGTCAGGTCCCTCTCCTCTCTGCCAGATTCTCTCTTTTGTATCTCAAAAGAGATTAACTCAAGATACAACCTAATCCTGCAGACTGAATCCTGCTTTATCAACATAAACTACCTTTAATCCTGACTCATTAACACCATAGAGGTAAGGATTTATAACACATAGGATAATCACATCAGGTCATAAAATGGTGGACAACCACACAATACTGGGAATCGTGGCCTAGCAAAGTTGATACACATTTTGGGGGCTCACAATTCAATCGACATCAAACTTAACTGCACTGAGGTCTGATGGCTCTCCAGCCTCCAGAGCTCCCTCTCCATTCCTCCTCACAGGCATTTCTCCTAATAAATTTCTTGCTCTTCTAATCCTGTCTTGGCTGTCCTTTTTGGAGGACCTGGATTAATAGAAGGTCCTCGCCCTACGGGCCAGTTCTGGCCATCGGACATCCCTGTGGCTCCTGAAGCTATGGAACTTGAGCTGTTCCCATGTGTGCTGTAGTACCACAGATCCAAACTTCCAGGACAGTGCACCAGCAGGCGCAGGACCTTACATTGGGTTACCCCCCAACACTCAGATTCAGGGAATTCACCCCTCTTGGGACCCAGGCATCATCTTCCCCTTCAGCCCCCAGAGCCGTTCTCCTCTCAGCCAATCCGTCAGAGACGGACGTGTGAGCCTGAGGCAGGCTGGAAGTCCAGCACCTCCTGCAAAAAGGGATAGTTATTATTCATTTATGTCTGTATTTTACTATTCAGGAACTCATCAAGTACCTATTATGTGCAAAGCACAGCGACAGCAGAACATTCCAGAAACTGCATAGGATTTGGAGACAGCTGAAAGGTACGGACTGAGTGTAAGTATTTCACTAAGAGCTGTGTGACTTTGAGTGAGTTATTAACCTCTCTGAGCCCCTGCTTCCCCATTTATAAGTGAGTTGCATGAGGATTTTATGTTACAGAGCACAGCGAGCTGACACCAGCAGACTTCTACCAATGGCCAGGATGATTACCGTTTGGGCTGTAGTTATTACTTCTGTCCTCGAAGGAAAGGGCCAGGCAGTGACCCACCCCTTCATTCTGGATACCCAGAGACCAGCCTCCCACACACAGCTCAGCAGCTGGGCTCTGAGTGCTGGGCAGGGTCTGATAGGAGTCTGACCTGAGACTCACGTCTTTCTCCCTTACTGCCTGATCTCCCATGAGAGCAGCCCCTGCTGGCTAAAGTCAAGAGCACAGAGGGCAGAGGGGAGGGTGGGATAAGGAGTGGGAGGCAGAGTCCTGCAGAGGGCAGCCTGGGTGCCGGAGGCAGGGGGAGAGGCTCAGAGTTCGAAAGGATCCAGATATGAAGCAGACATACAGCCAGTCTTCAGGGAGGGGACACACAACTGGACATCTCCCACCTGAGTACCTGGGCAAACTCTAAACTCTCTACATTCCTGGAGACAGATAGAGACAAAGGGCCAGTGGTTTCAGAGTAAGAAGAGGTCAGACCCAAGTGGAAAAATCCAGGAAGACTTCCTGGAGGAGGTGGCATTTTAGCCATGCCTTGAAGGATGCTGTGGCAACTAAAGGAGAGGATAGGGCACCCTAGTAAAAAGAACCAGGAGGCGCAGAGGCTTGGAGATGGGAAGGAATGAGACTGTTCACCTGGAGTGGGACAGGAAAAAAAGAGAATAAGAAATGAGGGCTTAGGGGTTACTACAGAAGTCTCTGGGTGGTGCAAATGTTTAAGCACTCAACTACTAGCCCAAAGGTGGGCTGTTCGAACCCACCCAGAGGTACCTCAGAAGACAGGCCTGGTGATCTGCTTCCAAAAGGTCACAACATTGAAAACCCTACGGAGCAGTTCTGCTCTGCACACATACCATCACCAGGAGTTGGAATCAACTCCATGGGAACTAACAACAGCGGTTACCAAGCAGGGTCAGCTTCTGGAGAGTCTTAAACGCCATGGCCAGGAGTTCGGTGTTTACCCTGCTTGAGGGGAAGGGAAGTTAGGGTGAGATTTTGGCAATGGAGTGACACTGTCAAAGTCTGTTAGCAAGACACACGGTACAGGGCATATTGCAGCCACGGATATCCCAGGCAAGCCCCAGAAAGGAGATTCGGCCAGCTTTTGCCTTTGTTTTAAATGTCCCCCCACTCCCGGCCGCCACTTCTATCTCTTCATTTTTTATCAGTGGCCGAGAGTTAAGGAAGCTCTGTATTCTGTGTCATGAGCCTGTCACACCCCTTTGTAACCACTCCCAATACACCCCACCCCACACACACTCGGAGAGCCAAGCAGGGAGCCCACTCCCAGGCTGCATGGCCACGGTTGGCCACCAGAGGGCGCCTGCTACATCCCAGCAGAGGGAGAGCCTGAGACTGGGCTGAAGAACCTGTCCCAGGTCCACCCGTCTAATTTTACGTGTGGGGAAACTGAGACTCATAGAGAAGGAGTGGCCTGGTCAAGATGAGGGAGAGAGTGAGCGGCCACCTCAACAGTTAAACGTGGAAAGATGGCTCTTAAACTGCAATTTGAACGTCAACAGAATTAAGACTGAGAAAGAGGTGCCCCCACCCCGGCACACGCATAAGCTCTGACATCACTACTGCTCCAAAAAAGGATTTTTCTCACCATCTGTCACAATGCCTGTATTGCCACCATTAGGGAGTCACTCTTTTAGCTTAAAACACACCACCTCCAACCAATGTCTTTTGAAATGTTATAAGGGTTACAGATTGCACCCAGGGACCTGGAGGTGGGGGCAGTCTACCCCGGATACTGGGAATCCTGCCGACATGAGAGCAGGAAAAACCAGTATAGTTTCCCTATGGCTTGGCCCTTGCTGTTCCCTCTTTCTGGAATGCTCCTTTCCAAATTCTTCCTGGTAAAGAAGCACCATTTAACCTTCTAAGCTGACTTCCTCCAGAAAGTTTCCGCGTGTCTCTCTGCCCTGTTCTCCACACCTCTGGACCTTGTCCAGCCAGCCCTCCACCCACACTGATTTGAGTGAACTCCTGTGTGTCCCCAGCCTCTGGGAGCTCCTAAAGGGCAGGAACCCCTGTATCCAACTCAGAGCCTGGCACACAGCAGTGCTGAATATCCCATTACCGCTCTGTGATGGAAACAGGCAAAACGGCCCCCAGAGAGCTGGGGCTGAAATCAGGAGACCTGTGTTTTCGTCCCTGCTCTGCCACCAAATGGTGTGGCTAAGTCTCTTTCCCCTTTTGCAGTCTTCCTCTCTGCCCCACCTCTCTCTGCCCCACAAGAAGAACAGCCTAGACGCCTCTGGGATCCCCTTCCACTTCTATATTCTGAAACTTAGGTTTAACTTCTAACGGCCCTTTGGAACTGCCAGGTCCTCTTAGTAGAAAGGAGTCCTGGTGGCGCAGTGGTTAAGCACTCAGCCGCTAACTAAAAGGTTGACAGTTCAAACTCACCAGCCGTTCAGCAGGAGAAAGATGTGGCAGTCTGCTTCCATAAAGATTACAGTCTTGGAAGTCCTATGGGGCAGTTCTACTCTGTGTTATAGGGTCACTGTGAGTCGGAATCGATCAACAGCAGTGGGTTTGGCTTTGGCTTATCAGTAGAAAGAGTCCCTGGGTGGGACAAAGGGTTAAAGGGTAAGCTTCTCACTGAAAGTCTGACGATTCAAATTCACCCAGAGGTACCTGGGAGGAAAGACCTGGTGACCTACTTTCAAAAGGTCACAGCCGCTGAAAACCCTACAAAGCACAGTTCTCCTCTGCAACACGTGGGACAGCCACGAGCCGGGACTGAATCCACAGCGACTGGGTCTTTTTGATTGGTAGAAAAATCCCGAGATCGGGAGGACGGAGCTTCTGCGGTTGTGGGACTTCCATCTCCTACTTTTTGTGCCGCCCTCTGTAGACAGCAAGAGGCGAGAACTCTTTGGTATGTGGAACAGAGCGGTGCTCTGAAGTGTTGGGACCAGTGCAGCAATGAGGCTGCTACCGCAGAGAATGAGCACATCCGGACCCTACAGGGTGAAGAGCTCCTTCCCAAGAAGTGTTCTTTTGTATTTTCTTTGGCACTTAGACATGGAGTGACTCGTGGCCTTTGAGTTCCTACTGAATCAGCTCTAATGGTGGACCTTGAGCTCTAACAGGCAGCAGGGAAGATTTGGGAGACTCTCAGGCATCCTCAAACTTCTCTTGTCCGTGCCTGTGCCTCGGCCCCAAACACTCATGCTTCCCTGGCCCCCAGCTATTTCTGGGCCTTCCCAGCTCCTCCCTCTTGGCAGAAACCCTGGGTGCCATGGTAATACTCCTTCTTTAAACATGCACAGGGCGGGACTTGGCCAAATGATGCACTGTGATGGCAACTTGACATGGGCCGTGGGCTTTCCAGTCTTTGCAAGGCTGCTGGGATGAGAGGGTGGGAGGTGAAGACGGAGCCTTGGGAGACCTGCCAGCCACCAGTCTGAGGGTCTGCATTTGGGGGGCAGGGCATCAAGGTGATGAACTGAAGATGGGTCTCAACTTCAAGTTGCTTTGTAGGACAGCTGGGCCCTGACTGGGAAGGGCTCACAGGCATGCAGGCTTCGCAAGCCCCAAATTCTCCTTCCTTTTCCTCCTTCTTCACTCTCTTCTCTTCCTCCCCCTATCAAGCACACAGATGTTTTTTGCAGGAGGGCAGGACAGCCAGGGACCTGTGGGGAGCACTGGGCGGGGAGTCAGGAGGCTGTTGTCACACAAGTCGCTTCCCTCTCCTGAGCCTCGATTACCCTACTGGTAAGATAGGGACGAGACCTGCTGCCCCACCAACCCATCAGAACTCACCCTGCTGTCACAAGTGCCTGCTTCTGCAGAGGCTCTTCCCCTGCCTGGCTACTCTTCCCTCAGCTGCTAGTGCGAAATGCCTGCGGTCGCTAATGTTTAGCCTGCGGTCGCTAATGTTTAGCCGAGGAGTCTCCCAGCACGCCAGGCTCACTCTATCATGGTTGTGCTTAATTTGGGAGCAGGGGACATCTCTCTGAAGCCCCATACAACTCCCCAGAACAGAGAGGTTTATTAGAGTGCTATTTGCAATAGAAAAAAACCAGAATTTAAACGCCGACAATTAGGAATAACAGTAATCATAACAGCAATGTCTGACACTGAGTGCTTACCATGCTGTCATGGATTGAACTGTGTCCCCCCAAAAAATATGTGTCAGCTTGGTTAGGTCATGATTCCCAGTATTGTATGATTGTCTGCCATTTTGTCATCTGACGTCATTTCCCTATGTGTTGTAAGTCCTATCGCTATGATGTAATTAGATGGATTAGTGGCAGTTATACTGATGAGGTCTACAAGATTAGATAGTGTCTTAAGCCAATCTCTTTTGAGATATAAGAAAAGCGAGCAGAGAGACATGGGGACCTCATACCACCAAGAACCCAGTGCCGGGAACAGAGTGCGTCCTTTGGACCTGAGGTTCCTGTGCCAAGATGCTCCCAGACCAAGGAAAGACTGATGCATCACAAAGACCTTCCTCCAGAGCTAATAGAGAGAGAAAGCCTTCCCCTAGAGCCAGCACCCTGAATTTGGACTTCTAGCCTACTGGATTGTGAGAGAATAAACTTCTCTTTGTTAAAGCCATCCATTTGTGGTATTTCTGTTATAGCAGCACTAGCCGACTGAGACAGGTGCCATCATGCTTTATGCATGTAATCACAATTAACCCTTACAACAAGCTTAGGAGGAGGTACTGTTATTACTCTCATTTTACAGATGAGAAAACTGAGGTACAGAGAAGTGTTGGGATAGGAGATATTCATTTCATGGCATACTGTGCAATCATTTAAAATTATAATGAGGCAGAAGTTTAACGACTGGGGAAGATGTGTATGTTATAATGTTAAAACCAAACCCACTGCCATCAAGTCGATTCTGACTCATAGCAATCCTATAGGACAGCGTAGAACTGCCCCATAGGGTTTCCAAGGCTGTAAATCTTTATGGAAGTGGACTGCCACATCTTCCCCCACTGAACGGCTGCTGGGTTTGAACCACCAACCTTTTAGTTAGCAGCTGAGTGCTCTAACCACTGTACCTCCAGGGCTCCTTTCTACTAATAGGAACTGGCATTTCTCAAAAGGCCATTATGAGTTAAACCTAATGGGGGGGAGGGGGCAAATATATAAAGAAAATAGAAGTTGCATGAACATACCCCCCAGTGGCCTATTACTCTGGGCGATAGGCTGACAGGTAACTTCTCTTTCCTTCTTCAGACCTTTCTGTATTTTCCACATCCTGCAATAAGCAGCCATTTTTTTAAATCTTGAAGAGAAGAGGGGGTCACAGATTGTGAACAATTTGAGAGTAGGCACTGAAACCCCAGCTAGGTTTGAAAGAGAGAACAAGGGGTGAAGGAGCCTCGCTTTTCCAAGCTCCCCTCTGACTTGGCTCCTTGGGCTGAGAAGCTGAATTTTCCTCACAACACTCATTCATTCACTCGCTTACTCACTCACTTACTTACTCACTCACTCATTCTTCACTTGCTCACTCAGGAGTTGCCACACCAGACTTGGAGCATGTGGGGGATACAGAGATGCCCGGCCCTCATGGAGGTCAGACTGCGAGATGCCGAGGGCCTGAGGGGGCAAGACTCAGAAAGGGGCTACAGGGGAGGAGTCAGGGGACAGAGAGGACAGCATAAGAGAGGGAGTGCCAGGACCAGCCATCCCGTGGCTTGAGATGTATAAAAAAATGAATGAATAAACAGACAAGTGAATAAAGAAATAAATAAGAGAAATAAACTGGGGAAAACACTTGCAAACTGTATCAGAGACAAGTGATTAATGTCCCTGACATATAAAGAAGAAGCCCTTATGACGAAATGGCTCAGCTGCTAACCAAAAGATTGGTCTTTGGAACCCACCCAGTGGCTTCGCAGAAGAAAGAGCTGGTGATCTGCTTCCATAAAAATTGGGCGGGGGGCGGGGGGGGGGGGAAACTGTTGCTGTTGAGTCTATTTCGACTCCTCGTGACCCTATAGTAGAGCTGCCCGATAGTTTCTAAGGTGCGCCTGGTGGATTCAAACTGCCGACCTTTTGGTTAGCAGCCATAGCACTTAACCACTACGCCACCAGGGTCAGCCAAGAAAACCCTTGGAGTAGTTCTACTGTGTCATACGGGGTCACTATGAGTCAGAATCAATGCCACAGCACCTAACAACAATATCTAAAGAGGTTCTAAAAGCAGAAGAGACCAACAACCTCACAGAAAAATGGGCTAAACATATGAATAGGTAATTCACAGAAAAAGAAATGCAAATGTCACTTTAAGCATAAGAAAAGACGATCAACAGCACTCAAAAGAAACCAAAATTCAAACTACACAGAGATACCATTTCCCACCTCTCAGACTGGCAAAAATCCAAAGGTTTGACAACACATTCTGCTGGGAGGCTGCTGGGAAACCGCACTCTTACAATGTTGACGGAAATGCAAAATGGCGCGACCCCTTTGCAGGGGAGTTTGGCACTTTGGGCACTAGCTAGCAAAACTGCAGGGCATTCAACCTTTGACTCGGGAATCCCACAGCTGGGAATCTACCCCGAAGACTGTGGTCAGTTTCTGCCACATTGGCCCTGACTCACGACAACCTTATGTGTGATGGAATGAAACGCTGCCTGGTCCTGTGCCACCTTCGTGATCGTTGATTGGCACGTTTGAGTCCCTTGTTGTGGCTATTGTGTTAAACTATCTCACTGAGGGTTTCCCTCTTTTTCGTTGACCCTTCACTTTACAAAACATGATGCCTTTTCCAGTGATTCCTCTACCTCCCAGCCTCCTGGCGTTATATAGCCATGGCACTTCCACTAGCAAAAATATCAAAAGATGTAAGCACTGGGGTCTTAAACGCCAGCAAGTGGCCATCTAAGATGCATCAATTGGTCCCAACCCACCTGGAGCAAAGGAGAATGAAGAACACCAAAGATATAAGGTAAATATGAGCCCAAGAGACAGTTTTATATCAGCCTGAGACCAGAAGAACTAGATGGTGCCTGGCTACAACCGATGACCGCCCTGACAGGAAACACAACAGACAATCCCAGATGGAGCAGAAGAACAGTGGGATGCAGACCTCAAAATGTCGTAACAAGACCAGACTTAATGCTCTGACTGAGACTAGAGGGACCCCGGAGGTCATGGTCCCCGGACCTTCTGTTAGCCCAGGATTGGAACCATTCCCAAATCCAACTCTTCAGACAGGGATTGGACTGGACTATAAGACAGAAAATGAGAGTGGAGAGGAATGAGTTTCTTGGCTCAAGTAGACACATGAGACTATGTGGGCATCTCCTGTCTGGAGGTGAGTTGAGAGGGCAGAGGGGGACAGGAGCTGGTTGAATGGACACTGGGAATACAGGGTGGAGAGGAGGAGTGTGCTGTCTCATTACGGGGAGAGCAACGAGGAGCGCATAGCAAGGTGTATATAAGTTTTTTATAAGAGACTGACTTGATTTGTAAACTTTCACTTAAAGTACAATTTAAAAAAAGATGTAAGCACGATACTTTTTATTGTAATTTTGTTTGTAATAGGCTGAAAACAGGACAAATGTCCATCAGTAAAGATTGGTGAATAAGCCAGGGTTCATGCACTCAGTGGATGACTCTATGACTAAAAAGGTACAAAGAAGATCTCAACTTACTGCTGTGGGGAGAACGCCTGGGTTGATTGTTCTGTGAAAAAAGCAAGGTGGAGGAAAGGGTGATTGCATGTTAAAGTGTATCTAAGAAAAGGGGGGGGGAATATGAGTACATATATATTATATTACATATATATGTGTAATGTATATTCAATGTAAGGATAAAGCATGATGTTTTAAAATAATTTTTATTGTGCTTTAAGTGAAAGTTTACAAATCAAGTCAGTCTGTCACACAAAAACCCATATACACCTTGCTACACACTCCCAATTACTTTCCCCGTAATGAGACAGCCCACTCTCTCCCTCCACTCTCTCTTTTCATGTCCATTTCGCCAGCTTCTAACCCCCTCCACCCTCTCATCTCCCCTCCAGGCAGGAGATGCCAACATAGTCTCAAGTGTCCACCTGATCCAAGAAGCTCACTCCTCACCAGCATGCCTCTCCACCCCATTGTCCAGTCCAATCCATGTCTGAAGAGTTGGCTTTGGGAATGGTTCCTGTCCTGGGGCAACAGAAGATCTGGGGGCCATGACCACCGGGGTCCTTCTAGTCTCAGTCAGACCATTAAGTCTGGTCTTATGGGAACTTGGGGACTGCATCCCACTGCTCTCCTGCTCCCTCAGGGGTTCTCTGTTGTGTTCCCTCTCAGGGCAGTCACCGGTTGTAGCCGGGCACCCTCTAGTTCTTCTGGTCTCAGGATGATGTAGTCGCTGGTTCATGTGGCCCCTTCTGTTTCTTGGGCTGGCAATCACCTTGTGTCCTTGGTGTTCTTCATTCTCCTTTGATCCAGGTGGGTTGAGACCAATTGATGCATCTTAGATGGCTGCTTGCTAGCATTTAAGACTCCAGACACCACTCTTCAAAGTGGGATGCAGAATGTTTTCTTAATAGATTTTATTATGCCAACTGACTTAGATGTCCCCTGAAACCATAAAGCCTGATTTTTTAAGTGAGTAGTTATCTATGGGGAGTGAAGGGTGAAAGGGACACAAATAGAAGTTAGAACTTTCTGAATGTTTTGTTATACCTTATTTTGAATGGAGCCCTGATGACACAGTGGTTAACAGTTTGGCTGTTAACCAAAAGGCCAGCAGTTCGAATCCACCAGTTGCTCCTTGGAAACCCTATGGGGCAGGTCTACTCTGTCCTATATGGTCACTATGAGTTGGAATCGACTCGATGGTAACAAACTACTTTAAATAATAGACCTTGTTGTTGTTGTTAGGTGCCGTTGAGTAGATTTTTGACTCAAAATGACCCAATGTGACAGAATAGAACTGCCCTGTAAGGTTTCCTAGGCTGTAATCTTTACAGAAGAGTTCTACTCTGACACGCGCGGGGCCGCCATCCAACTAGCAGCAGCTAACAACAACTACAAACACCTAAAGCAAAATGAGGCAAATCAATCCATGCACTGAGTTAGTAAAATAACCACAAAGAGAAAAACTATTTCAAAATGACTTTCAAACAAATAACTTTAAGACATGCCAATCATTCAGGATGTGTGGACCTTATCTGTGTCCTGATTCAAACAAACAAGTTGTAAAAGAAAAAATATTCTGACATTTCTGAGACAATCGGGATGTGAGCACCGGCTGGACACTTGATAATATTGTGATAACATATGATTTTCCAGCATGATAATGGTGGTAGGGTCCCAAGTGACTCAAGTGTTATGATTGGCCGCTAACCTAACGGTTGGCCATTTGAACCTATCCAGCCTATCAGAGGTTTTTAAAAATTCTTGTATTTTAGAGCTAATTTTGAATACTTAAGAATGAAATCATATGGCATCTGGGATTTGCTTCAAAAATAATTCAGCCATTGTGGAGACAGCAGGGTGCAGATGATTACCCAGGATAAGCTGGGCATCAGTAATTGCTGAAGCTGGTGATGGGTACATGGAGGTTCATTGTACTAGTCTTTCTACTGTTGCAAATGCTTGAAATTTTCATAATAAAAACTTTTTTTTAGAAAAACCTGGCACTTGGCAAGGATGTGGAACAACTGAAACTCTTACCTGACTGGAGGGAATGCAAAATGGTATAGCCACTGTGGGAAACAGCTGGACTGTTTCTTATCAGGTTAAACACACACTTGCCATATGACCCAACAATCTCACTCCTAGGTATCTACCCCAGGAAAACGAGAACCTCGTCCTCACAAAAAGCAGTGCTGCCAGTTAGGATTCCTCCTGGTGTTTGTCAAGACACTTGAAGTTTAGGTTTTTAAAGGTTGTTTTTACTTTGAAAGTGGTACAGCCATTCTGGATGACAGTTTGGCAGATTCCTATGAAGTTAAACATGAACTTGTCATATGACCCAGAAATCCCGCTCTTCAGTATCTACCCAGGGGCAGGTTAACCAGTAAGCAAGGTATGCACGGGCTTGCTTGTGTTTATCTACTCATCTGTAGTGCACAATCTCACATGAATTTTCACCACGTTGATGTGGTGAAGGACAGGTGAAACTGTGCACTAAAGATGAGTAAGTAAGCACAAGTAAGCCTCTGCGTATCTTGCTCATTGGGTAATCCAACCCTGTGTCTACCCAGAGAAATGAAATATGTTCACACAAAAACCTACATGTGAATGTTTACCGAGGCATGATTCATAATCACCCCAAACTGGAAACAACCCAAGTGTCCATTGACTGGTGAATAGATATATAAATTGAGGTACATCCAGACGATGGAATACAACTTAGCAAGGACAAGGACAAAGCTACTAATACATGCAACAACTTAGATTATTCTCAGGAGCATTTATGCTACGTGAAAGGGGCCAGACTCAAATGAGTACATACTGTATGATTCCATTTATATGACATTCTGGAAAAGGCAAAACCATAGGGACCAAATAGAGATCAGAACTTGTCAGGGGCTGGAGGTGGGAAGAGAAGCTCTAGGTGGTACAAACGATTAAATGCCCGATTACTAACCAAAAGTTTGGTGGTTCAGTTAAGACTGAACCAGAGGCACCTCAGAAGAAAAGCCTGGAGAACTGCTTCCAAAAGGTTACAGCCTTGAAAATCCTATGGCTTATGGTTCTGCTCTGAAACACATGCCATCACCATGAGTCGGAATCTACTTCATGGCAGCTGGTATGGTTTTTTGGAGGCAGGGAGAAGGGCTGGATATAAAAGAGCAGGAAGCAATTTTCTGTGTTATGGAAATAATTCTATATCTTGATTCCGGTGGTATTTATCCCAGTGTATGTATCCGTCAACCCTCATGTAACTATACAGTAAAAAGGGGTGAATTTTACAATAGGTAAATTATACCTCAAATAAAATCCCCCAACAAAAGCCTGGCACATAGTAGATGCTCAATTAAATGTTAATTGATGTATTAATTAAGGGTAGGGTAGCACAGCCAATTAATGTAATTACTGTCAAAAAGTTGACCACCTATAAAAAGTTGACCACCTATAAAAAGTTGAACTGGCAGAAGCTGTGTGATAGATATATTTACAACAATGACAAAAAAAAAAAGTAGTTGCTGAGGCAACTTATGTGCAACAAAAAAACATCATTGGATTGGGTTCCTTGGTTTGGAGGTTAGGGTCATGGTTTCATGGGGCATTCCAGTTAACGGCCTAATAACATGTTTAGTGCTTCTGTTCTACTTCCTAGTTAGTTGCATAGTGCCTGGGGTCTTAAAATCCTGCAAGCAGCCATCCAAGGCACAACAACTGGTCTCTAGCCGCCTGGAGCAACAGAGGAAGAACGAGAGTCAGGAACAGGAGGAGGGTTTGGAATGTGTGGCAGATTGCCTCCATGAACAACTGCTTCCTTTGCCATGAGACCAGAAAAATTGGATGGTGCCCAGCTACCATTGCTGACCATTTTGATCAAAGATTCTGTGGAAGAATCCTGATCAAAAGGGGGAAAAATGCAGAACAGAACTTCAAGTTCTCACGGACTCCAGACTTTCTGGAGCCATGGAGGCTGGATAAACCCCTGAAAACTATTGCCCTGAGATAATCTTTAAACCGTAAACCAAAAATATCACCTGAAGTCTTCTTAAAACCAAACGATAGTTTAGCTTAACTGCCAAAGAACAAATAAGTCTGTCTTGAAAGAAGTACAGCCAGAATGCTCCTTAGAAGCAAGGATGGCAAGACTATGTCTCATACACTTTGGACATGTTATCAGAAAGGACCAGTCCCTGGAGAAGTACATCTTGCTTGGTAAAATAGAGGGTCAGAAAAAAAGAAGACCCTCAATGAAATGGATCGACACAGTGGCTGCAACAACGGGCTCAAGCGTAACAATGATTGTGAGGGTGGTGCAGGACCGGGCAGTGTTTTGTTCTGTTGTACGTAGGGTCATTATGGTTGGAACTGACTAGATGGCACCTAACGACAGTAAAGAACGTCTGCCTTGAGCACTGTGCTCTTTTAAGAACTACCTATATGGGGCCAAAATGGCAACAACAACTCGAAAGATTAGCTAGGAACCTTACAGGGCAGTGAGTTTATGTTAATAGGGGTGGAACAACTCAGAGAAGGAGGGTGAGAATAGTTGCACAACTCAGAGAATGTAAGCTGTGTCAGTAAATTGTACATGTAGAAACTGTTGAATTGGTGTATGTTCTGCTGTGTTTATTCTTAACAAAAAGAAAATAAATTACTAAATGTAATGGTTAACATTGTGTGTCACCTTGGCTGGGCCGTGATTCTCAGTGATTTGATAGTTGTATGATGATGTGATCACTTCCATGATGAGATTTGATATTATGTGATCACCTCCATGATGAGATATGCTGTGAGTAGCCAATCAGTTGAAAAGAGGTTTCTTTGGTGTGTAACCTGCATTGAAAATAAGTGGATATTCCGGCAAGGCTTGCAGGCTTTTGCTCATTCTGGATCCTGCAACTGGCTCCTGTGCATCTGATGTCCAGTTCTTGTGACTTGAGCTAGCCTCTTACCTGTGGTCTTGCCCACAGGTCTTTGGGATCCGTTGATCTTCACAGCCTGTGAACAAGAGCCCTGCTCTCCAACCTGCCGATCTTGGGTCCGCCAGCCCCTGTGGCTACGTGCATCAGGAGAAGCCTCTATTCTGACCCACGGACTTGGGACCTTCCAGCCTCTACAACCATGTGAGCCATTTCCTTGATATAAATCTCTCTCTATATATGTATATGTACACACTTTACTGGTTTTGCTTCTCTAGAGAATCCAGCCTAAGACATTTAAAAAATGTTAATTAAATGCACCATGAATGAATGAATGGAGAGGAACAATCCAGAAGGGGTGGTGTGGGTAATGACACACTTCTATTTGAGAAATGGGGCTTGAGGGGCCAACAGGACCTCAGAGTGGTTGTGACCAGTTGGCACAAGGACATGAGCTGGTCTCTTCTCCCCTCACCTCCTCCCCAAAGTGAATGCCCAGTCCCAGGCTCCTGCCTCCTGAACTAGCAAGGTCCCTAGGTCTTGACCCAAATGTGCCCACCCTTGGGAAGGCTCAGTCTCCCTGCTAAGAGCAAGCTCCCTGGGGCTCTGGAGCAGGCTTGTCTGTGCAGAGAGCCCAAGACTGCCCCCAACCCCACCCCCCCCACCCCCTCACCCCCTCCACCCCACGAGATCTTTCCTGACTTCCAGGCCCTGCCACAGCCTCAGCAAGCACAGGAATCCCCACCTCCTGCTGTGGGCACACGGTACCACCCACAGGCATGGGGGTGGGCAGAGCCCAGAGGTCACCCGTCCTTGTAATTCCTACTCACTGCTCCTGTCATTGTCCTGAAGGGCCTGATCCCAGCATGTGGAGGACCTTGGGAGAGACATAGTAATCTGATGGGGGAACCCAGACCTTACCCCAAAAAGTTCCCAGGCTGTTGGAGACACAAGAATGACAACTTCCCCAATTTGGTAGCATTCTCACGTGCATGTGACAGACCCGGTTCAATTCCCAGCCAGTGCACCTCACATACAGCCACCATTCACTAATCTGTCAATGGAGGTTCCGTTGCTACGATGCTGAACAGGTTTCAGCTGGGCTTCCAGACTGAGATGAAGTAGGAAGGAAGGCCTGGTGATCTACTTCCGAAAATGAGCCAATGGATCGTAATGGTTCAGTCCACAACTGATCACGGAGATGACACAGGACCAGGAAGCACTTTCCTGAGTTGCGCATGGGGTCTCCGCGAGTGGGAAGGAGGCTCCAACGGCAGCTAACAACAACTGTTTCAAGACAAAGTCACAGAAGACAAAAGTGTCTTAGCTATTGCTAAATATGTAGGGCAAGGAGAGACAAAGTGGGTCTAAACTCGTGAGGGGAAGGCTCAGAGTTGGCAACTGAGTGAGGTACTGGGTTAAAAACGTCCTGAATCGCCCAGCAGGGTGATTTAATGCCGTCGCAGGGCTGTAGGGGGCGCTAGAAGAACGTACGCGGCCATGGAAGCTCAGGGGAGCTACTACGCCTTGGGGGAAGGATTGGGGAGGATCCGGGAAGTTTCAAAACGCCCTTCCCCAGGGCACATGGGGCGCCTCTTCAGTAAAAGCCAAATGATCATCATATGTGCCTCGTGGTTGTTAGAAAGATCAAGTGCTATCATGTAAGTCAAACAAGGAAAGGGAGCTGTTTGCAAAAAGTTTGCCCGGAGCCAGGATAACCTGTTGGCATGAACTCCACATTGGGTCTTTAAACCTGTTACTGTTCGAAACCAGTTCTTGCAAAGTAGTGGGGAAAGCACCTGGAATCAGAGGACTGGAATTAAAGCCTGTCTCCGCCTCTGCGGAGCTGTGTGGCCTCGGGCAGGTCACTGCACCTCTCTGAGTTTCATTTTCCACGTCTGTAAAGTGGGGATAACAGCTCACTCGGTTGCTGGGAGGATTAAATGAGATAAATGTGTTGGTATGCCTGGCCCTGAGCCGGACCCACGGGAGTGACCCCATGAGGAAAACTTAAGCGAAGTGGAAGGAGCTGACCTCCCAGAGCTGCCGCGGAGGCTCGGTGGCTGGCGGCAGAGTGGCTGGATCCCGACCGGGTTGGCAGAAGTGGTCCCGCTGCGGAGTGCCCTGCCTGGAGGTGGGACCTTAAAAACCTGGGAGGCTCCTCGCACATGACCTTGGGATCAAATCCTAGCTGTGCTGACGGAGGGGCAAGTTTCTTTACTTTCCTGGATCTCGTTTTAGTCTTCTATAAAGTGAGGATACTAAAGCTTGCATCACAGGGCTTAATGTGGGCGTGACTGGCTCAGAAGTTTATTAACATGTTCCCAGTGGCCTCACCCCAAGTCGGCTTTGTTCCTCAGGGCCTCCCAAGTCAGGTTTGGGAAGGAGAATCTGGGAAGGCAGGGGAGGAGCTGGTAGCTGCTGGGGGAACTGGCTGGGGGAGGGAGGAGGAGAAAGCCTTGTGGGAGGGAGGAAAGAAAGGTTTGAAGTCCCAGTGAGGAAGAGGATTCCTCCTGGTGTTTGTCAAGATGCTCAAGCTGAAGCTTAGACTTGTAAAGGTTATTGCTACTTGGGAAATGGTAAAGCCACGCTGGATAACAGTTGGGCAGATTCCTATGAAGTTAAGCACGCACTTGCCATGTGACCCGTTTACCCTAGGGAGATGAAAACTCGTGTTCACACAGAAACCAGTACAGAATGTTTATAGCAGCTTTACGCAGGATTGCCCCGAACTGGAAACCACCCAGGTGTCCTTCAGCAGGAAGGAATGGGTCAACGAACTATCAGTGGAATACTAGTCAGCAGTAAAAAAGAGCAAACTCCTGATGTACACGGCAAAATGGGTGACTCAGGTCATTCTGCTAAGTGAATGAAGCCAGACTCGAAAGAAGGGTTTTGAACCAGAACGAAACCCTGTTGAGAATTTGCATTTCCACCCCAGATATACTGAATCAGGATCTGCATTGTAACAGAATCCCTAGGGGATTCTTGCGTATAAAAATTTTTTGAGAACCACTGCTCTACTAGTGGTTCTCAGAATTGGTTCCTAACCAAGCAGCATTAGCTTCACCTGGGAACTTGTTAGAAATTCAAATTCTGAGCAGGGCGTTCAAACCAGAACTAATCAGTTTGAAGCCCTGCCCAGAAAGCTGTTGTTGTGTGCCACTGAGTCAATTCCAACTCACAGAGACAGAGTAGAACTGCCCTATAGGATTTCCCAGGCTGTAACCTTTACAGGAGCAGACCACTAGGTCTTTTCTCCTACAGAGTAACTGGTGGATTCGAGCCTCTAACCTTTGGGTTAGCAGCAGAGTGCTTAACCACTTCACCACCAGGGCTCCTTCTCAAAAGGCTACACACTGTGCAATTACAATTATATGACAGTCTGGAAGAGACAAAACCGTAGGGACAAAAAACAAGTCAGCTGTTGCCATGACTTAGGGATGAGGGAAGTTTGAAAACAAAGGGGGCATGAGGGAGTTTGGGGGGCTGAAGGAACTATCTTGAACCCTAATTGCACTGGTGGTGACACAAATGTGTGTATATGTCAAAACTCACGTATGTCCCAAAGAAGGTGAATTAAGTTATTATTATTTTGGACTGTGGACTGAGCTTCTTTGCCTTGATTCTATAAAATCCAGTGCCTCTATCAGCGGAATACTAGTCAGCAATAAAAATAGCGGGCCTGGGCCTCCCAGAGGTTACACCTAGCAGCATAGCCCCTGCACAGAGCAAGCGCTCAGTTAAGTAGTATTTGTTGTCATCATTGTCTTACCTCCAGGACCCACTGACCCAGAAGGAAAACCTCTAGCCTTGGGTGGGACAGGGGAAATAAGTGGCACGGAGGAAGGAGAGAGAGAAATGCCGCCAAACCTAGACTAGTGCCCAGGCGAGAGCTGGGGTGGGATTCGCGGCCCCTGAGACTCCTTCCACCAGTTAAAAAAAAAAAAACCATCAAGTCATTCTGACTCATGGTGACCCCATGTGCCTCAGAGTAGAACTGTGCTCCATAGGGTTTTCAGTGGCTGACTTTTCAAAAGTAGATCACCAGGCCTTTATTCCAAGGTGCTTCTGGGTAGACTTGAACCTCAAACCTTTTGGTTAGCAGCAAAGCATGTTAATCCGAGATGCCGTTAACCAACCAACCAACTGACCAACCCATTGCCGTCAAGTTGATACTGACTCATAGTGACCCTGTAGAACAGAGTAGAACTGCCACCGCATAGGGTTTCCAAGGAGCAGCTGGTGGATTTGAACTGCTGACCTTTCAGTTAGCAGCCATAGCTCTTAACCGCTGCGCCCGAGAAGCCCTTAGCCATAGACAAATCATGAAGCTGCAATGGCTGAACAGGCTGCAAGGACCCTGAAAGGAGCACTGCTGCTGTTGCTCCTTTCTCAGGCCCAGAGAACGGAAAGGACAAACCCAAAGTCTCACAGCAAATTAGAGGCAGAGCTAGGCTGCTTGCTGGAAGGGGTGGCCTTCCGGAATGCAGGGAGCCTTCCCTGCATGTATTGGGGTTTTAATGTCTGAATCCGTGCCCTTCTGCATGCTTTCTTCATGTTCACCATGAACACCTGCATTTCCTAACGTCCCAGGAGTAACTGTCTTTAAGAGTAGAGTCCCTGGGTAATGCAACAGCGTGTTTGGCTACTGTTTTTGTTATGTGCCATTGAGTCCATTCCTGCTCATAACCACCCCATAGGACAGAGTTGAACTGCCCCATAGGGTTTCCTAGGCTGTAATCTTTACAGATGGAGCCCTGGTGGTGCAACGGTTCAGAACTTGGCTGCTCACCAAAATGTCAGCAGTTCACATCTACCTGCCGCTCCTCGGGAAAAAGGATCCAACAACTTTTTGGCGTACTTGAGTGCTTAACCGTTTGTACTACTCAGGGACTCCATGCCAGACACTAGACTGTTCCATTATCAAGGAGATTCCTGGGTGGCACGAACAAACGGTTGAGTGCTCTACTACTAGCCAAAAGGTTGGCGGTTCAAACTCACCCAGAGGTGGCCTGGAAGACAGGCCTTGAGATCTGCTTCTCAAAACTCACAGCCTTGAAAATCCTGTGGGAGCTTCTAACAGGGAATCTTTGCCAGTGCTCAAGCCCAGAGCCTGAGCAGCCTGGCGCTAGCAGTGAGTCACCTGACATTGAGGGAGAGAGGAAGAGTGGGAGAGAGGGAGGAGAGGAAGGCCTAGAAAGATTTGCCCCAGGGTAGGAAAAAACTGGAAGGCTTTAGGAGAGATAGTCAGAAGACTGGGGAGCTAGCTCCAACACAATTGACTTTGCAAGGCCTGAGGCCCCATCCCCCTTAATAGCTACTAGAGGTCTTTGAACAAATTCCTGGTGGTTCCAGCTTCAAAATATATCCAGGCCTTATCTTTTAGAGATACATACTGACATATTTATAAGTGAAATAATATGATGTCTGGGATTTGCTTCAAACTACATAATCCAGTTGCAAGGAGGGGTGAGGGGTTTAAACGAAACAAAATCGGCCATGAGCTGATGTTGTTGAAATAGGTGATGGAACGTGGGAGTTCCTTGTACTATTCACTCTGCTTTTGTATATGTTTGGAGTTTTCCCTAATAAATGTTTATATGTCTGGAATCAGCCACTTCTCTCCAGCTCCACGCTCACTGCCCACCCCATCACCCCCCAGTCACAGTAGCGTCCTCACAGACTATTCTCAACACAGCCACCAGAGGGAGACCTTCACAGTGTGAGTCACACCTCCAATCCCTTGCTCGCACACCATCTCAGTCAGGGTACCAACCACAGTACTTACCTGGGCCTTCAAGGCCACCTTTCATCTCTCCATCTCACCCTTGCTGCCTCTCCGGCTTCTCTCCAGCCATACAGCTGCCTGTTCTCTCTCCCTAGCCTGATCTCCCTAGCCTGATCATGACCCTCAGGCCCTACACACTGGTGGAAAGACTGGGGAGGAAGCACCTCAGACCTCATCCACTCCTCATTCATGGCACTTCAGACGTTGCAATACTGCCTGAGACATTCTTATACTAAATGTGTGTGCATCTATATTTATTGTCTATCTGAAGTTCAAATTCAGCTGGGCATCCTATATTATATGTGGCACAGGCCCTAATAGGCTCTGAGCGCCTACCAAAAGGATGATGTAGTCATCTTAATGATCCCAGTGCCCAACACACAATGTTGCAAAAACACACCCCCTGGGCTGTTGCAGCCCCTTGCCTGGTTGCAAGTGTTTCAGACCCATGTGCTTCAGTACTAAGGTGCCATTTTGTAGTGTACAACCTGCCCAACCATTCATGGCAGCCCTTCGGAGGCCAGAGAAGTAGGTTCTTCCTGAATGTCTGAATGAAAGGGTCCAAGCCAGCCCTCCCAGGTCCCCCTTCCTCCCCAACAGTAGACAGAGACACTCCCCAGGCCTTGGCTGGCTGCCCCTTCTAGATGCCTACAGACTCAGGCCTGATCTGGGATGGGTGTGAATCCATTGTGCCCATGGTGGTGGGTGGAGGGGCCCTGTGCCAGGCGTCAGCTGCCCCCATGGCCTGGGGGTGCCCACTCAAGCCATTCCAAGTAAACATTTGACCAGCCCGGCCCAGCCCTCGTCCCACGCCAACACTTGGCCATTGTTTCTCGACAGGCCCCTCTGTGTCCCGTCCTTTGTGGCTGACATTTCAGCCAGGCCCTGGAGGGGCTGGGGTGACCCTGTGCCCTGTTCCCATTCTGAAGGCAGGCCCAAGGGAGGTGGTCCTGGCGGCGGCAGGCACTCAGCTGGGGTGTCCCAGCAGACTGGCCGTCGCCAGGCCGGGCCAGCCACACCCCTGAACACCCTGCGTGGGCAATGGGACTGGGAGCCCACGGGTCAGACGGTGGAGCCATGGGGCCGCCAGCTGACTTGGCTGCTTTGTTCCCAGCCTAGAGTGCTCTGAGCAGTCAGCTGAGGACTGTGGCTCCTTTTTGCTGCTAAGCTACAGATAAGGCCGCGACAGGGCCTGATAAAGCATCTGTCAGAGGCTGCTTCCAGACAGGCCTCTCTGTTCCCATCGAATCTAAGGGCCCCTGCCTCCCAGGCCTGTCTGCAGAGGTGAGCCCCTCCCTGGGTTCTTGACCCTTCCCTCCCAAAGGCTGAGGAACAAGCTGGCAAGCCCCTGCCTGTCCCCCTAGTCCCACTCAGTATCTTCAGTCTGGCTCTCAAAAGTTCCTGTAAGGCCTCTGGGCCCAAGAGGGGGTATACTGATCCTCTAGACTTTCTCCATGAACAGGATATAAAGGAATGTGTCTCTCTCAATGGAATTCCACTCTTACAGAGTTGGCGGGGGGAGAAGGAAAGGATTTGAGGGGACTGGAGCCCCTTCCTGGAGTCCCTCAAATGACATCCCAGGTCACCTTCTGTACATCTGCCAGACTCTGATAGGTGCAGGGGACACAGGGATAATATGACATGGTCCATGACCCAAAGAGCTTTGAGAGGCGGTGGGCTGGAAGAAGTCTCCCCACCTACTAACCCACCTAGGCCAGTCCTCCCCTCTCAGGCCCAGAGTGGCCTGGCCTGGAGCAACAAGTGTGTGACAGGCTACCTAGCCATCCTCGGGAGTGTGTGGGGGTCCTGGGGTGGGGCTCAGGTCCAAAGGGCTGAGACCTGAGGTACCCAAGAGCAAGGAGTCTCCAGTCTGATGGAGGAGGCATAGGCCCTGCCCTGGGAAAGATCCAGTCTAGTGGGGGAATCTGAAGACACCTCTGCAAAGATCCAGAGAGAGTAGATATTTCTGAAGCCAGGCCACACGGTGACCTGAACATGGCTTACAGGGTCAGGCGTGGCTGCGGGCCCTGCCAGGGAAGATGCCCCTTATTTGCAGTGTCTCTGTTTCCCAGACTGGGTGGGGGCATGAGGCTCCCAGTTTACCTGCAGAGAGAGTGGGACCTGGGCTGCGGTGACTTGTCTTGTGGCCTTACACATGGCAGACTGGGAGCTAGGGGGAATGGAGGGCACAGGCCTGGAAGAAGCTCAGCTCTGCCCCTCTCTTGTTGTACCATGTGGTGGGTGTGGGGGGCTGGGCCATCTAGTCTCTGGGGCCTCCTGGGGATAGAAGCCCCAGGGGAGACCTCCAGGTCAGAGGGCCGTTTCGCCTGGAGTGAGAAGGACCGGGCTGCCCATTCCCCAGGGAAGAAGACTGTCTCTCCCGGGTCAAGGCCATTTGGAGGGTGGAGAGTGGGGACCCAGGTTTCCTGCATCTGTGGACACAGGAGCTGCCTTTCTCCCACAAAGGGACCCCAAACATTCTCACCCAGCCTAGGGGCCAGGAGTCAGGGCTTCACCAGAGGACCCAGGCTCTCCCCGAGGCTTCCTGACCTCCCACTCCAAAACCTCTTAACCACTCAGGCTCAGCCCAAATCCCCCAAGCCACACACACACACACACACACACACACACTCACACACTCACGCCCACACTCCAGAATTAACCCTTCCTTCCCTGGTACTCCCTCACCTTGGAGCCTGCATCCCTGTCACAGCGGGTCTTCCACACTCATTCATTTGTTCATTCCTCAAGCATCTGTGGGGCACCTATGTGCCAGACACCGGATTCCCAGTGTTGAGTAAACTCAACGCAGTGCCTGCCCTCATGAATCTTACAGTCTTGTGGGGAGAGGCAGACTGTAATCCCAGGATCACACACGTGCACGGGTAAGCACACGTGAGCGGCAAGGGTGATGGAGGAACAGAAGGGGCTGGGAGAGAATCCTGAGATGGGGAGGTGAGGTCAGTCGGGGGGCCTTTCTGAGGAGGCCTCACTGAAGCTGACACCTGAAGGCAGGTAAAGAGGGCGGGGAAGGTTAATTCCTGTGCTGGGTTCTTAGCTGACCTGGGCCCCTTCACATTCATCTCTAGAATCTCTCCCTCAGGCCACCCGTGTCTACATCTAGCAAGGTGGCATGCAGGTTTAAACTAAGGTCATGCAGGTTGCAAACAGGGGCAGTCAATGGTGGGCGGGGGGGGTAAGGAAGAGAAGGTGCATCGTAAAGGGGAGGCCCACCCTAGGTTGTGACCCAAGACCAGAGGGGCTGAGGTAATGGGGCTCACCTGTACAGTACCTGGCAGAGAAGCTCACACCCCATGCCCAAGTTAATTATAAAAATATCCTCATTAATACTATAGGTGTCGTCTGTCTTCCAAGCAGGAGGGGAACACAGACACCCCAGTCTTCGCCCAGGACCAGCTTTGTTCCATGGGCATGAGGGGGAACCCTGGCTGGTGCTAGGCAGCCCAGTCCTTCAGTCTCTCACTCTCCTTGCTGCCATGGTCTTGCCTGGCTCTGCTACAGACTTCCTGTGTCACCTTGGGGAAGCCACTCCCCTTCTCTGGACTTGGAATAGTGATTGTCCAGCATGGTCGGGGCTTGGGATTGGTACAATTGTCTCGGGCCGTGGAGCCTGCTGCCCCATTGCAGGGTAAGCCAGGGAATCTAGCCATTGGCAAAGGGAGGGAGTCACCCTCAGTGCTGTCTCCACGGGCCCCAGACCAGGAGAGTGAAGGACTCCTCACTCTCTGGGTCTCCATCACACTCCAGGCCTAGGGACCTAAATGTCACGGTCACCACACAGCAGGATGAAAAAGACTACAGTTTTCTCATCACAAAGTACGGCAAAAGAAAAAATAAACCAAAAAGCAAAAATGAATAAATAATAAGACCCAGCCTCATCTTATGCCCCACGATTCCAACAGCACAGAAACACTTGGCCCTAGCTGATATTAGGAGGGTGGCAGTGATGGGGAAACGGGCTGGGCGAAGGGCCTGCCTGAGGGTACCTGCCCCCCAGAGAGTGGCACAGAGGAGGCAGGGGATGTTTACCAGGACCTGTTCCCAGGCAGGCACACATACGTTCTCCATCTCATTCACTCCTCACCAGCTCTCTAGGCAGTCCGTGTTTTCTTTTTACCTTTTCATTGAAATGTTACATATGTGTAGCGTAAAGTGCGTACATCACAAGTGTTCAGCTCGATGAATTTTTACATGTGACAACAACAACCAGATCAAGATACAAAACATTTCCAACACTTCAAAAGACTTCCTCAAGTCCCCTCCCGGTCAGCACCCCCCAAGGACCCAAGGATAACCACTATCCCGGCTGCTCATTACAGATTAGCTTCACATGTTCTTGGCCTTCATTATTAATGGCTCACACGGTACCTACTCTTGCGTCTGGCATTTTTCACTCAACAAAATGTGTGATTCTTCCATGTTATTGCATCTATCAGTAGTTTTGTTTGTGTGTGTGTGTAATATTTAATTGCATGACTATACCATACCTTCTTCAGCCATTCTTCAGTTGATGGACATTTGGGTTGATTTCAGTTTGGGGCTATTATGAACAACAGCTATGAACACCCAGGGGTGGGGCTCCTCGAACATGAGGGTTCATTTCCTTGGGTATACATCTAGGAGTTAACTTCTGGGTCAGAGGATGGCATATGGTCTAGCTTTTATATATACGGAGGCAGTAGGCGTGTTCAGCCCCATTTTACAGATACAGAGACAGAGGCTCAGAGAATTTAAGTTGCTCATCCAAGCTCGGCAGCTGCTAAGTAGTAGAGTCTGGAATCAAGGGATTTCTGACTTCAAAGTCTTTTTGGGAGGGGCAGCTTCCCCATCAATCTTTTTAATCCTGCTTTTTAGAACAGGTGAAGGGGGTGGAAGGAGCCAAAAAAGAGGGGAAGAAAAGGGGTGACTGGGACAGCTTGCTCTATAATTGGCTCCTGGGGCACTGGGAATGGCTCCCCTGGTAATTGAGCCCAGGCTGCCCTGAGAAGGCACAGCTGTACCCCGTGGCTGACAGAGACTGACACAGTAAGTGGACAACTCTGTTACCATGAAGACCATGGCAGAGTGTGGCCCCCTCGCTCTCCAGCTTCATTTCCTGTCTCCCTGTCACTTGATCTGGTGCCATACTTGCTCTTCCCCAACCTGGCAAGCTTGCTCCTGCCTGCACCTGGCTCTCTCCCTCTGAACTGCCCCTCCAGGCCACTTGACCATGGCCACAGGCCCACAGGTATCCACATGGCAAGTCCCCCACTTGGCTGGGGCCTCTGTTCAATTTTCCAATAGCACCCCTACCATGCTGTCCTCTCGCCGTGCTGAAGTTTTCTTCATGACACTTACCTCCCCTGACTTTATATGTTGTTTATCTTTGTTTACCGGTAGGCTCTAGAGGGCGAGGCCTCACCTCTTTGTTTTGCTGCTCCATCCCCAATGTGTGGGACAGTGCCTGTACCTGGTAAGCTCCCCAGAAATATTTGTTGAATGAATGAATGAATCCATGAAAAGCAGCTCTTTGGGACAGCTGGTGGCAAAAGTCACAGGTCAGGCAGAGGCTTTTGGTGCCAAGCCTGGGTGCTAACATCCAAGTTCTGAGAAAAATCTTCAACCGGGACCTTGGCTGAGAGCCTTGGGGCAGGGTGAGGCGATGCCGCTGATCATGGTGGCCTCCAGGCACTGCTGCAGCTCAGTCACCATAAAAGGCTCTCACAGGCGCCAGACAAGGGCACCAGTGTCAGCCCTTCAGGAGGGAGGGAATTTGAGATTTCTGGGTCAGGAGGGAGGTCCCTAGGTGGTGCAAACGGTGTGTGCTCAACCCCTAAATGTTGGTGGTTCAAATCTACCCAGTGGTGCCATGGAGGAAAGGCCTGGCGATGTGCTTCTGTAAAAATTACAGAAAACCCTCTCAAGTACTTTTGCTCTGTAACACATGGGGCTGCCATGAGTCAAGATCAACTAGATGAAAACAGGGGTTTTGCGGGGGGTGAGGAGTGGAGCCGATGTCAGAGACCTCCCTAAAGTTTTTTCCCCTGTGGGGGCTCAGAGATCATCTTCAAAACAGGTAGGGCTGGAAATGATTTCAGGGATCCAGGAAGGCTCCCACCTCCCCCAGCCCCTGCCTGAAATACCCTCCTCACTGCCACTCACTGGCCTGGGAAGGCTTTGATCCAGAGTTCAGTTTCCTCCTTCCATGAAATGGGTAGAACATGAAATGAAGTACGGTGGAGAAACAAGCCTAGATCAACGGTCTGCTGGCATGAATTCTCATCCTCCAAGACTGCCGTGTGGCCTCTGGCAAAGCCCTGCCCTCTCTGGGCTTCACCCTCCCCATGTGTCAAATAAGGGAGCACGGTGGGGCTGTTTCCAAGGGCTGGAATCCTCCCTCAGGTATGAATGACTGACCTCCTGTCCTTCCCAAAGGAAGGGCAAGTTTGGCCAGGGAGGTGGGAGAGGGAGCCAAGAGAAAATGGTATGGACATGGAAGACAAACGTCATCAGTGTCACAGCTTTGCCCTTATCTGAGCTGTGGGAGGTGTCCCCTCTGAACTCCACCGAATACCTGGCTGGGACTTTGACAGTTGTGGCGGCAGGGAGGGAAGGTTGGCTATTCATTTTGCCACTTCCCTCTCCTCCCATGAACAGGGCTATGAGTTCTAGAGAGTGACTGAAAATGGCCCTTGGAATAGACCAAGCAATTAAGGTACCCTTTGTTTTCCAAAATAGCCAGGCAAGTAGGGGCTACACAGGTCCCATACATGGCAAACTAACTTCAGGGAGAGAGGGGAACATGATACAGTCCTGCATTTTTGTCAACCAGATCAATCATAATTATGCATTGAAGCCTCAGTCATCCATATTCACTGGGCCCCAATGAGGACAGGACCTTGGACCTTGGAGCCCTCTCTTTTTGGGGCCTCCTGAATTGGTGAGAACATCCATGAATGGGAGAGGGTGGCGCATCCCTGGGAAGAAGGGAGGCCCTGTGGCAGGAAGTCTCCTGGACCTTGCCTGATGCATCTCTTTGCTTGTACCCTTTCTGGTTATAATAAATGGGTAAAAGTCTCCATGGCTTTTGTGAGCTGGTATACACAATTAACCAACCCACAATAGACAATGGCTCTAACTTAGCTCAGGTGGCTAATTCAGAGGATGGCCATGCAGGCAGTCATGAGGACAGAGTCCTAACTCGTGAGGAACCAGCTTTGGGTGGCTGGATGACAGAGAGAGGCTACAGGGACTGTCAATGAAGGAGGACACAGTCTTTCTAGCTTGTGAACTAGCCTCAGGGGGCTAAAAGGAGAGAGAAGGGCTGGCTGGTCTGAAGTGCAGGGAGTTGTACGGAGTCTTGAGCCTACAGCTGGCACCTGATGACCTGGCCCCCGAGTAGCCAGGGGTGTTATAACCTCACTCTGGGTGGTCAGGGTAAGAGAGGAGGGGCCACAGAAGAAGTAGCTGGTGATGACGAATGGACACGTGGGAAGGTGAAGTCTGGGTTCACTTCTAGGTGGGAATTCATGCTGACCCTTGCCACACAGTTAGTGATAACATCAGGTTTGCCCACCTTGCCCCTTTAGTAGTGAAGTTAGTGACAGTATTATATAGACCAACACAAGACTTCCAGAGTTTGTCCAAGGTGTTCACAGTCTCACCACCACTTGTCTCCCTATCACCACCAAACCAAAACCCAAGCCAAACCTGCTGCTGTGCAGTTGATTCTGACTCACGGTGACCCTATGTGTTACAGAGTAGAACTGCCCCATAGGATTTTCTTGGCTGTAAGCTTTAAAGAAGCAGATAGCCAGGCCTTTCTTCCTCAGTGCCACTGGGTGGGTTGGAACTGCCAACCTTCAGGTTAGTACACGAGCATAAACCATTTGTGCAGCACCAGAGACCCAATTTTCAGATGAAGAAACTGAGATCTTCCTAGAGATTTCATAGACCATTCTTTTGAACACCTACTATGTGCTGGAGTCCCTGAGTGGTGCAAATGGTTTAATGCCCAGCCTTCTAACTGAAAGGCTGGAGGTTCAAATCCACCCAGAGGAGTCTTGGAAGAAAGTCTTGGAGATCTACTTCTGAAAGATCACAGCTACTGAAAACCCTATGGAGCACAGCTCTGCTCTGACACACATGGGGTTGCCATGGGTCGGAATTCACTGGATGATAACTGCCTTTATTATTTGCTGAAGTATGTGGGTGCAACATGTCAGTATTACCTCATTTAATCTTCACAGAAACCCATAAGGAACATACCATTATTCTTCTCCGTTTGGCAGATGTAAGAACTAAGATTCAGAGAGGTTAAGCGCCTTATGCAAGGTCACACAGCTAGTGAGCAGCAGGGCTAAGATCTAAAAGCAGGTTTGTCTGTCTCCAGATCTGCTCTTTAGCACTTTGCATGATTTCTTCCTGTGAGCTGGGTGGAGAAAGGAGACCAGCTTGTGCTTGCCAGGCCCCCAAACTGAGAGATTAATTCTGCCAGCAGGGGGTGGGGAGGAAGAGCCAGAGCCCTGCATCTGCTGTTTGCTTATCTGAACAGCCTTCCCCTGGAAACTGCCTTGCTCACGCCCTCACTTCACTCAGGTCTCAGCTCAAAGGGCACTTACCAGAAGACCTTCATTCCAGGACCCCTGAGTCTAAAGTAGAACAGTTCTCTCACCCCACCGTTTCCCCTCACCCCAGCACTAACTTACCTGATGTATTTATTTACTGTTTGTCTCGAGAATGTAAGATTTCTAGCTACCTTATTCATTGCTGTAAGCCCAGGGCCTAGCACCGTGCCTGGGACATAGCAGTTGCTCTATTAAAATCTGTTGACTGAAGGCATGAATGACTGAGTGCCTTTTTCCCTAAAATGTGAAAGAAAATGGAGCATCTATCACCCGCTAGGTTTGGGGAAGAGGGTTGACCCATCCACATGTTAAAAATTTGTTTTATTATTTTTGTTGTTGTTGAGAATATATACAGCAGAACCTACAGTTAACAGACCCATGGACAATTTCATTCCTAGTTGTTGTCAACCCATTTCACAGATGGGGAACTGAGGCTCCCTCCAGCATCAGGAGTTGATGGTAAGTGGCAGATTATGCAATTCACTCAGGGTTGGGCAGCTGGCAGAGGGGGCACTTGACCCCACAGCGGTCTGGCTCCAAGCCCAAAGCTCTTTCTAAGGGGTGGGGGGACAGGGGCCAGAAGGGGGAAGGGGTGCTGATGGCCCCCTGGACCCGGTGCAGCACGTCCTCACTGCCTAGCGGGTCGGAGTCCTCGTCCACGCAGCGCGGCCCCGGCGCCACCCGCCTGGCCTCCGCCCCCGGAGCCCGAGCGCTGGCTGCGCGCTGCCAAGGGCTCGTTCCCTCCCCGGCAGTCCTTCCCGTGCTAATGACAGGCGAAACGCGGGCGACAGGCTGCTGGTGACCCCCAGGCTCCCCGGCCCCCGCCCGCCCCCCGGGGCCCCCAGACTCCCGGCGCCCGCAGGCCCCGCGGGCGGGTGGGAACCGGCAATTTCCCGGCCCGCCGGCCCGCAGCCCCGCCGCCCGCTCTGTACTTAGCCTGATGACGGGTTCCCGCGCCCTAATGGCGGGGCGGGCGAAGCAGGCCCAGCCGGTCCCGTGCTCGGCTCTGAGGCGGCCGCCGAGCCTGTGTCATCCACCAGGAATTTCTGTTTTCCCCTCCGCGGGGCTGGAAGAAAAAACAATAATTAGGTCACTGGGCAGGCGGCAGAGAGGGTGTGGGACAGGCCAGTGGCGCCCTGCTGGGCAGGGAAAGGGCTGGAAGGAGCGATGGGGAAGGGGAGGCCCCCGCAGCGCTCTCCCTTCCCCCCACGATGTCAGCTGACGGGAGCAAAGGTATCCCCAGCCATTTTCACCGTTCACTCGCGCTCCATTCATTCCACAAGCGTTTGCTTCTGTGCTAGGTGCTGGGGACCCAGCGATGAATACAAGAGAATTAAGGGCCTAGTTTTTTTTTTAAAAAAAAAAAAAAAGAAAGAAAAGACAGACAGGTAAAAAGATCCCACAGTGGGAGGATGCACCTGGGGCAGGGAAGTTTCAGGAGTTCCTGGGTGATGCAAAGAAAGGGTTAATGCACTCGGTTGCTAACTGAAAGTTTGGAAGTTCAAGTCCACCCAGAGGCACCTCAGAAGAAAAGCCTGGCCGTCTACTTCTGAAAAATCAGCCATCGAAAACCCTATGGAACACAGAGTTGACTCTTAGACAACTGGAACTGGAACTGGAATAGATGCCCAAAGAAGGGGTGAGAGTGGGGGTAGTTAGGGAAGACTGCTTGGAGGAAGTGGCACCTGTGCTTTCAGAGACCTGAAAGAGGAATGGGAATTAGCCAGGCCAAGTAGAGGAGGAGTCAGGATGTGTGCTCCAGGCAAAAGAATATCCTGTGCAAAGGCTTGGAGGTCAGAGGACATGGCTCCCTACAAGGACCGAAATGACAGTAGAGAAACATCATGTGCTGTTTTAATCTTGAGTGTGACTCCTCTGATTAAAGACACACATTTTTGGTCCCCTGGGACCCCTAAACACAAGCCAGATACTTTATCTGGTGCTCCACTGAAGATAGTCACATGTTCCATGCTGGAGGAAAACTGCGCTGGACTTACTGAGAGGCACTGGTCCTGAAAACTGCGCTGGACTTACTGAGAGGCACTGGTCCTGAAAACTGCGCTGGACTTACTGAGAGGCACTGGTCCTGAAAACTGCGCTGGACTTGATGAGGGGCACTGTGTCCAGCTACTGTTGTTGTGGTTAGTTGCCCTCAAGTCGATTCTGACTCATGGCGACCCCATGTGTGCAGACTAGGACTGCCCCATAGGGTTTTCAAGGCTGTGACTTTTCGGAAGCAGATCGCAAAACTTGTGTTCCACAGTGCCTCTGGGTGGGTTTGAAACGCTAACCTTTTAGCTAGTAGTGGAGCGTTTAAGCATATGCGCCACCCAGGGACACATAAGTATTGTACCTGTGGGCAATTTAAGGGGTTTTCAAGGGTCATTTGGACTTAACACATTTCTCATCTTTCCCTCTGAACTTAGGACAACTTCTGGGAGGATGGAACGTCAGGGCAACTCCATGGACACGCACTGTTCAAAGGAGGAGCAGTGGGCTGGGGAAGTGGGCGGGCTTGGAGCATAAGGGCCTTACAGGTCTCGGTAGGGAGTTTAGACTTTATCTTGAGCAACATAGGGAACAACTAAACTTTTTAAGGAGCCCTGGCAGTGCAGTGAAGAGCTACGGCTGCTAACCAAAAATGTCTGCAATTCAAATCCACCAGCAGTACCTTGGAAACCCTATGAGGCAGTTCTGCTTTGTCCTATGGGGTCGCTATGAGTCAGAATCGACTCGATGACAACAGGAAATGGTTTAAAGCAGGGTGGTTTGTGACAAAATCAGTTTTCTCGACGGCACTGGGGTTTTTTTTTAAATAACTGAAAATGGCCACCATTTTTTAGCTCCTATTATGGGCCAGGTGAAGACCTCTGGTGGTGCAATGATTAAGCACTATGGCTGCTAACTGAAAGGTTGGGAGTTTGAACTCACCAGCCACTCCAAAGAAGAAAGATGTGGCAGTCTGCTTCCATAAAGATTACAGCCTTGGAAACCGTATGGGGCAGTTGTACTCTGACCTATAGAGTCGCTATGAGTCAGAATCCACTCAACGGCGATGGCTTTTGGTTTATGTGCCAGGCACGGGGCTAAGTGCTTTGCATGAAACATCTTGCTAAGCTTCATGGTAATCCTTTGAGTGTTGCTAGTATCATTTCATAGAAAACAGGCCAGGAGGTGATTTGCCCCAGGTCACCTGCTAACAAGGGGTAGAGACAGATCGCCAACATGCCAGGCCCCGTTCTGGGTACCTCCGTTCCTATCCTCAAGGAGCCTGTTGTCTGCTGGGGGAGAGCTGTGGGTAACGTATTAGTCAGCCGCTTGTAACATGTTGTTGGTGTTAGCCGTTGCCAAATCATCCCCCAACTCGTAGTGACCCCATGCACGACAGAACAAAACACTGCCCACTCCTACACCATCCCCGTGATCAGTTGTAGATCAGATTCTTGTGATCCATAGGGTTTTCACTGGCTGGTTTTTGGAAGTAAATCACCAGGCCTTTCTTCCTAGTCTGCCTTAGTTTGGAAGCTCTGCTGAAACCTGTTCACCATCACAGCAACATACATGCCTCCATTGACAGATGGGTGGTAGCTGCACATGAGGTGGATGGGTGGGGAATCAAACCCTGGTCTCCCACAAGGAAGGCGAGAACGCTACCACTGAACCACCACTGTCCCCCACTTGTAACATCTGTTGTTATTGTTAGCTGCCATCGAGTTGATGTGGACTCATGGCAACCTTATGTATAACAGAAGGAAATGTTTGCCCAATCCTGTGCCATCTTCATGATCTTTGATATGTTTGAGTCCATTGTTGAGGCTATTGTGTCAATCCATCTCATTAAGGGTTTTCTTCATTTTCACTGACCCTCTACTGTACCAAACATGATGTCCTTTCCTACAACAGAGAGCCATATTAAAGTCGAGTTTACTTCTCTCTCATATGACGACCCAGAAGCAGATTGTCCGGGACTGGAATGATGATCCTACTCCACGTGGTTGTCTGACACCCAGGCTCCCTCCGTCTTGTTGTTCTGCCTTCTTGGGATGTCCAATTTGGCTCCCCTCCACATCCACATTCCAGGCTGAGGGAACAGAAGGAAGGAGGCCATGCCTCTCTCTTAGGGAACATCACTTCTGCTCACACCTATTGACACAGTTTAGTCACATGATCACACTTAGGTGCAAGGAAAGCTGAGAAATGCAGTCTTTAACTAGGCAGCGCATGTGCAACACTATAGAACAGGGGCAACGCTGGTGGTGTAGTGGTTAAGAGCTACCGCTGCTAACCAAAAGGTCGGCAGTTTGAATCCACCAGCCGCTCCTTCGAAACCCTGTGGGCAGTTCTACTCTGTCCTATAGGGTCCCTATGAGTCAGAATTGACTTGATGGCAACAGGTGACTAACGGATGATAGAACAGGACTGGAAAACTTTTTTCTGTAAAAAATAAGGGTCTTTAATAAGGGTCAGATAGTAGATATTTTAGGCTTTGCAGGCCAGGTAGTCTCTGGAGCTCTGCCTAGTCTGCCACCACAGGGTGACAGCAACCATAGACGATAAACAATTAAGCATGTCTGTATTCCAATAAAACTTTATTTATGGACACTGAAATTTCAATTTCAGATGATTTCCACGAGTCATGAAGTACACACTATTCTTCTTTTGATTTTTTTCAACTGTTTAAAAATGTGATAATCATGCTTAGCTCACAACCAGTAAAAAAAAAGGCAACAGGCCGGATTTGGTCTATGGGCTCTAATTTGCTGGCCCTGCTGTGGAAGAAGGGGAGAATGAAGGTTAGAAGAAGACAGCCAGCAGCTGCTGCCATAGTAACTAGTATAAGATAAGGCCCGGCTCCTCAGAAGTTAAAGCCCTGGCCTGTGGAGGCTCACAATAGAATGAGGCTCCATGGAGGACGAGTTGGACCTCAACAGGCAAAGAAGGTAGAGGAAGACAATCTGGTTGAGGGCACAGTGATGAGCGAAGAGAGGGAGGCCAGAGAGTGTGTGCAGAGTCTAGGTGCGTAGACCTCTGGTATAGCTGAGCCATCCAGTAGTTTGAGGGTGGGAGGGAGCTAACATTCGAATAATGGTGGACCTTACCCAAGTCTACCTGGCTGCAGATTTTCATTCTGGGGGCAGTTGTGGTTCAGCGGTAGAATCCTCGCCTTCCATGTGGGATCCAAAACCAAAACCAAACCCTTTGCCCTCAAGTCTATTCCAACTCATAGTGACCCTTTAGGACAGAGTAGAACTGCCCCATACAGTTTCCAAGGAGCGCCTGGTGGATTCGAACTGCTGACCTTTTGGTTAGCAGCCGTAGCTCTTAACCACTATGCTGCCAGGGTTTCCCCACGTGGGATACCCGTGTTCAATTCCCAGCCCGTGCACCTCATGTGTGCCACGACTTACCTGTCTGTGGAGGCTTGCATGTTGCTATGATGCTGAACAAGTTTCAGTGAAGCTTCTAGACAAAGACAAACTAGGAAGAATGGTCTGGTGGATGACAACAGTCAGCATGAGTTGGGGGCCAACCTGATGGCTTCTAAAGACAACAATAAGTAATGGGGAGGTCAGGGGGTGACCAGAGCTGTGCTCATGAAATACAGTTTTATTCATTCTGTATGGCTCCCTTTCTCCAAGATGCTGGTTCTGATCTTCTTAGTCAGAATCTCTCTTCCTATCCTGAGTCCTTTGTGCTTTGCTTGTAGCAGAGAGCCCCACAAGCCTTAGATTGAATGGCCTCTCCCCCACTTTCTATGTGCTAGGCCTTAAGGTCTTGGAGGGAAGGAGAGGCAGGCGTCCCTCCTTCACTGTGAGCAGCCTGAAGTCCAGAGGGAGGAAGTACCATGTTTGCCGACATATAAGACATAGCCCATCCCCCCGAACCATACACTCTGTGTCTATACCCATATCATCTGTACCTACATCCACCTGCGTGTCGGTATCCACATCCATGTCTACATCTGTATCTGTATAGATAGATCCACCAACTACCCAGTATCCAAAGCATCAGCTTTAAGGCTAGAAGCTTTAATATCAAAAGGGAAAATGCAGTGATGAAGAAAACCTGCCCCTAGTGGTGGGACATGAAACAGAAGACATCACAGCAGAATCATTCTACTTCTATTGACATCCTATTGGTGGTTTTCTTAGCAAAAATATTTCTGTGTATAGTACTTGATTTATCTGAACAAAATCACATCCTCACCTAGAAAAGTACTTTGAAATCACTTTCAGTATTGTCAGGGTAAAAAATAATTAAAAAAAAATTTCCTAAGAGCCTTTACACGAACAGATATATGCACACCCGTGTTCACTGCAGCACTGTTTACAATAGCAAAAAGATGGAAGCAACCAAGGTGCCCATCAACGGATGAATGGATAAATAAATTATGGTATATTCACACAATGGAATATTAGGCATCTATAAAGAACAATGATGAATCCATGAAACAATTCGTAACATGGAGGAATCTGAAAGGCATTATGCTGAGTGAAATTAGTCAGTTGCAAAAGGACAAATATTGTATGAGACCACTATTACAAGAACTCGAGAAATAGTTTAAACAAAGAAGAGGATATTCTTTGATGGTTAAGAGAGGGAGGAGGGAGGGAAGGAGGGAGAGGATTTTCACTAATTAGATAGTAGATAAGAACTATTTCAGGTAAAGAGAAAGACAACACACAACACAGGAGAGGTCAGCACAACTGGACTAAACCAAAAGCAAGGAAGTTTCCTGAATAAACTGAACACTTCGAAGGCCAGGGTAGCAGGGGCAGAGGTTTGGGGATCATGATTTCAGGGGCCCTCTAAGTCAATTAGCATAATAAAATCCATTAAGAAAACATTCTGGATCCCAATTTGGTCTCAACCCACATGGATCAAAGGAGAGTGAAGAACACCAAAGACACAAAGTAATTATGAGCCCAAGAGGCAGAAAGGGCTACACAAAGCAGAGACTACATTAGCCTGAGACCAGAAGAACTAGGTGGTGCCTGGCTACAACCGATGACTGCCCCGACAGGGAACACAACAGAGAATCCCTGAGGGAGCAGGACAGCAGTGGGATGCAGACCCCAAATTCTCATAACACCAGTCTGACTGAGACTAGAAGGACCCCGGAGGTCATGGTCCCCAGGCCTTCTGTTAGCCCAAGACAGGAACCGTTCCCAACGCCAACTCTTCAGACAGGGATCAGACTGGACTATGGGATAGAAAATGATACTGGGAAAGAATGAGCTTCTTGGATTAAGTAGACACATGAGACTATGCTGGCATCTCCCTTCTGAAGGACACATGAGACTATGCTGGCATCTCCTGTCTGAAGGGGAGATGAGAGGGTAGAGGGGGTCAGAAGCTGGCTGAATGGACATGAAAAGAGAGCGGAGGGAAGGAGTGTGCTATCTCATGAGGGGGAGAGCAATTAGGTGTATATAGCAAGGTGTTTATATAAGTTTTTGTATGAGAGACTGACTTGATTCGTAAACTTTCACTTAAAGCACAATAAAAACTAAAAAAAGAAAATTCTCTTGCAAAATTGGGGAGCATCACACAGATTTGAGGGTCCTGCAGGTCAGCTAATGTGGGAGGTGCTTGGTAAATGGTTGGTGAATTGAAGCAACACATGCTAAATCCCAAGTGAGCAAGTAGTTAGAGATTCTGAAACAAGAGCGCTTCCAGGAGCTGGAGGTGGTCCAGGAGGGCTTCACAGAGGAGGTGGGTTGAGTTGGGTCTTTACAGAGGACACTTTGGTATTGTTTGCCTAGCATTCTCTTTTCCCATGGGCATTGCTCTTCCTCAATTCCAACCTTGTGGTTCCCATGTATAGGCATTTCATGTCCATTGTGTGCCAGGCACTGGCACTAGGCACTCAGTAGAGACAAAGATGAATAAGATATGACTGTACCCTCCAGGGTTCCTCAACCACGCCACACTCCCTGAAAAAAGCTGGCAGCTAGAAGGGCACTCAGGAGATGAGAGTCTTGTTTGTACTGTCCAAACTGCCCTCAGCTGGTACTTCGAGGACCCATGGGGGGTATATTTGGGAGGTATGTGGCCTAAGGCAAAGTTTCCATGGAAGCTGCCATTTTTTATACAACCCTGACCACTACCCACACTCCAACTGATGATTGGTTCAGGGAAGGGCATGGCCCAAGCCTGAGCAATCAGAGTCCTTCCCTGGGATTCTGCAAACTGGAGCCGGAAATGTAGGTCAGTCTATCTCTGGTGATGCCAATTGTAGGATGGAAAGTGAGGGAGCGCTCAGCAGCCTTGCTTCCTGCCCTGAAAAGGGAGTCTATATATGGTAAGAGAGAATGAAATGACCAAGGATAGCAGCGGAGGTGATAGGCAAAGAGAAAGTACTTCAGTGGGAGTGGGGACGGGAGGCTCTGGCTCCAGAGGTTTTCTAGGCTGGATTCCCTGGGTGGGTTGATGTGCTCGGCTGCTAACCGAAAGGTTAGAGATTCGAGTCCACCCAGGGGCACCTCAGAAGGAAGGCCTGGCAGTCTACTTCCAAAAAAGCAGCCATTGAAAACCCTATGGAGCATAGTTCTTCTGTGACACACAAGGGGCCACCATGAGTCAGGATGGACTTGAAAGTAACTGGTTTTGATTCTCTAGGCCTGGCAGTGCCTCCACTCTTCCTACGGAGGTTTGACCACATTTTGCTTCAGTTTTATGAGAGACCTCGGCTTCATTTTGACTAAGTGAGTTGGAATAGCTATGGCAGCTATGTGCCCTGCTCAGGGCTTCCTTCAAGAGAGAAATTCCTGTTCGGAGGCAGGGCGTGTTGTTTAATTGATCACCCCCAGCTTACAGTTTCAGGATCTGCATTTAGCCTTTTTTTTTTTTTTAATTTTTATTGAGAAAGAGAATATATATATATTTATTGAGAAAGAGAATATATATACATGTCATAAAAGTTGCCATTTCAACAACTGTTTAAGCATACAATTCAATGACATTAATTACATTCACGACGTTGTACAACCATCATCACTAGCTATTTCCAAAACTTTTTCATCACCCCAAACAGAAACTCAGTACCCATTAAACAATAGCTCTCCCTCCTCCCTTGCCCCGGCCCCTGGTAACTTCTAATCTACTTTGGTCTCCATGCGTTTGCCTATTCTAGATATTGCAAGCAAGTTGTTGTTAGGTGCCGTCGAGTTGGTTCCAACTCATAGCAACCCCATGTACAACAGAACGAAACACTGCCCAGTCCTGCGCCATCCTTACAATCGTTGGTAAGCTTGAGCCCATTGTTGCAGCCACTGTGTCAATCCATCTCATTGAGGGTCTTCCTCTTTTTGTTGACCCTCTACTTTATCAAGCATGATGTCCTTCTCCAGGGACTGATCCCTCCTGATAATATGTCCAAAGTATGAGAGACTTAGTCTCGCCATCCATGCTTCCAAGCAGCATTCTTGTCGTACGTCTTCCAAGACAGATTTGTTCATTCCTTTGGCTGTCCATGGTATATTCAATATTCTTCGCCAACACCATAATTCAAAGGTGTGAATTCTTCTTCGGTCTTCCTTATACATTGCCCAGCTTTTGCATGCATATGAGCCGATTGAAAACACCATGGCTTAGGTCAGGCATACCTTAGCCTTCAAGGTGACATCTTTGCTTTTCAACACTTTAAAGAGGTCTTTTGCAGTAGATTTGCCTAATGCAACGCATCTTTTGATTTCTTGACTGCTGTTTCCATGGCCGCTGATTGTGGATCCAAATAAAATGAAATCCTTGACAACTTCAATCTTTTCTCTGATTATCATGATATTGCTTATTGGTCTGGTTGTGAGGATTTTTGTTTTCTTTATGTTGAGGTGCAATCCATACCAAAGGCTGTGGTCTTTGATCTTTATCAGCAATGCTTTAAGTCCTCTTCACTTTCAGCAAGCAAGGTTGTGTCATCTGCATATTGCAGGTTGTTAATGAGTCTTCCTCCAATCCTGATGCTGCGTTTTTCTTCATAGAGTCCAGCTTCTCGGATTATTTGCTCAGCATACAGATGGAATAGGTATGGTGAAAGGATACAACCCTGATACACACCTTTCCGGTCTCTAAACTATGCCAATACATGATTTCTAAATGTTTTCTCCCATTCTGCAGGTTGTCTTCTCACTTTCTTGATAGTGTTATTTGATGCACAGAGTTTTTTATTTAGATGAAGTCCTGTTTTCGTTTTTGAACCAGTGCTTCTCCTGGCCAGCCCTCAGTGACTGATGGAGAGGGGCTGGCCCTTCTGCCCAGGGCAGGCAGGACTTCTGTAACGGGCAATCCTTGCTCTGAAGCCGAGTCTTCCTGCTAGGTTGCTCCAGACTTTGGCAGATCGCATCATGGCCTAAAGTCTTCCCTGCCCAATCCTGCTTCCTTTCTGTTTTGTCATTCAAGGTGTTATTCCTCAATAAACCTCTTGCACTCCTAACTCCATCTCAGAGTCTGCTTCCTGGAGGACCCAAATGACACAGCTGGGTTTCTGTTGTTTGCAATCAAAAGAGTCCTAAAGATGCAAGCTGGAAGGGTGAGTAAGCTTTGTTGTTGTTGTTAGGCGTAGAGCCAATTTCACTTCATAGCGACACCGTGTGACAGGGTAGAACTGCCCCATAGGGTTTTCCTAGGCTGTCATCTACGGGAGCAGATCACCAGCTCTTTCTGCCGCAGAGCCTCTGGGTGGGTTTGTTTTTTGTTTGTTTAGTTTCATTGTGCTTCAGGTGAAAGTTTACAGTGTAAATTAGTTTCTCACTCAAAAATTTATTCATAAATTGTTTTGTGACATAGGGTGCAACCCTGACAATGTGTCAGCGCTCTCCCACCTTCCAGGTTCTCCAGTTTTCCTGTCCCTTCCTACCTTCTTGTCTTTGCTTTTGGGCAAGTGTTTTCCAATTGGTCTCGTATACTTGATTGAACTAAGAAGCACATCCCTGATGTGTGTTATTGTTTTATAGGCCTAACCTTTGGCTAAAAGATAGACCTCGGGAGAGGCTTCAGTTCTGAGTTAGCAGAGTGTCCAAGGGCCACAGTCTCGGGGGTTCCTCCAGTCTCTGTGAGACCAGTAAGTCTGCTCTTTTTTTGTGAATTTGAATTTCGCTCTACATTTTTTTCCCCGCTCTGTCTGGGACCCTCTCTTGTGATCTCTGTCAGAACGGTCAGTTGGTGGGGGTAGCTGGCACCATCTAGTTCTTCTGGGCTCAGGCCGGTGAAGGCTGTGGTTCATGTGGTCTCTGCTTGAGTTTGAACCACCAACCTTTCAGTTAGCAGCCGAGCACTTAACCGTTGTGCCATGAGGGCTGCTTGAGTAAGAATTAGTTATGCAGAAAAAGAAGAGGGAATACATTCTAGCTGAGGCAAACAGCTTAAGCAAAGGCCCTGTGGTGTGTTCAGGGGGGCTGGAGTAGAGGGATCCTATAGGAGAGGCCTAGAAGCTAATCCTGCACAGTGGGTTGGGACCAGCTGGCAGACAGCCTTGAACACCAAGCCAAGGGATTGAACTTTATTCTGCAATAGGGACCCCTGGCAGTGTCTGGCAGGAAAGGAGAAGGAGAAGACATAGAGACTGACAGTGGAGTGAACTGAATCTAAGCCATGGCTCCTCCTCTGTATCATATTTGTCTTTTAAAAATTTAAATCCCTCATATTATCTTCGTTTTATTTTGCTTTGTTTTCTTGTCCTGGCTGGGAGTCCCAGCTCCTCCATCTGGAATGTCTGAGAACAGCCAGGCTGTGTCCTGTGGCCTGAGACTGAGGGGACTGAAGACTGGGCTAGGTATGAACAACAGGACCTTCAAGCTTCCTCTCTTGACCCAAGACCATTTCAACATCTGTAGGGCCTGGGCCCCTCCTCAGGATCTCAGGCCCCAAAGAACAGACCTTAGATGGAATTGTGCCCTCTCTAAGGGCACTTACGAAGCTCTGAGCCTTGAGGAAGCCAGTCAGGAGATCTCAGAATCACTAATGTCTGTCTTCTTGGATCCCCATTCCACAGGATTGTGTCAGGGCAGGACTGGGGTGGGGGGGGATGGGAAGAGGCAGTCTGATGTGTGGTCAAGATCCTGAGCTCAGAGCTCAGGGCTCTGGGTTCCAACCATGGCTTTGTAGCTAACACTCTGTATGACTTTGGACAAGTCAATCTCCCCTCTGGGCCTCAGTTTCCTCATGTGGCCAATGGGGTCAGAATATCTGCTGGACTTAAAGCTTAAGGGGAATGAGGCAGGTGGAAATGCCTTGCCAAGTTTGAGGCTAGATATTCCTTGTCTTCCAAAGGTTGAGATTAAAGAGCCTGGACGTGGGTTTCATTCCAGCTTCACTGCTCTCTAGCTATGTGATCTTGGGCAAGTCCCCAGGACTTCCTGAATCTCACTTTTCATGTCTGTTGAAATGGGCTGACCTCCCAAGGTGACAGGGGAAAGAATCATGAAAAAGGGACCAGGTGCCCTGTAGGCACTTGAGGGATAGGTTATCTATCACTGCATAACAAAATTATCCCAAAAGTTAGCAGCTTAAAATGATAAACGTGTATTATCTCACAGTTTCTGTGGGTGATGAATGGACACGGCCTAGCGGGGTCTTCTGCCTCATGGTCTCTCACAGGCTGCCATCAAGCTGTTGGCCAGGACTGCAGCCATCTGATTGACTGGGGTGGATCCACTTCCATGCTCACACACCTGCTTTTTGGCAGGATTCAGTTCTTTGAAGCTGTTAGATGGAGGCCTCAGTTCCTCTGGGCTCCTTCAGGTCCTTACCACATGGGCCTCTCTGTCGGACACCTTACAACATGACAACACAGAAATCACGTTCTCTTTGTGTCCTAATCTCAGAAGTGACAACCCATCACTTTTGCTGTCTTCCATTTGTTAGAAGTGAGTCACTAGGCCCAGCGACAGTCTAGGGCTAGAGGATCAGACAGGGCATTTTAACACCAGGAGGCGGATCACTGGAGCCATCTCTGAAGCCACCAACACAAGTGCCAAGTCTTGTTCTGAGAACAGCTCTGAAGAAAGGCTGAAGTGGAGGGAAACCCTGAGGAGACACAGAGAAACACGTTGCCCGGTGGTGCTGGTCTCAGACAGCCCCCAGTGCCTGCCTACTCTGATCTTTACCTCCACGGCCTGTTTGATGGCGAAGGGATTTGCAGCCTGCAGGGGCTGCATTCCAGGGCTGGGTACTTAACATTCCAGAGCAGCTCTCCGCTAATTATTGCCTGCCTGTCCCAGGCCTGGACCACCCGGCTCAGCCCTGAGCTCCAGGGCCACATCTCCCTTGGCTTTGTTCTCATGTTGCTGAGACAGTGGCGTCACTGGGGGGGGGGGGGGCGCTGCGGGTGGTGCTGACCAAGCCTCCTGACACTGTCAGAAGGGGGTTACAGGCGGGCCACTACTGCTGAGGGTGGGGCCGCCAAGGCAGTGACATCACTAGGGTTGGTGTCACCAGTCACCTTCCCCCCTTCCCCCACCAGGCAGGGTGCGGGCGCCTGGCATTCGACGGAAGGAGGGTCTCCACCTTGGCCAATGGGAGAGGGGAGGAGCTGCGGGGAGCCGCGGAGGCGGGGCCAGGAGGGGCGGGGCCACGCCGCTCCGCCCACCAGGAGGCAGTTCACTGGCTGGCCCTGCCCACCCCAGGCGTCGGGGAGGAGGGTGGGGGGAATGACACCCTGAGTTACCACACTGGGTTACAGCAACCGTAGCGACGCCATTGCATTCAGAGGCCTGTAGATGGGCAGACTTAACCAGGGTCACACAGCAGTGAGTCAGTGGCAAAGTTGGGGCTGCAGCCCAGGTCTTTTTACCAATACCCTGGGGCACTTGTGACCAGATCCTTGGGGCTGGGCCTCCTGGGACGAGGTGGACTAAAGCAACCTCAGGCAAACAACTATGTCTTTGAGCCTCCGTCTTCTCACCTGTAAGAAGAGGAGTTTTTCCAAGACCCTGTAACATGCAGCCTACCATATGCATGTTCTAATCCCTTCTCTGTGGAAAGAGCTTCCAGGAGGCACAACATTCTCACTGTTCCTCGGGTCGGAAGCTCTTAGAGGCGGCGAAAGAAGGATGCAGGCTTGGAGCAGGCGGCCCTTTGTCCCAACACCAGGAGGTAAACAAGCAAAGGTCTCAGGTAGCAGGGAGGCCTTGGGCCTGAGGAAGGCCAGTGAAGCCAGAATTCCCTGGGGCCCCTTCCTGACTTCTTGAGCTCCCATAATTGGGCCCACTCAGCCTCCTTTGGAGCAAACACCATGAGGTCCTTAATTCAGCTGCCTCCATTGCCTGGTTCTTTTGGGACTTTTTTGTAACCGCTGCTACTGTGCCCTGGAGTACCTGTGTGGTGCAAACAGTGCCTTGGAAGAAAGACCTGGCCATCCGCTTCCAAAAAAGCAGCCATTGAAAACTCTGTGGAACATAGTTCTACTCTGACACACATGGAGTTCCATGAGTCGGAACTGACTCTTCAGCAATCGTTTGTTTGTTTGTTTACTGTGGCCCAGGAACTGAACCAGGTGCTGCCCCTTCTGAACATGGAGGAGCCTCCCAAGCAAGATGGAACAGGAGGCTCAGAGCTGGTAGATGATTTGCTCCAGGCCACACAGTGAGGCTGACCCAGATCTAACTGTCCACTGGGCCAGACCCTAAGCAATGCTCTGTGAGGAATCAGATCTGGTCCCTGTCCTTGAGGAGAGGTCTAAGGTCTCTGGGAGGCTAGCAGAGCCATTTGGTATGGGGTCGCTTCCACTGGGAACCTCAGATTTAGACTTTTGCTGCAACTTTCCAATGAGGTTATTCAGATCATCACAGAGCTGCATTTAGGATTGGACCATGGGGAAAACACTCAGCATGAAACCCACACCCATCACAGGGCTGCATCGTGTATTCATACATTTGTGAACCCTGTGATCACTTCATGAATAGCTCAGTGATTTTCAGTTGCATTTGGTGGGATTAAGAACATTAATTTATCCAAAGCAAACATGTAAGATATATAGAGAGATGAGGAAAAAATATTACTATAGAAGGACAATATAGGGACGATTGGCCAAGTTAAGCTGGCCCCTGGCCTGTTTTTGTAAGTAAGCCGTGATCAATCAGTTACACTTCGTGTCTGGCTGCTTTCACCCCACCACTGCAGAGCTGAAGAGTTGCAGTTGGCACCCTGTGGCCCACAAAGCCAAAAATATTTACTACCTGGCCCTTTACAGAAAAAGTTTGTTGACCCCTGGACTAGAAAATAGTAGCGAATCATTGTTAAATTTCCTGCTAATGGCACTGTTATGTTGCAGAATGTCCTCATTTTTAGGAAAGGCACACTGAAGCATTTAGAGGAAAAGGGGCATGACATGGTCCACTCACTCTCAAATTACACATTAAAAAAAAAGTCTGAAGCTCTTTCCAAATGCAAACTTAAAAGATATATAAATAGATGTTTTCTATTGTTTCAGCATTTCTTCATTTTTTTTAAATTCAGAGAGTCTCAAAAGAAAATAAAAGTTGCCCAGGGTCTCTCTTGACCTCTGAGAGGCCCTGCATCAGCGGACCAAGGTCAAGTTGGGGAAAGGGACCTCTCCCACCACAGACATACACATACTCCCACACTAACCTACGCTCAAGCACCTCACTACTGTACACTGACAGACGCATTCACATATACCATACACACTCATACACCCCCCCACTCCCACACGCCTACTCACAGACTCACACACCCCACACCCACACCCACTCACTCTCATTCACACATCCCACAGACACATACACACCTCTCCATGGTCTTCTTTCTTGGTGGTAGGAAATCCTCCTCTCTCTGCTCACTTCTCTCTTTTATATCTCAAAAGAGATTGTTTCAAGACACAATCTAATCCTGTAGATTGTGTCCCGCCTCATTAACATAACTGCCTCTAATCCCGCCTCATTAACATCATAGAGGTTAGGATTTACAACACATAACATAATTACATTGGATCAAAAAATGGAGAACAACCACACAATTCTGGGAATCACAGCCTAGCCAAGTTGACACACATTTTGGGAGGACACAATTCAATCCATAACAACATGGATTGGTATAGAATAAGCCAAGGTATAATAATAAGTGAAAAGAGTAAGGTGCCCTGCAGTGGGTGCAGTAAGCTACTATTTATGGAAGAAGAAAGTGTATATGCTTGTACTGGCAAAGGTTGGCTCAGGGGAGGGAACTGGGTGGCTGCAGGAAGGGGGAGGGAGTGAAGGATTTTGAGTTTGTGGAGTCGGAATCAACTCCCCAGCACACAATAACAACAACAATCTTTACGGGAGCAGAGCGCCAGGTCTTTTCTCATGTGGACTTACTGGGTCATCCTCTTGAACATAAGAGTGTGGAAATATTAGAAAGATTAGAACATATGTCCCACGTTCCAGTTGGATCCACCTTAGAAAGCCAAGAAGCCTTCTAAACCTAGTCAAGGAAGTCTCTACATTGTTAGTGTTGTTTATCTATATACAGCAAGAGGTGTTAGCTATAGCAGATACACCTCCTCCCCGACTGCCCAAGAGGAAAACAAAGACAATTTGGTGATCCGTCGCAACTTTTACTAGAGGATTTAAACTAGTGCATTGGGCTTCTATGGCCCCTGCGGTGTCATTAATGATTTTAGCAAGATTAAGGATAGGTTTCTAACTTGTTCAAGCTGCTTAACCCCTACAGTTGGGAATATGGCCGTAACAGATCTCATAAACCAGAATCAGTAATGTAGCTGGGCAAAATAGGAGGTGGTGGCTATACTCTGAAGGTCTCATTTAAAGCTATGCCAGGGTGTAGACTAATAGGGGTTTCATGGGTGACAAAAAAAAAAAAAAAAAGCCCTGGGGATACCTCCAAAGGTATAGGTTACATTTTCCTGAGGCAAACAAGGGAAATGCTGCACCTTGGCAAAAGAAACAATACCAAGGCCTACACAAAAAAAAGAATCATAGAAGGAAGAAACATTTAAGAGGGCTGCCCATGTATTCATTCCACGTTGAGGGCACACTTTTGAGATGAATTGAATATTCCCTGGAGTGCTAGAGTAAGGGCTTGATCTGAAAACATTTGGGCTATGGCCTACAAGATTTTCCCCATGCCCTCTCCAGCTCCAGTACTCATTGATGATGTGGGAAAAAAGGCTATTCATGTTAAGGGCTGCATTTTGTTCAGCTGAAGTGACCGTCCAGGCTGAACAGGATAAATTATCTGGGTCTATGATATTATTATTAAGATGGAAAGGGTGGCCGGGACGGGTGGACGCTTACCAAAGAAGGCCTGTGGCGACGGATTTTATTTTACTTGGATCCACAATCAATGCCCATGGAAGCAGCAGTCAAGAAATCAGACAACATATTGCATTGGGCAAATCTGCTGCAAAATACCTCTTCAAAGTGTACAAAAGCAAAGATGTCACTTTGAGGACTAAGATGTGCCTGACCCAAGCCATGGTATTTTCAATTGCCTCATATGCATGAATAAAGGAGACCAAAGAAGAATTGACGCCTTTGAATTATGGTGTTAGTGAGGAATACTGAACATACCATGGACTTCCAGAAGAATGAACAAATATTTCTTGGAAGAAGCACAACCAGGATGCTCCTTAGAAGTGATGATGGCAAAACTATGTCTCACATACTTTGAACATTTTATCAGGAGGAACCAGTTCCTGGAGAAGGACATCATGCTTGGTAAAGTGGGGGGTCTGTGAAAAAGAAGAAGACCCTCAGTGAGATGGAGTGATACAGTGGTTGCAACAATGGGCTCAAGCATAACAAAGATTGTGAGGATGGCACAGGATCAGGCAGCGTTTCATTCTGTTGTACATAGGGTCGCTATAAGTTGGAACTGACTCGACCACACCTACCAATGACATTATGGTGAAGAATATTGAATATAGAATGATCAAATCTGTCTTGGAAAAAGTATAGTCAGAATGTTCCTTAGAAGAGAGAGTGGCAAGACTTTTGTCTTGTGTATTTTAGACATGTTATCAGGAGGCACCAGTCCCTGGAGAAGGACATCATACTCGGAAAAGTAAAGGATCAGCAAAAAAGAGGAAGACCCTCAATGAGACGAATTGAGATAGTGGCTCAAACATAGCAACAACTGTAAGGATGACACAGGACTAGGAAGTGTTTCATTCTGTTGTACATAGGGTCTCTATGAGTCGGAACCAGTTCAATGGCACCTAACAAGAACAACGTGATATTTGGGTATTGTAAATACCAAAAGGGTTGTCTATAGTCAAGGTATGTGACAATGGTGTTTGAGTCTCATTTAAGGGCTAGGCCAGCAAATGAGAATCATGGCCTGGAGGTGGATGCCATATCAGTAGGTAGTCAAATTTAATGATTCTGCAATAGCTTATGAGAATTTTAAGATGGAATTCTGAAAGTTTTCAAAAGTTGTTAAGGGGCAAAAGAGAAAAGGTTAGGAGTAGACTAATCATGAGCATGAAAGACACATAGGAAAAGGATCAATAGGGAATCTTAGGTCTTGAGTGGAAGCTGCTTTTTTGGGACGTCATTTGCTTGTTCTGGAGCTCTTGAGAAAAGCAGTCTACTTTGAGAAGTCATCTGATTCTGGAGGTTTGTGAGTAATCTTCATCGTAAGATCCAGAAGTGCTGTGCTCCTCTGCGTGGGCTGTACCCTTTTCAGCTGGGACATGTGTATTCACTGTTCAATCCCTGGCAGTTTTTTGTCAGTGATGAGGAAGACCTGGTAGAGTCCCTTCTACCTTGATTCAAGAGCTGTCTTTCTTTGATTCTTTTTCAATAAATAGAGTCTCCTGAAGCTAGGTTGTGTAAGGATAAGTCCAAGGGATAGGTCAGGAAAGCAGATTGCACCTGCTGTTGATGAGACTGGATTACAGCCTAAGTCCGTTGTAATACTTCATTATGTCTGCCTGTGAAAGGTTAGAGTCTGAAATTGGAAGGGAAATATTTAGCTTCATGGACCTGCCTGTGATTATTTCATATGGTGAGAGTCTATGTTTTCCAGTGAGAGAGGATCTTAGAGTCAAGACCTTTGGCTGTGGTCATTCCAAGGTCTCAGAAAGCTTTGCTGACTTTAAGAGTCTGCTTATACATTCTACTTCTCCTGAAGATTGGGGGTGATATGGGCAATGCAGTTTTTGAACAACTGCAAGTCTTCTAAAAAGTTCCTTAATATCAGTTACAGTGAAATGTGTACCCCTGTTCCTGGAAAGGAATATGAGAACTTCCCAGGTGGGAAAAACAAAGTTTAGAAGTTTCTTTGCCACTATTAATGTAGTGGCGTTGCAGCCTCTATCCATCCTGAGAACAAACATACAATCACTAACATGTACTGGTGTCCCATGGAAGAAGGCAACTGAAATAAGTCTATATTGAGGTGTTCAAAGGGCCTATGGGGTTTTGGCTCATAACCTTGTTCAACATTTACACTCTTTCCTGGGTTATACTTACGACAGCTGGGACATTGGTCATATGTCCATTTAATTTCTGAATGGAAGTCATCCCATTAAAACAGATTTAAGGTTTGATTGAATTTTTCACTGCTGTGATGGGTAAACTCATGAAGAGATTTGGTAAGCAGCCAGGCAGCTGTCCAGGAACCACCAGAACATCAGAGCAACAAAAGCATGCTACCTTAATCTAATTTTTTTTTAAATTCTGGAGCCAATTTTTGATGCTCTGTCATGTGTCCTTTGAATTTCTTCCTGGATTCTTTTCCAGGATTCTTTCTCAGTGGGGTTCTGTATTACCATGGTTTTACCCAAAAAACTCATTGCTGTTGAGTCGATTCCGACTCAGCGATGCTATAGGATGGAGTAGAACTGCCCCACAGAGGTTCCAAGGAGTGCCTGGTGGATTCAAACTGCTGACCTTTTGGTTAGCAGCCATAGCACTTAACCACTAGGCCAGCAGTGTTTCCACCATGGTCTTAGTGAGGGTTTAAGCTGCCTCTTCTCCCTGTCATTCCCCCTGAGGCCTGCCTCAGACATGTCAGAAATGAAACATGTGCTTGAAGGGCCCCCAGGGAGGAAGAGGTCCAGGGAGGCTGGCTTGCCACAAGGGTGGCTCCTGGAAGGGCCAACTTCCCTTTTCTGAAGCAGGCCCAGGTGGGCACACAGAGGGTCAGGAACATGAGGGCCAGCTCCCTGCAGCCCCTAACTCTCCACAGCCCCTCAGTCCCACGCATTGAGCAGCCTGGATGTCTCCTTCCCCTTTCCACCCCCTCCCCTGCCCCATTTGAGTCTCTGACCAGTCACCCAAGGCCACAGTTCAGTAAGCCTTCCCCACTCTCCCAACACCAGACCAAGCCATCACCTGGCGAGGAGGGCAGGGCCCCGCGCAGGGGCGTTGGAAACCCAGACTCTGGTCTTAGCTCTGCCACTGCCCATGGAATGACCTTGAACAAGTCACCTTCCTCTGCCTTCAGTCATTCATTGACTCCACAGTCCATTCTGAACCCCTAACCAGGCCCTGGTCAGTGGCCTAGGTGGTGGGAATTCAAGATAGTGCTGCGATTAAAACCCAGGGGAAGGTCCAGGATGTTGGCCTGGAGCTCAGGCAGCAAATCGAGGGCTATTTGTAAGGAAAAGAATACAAATTGTGAATACAGAATTAGCTCAGGGCCTGAGGAAACCCCATGAAAATGAGAGGCCCTGAGGCTTAAAATTCTTTTGCTTCGGGATAAATTCGCCCTTGCCAGGAGGGACCCAGTGAAGAGGAAGGACTTTTTCCAGAGGACCCTGGCCCCAGCTCCCCCTTTACCCCATGAGTCCTTGGCCCCCACTCACCTTCACTACACCTGGGCCTCTTTAGTTGGGACAACGTCAAATAATAACAGTAGTGTGGACCCTGGAGCTTTGTCTGGCTCCTGACTTTAACAAGCATGTCTTTAATAGATCTCCATCTCTGTTTGTGGTTGGTTTTTGGTAAATACTTCTGACCATGTTTAAGATTCCTTCTTACCACTTTATCAGGAAAGGCTGCCAAGTGGCATGCAAATCTTTTTAACTATCTATTGAGAGAATTACAAGGTTTCCCTCCATTATCTGCCAAGTTAATGAATACTGTTGGTGGATGTCCCAACGCCTGAAAGAAATTCCTATTGGGTCAAGAGATTATTATTCTTTCAAAAGTCTTGCTAGATTTCTCTTGCTAGTATTCTACTTAGAATTCTTGCGTTTATATTTACAAAAGAAACCGGTCCTGAGTTTTCTTTGAGCTGTCCATTCTATAGACTATTAGGCAACTGTTAATAAGAATGATGTAAATCTCTGTGAGTTCATTTGGAAGGGTGTCCACGATCTATTTAGTGGGAAAACAAGTTGATTTAGGAAATAATATTGGAGTCATTGTTCCCTGTCCTGGAAACCCTGGTGGCATAGTGGTTAAGTGGGACAGCTGCTAACCAAAAGGTTGGTAGTTTGAATCCACCAGGTGCTCCTCGGAAACTCTATGGGGCAGTTCTCCTCTGTCCTATAGGGTCGCTGTGAGTTGGAATCTACTCCAACGCAACAGGTTTAGTTTTTTTTTTTTTTTGCATTCCCTGTCCTTGAACAAAGAGAACGTGACCCAGCTGAAGCTGGAATCACGAGGACTCACAAGGACACATCAACTGGGCCCTAAAGTATAAAGACAATAGCTAGGACGATCTTGGAAAACAGCTTTTATGGAACCTTTGGCAAAAGGCAATCAAACAGAACACAAAAGTCTTTCCACTCTTATCTTCTTCTATTAACATTTAGTGAATAGGAAATTTGTTGGACCAGCGAAGACTCCCCTGTCGTTACTGAAACCTGTACCAATGATTGTTAAGAAAGACAATTGAAAATGTACAACCACAATTTCTAGACGATTTGTGAAAAGGTGAAGTTTTCAGTGGCTTTGCCCATTTGTAATGTTAATATATAATATATACTGATGACTGTAACATCCCATGGACATGGCTCTAGCAGCATGCTTGTCCATTTTTCCATTCTTGCCTATTCTCTAGTGTTTTTTGGACTTGGGCAGACATGGCTGTGGCAGCATGCTTGTCTGTTTTCCCACCTTCGTCTGTTCTGTAATATTTCCTTGAACTCAGCAGACATGGCTCTGGCAGCATGGCTGTCTATTTCCTACTTTTGTCTCTTTGAATATATGCTGATTAAATCTTTCTTTTTGCTTTACTAAACTTTGATGTTTTTTCCCTACAACAAAGTTAAATATATATGCATATATAATATACACACATATAGCAGGTTGATCCCATTTCTTTTAAAACTACATTTACAACATTCAAGTGAGCGAGGTTTCAAAGATTTTTAAAGGGTGGAGAGTGGGCTGTCTTCTGACCTTGGAGCCCACCTGTCTATTCAGATGGGTGCCAATAACCTGAAAGTCATCCCTGAGCCTTCTAGAGCTGCTGGGTCCCCTGCTATTTCTCCTGGGACCAGGTAGCTTTCCATGGCCCAGCAAGTGTTGGGTCTTCTTTCTCCATCTGACTCTGTGAGGACAGTCACCCACTCCTGAAGGGTTCGAGGGTCAAGCCTCACCCAGGTCTCAGTTTTGTCCTGCAGGGCTCTTCAGCCAGGAGAACCCAGCCAAGTGCTCCAGAGTCCCAAGGTGTGACTGGCAGACAGAGTGTGGAGAGAGCAGAAGAAGGTAGGTCACAGCCACCTGGGCCCTGAAAAGCCTCGTAAGAGGGGGTGGCTTAGGCTCTGGGGGGCATGGGGGGAGGAGGACCATTTTTGCTCCAGGCCTGCCCAGTCCCATGACTCACAGGCAAGCCTCAGAGCTGTGGCAGGACGTGATGTCAGCCTCCTCTGCCGGCCAACCTGGTCTGGGGGCTTGGCCAGGCCCTGGCTGGGCTCCCCGAGGAGACCGACTCCAGCCCAGCACTGAAAACTTAGAGCCAGCCAGCTTGGCTCCTTTTCAAGATGTACAAACCTAGTTAGTAGAACAGAGTCAAATAAGCCCAAAGAATCCCAGGCTCTGCACGAGGCCCAACAGACCATGCAGGGCAGTGACTTTCCAAAGCAAACCTCTACAAAGAGCAGCTAAGCGCAGGGGAGGAGTTACACACACAGCCTCTAGAACCAGCTAGCCCAGACGCAAATTCATCGTCAGCTGCCAGACGTGGGCAAGTTGCTTAAAACTGTCTGGGCCTCAGTTTTCTCACCTGTCCAATGGAGATAATAACTATCTCCTCCTCACAGAGTCATCATAAAGATTTAATGAAATACACAAGTGAAGCAGATGGTTCAATAATTGGTAGCCATATAGATCTCACTGTGCTTTTTCTTCACGTATCAGGCAGGATTATTCTAGTTGTATGCAACAGAAACTCACCTAAACTTGTTTTGTTTTTATTATTTACTTTTTTTATTGTGCTTTAGGTGAAAGTTTACAGGGCAATTTAGTTTCTCATTAAACAATTGATACGCAAATTATTTTGTCACATTGATTGCCAACCCCATAATGTGTCAACACTCTCCCCTTCCCCACCCAAGGCTCCCTGTTTCCGTTCGTTCAGTTTTCCTCTCCCTTCCTGCCTTGTTGTCTTTGATTTTGGGCTGCTGTGCTCATTCAGTCTTGTACACACGACTGAACTACAAACCATGACCCTCACGTGTGTTCTTGTTTGTTCTATGTCTACTGCCATTGAGTCGATTTCAACTCATAGCACCACTATAGACCTATCTAATCTTTGGCTGAAGGGTGAACCTCAGGAGTGATTTCAGTCCTGAGTTAAAAGGCTGTCCAGGGGCCATACTCTTGGAGTTTCTCCATTCTCTGTCAGACCAGCATATCTGGTCTTTGTGTGTGTGTGTATGTGAATTTGAATTTTATTCTACATTTTTCTCCTGTAAACTCACTTTAGAGGGGATGGGAGGACTGTCAGGGGAGGGGCATGGAAGTTACTGAAAGGACTCTGGGTATTTCCTGGAGTTCCAGACTAGGGACCTAGCTGGCTTCAAGAAGGGATGCAGTCAGGGCTGGGAGCCCTGCAGATGCCCAGCTGGGGCCCCTCTTCCTCTCACCTGGCTTCCCTCAGCTCTCTTTTCATTCTCTTCTCACAGCCCCCAGCTCCGTCCACTTCTCTGGTCAGCAATGGAAAGCAGGGCTGTCAATGGTTCCTAGACTGACATGGCTCCCAGATGTGAGGGCAGCCAGCCTTCGCAGTGGTCTTTGGGTTCCAATTCTAAATTCTCTGGGGAAGGCACTGATTGGCTCAGCTTGAGTCAGCTGCTCACCCCTGGACCAACCACCTGGGGAGGGAAGATCACTATGAACAATGTGGCAAATCCCACCGGGAACCTGTGGCTCACAAGGTGGGGAGCAGTTCACAGCAAAAGGGGAATAAATGTTGGACAAACAAAATATAGGTAGCTCTTGCACCCACCTCCCCACCCCACCACGCTCCTTCACAGAAGTAGTGCAGATGGGCACGTCTTCTCCCTTCCAGGTTGGCTGTTTCTGTTTGTAAAAGAAAATATATATATATATATATGTGTGTGTGTGTGTGTGTGTATCTCCGCCCCCGCCCCAACACATACAGAAGCAGACATTTGTGATTGGGAAACTAAAAAGCCTCCAACTTGTAGTTCCATTTTTCAGTACAGCCCTTTGAGTACAGTATATAGAAACTCCTCATTTGAATTGGGTAGGCACACATTTTCCCATTTGCCACAGGCTGTCTTCTCCCTGGGCCACTTCACACATTGGTTACCTGTCTCATCCCCATGGGTGTGTAAGAGGGTGAGTATTCACTATAGCACATGGACCTTCTAGCCATGCAGGCCACCCCAGCCCAAGTCTCCAGGCTCATGGTGGGAGGGCTTACAATGAACCAGGCACAGTTTTGAGAGTTTACATTCATTAACTCATTTAATCCTCACAGAACTCTATAAGACAGGCACAATATCCTCATTCCACAGACAAGGAAACTGAGGCACAGAAAGGTAAAATAATTTGCCCAAGTCCCAAACCCATTACCGCCAAGTCAATTCTGACTCATAGCAACCCTATAGGACAGAGTAGAGCAGCCCCATAGAGTTTCCAAGGCTGTAAATCTTTCCAGAAGCAGACTGCCACGTCTTTCTTCCATAGACCTTCTGGTGGGTTAGAACCGCTGACCTTTTGGTTAGCAGCTGAGCTGTTAATGACTGTACCACCAGGGCTCTTTTCCCAAGGCCACACAGGCTAGAAATTTGCAGAACTGGGACTCAAACCCCAGGAATCTAACCCCAGAGTCCAGCCTTTTAGCTTGTCATTCTTGTCACAGGGGCTCCATTAAAAAAATGGGATAGGGGGAAACCACAGGGCTCCCTGTTCCTTCCCCAGTAAGACTACAACAGGAGGAAAGCCCTTGCTGGTTGTCTGAAAACCATGGGAACCAGAGCTCAGGGCTATGGTGGAAGTGAGAGGTCCCTCTTTTAGTTATCTATGCTGTATAACAAACCACCCCCAGCTTAGTGGCTTGACATAACAATGATTTACTAACCCTCAAGGTTCTGTGAGGAGTCCCTGGGTGGTGCAAATGGTTAAGTGCTCAGCTATTAACAGAAAGATCAGTGGTTCAAACTCACCCAGAGGCACCTCAGGAGATAGGCCTGGTCATCTGCTTCCAAAAGGTCACAGCCTTGAAAACCCTATGGGGCGGTTCTACTCTGCACATACGGCGTCAGCACGAGTTGGAATCGATTTGACTCAAGATTCCGAGAGCTGGGTGGTTCCTCTCCTTCACATGGTATTCCCTGGACTTACTCACGTGGCTGTGTTGAGATGGTAGCTAAGCTGGGGCTGAGACATTCAAGACAGCCCCACTCATGTCTCTGTCGCCTGGGGCACCTTGGCTCTCCTCCACCTGGCCTCCCTTTCTGTGTGGTCCCTCATCACTCTGTAGTGTGGCCCGAACTTCTTTTCATGGCAGCTGGCTTCCAAGAGAGAAAGCAGAGGTTGCCAGGCTAGATCTGGAATTGATATAGAGTAACTTCTGCCATATTCTCTCGGTCAAGGAAGTTACTAGGCCAGTCCAGATTCAAGGCAGGAGAAACAGACTCCTCTTGACGGGAGGAGTACCATTTGTCATATGTATTCAGGTAAGGAGAAATTGTTGGCAACTGTCTTTGGAGAAAACCTACCACTCCACCCTACAAGATTTTAGGAAGAGGTTCCAAAAGGGCATACCTCCTGGGCAGATTGGCATGGGCAGACAAGACTGCCCTATGTTAGACAGACTGGGTGCCATTCTGCTTGGGCCACATTCTAGCTATGTAACCTTGGGAAGGTCACCCCATCTTTCTGAGCCACTGAGGCTCGGGGATACCTGCCTCACAGGATGTAGTGAGGATTCAAAAGCAACGAGGGATAGAACACCTAGACCAGTGCCTGGATCTTAGCAGACCAAGAAGTGAAGTCTTCTCCCTTCTTAGGGTGGGTGGGTGGTCGTGATGGGTCCAGCAGCAGAGGGAGTCCCTCCTCCCTCTGCGCAATGCCACAGAGCCTGGGCCTGCATTCAAGCTGCGACACCATCCCTCCTAGCTGTGGATGTTGAGCAAGTTTCTCCACCCCCGAGCCTCAGTTTCCTCATCTGTAGGATGGAGATAATAATGGCAGCCACTCCATAGGGATGTGGTGAGGATCCAGTGAGCTAACTCAAGGGCTCAGGACCCTGCTGGGTGCATAGCAAGTACTGGCCTTCAGCAAAAGTCAACCATTGTTATTCACTCTCATAATACTCCATTCTTTTCCTTCCTAGCAGTTGTTCAATTTTGTATTGATTTTTGCATCTTAAAGTATAAGCTCCAGGAGGGCAGGAAGCATGTTCAGCGCTGCATCCCAGTGCGGGGTGCATAGTGGGTGCCTGGGAGATACCCGTGGAAGGAGTCAGTGCATGAGTGAGTGTTATGAATGAATGGATAATTGAGAGGACCAGTGGACTTTGACCAGGGAAAAGCATGGGTAGAGACTCAACTAGGGGTTTGCAAGGGAAGAAAAGGCCAGGGTGGTCTTTCTATTTCAAGGTCAATTACCAAATCTGATCTCTTTACACCCACAAATCTTACATTTTTGAGGAGCCTGCTGCACCCAATCCTGCACCCTTTGCCAGGGAGTATGAAGCGTCCAAGGGAGAGTACATCCTACCCTTCTCCTGGGAGCTGATCACTGAGGGCAGCAGCCACTCCATATTCCCATTACCTGGAGCCTGGAAGCCTGAGGTGTCTCCCCTGCACAGTGGGAAGGATCACAACAGCAAACTCACTGACCCCTCTCTGTACTCCTCACAACAACATGCATTGCTCAAGGGAAGTAACGCAGTTACTGCTCCCATTTTACAGAGGAGGAAACCGAGTGACTGCTAAGTGATGAAGCAAGCCAGTTCTGCTCCCCACAGAAATAGCCAAATAACCCGCCCAAACCAACCCAGGTGATGGAATACTGAGCAGCACCAAGCTCTGGGGTCAACCGCTCTGTGCATGGCAGAGAAGTTAGGGGAAAAGAATCTCAGGCTTGAAGGGTGGGCAGAGATGTCTCATCTCAGGTTCTTAGAGCCATGATGGGCCCCCAGTGTCTGCAGCGTTCAAAGTCCCCCATCCTGACCATCTCTCAAGACTGGAGTTGCCAATACTCATAAAGCCAGCTCATTCGCCACCTCAGCCTGGACTGCAGTCACCCCTAGGGGGTGTCTTGGTTATTTTTGCTGACCACAAATGTTGACAGATAGGCATGATGGTCTTGGATTATTTAGAAATAGGAAATGAGGATTTAATCAATAAGTCTGGGAGTAGCATTAACTGGCCTCTATTGAGCCTCTGCTCCACCCCTTTCATGCACAACTTATAGCCCCTCAGGTGAGGATCATTATTTCCACTCGGCAAAGGGGAAACCTCAGGCTGGAGATCTTAAATCATTGGCCCAAAGTTACCTAATGTGATGGTTAAGATTGTGTGTCAACTTGGCTGGGCCATGATTCTCAGTGGTTTGGCAGTCATATGATGTTGTGATCACCTCCATGATGGGATCTGCTGTGAGTAGCCAATCAGTTGAAAGGGAGTTTCCTTGGGCGTGTGGTCTGCATGGAGTATAACTGACATTCTAGAAAGGCTCATGGGCCTTTTGCTCATGCTCGATCCTGCAGCTGCCTCCCATTGATCTGACTTCTGCTTCTTGGGACTTGAGCTAGCAGCTTACCTGTGGTCTTGTCTGCCGATCTTGGGATTCATCAATCTTTGGAGGCTGTGAGCAAAAGCCCTGCTCTCTGACCTGCCCATCCTGGGTTCGCCAGGACCTGTGGCTACATGAATCAGGGGAAGCTTCTGTATCCTGACCCACGGACTTGGAACGTCCCAGCCTCTACAACTGTGTGAGCCATTTCCTTGAAATAAATCTCTATATATTTATACACTGTACCGGTTTTGCTTCTCTAGAGAACCCAGCCTGAGACACACAACTAGGCAGTGATGGAACCTGCGGTGTCATAAATGTCAATGACTTTGGAACCATTTTTTGCTCATTTGTGCAAATTTAGTTACTTGGGGTAGGGAAAGAGCACATTCCCTTTCAGTGGAATTTTTCATCTTCAGTTTGCTTGGCAGGCTTAAAGTTTTCAAAATCATAGCTCACATGTAGGGGAGAAAGATAAAATGGCTCCTTGGTTGTTGTCCAGCCCTCACTCCATGCTCAAGGCCATTTGTAAGAGCCTCACTACTAGGCCCCTGGCCACTGCTCGTTTACTCTGGAAACAGGAAGCCCACCACTCCTAGGTCATCCCCTCATTATGGCCATGTCCCCTGGACGTGCTCTCCCTGAGGCTCCCACACACTGTCTTAAGTGGGGCAGCAAACATGTTCTCCACAGAGCCAGTGGCCTCAAACGTCCCTCTCATCTCCTGAGGCCAGTCGGCCTCTGTCCTCCCAGGGAGATCATATGTGCTCCGTAACAGAGCTGTGGTTTCCACTCTGGGCTCCAAAGCCAAACTCTGTGGAGTTTCAAATATCGCCAAGGCCTCCAAGAGGAAGGTCTCTGAGTGTGTCGCGGGAAAGGGCTGCATCTGGTCTGCGTTAACTGGTAGTGGCTGCTGCCTCGAACCCTGTCAGGGACCGGGACCCAGATTGTGGGGAGCCTCGAGGGAGAGGGCTCAGTTCTCTGCTCACCCTCCTCCAGCTGTCCCAACCCGTCCCTTAAGACCAGAAAGCTGAGGAGGTCCTTTGAGACCAGATAGGTCTAAAGCCCCATTTCACAGGAGTGGAGGCTGAAGCCTGAGGTGGCACAGTCAGCTTCATAGCAGACCCATGAGGCACTTGGGACTTCTGATACCAACCAAGAGTTTTTTCCACCACCCCACCCAGCTGCTTAAACCGTGGCAAACCCAGGGCAGGGCCTTCTCTCCAGAGTGGGACATGGCTCCGCAGTTTCCTCATCTCGCTGACTCAGATGCACAGAGACCAGCCTGGGAGGAAGCAGAAACTGGCACCAAGGGTTTACATGACTTCAAGATGAGGTGGGGAAAACACACGCCAATACTGCCAGAAGACGAAATAGTTCACAGAAGGCCTGAGCTTCACAAGCCAAGAACGGAATGAGGGTTTCTCAATACACATGCTTTGTGACCTGCAAAATCTCCCTGTACCCCAGGTCCATCTTCGAAGACTGGGCTCAGCTCACACTTCCTCAGCTCCTGCCCCAGCCTGCTTGTCCCTCCCACTGGACCCACGTGTCACCCCAGTGGATGGGTACACACAACAGCCTCCGTTCAGAGACAACGGAAGTGAGGCCTTCCTTGCGGAGCAGGGACCCTGTGCTGGGTGGAAGGGGAGGGACAGCATCATAGGCCTGGCTGTGGGCATCTGGCTACTTGCCTCAACAGCTCGCCTGTTCTTCTGAGCCAGGGCACAGGGCACAGGGAGCCCCCCATGGTGTATGCTGGCTCTGCACCTTGGTACCCCTCAGGACTTTGTCCTGGGGCTCCACCCAGGGTCAAGCTGGGTAAGCAGAATGGTTATGACCTGGTTTTGTTTCTGTACTTGTTCATTGGCCCTGAGACGCCTTCAGAACAAAGTTTTATATAAACAAGAAGAAAGAAGATGTAGTTTCTGAAAGAAAGGACGTATTCTTTCACCTCCCAATCCACACCCCACCAATCTAATGACTTAATCTTTAAGTGAAAAACTGTAAGCAGTGCTGAGAAAATTTAAGCAATGCTCATTCATTATTCTTGCTTTCTAGCAAAGTGAAAAAAAGAAAGATAGAGAGGAGGAAAGTAGGGAGGGAGGGAAGGAAGAAAACAAAACAATGAATGAAAACTTCCTGAAACTCATGAGAGCGCAGAACAGAGAATAAGGGGATCAGGAAATCTCGACATTGTGTTGTTCAGGCTGCATGTTTGGAATACAGAACTACACATGCACTCCCCTAACCCCAACGCACCTCCCCCCCATCCCCACTTCCCCCACCTCTACCCCCAGCCACCCCCAGCCTCAACCATAGGATCCTTTAAAAAGTGAGGCCTTCTCACTAGGGTGGCTAAGATTCAAAAACATCTTGCATTGGTGTGGTACGTTCCTTACAGTTAATGAACCAATAGTGATACACTATTATCAACTAAAGTCCACAGTTTACATTAGGGTTTGCTCTTTATATTGTACAGTCCTATGGGTTTTGACAATGGTATAATGGCATAATGTCATCTGTCCGCCATTACAGTATCATGCAGAATTGTCTCACTGCCCTAAAAGTCCCCTGTGTCTCACCTATTCATCCCTTCCAGGCAACGACTTCTCTTTTTACTGTCTCTACAGTTTTGCCTTTTTCAGAATGTCATATGCTTGGAATCATACTGTATGCAGCAGTTTCAGACTGGCTTCTTTCTCTTAGCAATATTCATTTAAGGTTCCTCTCCATCTTTTCATGGTTTGACAGCTCATTTCTTTTTATCGTTGAATAATACTCCATTACATTGAGTTCCTGGGTGGTATAAGCGGTCAGTACACTTGGCTGCTAACTGAAAGGTTGGAGGTTCAAGTCTACCCAGAGGTATCTTGAAAGAAAGGCCTGGAGACCTGCTTCCCCAAAATTAGTCATCGAAAACCCTATAGAACATAGTTCTACTCTGACACGCATGGGTCGCCATGGATTGGAGTCAACTTGAGGGCAACTGGTTTTTATATGGATGTACCACAGTAAAAGAGCTGAACAGAAGATTTCAAAGGGCAGCTCGAGAAGACAAAGTAAAATATTATAATGAAATGTGCAAAGACCTGGAGTCAGAAAACCAAAAGCGAAGAACACGCTTGGCATTTCTCAAGCTGAAAGAATTGAAGAAAATATTCAAGCCTCAAATTGCAATTTTGAAGAATTCTATGAGAAAATATTAAATGACCAGGAAGCAGCAAAAGCAGATGGAAAGAATACACAGAGCCACTGTACCAAAAAGAATTGGTCGATATTCAGCAATTTCGGGAAGTAGAATATGATCAAGAACCGATGATACTGAAAGAAGAAATCCAAGCTGCTCTGAAGGCATTGGCGAAAAACAAGGCTCCAGGAATTGATGGAATACCAATCGAGATGTTTCAACAAATGGATGCAGCGCTGGAGATGTTCACTCATCTGTGCCAAGAAATTTGGATAAGAGTTACCTGGCCAACTAACTGGAAGAGATTAATATTTGCGCCCATTCCAAAGAAGGATGATCCAACGGAATACAGAAATTATCAAATAATATCATTAATATCATGCTTGGTAAAGTAGAGGGTCAGTGAAAAAGAGGTTGACCCTCAACAAGATGGATCGACATGGTGGCTGCAGTAATGGGGTCAACGTAACAAGGACTGTGAGGATGATGCAGGCCCGGGCACTCTTTCATTCTGTTGTACGTAAAGTCATTATGAGTTGGAGTCAACTCGACAGCACCTAACAACAACATCATTAGTATCACACACAAGTAAAATTTTGCTGAAGATCATTCAAAAGCAGTGACAGCAGAACATGAACAGGTAACTGCCAGAAATTCAAGTCAGACTCAGAAGAGGACATGGCACAAGGGATACCACTGCTCATGTCAGATGGATCCTGGCTGAAAGCAGAGAATACCAGAAATATGTTTACCTGTGTTTTATTGACTATGCAAAAGGCATTCAACTGTGTGGATCATAACAAATTATGAATAACATCACAAAAAGTGAGAACTCTAGAACACAATTGTGCTCACGCGGAACCTGTACATAGACCAAGAGGCAGTCATTCGAACAGAGCAAGGGGATTCTGCATGGTTTAAAATCTAGAAGGGTTGCATCCTTTCACCATACTTATTCAATCTGTATGCTGAGCCAATAATCTGAGAAATTGGACTACATGAAGAAGAATGTGGCATCAGGATTGGTGGAAGACTCATTAACAACCTGCAGATGATACAACCTTGCTTGCTGAAAGCGAAGAGTACATGAAGCACTTACTGATGAAGATCAAATACCACAGCCTTCAGTATGGATTACACCTCAACATAAAGAAAACAAAAATCCTCGCAACTGGACCAATAAGCAACATCATGATAAAGAGAGAAAAAATTGACATTTGTCAAGGATTTCATTTTACTCGGATCCACAATCCATGCTCATGGGAGCAGAAGTCAGGAAATCAAATGACACATTGTATTGGGCAAATGTGCTGCAAAAGACCTCTTTAAAGTGTTCAAAAGCAAAGACGTCACTTTGAGGACTGAAGTGCACCTGACCCAAACCATGATATTTTCAATTGCCTCACATGCAAATGAAAGCTGAACAACGAATAAGGAAGACCAAAGAAGAATTGATGCCTTTGAATTACGGTGTTGGAGAAGAATATTGAATATACCAGGAACTGCCAGAAGAATAAACAAGCCTGTCTTAGAAGAAATACAGCCAGAGTGCTTCCTGGTAGCGAGGGTGGGGAGACTTCAGTTCATGTACTTTGGACGTGTTATCAGAAGGGATCAGTCCCTGGAGAAGGACATCAGGCTTGATAAAGTAGAGGGACTGTGAAAAAGAGAAAGACCCTCAACAAGATGCATTGACACAGTGGCTGCAACAATGGGCTCAAACGTAACGACTGTAAGGATGGCGCAGGACTGGGCAGTGTTTCATTCTGTTGTACATAGGGTCGCTATGAGCTGGAACCAAGTCAATGGCACCTAACAACAGCAACGACACAGTTTGTTTATCCATTCACCCATTGAAGGACACCTTGGTTGCTTCCCGTTTTTGGTGACTGTGGATCTTGCAATAAACATTCTTGTGTAGGTTTTTGTGCAGACTGAAGTTTTCAGCTCAGATGGGTAAACACCTAGGACAGTGATTGTTAGATCATACAGTAAGACCGTGTTTAGCCTTGTGAGAAACTGCCAGGCTGCCTTCCACTAAAGCGGCAGTACCATTTGCATTCCCATCAGCAATGAATGAGAGCTCCCACTGCTCCTCATCCTCGCTACCATTTGATATTGTCAGTTTTTGGATTTTAGCCATTGTATTTTTAAATTTTTTTATTTTAGCCATTTTAATAAGTGTGTAGTGATATCTCATTGCTGTTTTAACTTGCAACTCCCTAATGATAAATGATGTTGAACATCTTTTCTTATGCTTATTTGCCATCTGTGTATCTTCTTTGGTGAGGCTTCTGTTCAGATCTTTTGGCCATTATTCAATTGGGGTGTTTGTTTTCTTAATGTTTATTTTTAAGAGTTCTTTGTATATTTTGGATACACATCCTTTATTGGATATGTGTTTTGCAAGTATTTTCTCCCCATTTGTGTCTTCACTCTTTTTAACAGTGTCTTTCACACAAAGCAGAAGTTTTCCAATTTAATAAAGTCCAACTTGTCAGTTTCTTCGTTGGTGTATCAAAAACCATTCTCTAAATTCAAGGTCACCTAGATTTTTCTCCTATGTTATCTTCTAGAGGTATTATAGCTTCTGTTTTACATTTAGATCTATGATCCATTTTGAGTTAATTTTTATGAAAGGTGAAAGGTCTGTGTCAATTTTCTTTTTTTTGCATATGGATGTCCAATCTTTCTAGAACCATTTGTTGAAAAGACTATCCTTTCTCCGTTGAATCGCTTTTGCTTCTTTGCCAAAAATCGGTAGACTACATTTTTGTGGCCTATTTCTGAGTTCTCCGTTCTATTCCATCGATCAATTTTTCTATCTGTTCCCAGCACCATGTTCTTTTGGTTACTGTGGCTTTATAGTAAGTCTTGAAGTCTGACTTAAGCTTTAGCTCTTATTTGCTGAATGGATAACCAGTCAGATGTGGGTTTGAACTTGACTTACAGGGATCTTCAAACTTGAGTTTGCATCAACCTCACCCACAGGGCCTGTTAAAACACAGATTGCTGGATCCCACCTTCAGAGTTTCTGATGTCGTACACCTGGGGTGGGGCCAAGAATCTGCATGTCTGACTAGTTCCCCGGTGATGCTAATGCTGCTGGTCCAGGAAGCAACTTTGAGAACCTCTGATCAAGAGACAACTTCTGTCTCTGACCCATGAGGAGAAGCCTGAAGGTCAGAATGGGCACTGCTAGGCCAGGTCATACAGGGAGTTAGGTGCCTTCCCAGTAGCCTGAGCTCCAAAGACCACAGAGGGTTCATCTACAGCCCAAGGCCCCTACTCCGGGCCTCTCCTCTAGGCCAGCTCCTCCTGCCTGGCCCACAGCTCCAGCCCTCAGAAGGCCCCTCCACCCAGCTATGTTTGCATTCCTGGAGCCTGTGTCAGCCTGGGCAGCGGGCGTGTCTATGCAGGCCGGCCTGGCGTGGACCTCAAGGCTGTCCCTGAGCTCCAGGCCTCCTGGGCCTTGGCTGCAGTGGCCATGCAGGGCGCACTCAGCAGGCCCAGTGATTCACGCTTCCTCCTGGATTCGGGGAGATGCCTTCCCACTGCTGCTGCTATTTTCTTATTTACTGAGAAGTTCTCTGCTGACTTCCACAGCAACCTAGTGATGGGGAGGCAGGGGGAGGAGGGAGAGCGGTCTCTGGGGCCAAATCCACTCCCAGAGGGACCCCAAGAATCCCATCTCTCTCTCAAACACACACACAGACATTCCACCCTCTTGCCAGCCCAGGGCTGAGCCCCCAACCTACCACGGAGCACTGGTCCAGGAGGGCCAGCCCCAGAAATGCTTGCTTTTATTAAAAAGGAATGGCCTCACAAAGGCACGACTGTAGGAAAGGTTGTAATTTGCCCAAATAAAACTTAATTTGATCCATGAAATAGCTGTGGTTTATTGTGTAATAGATGTGCTATGTGTTTCAATTTAATAGAACCCAATATAATAGGGGTCCAGTTGGGTCCTCGAGAGGCCGGCTGCTTTCCCACCACAAACAGTAGGGCCACACAGCCCGCCTTGACAGTGGGACCCTCCACCAGGAGAGAATGAGAAGGCTGGCTGCAGCCCCCTGGCCCAGACTACACAGGCTCGTGGGAGAGACAGTCCGGGGAGAGAGTGAGCAAGAGAGCTTGAAGGAAAAAAAAAGGAAGAAGGAAAGAAATGAAAACCACCCTTTTTCCAAAGCAAGGCTTCGGGCATGTGAGTCTGAGCAGGGGACTGTGGGGGCTGAGTCACTTTCCTGTCCCCTGCTGGGATGGGAGGGCCTCTGCCAGGGGCTATAGGAGAAAGGATGGATGGATGGGTCTGTCACCGGGAGTGCATGGTGGGGGCACTCCCTCTGGAGAAGGCAGCCCTCAGCCCCCAGAGCCTCTCCGTGAGACTGTGCTCAGGCCCAGAGTGAAGGCAGTACAGGCCACAGGAGAGCGAGCGACCAGGGATGGGGCTCACTTGGGTATGGATGGCGAGGTCGCCAGAGATCGTGCACCCTTGCTCCCAGCTCGCCTAGCAGTACAGGCATGTCTGAGGCCCAGAGAGGGTAAGAGTTTGTACAAGGTCAGTGTCCCTTCATGTTCCATAAACCCTGACTGTGCACCATGCAGCATGCCAGGCTGGTCTTATAGATCCCCCAGCAGTGGAACCCAGTTGATAACTGCCAAGGACCAGTAGGGAAAGGAGACGTGGGTAGGAGCAGAGGGTTCTCCCAAGAGTTCGGCTCTACTCTAGGCTCGTGTGCACTATTATCTCATTTAATCCTTGTGACAACCCTGAGCTTTATCCGTGAGCCCATTTTTCAGATGAGGAAATTGAACCTGGAGTGGTGACTTGTCCAAAATCACAGTGACCCCCTCCTTGGCCCTCTGCTGCCCCCTATGGGTAGAGACAGTATCCACTCAGCAGCCCCATTCAACTCCCAGTCCAGAAAGGCCCTGCGGCTCTGACACCTTAGGTCCAAGAGCTTCTCATATTATTCTCTCCATTGTTGCTTCCCTAAGAAGAGATTTATTTGGCTCGGTGTGACTTTGAACAAATTTCTGAGCCTCAGTTTTCTCATTTCTGAAATGAGGATCATTATTCATACCCCCAAGGAGCCCTGGTGGCACAATGGTTAAGCAATAGGCTGCTAACCAAAAGGTTGGGAGTTCAAACACAACAAGCTGCTCTGTGGGAGAAAGACCTGACAATCTGCTCCCAAAAAGATTACATCCTAGGAAATTTTATGGGACAATTTTACTCTGTCACATGGGGTCGCTATGAGTTGAAAATCTACTCAACAGCACCTAACAGCAACAACATACATACATACCCGTCAAAGGCTGTTCTAAACATCAAAGCACCTAAGTCAGGGCTTGGCATTCAGTAAGTGTTCCTTAAATCCATCTATCTCAAGCAACCCTCGCTGAGAAGACCATGTGCTAGGTAAATTCTGGACCTTAGTTTGGGAGGGAGAACAACATGGACTTGCATTTCGACTCTGCCATTTACTTGTCATGTAACTGGACGGGTAATTTCACCTCTCTGAGTCTCAGTTTTATCATCTGTAAAATGGGCACAATACTACCTCCTTCACAGAAATGAGATAACGGATGGCACATAATAGGCAGTCAGTATGGTACTTGTTATATTATTCTCTTTCTACACTCCCTTCCATGCTGTGGCCTCCAGTGTGTACACCGACGCGCCTATACAATCCTGCCTCCATTGCCTTGCTTATGCTGTACCCCTGTCCTCCCAAAGGAAGAGTCTTAGTCTATGTGTGAACTGGGGTTTCTGCACTGAGGCTCAGAGAACCCTCTGGGCCCCAACCTGTCCCAGTAACAAATTACACATGAAAACAGCAACTGAAAAAAAACAAAAGCAGTTCCTCCTGAAGCATTTACAGGACATGACCTTCTCCTTTGTTCTTCCAAGGATATGCCACTCATTGCCAAACTCACTGAGGGGCTGAGAAGAGTGGGTGTGGGGGCTATTAGGAGGGCCAGGGCGCCTTGTTGGTCAGGGTATAAGGTCTTCTGGGGACAGCAGCCAGGAGGCCTTCTCGGACAGCCAAATGACAGATGAGTTGCACCTATCACCTGGGCTCTGCGAGGGCTGTGGGGGGCTCCTCACCTCCCATTCTGCCCTCCCAAATTCTGCTTGGGCCTACTGCACCGCGAGGAGGCCAGGAAGCCCAGTTAGAAAGCCCTGCTGCAGCCTGTTCATCTAACGCTGCAAAGGAGGCCAAGTACCAGCTGGGTGCCTGGGGTCCTGGTTCAAGGCTTGGCTCTGGGACTGGTGGCTTGTATGAGGTTGGAGCCCATGAGGACTATGACTTGTCCAAGGTCATAGCAGGTCTGCGTTTGCAAAATCCTGTACTTTTTCCATTATGTCTTGTTGACTTTCCTTAATCTCAGGACCTGGACAGGGTGCTAGAGAGATCAAGGGAGGTGGTCAAGTGTGAAAGTACAGAATTAAATGATACAAGTGTGAGGATTCATTATTGTCATCTAATACAGTCGAGCTTCCACTAAGCATAACACTGGCAGTTAGAAATGTTTAATTGAGGCTTAACACCAAATCCTTTTTGGTTCAGCATTTATTGTAGGTCATCTGTTTTTATAATTATAAAGTATAACAAAATTTAATATAACATAATACAACTAATACATGTTCATTATAGAAAACTTGGAAGCGTGGGCAAGTATAAAAAACGCAAAAATCATTCATAACTTCACAACCCAGAAATATTCGCTGGTATTTTGTATATATACAACCCTATTTTTTTTTTATATATAGGACAGGGTAGAATAGAACTGCCCATAGGGTTTTTAAAGTTATAATCTTTATGGCAGACTGCCACATCTTTTTCCCACAGAGCAGTGGGTGGATTCGAACCGCTGACGTTTTGGTTAGCGGGGGAGTGCTGTAACCACTGTGTCACCAGGGCTCCTCATTATATGCATGTATGTATGTATTAATATTACATATATATGTATCAGTATGCATGCATGGATTCAGCCCTTTATATGTGCCAGGGACTGAATTCAGTGCTTTCCTGCCTTCCAGACCCAGTGCTGTCGATTCCGACTCTTACCTGTGTGTATATGTATAAAAGGTATCACATTATATACAGACATGTGCTGATTCATCGCCTGCTTTTTTCCATTCATCATTATACAATGATAAGTTTTACGTGTAATTAAAAAATTTCTAAAATATGATGCTTTTCTTTACAAAAATAACGGCTAATTATGGTAAGGTATTGAAATAGTGCAGAAAAACAGAAACTGAAAAGGAAAAGACCCCAGTGTGTCCGCAACTCCCCTCCCGTTCCCTTGGAGCAATTGTTATTAACAATTAAGCGTGATTTTTAATGGATGCGTAATATTCTGTCATACAGATATGTCATTCCTTCTGTAAATAATTCCCTATCATTGGACATTTGAGGAGCCCTGATGGCCTAACGGTTAAGCCCTGGGCTGCTAGACAAAAGGTTCGTGCTTTGAAGGAACGCTAAGGCTCCTCGAGAGGAAGGTCTGGTGATCTGCTTCTGTCAGGGGCCTAAGGAGAGTAGGGAGTCCCCAGGGGCAACAGCCCTTCCCTCAATTCAAGTGCCCAAGGGCCATCTCTAAGTAGCGCTCCCCCCTCCCCTCCGCGCGCACACACAGTTTCAAGGTGAATAGACATTGATTGCAGCTACGGGTCTGCAGAAACGCCTTCCCTTGTCTTGCCCGGCTGCCTCCCTCAGGCACCTTTCATATTTGTGACACTTCGGCATGTCATTCCGAGCCCGCCTTAATCCCCTCCCCTCGCTAAACCTCTGGATTCTGTCAAGATTACAGACAAGAAAACCCTATGAGGGTAGTTCTATTCTGTCACATGGGATCGCTGAGTCAGAATCAACTCAACGGCACCCAACAACATTTGACATGTAGGCCGTTTCAGAATTTTTGCTCTCATAAAAGATGAACATATCTCAGGGAAGATCCCCAGAGGCAGGCTTGCTGCAACAAAGGGCAGAGACAACTTTAAGGCTCTAGATCCCTACTGAGAAGCTGATTTCCTAACAAAAAAAACCCCGTTTATGGTCTCATCCGCATGGAAGGAGAAGGCTCAGCTCGCTCTTCTCCCTGCATCTCAGCCACACCACACCATCTTTTTTGTTTTTTAAGTTTGGCCAAAGTGATAAGTGAAAAATGACACTTTGAATCGTTTTGTTTTCTAATAAGTTTAAACATTTTTCCATAGATTTGTTTACCCATTGCCATGGAGTCGATTCTGACTCATACCGACCCTGTAGGACAGAGTAGAACCGCCCCATAGGCTTTTCAAGGCCATAATCTTTACTGAAGCAGATCTCCAGGCCTTCCTCCTGAAAAGCTGCTCTGGTGGGTTTGAATTGCTGACCTTTTCAGTTAGCAGCAAAGTGCTTAACCACTGGTGCCATCAGGGCTCCTTATATACTTGTTTGCCATCTAAATTTTACCTTTTGTTAATTTTCTTTCTTCCCTTTTCTTAATGGACTTTATTTTTAGAGCAGTTTTAGGTTTACAGAAAAATTGTGCGGAAAGTACAGGGAGTTCCCATATACCTTCCTCCCTTCTGCACACAGCTTCTCCTACTGTGACCATCTTGCATTTCTGTCCTAACGGTACATTTGTTACAATTGATGACCCAGTGCTGATACATTGCTCTTAGTGCATAGGCCATAGTTTGACAAACATGAGGGCAACTATTGTCTGTTGTTTACATTGTCGTTGTTGTTAGCTGCTGTGAAACCCATCCCCTGACTTATGCCAACCCACACACAGTGGGATTGGACCGTTGTGAACCACAGGGTTTTCATTAGCCTGTTTTTCAGAAGTAGATCGCTGGGCCTTTCTTCCTAGTCTTAGTCTAGAAGCTCCACTGCAACCTGTTCGGTGCCACAGCAACACGAAACCTCCGTTGACAGACAAGTAGTTGCTGCACTTGAGGTGCCTTAGCCGGGAATCAAACCCAAGTCTCTGGCATGGAAGGGGGGAATTCTACCACCGAACCGCCACTGGTCCTTCTAGTTTACATTAGGGTTCACGATTTGTGTTGGACAGTCCTATCAGTTTCAACTTAATTTTCTTTTCCTGTCCACCGCCTATTTTTTTTCTATTGAAGGTTTTTTCTCTTTGATTTGTAAGTGCTCTTTACATATTTGTTTTTATTTTATTTTAATTCTGCTTATCGTGTGTTTTGATGTTCAGAAGTTTCGCCTTTAAGTACACAAATATATAAATATTTTCTTTTGTAATGTCTTCCGTTACTCTTGTGCTGAGAGAGGTCCTCCCCACCCAGAGATCAAAATCACGAACATTTATTCTAGTTATTTTATGGTTTTATTGTTTTCACATTATGTGCTCTCACCCACCTGGAATTTATTCTGGTTTATGGTGTGAGGTGAACACATGGCTATGCTCTCCCCACACACCACCACTGACACCGCGTCAGTCTCCCCAGCGCCACTTGTTAACAAGCTATTCTCTCGAGGGTGTTTATGATGTGCACAAGTCCCTGGTTGGTGCAGTTAACACACTCAGCTGCTGACCGAAAGGTTGGAGGTTTGAGTCCACCCAGAGGTGCCACAGAAGAAAAGCCTGGGAATCAACTTCTGAAAAATCAGACATTGAAAACCTTATGGAGCACAGTTTTACTCTCACACACGGGGGTTGCCATGAGTCTGAGTTGGCTGGACGGCAACTGTTTTTGTTTGTTGTTGTTGCTTATGAAGTACAGCAGCCCCAGAGCACTGCAGCCTCACAACCTGAACACACCCCTGATTCTCTAGCAATACCTTTAGCCCATATTTACTGAGCACTCACTATGAGCCAGGGACCTCTCCAGAAACCAACAAAACACAACAGAACACAGTCACCACCCTCAAGAAGTGCCTAGGCTAGGAAGAAAATCAGACCCTAAACAACCAGTCACAATAAAATGTGCTGAAGACTATTCTGAAGAGGGATGTCTGGGGCAGGGATGCTTGAGCTGCAGCATTGATGAGTGAACACATGAGAAAAGACAAAGGTGTACCACAAACAGGTAAGGGAGTACCTGTGAAGGGGAGGTGCCGGCTGGGACCTAGAGGGAGGAGACAGTCTCACCACACGCCATTTTGCATCATGGGCGGGTACTTCCCATCTAACTGTCTTAGTTATCTAGTGCTGCTATAACAGAAAGACTACAGGTGGGTGGCTTTAACAAAGAGAAATTTATTCTCTCACAGTCTAGGAGGCTGGAAGTCAATTTCAGGGTGCCAGGTCTAGGGGAAGGCTTTCTCTCCCTGTCGCTCTGGGGAAAGGTTCTTGACATTAATCTTCCCCTGGGTCTAGGAGTTTCTCAGCACAGGGACCCCAGGAGCTGCTCTTCTTTCTTAGTAGTACAAAGTCCTTCTCCTCTCTGCTCACTTCTCTCTTTTATATCTCAAAAGAGATTGACTCAAGATACAACATAATCCTGTAGATTGTGTCCTGCCTCATCAACATAACTGCCTCTAATCCTGTCTCATTAATATCATAGAGGTTAGGATTAACAACACAGAGGATAATCACATAGATCACAAAATGGAGGACAACCACTCAATGCTGGGAATCATGGCCTAACCATTTTGTGGGGGACACAATTCAATCCATAACACTAACCAATCCGTGAAGTATTAGTAAGAATTACTACTGTGAATGGACAGAAAGGAGTTTGACAAGTAAGCAGTAGAGCGAGCGAAGGGCATTCTAGAAAGAGGGAACAGCATAAGCAGGGACGTGGGGTCACACATCAGTACAGCCTCTTCAGGGATCACTGTTGGCTCAGCCTGGGCAGCACAAGGGGACTGCAGACCATGTAGGGCCTTATAGGTCCATAGGGACTTGAACTTGGATGGGGAGACAAGGGATGGTTTTACACAGGCTGATGACTTCGCCAGGCCTGCATTTTAGGAAGACCCACCTGGCTCTGGGGGAGAAAAGACCTGACAATCTGCTCCTGTAAAGATTACAGCCTAGGAAACCCTATGGGGCAGTTCTACTCTATCCTATAGGGTCGCTATGAGTTGGAATCAACTTGACAGCACCCAACAAACAACACCTACATCTGGCTGCAGTGTAGAGAGGGGAACAAATAGACAACGGCAACCTGAAGGGTTGGGTGGGAAGTTTAGGGGGCAGTGAGTTTAAGAGAACAGTGGTGGAATAATATGGAAAAGGATAGCAAGAATGGTAGCACAACTCGAAGAATATGACCGATGTCACAGAATTGTACGTGTAGAAGTTGTTAAAATGGTGTATCTTTGGCTGCATACACTTTCACCAAAAAAAAGGAACCCCTGGAGAAAGGAGGAGCAACCCATAATAAGACATCTGTGATGATGTCTCAGAGAGATTGCAATGTACCCAGAGCCCTGGTGGTCTGGGGCTGCCCCTTCCAGCCTGGAACCTCCTGGGAGAAGCTGAGCTGTGTGAATCCATCCATAGGAGAGGATTCTGGGTTCCCTCTGCCCAGCCTCCCCCCTAACCCTGCCCGTGCTTGGCTTCTCTGGGGGTGAAAGCCGGGATATAAAAAACCCCATTTGCTCTGAGGTACTCAAAGACAACCAGACCTGTAGCCAGAGAGATCTCAGTCCAAACCCTGTCTCTGTTCCTTACTGCCAGTGAGGCCTGAGCCTCGTTTTTCCTTGTCTATAAAATGGGATAAGAGGGATTAGTGTGAGTGCCTGGGGTGAGTATTCCATTAGATACTGCATGTATATTACATGGTAGGGTCTCATTATATGTAAAGTACAATGTCATGGCTCTGAAGATGTTGTTTTAAAAGGAGATTGTAGAAAAGGCACTGCTTAGCCCGAAAGAATGTCCGCCATGATGGTGGAATTTCAGGCCCAGGAAAGCGGGAGGTATAGCAGCTGACAATCAATAGCTCATCAGGGAGCCCTGGCCCAGGCTCCCTGTCTGATTGGTCCTTTCCACTCTGCTCTCTTTCCAGACTCTCTAGCAAGCCCCTCCATTCATTCTGTCCTCCTGGGCCATGCCTCAGACCACATCAATGTTCCCCAGCACCCCCGGTTATCCAAAGCACTTTTTTGCTCCTGAGTTCTTTTGTTCCTTGCAACCACACTGTTGAAGCAGGTCTTAGACCCATTTTACAAATGAGAAAACTGAGACCCCGATATGAGGAGAGAGTGTTAGGTAGCCCACTGGTTGTTTGCTCCATGATTTTCCAGTCTTCTAATTCTCCGAACCAGAGTATCCAGAACCAGGGCGCAGACTGAGAGGCATGTAACTCTCTACGGCAGGGCCTGTGGGGCACAGGAAAGAACCTAACGCCTTGGAGGAGGAAAAGCTATCCAGCTGGAACCTAGAGAGCATTGGAGAAGTAGCCAGACAGACCTGGTCACAATCAAGCACCACCACTCAGGTGTGTGATCCCAGCCATTGCTTGCTTTCTCTGAGCTTCTGCTCAGAAGCTTTCGCGTCTTATTTGTAAAGCAGGCATCAACCCACAGATGATAAAGTATTGCTGTAAGCATGGAACGAGAGAATTTATGGTGTATTAGTTAAATCAACTCCATGGCAACGGGTTTTTTTTTTGTTAGTTATCTATCGCTGCACAACAAATTACCTTGTTTTGTTTTGTATGGCCTAAGGGCAGTCCTGGACAGAAAAACAACATTCTGATAAATGAGGAAGAAACTGAAGTTGTCAATGATTTCATTCTACTTAGACCACCAATGAACTTCCATGAAAGTAGCAGTCAAAGAATCAAATAATGTAATGCTCGCAATCGCTAGCCATGAAAGAAATGCAAATCAAAACTACATTGAGATACCATCTCACCCCAACATTACTGGCACAAATCAAAAAAAGAAAATAACAGATGTTGGAGAGGTTGTGGGGAGACTGGAGCTGTTATGCACGGCTGGTGGGAATGCGAAATGGTACAACCATTTTGGAAAACAATACGGTGCTTCCTTAAAAAGCTAGAAATAGAAATACAACCCAGCAATTCCACTCCTAGGAATATATCCTAGAGAAATAAAAGCCATCACACAAATAGACACATACACATCGTGTTCACTGCAGCATTATCACAATAGCAAAAAGATGGAAACAACTTAACCGCCTTTCGACAGATGAACGAATAAACAAACTATGGTACCTATACACAATGGAATACTATACAACAATAAAGAACAATGATGAATCTTTGAAACATCTCACAGCATGGATGAATCTGCAGGGCAGTATGCTGAGTGAAATAAGTCAATCACAAAAGGATAAATACTGTATGAGACCACTGTTGTAAAAACGCATGAAAAGGTTTACACACAGAAAGAAACTATCTTTGATGGTTACAAGGGAGGGGAGGGGTAGACAATACACAAGTGGTAACTTTGGTGAAGGGTAAAACATATACAATACTGGGCAAGTCAGCACAACTTGACCAGGGCAAAGTCATGGAAGCTTCACAGACACATCCAAACTCCCTGAGCGATCAAGCTACCGGGCTGAGGGCTGGGGACCATAGCTCGGGGGACATCTAGCTCAAGTGACATAACACAGCCTATAAAGAAAATGTTCTACTCTGACTGTGGTGAGAATCAACTGGGGTCTTAAAAGCCTGGGAGCGGCTATCTAAGATACATCCACTGGTCCCATCCCTGCTGGAGTAAAGGAGGATGAAGAAGACCAAAGATACAAGGGAAAGATTAGTCCAAAGGACTAATGGACTACAACTACCACAGCCTCTACCAGACTGAGTTGGGAACAACTAGATGGTGCCCGGGTACCACCACTGACTGCTCTGGCAGGGGTCACAATAGAGGGTCCTGGACAGCGGGAGAAAAATGTAGAACAAAGTTCAAATTCGCCACAAAAAAAACACAAAAAACTAGACTTGCTGATCTGACAGACACTGGAGAAACCCCAAGAGTATGGCCCCCAGACACCCTTTAACTCAGCACTAAAGTCACTCCTGAGGTTTACCCTTCAGCCAAAGATTAGATAGGCCTATTGGGCCAATAATAACACATGTGAGGGATGTGCTTCATAGTTCAATCATGTATATGAGACTAATGGGGACACCAGCCCAAAAGCTAAGATGAGAAGGCAGGAAGGGACAGGAAAACTGTACGAATGGAAACAGGGAATCTAGGGTGGAGAAGGGGAGAGTGTTGACACATCAGGGGATTGGCAGCCAATGTCACAAAAATAGTTTGTGTATTAACTGTTTAATGAGAAACTAATTAACTCTGTGAACTTTCACCTAACTCACAATTAAAAAAGAAAAGAGAAGAAATCAAATCATGTGTTGCATTGAGCAAATCTGCTATAAAAGACCTCTTTTAAAAAGCAAAGATTTCACTCCGATGACTAAGGTGTGCCTGACTCAAGCCATGGGTCGGAACAGACGCAGTTAGTAACCCTGCTTGTAAGACATGCAAATACATGAGAGACCCATGAAGGATCATCTCCCAAGGGTATAGGCTGTCTCATTTGATCCTTACAAGATGGAGGTATCATCCCCATTTTACATAAAAAAGAGTCAAGGCCCAGAAGTAGATAAATGCCCAAGTTTGTGCAAACTGGAAAAGGATGAAGTCAGGATTCAAACCTATATCCACAGGACTTGACTCTTCTCCAAAGCTGGCCTCCACCCTTGCCAGCAGCAACTCAGGAATAAAGCTTGGTTCAAAAATGGTTTTCAGAGGTTCTGTAAACTTCATGGATTGGCTCCGATTCTTCATAGGTTGAATTGCATGTCCTAAAAATATGTATCAACTTGGCTAGGCCATGATTCCCAGTATTGTGTGGTTGTCCTCTGTTTTGTGAGCTCATGTAATTATCCTGTGTGTTGTAAATCCTAGTCTCTACAACGTTAATGAGGCAGGACACAATCTACAGGATGAGGTTTTATCTTGAGTCAATATCTTTTGAGATATAAAAGAGAGAAGTGAGCAGAAAGGAGGGACTTTATTACCACTGTCTTAGTCATCCAATGCTGCTATAACAGAAATACCACAAGTGGATGGCTATAACAAACAGAAATTTATTCTCTCACAGCCTAGGAGGCTAGAAGTCCGAATTCAGGGTGCAAGATCCAGGGTAAGGCTTTGTCTCTCTGTTGGCTTGGGTGGGGGGGAGGCGGGGCGGGGAAGGTCCTTGTCATCAATCTTCGCCTGCTAGAGAAGCTTCTCTGTGCAGGAACCCTGGGTCCAAAGGATATGGTATGCACCCAGTGCTTCTTTCTTGGTCATATGAGCTCCCCATGTCTCTCTGCTCACTTCTCTCTTTTATATCTCAAAAGAGATTGTCTTAAGACACAATCTAATCTTGTAGATTGAGTGCTGCCTTATTAACATAACTGCCACTAATCCCATGTCATTAACATCATAGAGGTAGGATTTATAAAAAAAAAAAAATAGGAAAATCAAATCAGATGACAAAATGGTGGACAATCACACAATACTGGGAATCATGGCCTAGCCAAATTGATACATATATTTTGGGGGGACACAATTCAATCCACGACAACCACCAAGCAAGAAGAACCAGGAGCCGAGTGCATCCTTTGGACCTGGGGACCCTGTGCTGAGAAGCTCCTAGACTAGGGGAAGATTGATAACAAGAACTTTCCCCCAGAGCCGACAGAGAGAGAAAGCCTTCTCTTGCAGCTGGCCCCTGAATTCGAACTTCTAGTCTCCTAAACTGTGAGAGAATAAATTTCTGTTTGTTAAAGCCATCCACTTGTGGTATTTCTGTTACAGCAGCACTAGATGACTAAGACACTCCCCAATCATGGAAAATTCGAGAACAGGCTCATCTCAAAGTCTTTTGATCTGTCCTGATCACTTGGAAGTCCACCCCCAAGACCTAGAAACTGTCACAGAAGATGTCTGATGACATCACCTGCTCAGCCTGGGGTCAGGCCAACAAGAGTCCTCCCAAGCTGAGCACCCCTGGGAATTACCAGACTCAGACTAAGACTCAGACAAAACAAACCCTTCCAGACATATGGACAGATAATTCCTCAATGTAAAACCCGGTGTGGCCCAAAGCTGACTCTTCCCTGCCAGCTGTGGCAGGACACCCCTCCCCATGGCGGTGGCAAGGCAGGGATGCTGGCTGTGGGCCTGGATTGGGCTGTGGCCCTCAAGTCAGCCCTGGGCCCCCTGAGTCCCAGAGTGAAAAGAGCCCAGGAGCAGGCAGAGGCCCCAGCACCACCCGGCTTCCTGGGGATCTGTGTGGCTTTTGACATTCACCAACATTATATTTTGGGCAGCACAAAGCAGGAGAGCCTTAAAGAATTAAAATTGTCATCCATTGGGGCCAGGAATGGCAAAGATCCGTGCTGCATGGGTAGAGGAGGGAAGGAAAGAAGGAGCCGGGAGTGGGGTGGGATCGCCATTTGCAAAGGGTCAGTTTCTAATATCCATACTTACAGAACACCAACATGCTGCTTCCTTTAGGCAATGTAGGGAACTTGGCCAACACGGAATGACCTATTTTGGAAGAGTCTTTTCTTCTGTCCTCTACAAAAACTCATGAATAGATGTGTTTCTGTTAAAATGTTAATGAAAGCGGATCTTGGGCTGCACGCACATATGCAATGGTGTTTTGCGTGTGTTTTTCCAGGCATCCCTAAAACTCCAGTTTGTTCATTGCTCAACGATGAGAAATAGAAAGCGAAACTATTAAAAATAAACATTTCCAATTAATTTGCTGGCTCAAACAAAACTGACAAAAAGAAATAAGTGGCAATAAACATATTTTTTAAACATTCGACAAATATTTAAACAGCACTCACTATGGGCTAGGTCTTGTTCTAAATGCTTTGCAAATATTAACTCATTTTTTTTTCTCCATAACAACCCTATGATGCAGTTGCTTATGCCCATTTTAACAGTTGAGGAAACCTAGGCTCAGAGACCTTAACTTGATCAAGGTCACTCAGCTTGAGGCAGAGCTGGGCCTGGAGCCCTGGTAGCTGGCTCCAAAATCTATGTATTTGGTAGGTTAAGAAGGTCAAGTTCAGCAGTGGGGAGTGGGGGGTGGGAGTGGGGGGCAGGGGTGTGAACCCCAGCTCTGGAGCCAGAGAGATCCGGGTGCGGATCCTGGTTCTGATACTTACCAGCTGTGTGACTTCGGTCAATTTCTCTGAGTCTCACCTATAAAATGGGGATAAGGATGAAACTAGCTGATCTAAAGCACCTAGTACATAATAAGCACCCCAGAAAGTGACAACTATTATGATTATTACTAAACAAACAAAGCAAGAATTCTGTTACTAGCAATTGTCCTGGCTTCTCTCAGCAGGTTCAGCAGGAAAGCCCACCCTAAGTGCCTCTCTCAGGGTATTAGATTTTTGGGTGACAGGCAGGATCCCTGGTCTCCCCCAGAAGGTACCACCCCGTCTTTTGATTCAGACCTTTCCTTTTTGACGGGAGATTGATACCCAGAGAGGGAGCAGACTCTCCCAGCAGTACACAGTCATGTCTCCCGTGGCGCCCCCGGGTGTCCCAGAGGGTCAAGTTGGAAACTGACTCTCCTCTTTGCTCAGACCGGGGATGCCCATCCTCAGGTGCAGAAATTCTGGGCCCTTCACAGCCCACTAGCCTCACTCTTGCTTACCTTGAAACAGGGAGGCTGCTTCAGCCTACGTCCCTAGTGATAGCACCCAGCCGGAATGGAGAACCCTTCCCCATCACCTGCACCGTCCCCGCAACTGGGTCAACAGAACAGGCAGCCTCCTCTGATTGTTTGAGCAAGGGGCTCAACATCCCAGGTGAAAAACACTTTGTCTGCAGGCCCCTTTTATCCAGAAGCAGGATTCTGCACTGATACCCTTCTTTGCCACTAAGCTGCTCAGCCCAATGCTGGCTTCACAGGAGCCTTTACAGCACCCTCAGTGAGCTGATTCTGGAAGGAGCCCAAAGTCAGAAATTAGCCCCCAACTTCACTGTCTTGCTGTGTGACCGTGGCTCGTTTCTTGCCTTCTCTGGGCCTCAGTGCTGTGATAGTGACGAAACTGGATGCACTCTGAGGGCCTTCCCAGCTTGGTTGTCCCTTGAGTCTGTGTTCTAGGCCATCCAAAGGACTGCCCTCCAAACCAGGAATTCTTGCTACCACAATCCCGAAAAGAAGACTAAGACTGCAGACCATGAGTCCCAGAACCTGGGGCCTGAGGATGGGGGAAAGGATGAGGGCTTTTAGGGCCTGTAGGGAGACGCCATCTGGGGGCTGTCATGCAGACACATGATACTAATAAATAGTCTGGATGCCTGCTTGGTCCTTTAGAGTTTATAAAGCACGCCTACACCCATTACTTCTGTGACCCTTCATTCCACAAACATCCTGGGAGCCCATCCTCTGTGCCCAGAGCTGGGCTGAGCTGAAGCCAAGAAGGCGAATGGAACGTGGAACCCCCCTGGCCTCCAGGAGACTCCATGGAGTCCTGCAGTGTGGTCAGAGCTTGGATGGGGCCAGCAGGCTGGTGGTGGTCAAGAAGAGGGGGAGCTTAGGCCAAGGCCTGGGGGGTGGGGGAGGGAGAGATCTGGAGTGTAGACTTTGAAGGGAGTTGGCCAGGGAAAGACAGGACAGGGCCAGAATCTGCCAGATTTAAGAGGTAGTTCTCTATTTTAAGACGTCCCTTAGTGGTAAAAACCTTTAATACACTCAGCTGCTAACCGAAAAGTTGGCAATTTGAATCCACCCAGAGGTTCCTCTGAAGAATAGCCTGGCAATCTACTTCCAAAAAATCAGCCATTGAAAACTGTAGGGAGTACAGTTCTGCCATGACACACACGGGGTCGCTGTGAGTCAGAGTCGATTCGAAGGCAACTAGCTTGACGCTTGGCTCTATCTTAAGCACAGGGGGCCATCAGAGGGTTCCCAACAACCCTAGGAGGTAGATACTCTTACTATCCACTTTTACAGATGAGAAAACTGAGGCACAGAGAGGTTATATAACTTGCCAAGTTCACACAGCGGGCAAGTGGTAGAGTCAGGATAAGAACAGGGCAACTGGACCCAGAGGCAGCTGGAGCATTTCAGCCCCTGAGATGTGTGGGGAGGGCAGAGAAGAGTGGTAGTGGACATGAAGGTGCAGAGCTTCCAGAGCTGAAGAAAGCATCCACTCGCTTTCCTGAGTGCTTGTGGAATCTGTCTGGACAGAGAAAGCGGCCAGATCAGGAGCCTGAGAGACAGGTTTTACATTGCAACAATGGGCTCAAACATAGCAACAACTGTGAGGATGGCGCAGGACTAGACAGAATTTCGCTCTGTTGTACATAGGGTCACTATGAGTTGAAACCAACTTGACAGCACCTAACAACTGCCCTGAACCTGCTGTGTGACCCGGGGATGCTCACACTCTCTCTCTGTGCCTAGGGTTTTCTCTCCTGTGGCATGAACACAAGATTTCCAGATCCCCTGTCTCCCAGTTCTGCTTTCCTCACTGCTAGATGTAAACCCAGAGACCAAGGCAGGACCAAGGCTGGAGGTGGGGGTGGGGAGTGGAGGAGAGAAGGGGACAATGGAGGAACCAACCCTTTTCCTCCCAAAACCTACTCAATTGCAGGAAATTCTCCCAAGGCGCCTTTGGCCCAGAGCTTGGGTTTGGGGGCAGTAAGCCCCATCCACCCCCTTCCCTCAGTGTCCACAAGGACCACGCTCTACAGAGACTTGGCCTTGTTTAGAAAGTGTCTCCTCTGGAGCCTGAGTCACCGGATCCCTGGGTGGTCTGGGGAAACCACAGAGTTACAGACAAGCACCATGACTGGGAGAGGAGGGGGAACTTCAGCTCCTGCTATGGCTTGTGCCTCAGCAAGTCAGCTTTGCTTGCCTGAGACTTGGTTTCCCCATGTGTGAACAGAAGGGTTGGAACTGGAGAGTCTCAGGCCCTGTCACAGGTTGAATTGTGTCCCCCGAAAATGTTTGTCTACTTGGCTAGGCCATGATTCCCAGTATTGTGTTGTTGTCTACCATTTTGTGATCTGAAATGATTTTCCTACGTATTGAAAATCCTGCCTCTATGATGTTAATGAGGCAGGATTAGAGGCAGTTATGTTAATGAGGCAGGACTCAACCTACAATATGAGGCTGTGTCTTAAACCAATCCCTTTTGAGATACCAAAGATAGAAGGGAGCAGAGAGACATGGGGACCTCCTACCACCAAGAAAGTAGTGCCAGGAGCAGAGCATGTCCTTTGGATCCAGGATCTTGCGCTGAGAAGCCCCTCGAGCAGGGAAAGATTGATGACAAGGACCTTCCTCCAGAGCCGAGGAGAAAGCCTTCCCCTGAAGTTGGTGCCCTGAATTCAGACCTCTAACCTACTAGACTGTGAGAGAGGAGCCCTGGTGGCACAGTGGTTAAGAGCTTGGCTGCTAACCTAAAGGTCAGCAGTTCAAATCCACCAGCCTCTCCTTGGAAACCCTATGGGGCGATTCTACTCTGTCCTATAGGGTCACTGAGTCAGAATAGACTTGATGGCAATGGGTTAGACTGTGAGAGAAT